>NC_090924.1:559887125-560512125 GCF_040938575.1 Ambystoma mexicanum | reverse complement strand
ACTGAGTTGTGTCCTGGAGACCTTGTCCACTGTAAGTACAGAGCATTACATGGCCCTCAAGTGCACAGCCTCAATGGACCTTTGTTGGCACTTCACCCTCCGTCTTCACCGCATCGTCCTGTGGTTGTAGCAGTACCATGTCAGGGGTGATAGCCGCTCACGTAGGGATGCACTTTTGTCCATCTGTACATATGGCATGGGCCCATTTGACACCAAATATCATTGGAGGGGTCAGCCACCAGTCCTGGTTCGCCGGCACATATGTGCATCAAGCAAGCCTGGTGACTGCTTCATCTACAAGCATGCACATGTATGGCCATAGTCTGGTTGCCCCATGGCCCTGTTCAGGGGGTTCATGACAGGGGTCATGTGGCTTGCTGTCAAGGGACAGCCAACAACAGCTGCATGTGTCGCCAAATGAGGTTGGTGTGTGGACTGTCATGGTGGAGGACAGTACTCGGATGTAATGGCAGGGTTTCTATGATGGCCATCTGGACATGTCCATGGATGTTTTGGGCACGGTCAGGGACACAAATATGTGTACGATGAAATGTAATGCAGTGGGTGTTGTCTCTACATGATGGTCCGTGAACGATGGTGTGGACATCTTGAGGTACATGTTCCTTTGTTGCATGTGTCAGGAATGGCACTCTGTCAAGAGTGGCACAGGGTACCGAGGTAGGGTTTGTGTGTCTGTGCTGAGGTGAGGTAGCAGATAAGCACACACAGCAGGGAGTTCAACAAGAAAGAAGAGTAGGAAACAGTAGCTGTGAGCCAAAAGGGGCAAAAGATACAAAGGTACAAACAAACTGGATTCCCTCTTGGGGTGTATGCTGAAATGGGAAAGAGTGTTCCACGAATCATAGGAAAATCCAGCCTTCTGCACTGATTGCTATAACAGAGGCCCATGCTGTATGCTCATGGCTGGGAACAACATCAGTGGGTGTCTGTAACACTGAAAACGGGACAAGGGAAGGGGCAGAGGTTGCCGGCCGGAAACCAACAGGCAAGCTCTGTACAAAGGGATTAAATAAGACACATGAGAAGACAAGAACAGATATATCCAGCGAAAAGGAAGTCAATGAGCAATCTAGCAGAAGGAAATGAAGGAATGGCAGTTAGACTGAAATAGATAACCTAAGGTGGAGTACAGCGGACTCAAGGAAGAGAACAAGGAGCAGCAGTCAGGAAAACAGAAGGCTGCAAAGTAGGAAGCAGGTCTGCAGTCAAGAGTGGCACTAGGTGCAGGCAAACTGTATTGGACTGTAGAGGACTGTAGTAGGCTGAAAGGCAGGGAGTCCAGAAGAACAAGACAGAGAGAGATTAGTAGTAGGCGACAGACAGAGAGCCCAAAAGAATAGGGCCACTAGGTAGGGAGCCCAGAGGAGCAGGGCTGTAGGCAGCGAAGAGGTGCAGGCTGCAAGGCAGGAAGCCCAGAGGACAAGGGCTGTAGGTAGAAGGCAGCGGAGCGTGATCGGCTGCAAGGCAGGGAGCCCGGAAAGGGCACTGGAACAAAACAGGATAAAGCAGCAACAGGAACAGCATACAAAGTAAAGGGTCAAGGCAAACAGGAGCGGGGAGAACTCAAGAAGCAAGACACTGTGCTCTTGCAGCCAACTGCTTATATACAGCCCTGCCCTGTTCTGAGGCAGGCTAATTGACAGCACCTGTAGCAGCACACCTGAAGACAATCTGCCTCCTCCCTCTCTGGTCCTGAGCAGGTGGAAGCAGCACTGACTGCTAGGGCTTCTGGGGATTGTGGTCCCAATAACGATGAATGAGAATAGCCAAGAATTGAGGACTGCAGCCAGGTGCATTATGGTAAATGTAGTTAATTGAATAAAATAAGAAAGAACCAAAGTTGAGCAAATGGAAATAAAAGACCAAGGCGTGAACAGGAGTTTTTCAAGGAGTATTAGGAGGATAAATGGGTACCAAGTAGTCCATGATGGTTGCCAATGCGTGCGCCAGCGGCGCGGGCATGACAGCATGCTGCTGTCCTGGCGTCGGATCATTGTGGTGCTGTGTACTGTGTTTATTCTTATTTTGGTGTGATGGCTGTAGTCTGTGGAGCATGGTATTCATCCTGCTCTGATCCATTCTATGGTGATTCCCAACACTCCTATGGGGGTGCCATGCTGGTGACGTGTTATCGTACCCCTGCTGCCCTCCGTGAATTCCACTCCCAGGAATGGGTCTCCAATGTGGTGCAAGGCTGGGGGATGCCACATTGTGCATGTGCAGTGTGTCCTCCGATATGCGCTTACGGTTGTGGTGTCCGCCAATGAGTCGTGCTGGTGTAGTGTGCTTAGCCCTTGTCAGTTGGTGGAGATGTAGTGTGATGTGGGTGCCTTGTTCTGGCAAAGTGGGAATCTGTTCACATGTGCCGTTGCACTGGTTCTGTGGCAGGTTTGTTGTTGGGGTGAACACCGTACAATGGCTTCATCATTTCATGGCAGTTGGTTCATGCAGGCACCCACCCCGTGGCACCAGTGCACTTGCATGACACAGTCAGACGACTCAACAGCCAGCCAGACAGGTCGTCCTGCATGTTGGGCCATGTTGCGCGGTGGCGTGGTGATCAGGTGGCCCTTTGAGTCATGTGTAGTTGTGTGGTGTCAGGCCCACCCATGTGTGCGGTTCTTGGTAGCGTTGCATTCCATCTGCACGTAGGGGGAGTGGTATTGTTTGCAGTTGCTGTCCATAACGTGCATGCCAAGCTGGTCCACATACGACCTATGGGTGCTGTCAGGGGCACCATTGTCATTTGGCATGCCTCCATTTGCATTAGGTCCAGCTTTACTGTTGTGTATCTCATGGGTGGTCCATGATGGGGATTGGTGGACCCTTGTGTGCTTGGGGAGGTGTAACGTCACTTGTATATGTGGCCGCATGAAGGACAGTTGTGACATGCCACTGTGTGCTGGTGGGTGCCTTTGGCATGGGTGTGGGGCACAGGCAACACCATCACTTGTGCCCGGTTGGCACTATACGTTTGTATAGTGCTCGCTTTTCTTGTGTCCGTGGCGCAAGATGGTGGTGACGGTGTCACAGTCTAGGTGGTCAGGGGTGTCTATCTAGTAGGACTTCTCCTAGAGCGGCCGGACATGCTGCGTGTGCATGGGGGCTGCTGGGGTGGTAACGGAGGCTGCAATTTCGCCATGGTGGGGCACGCGCGTGACCCAGGAACGTAAATTACGGTCTGTGGGGTTGGAATGGCATGGAGCGGAAAACCATGCCGGTAAATCATTACGGCATGGTTTGGACCTTACCTCCATGCTCGGAATGACCCCCATTATCTCTATTGATAACAAGTTGAAATATACCTCAAACAGCCTATTAAAAATGGCTGCTGTGTTTTCGAGGTTCTCAGCACTCAATGGGGCCCACCATGGCGAAATTAACGGCATGGCGTAAACCGGAGCTGATTCCAAGTAAGGAGCACACTTAAATTACGGCCTCTTCAAGGCCGTAAAGTACCTTACCGGCATGGAGTACATACAGGCATCTCAGAGTAAAGAACCCTGAGCAGTGGGACCCAGAGCCACAGGTGCACACATGCAACACAGACAGAGGCCAGGAGTCTACCACAGCAGAAAAGGAACACACCCACACACCACCCCCCTCCCACAACAAGACGACACCAATCGAACAAGCAAGGCCACAACCACACAAACCCCTACAACAACACCACGCCCCCCCACTGAGGAGACACAGGGAATAGAAGGAGGGGGGAGACAGGCCCTGCATGCAGCACCAGTGCAGCCTCCGTTACCACCCCAGCAGCCCCCATGCACACGCAGAATGTCCGGCCACTCTAGGAGAAGTCCTACCAGATAGACACCCCTGACCACCTAGACTGTGACACCGTCACCACCATATTGCGCCACAGACACAAGGAAAGCGAGCACTATACAAATGTACAGTACCAACCCGGCACAAGTAATGGTGTTGCCCTTGCCCCACACCCATGCCAAAGGCACCCACCAGCACACAGTGACATGTCACAACCGTCCTTCATGCGACCACATATACAAGTGACGTTACACCTCCCCAAGCACACAAGGGTCCACCAATCCCCAACATGGACCACCCATGAGATACACAACAATAAAGCTGGACCTAATGCAAATGGAGGCATGCCAAAAGACAATGGTTCCCCTGACAGCACCCATAGGTCGTATGTGGACCAGCTTGGCATGCACGTTGCGGACAGCAACTGCAAACAATACCACTCCCCCTACGTGCAGATGGAATGCAATGCTACCAAGAACCGCACACATGGGTGGGCCCGACACCAAACAACTACATATGACTCAAAGGGCCAGCTGATCACCACGCCACCGCGCAACAGGGCCCAACATGCAGGATGACCTGTCTGGCTGGCTGTTGAGTTGTCTGACTGTGTCATGCAAGTGCACTGGTGCCACGGGGTGGGTGCCTGCATGAACCAACTGCATTGAAACGATGAAGCCATTGTACGGTGTTCACCCCGACAACAAACCTGCCACAGAACCAGTGCAACGGCACATGTGAACAGATTCCCACTTTGCCAGAACAAGGCACCCACATCACACTACACCTCCACCAACTGCCAAGGGCTAAGCACACTACACCAGCACCACTCATTGGCAGACACCACAAAGTAAACGCATATCGGAGGACACACTGCACATGCACAATGTGGCATCCCCCTGCCTTGCAACACATTGGAGACCTATCCCTGGGAGTGGAATTCACGGAGGGCAACAGGGGTATGATAACACGTCACCGGCATGGCACCCCCATCGGAGTGTTGGGAATCACCATAGAATGGATCAGAGCAGGATGAATACCATGCTCCACAGACTACAGCCATCACACCAAAATAAGAATAAACACAGTACACAGCACCACAATGATCCGACGCCAGGACAGCAGCATGCTGTCATGCCCGCGCCGCTGGCGCACGCATTGGCAACCATCATGGACTACTTGGTACTCATTGATCCTTCTAATACTCCTTGAACAACTCCTTTTCATGCCTTGGTCTTTTATTTCCATTTGCTCAACTTTGGTTCTTTCTTATTTTATTCAATTAACTACATTTACCATAATGCACCTGGCTGCAGTCCTCAATTCCTGGCTATTCTCATTCATCGTTATTGGGACCACAATCCCCAGAAGCCCTAGCAGCCAGTGCTGCTTCCACCTGCTCAGGACCAGAGAGGGAGGAGGCAGATTGTCTTCAGGTGTGCTGCTACACGTGCTGTCAATTAGCCTGCCTCAGAACAGGGCAGGGCTGTATATAAGCAGTTGCCTGCAGGAGCACAGTGTCTTGCTTCTTGAGTTCTCCCCGCTCCTGTTTGCCTTGACCCTTTACTTTGTATGCTGTTCCTGTTGCTGCTTTATCCTGTTTTATTCCAGTGCCCTTTCCGGGCTCCCTGCCTTGCACCCGATCACGCTCCGCTGCCTTCTACCTACAGCCCTTGTCCTCTGGGCTTCCTGCCTTGCAGCCTGCACCTCTTCGCTGCCTACAGCCCTGCTCCTCTGGGCTCCCTACCTAGTGGCCCTATTCTTTTGGGCTCTATATCTGTCGCCTACTACTAATCTCTCTCTGTCCTGTTCTTCTGGACTCCCTGCCTTTCAGCCTACTACAGTTCTCCGCTGTCCAATACAGTTTGCCTGCACCTAGTGCCACTCTTGACTGCAGACCTGCTTCCTACTTTGCAGCCTTCTGTTTTCCTGACTGGTGCTCCTTGTTCTCTTCCTTGAGTCCGCTATACTCCACCTTAGGTTATCTATTTCAGTCGAACTGCCTTTCCTTCATTTCCTTCTGCTAGATTGCTCATTGACTTCCTTTTCGCTGGATATATCTGTTCTTGTCTTCTCATGTGTCTTATGTAATCCCTTTGTACAGAGCTTGCCTGTTGGTTTCCGGCAGGCAACCTCTACCCCTTCCCTTGTCCTGTTTTCAGTGTTACAGACACCCACTGCTGTTGTTCCCAGCCATGAGCATACAGTGTGGGCCTCTGTTATAGCAATCAGTGCAGAAGGCTGGATTTTCCTATGATTCATGGAACACTCTTTCCCATTTCAGCATACACCCCAAGAGGGAATCCAGTTTGTTTGTACCTTTGTATCGTTTGCCCCTTTTGGCTCACAGCTACTGTTTCCGACTCTTCTTTCTTGTTGAACTTCCTGCTGTGTTTGCTTATCTGCTACCTCACCTCAGCACAGTCACCCAAACCCTACCTGGGTACCCTGTGCCACTCTTGACAGAGTGCCATTCCTGACACATGCAACAAAGGAACATGTACCTCAAGATGTCCACACCATCGTTCACGGACCATCATGTAGAGACAACACCCACTGCATTACATTTCATCGTACACATATTTGTGTCCCTGACCGTGCCCAATACATCCATGGACATGTCCAGATGGCCATCATAGAAACCCTGCCATTACATCCGAGTACTGTCCTCCACCATGACAGTCCACACACCAACCTCATTTGGCGACACATGCAGCTGTTGTTGGCTGTCCCTTGACAGCAAGCCACATGACCCCTGTCATGAACCCCCTGAACAGGGCCATGGGGCAACCAGACTATGGCCATACACGTGCATGCTTGTAGATGAAGCAGTCACCAGGCTTGCGTGATGCACATATGTGCCGGCGAACCAGGACTGGTGGATGACCCCTCCAATGATATTTGGTGTCAAATGGGCCCATGCCATATGTACAGATGGACCAAAACCGCATCCCTACGTGAGCGGCTATCACCCCTGACATGGTACTGCTACAACCACAGAACGATGCGGTAAAGGCGGAGGTTGAAGTGCCAACAAAGGTCCATTGAGGCTGTGCACTTGAGGGCCATGTAATGCTCTGTACTTACAGTAGACAAGGTCTCCAGGACACAACTCAGTAGATGGTTGCAATGACATGGGCACACAGGGCAACAGATTCGTGCATACTTGTACACCATGCACTGGCAGTAGTCAATGAACAAATGTGCAATGATGAATGTCCACAACGGTTGAACTTTGCAACACCAATTGTGTATTGTGATAAAAAAGGAAAACAAAATAGTGCTTCCATCAGCAACTGTCCATGCCCCCTCCCCCCTCCCCCCAACTCCAGAACAAACCATCACCCACCTCCCCCTACCCCCCAACTCCAGAACAAACCATCACCCACCACCCGCCTCCCCCCCAACTCCAGAACAAACCATGACCCACCTCCCCCCTCCCCCCAACTCCAGAACAAACCATCACCCACCTCCCCCCTCCCCCCAACTCCAGAACAAACCATCACCCACCTCCCCCCTCCCCCCAACTCCAGAACAAACCATGACCCACCTCCCCCCTCCCCCCAACTCCAGAACAAACCATCACCCACCTCCCCCCCCCCCAACTCCAGTGCAGTCGTCCCATGTAGGGTGTGGGGCCCACATGTGGCAGGATTGGCGAATGGCTAATGTCTCTTGCCCCCCTTGTCTGGGGGGGGCAAATCCCGGTGATGCAAGGAACGCTGAGTGCGTCTCTCCGGGCTGCATTGCGTGGCCTCACTTGTCGCGGATGTGCCCTCCTCAGTATTGTTTTGGCCTGCCTCAAGGGCATTTGCTATGCGATTCAGGACATGGCATAACCTGGTCGTGTTGTCCGTCAGGGAGTCGCACAATCTGGTGGTGCAGTCATTGAGGGACTGCCGCATTTGATTTAGTTCCTCATGTAGTTCAGCCCGGGCCTGGCGATTGTCCTCAATATAGTTATCAATGAGATCGCTCAACTGGCGCACTTGGTGCTGGTCATGGGAAGGGGGACCATCTGAGGATCCACTGGCACCAGCATGCCCTGCAGGGGGTGGTATGGGTGGACTTGGGGGAATGACGTCATACCCCTGCGGGTCAAGTTCAACACTGTGCACAGGTGATTGTGCATCCCGGGAGTCACTGCATGACGCAAGGGTCACGGGGCATGGCTCCGGCATGTGCATGCTGTCCTGGTCGTCCTCCAACATGAGCCCCTGGATGGGTGGCGGGCTGGGCTCCCACTCATCCGGTGCGGTAGCAGCAGCCTCCCCTGAGACGCTCGACTGTGCTGAGCTAGGGGTTTGCACAGTTTCTGCCGCCGATGCTGGGTGGGTTGCTGGTCTGCCAGCTTCAAGTGGCCTTTCCGTAGGCTGGGGGGTGGTTTTATTGGCTGCTGGCTTCGGCCTGGCCCTGCCAGTACCCGTGGAGGTGCTTGGACGGCTTCCTTGGGGCTCTGTGCTGTCATGGTCTGTGCCTGTGGGGGTAGGAGAGAGGGACAACTTTAGTGTATGTGCAATGTCCTATTTGCATACATGGTTGCATGGACATTTCGGTCATTTACGGTTTGTTCTGTTTGGGGGGTAGCTATAGCAGTGGTACATGTGCATGGTGATGACATATACACTTGTCTGGGAGTGATTCATTGTGCCCTGTTCATGTACATTTTGGCTGCTACTATGCCTACCACGCTGGACAATGTGCATGATGGCCTGTGCAAGTCAATGCACTATGGTAGATGTGCGTTATGTACTCGCACTTGGCCCAGCATTAGGCGGCACTTGCCTCAGCATTTGTTGGATGGGAGGAGGGCAACACGAGAGGGTGCCTTTGATGGCCCCTGGGTCAGTTTACATCATGCAATGGACATTGGCAGTGTACACTGTCGACACTCACCTCCTTCTCCAGAAGTCTCCTAAAGTTCTGATGCCCATTGATAATAAGTTGGAAGATACCTTGAGCAGCCTTTTAAAATTGGCTGCCACTTTTCCGAGGTCCTCGGCACCTGAAGTGCCTTTTTTCTTGTGCCCACCTTCGTCACAACCCCATTGGTTGGCAACACATGTTGTATTCCCAGAACCTGAGAACGGGCAGGTGTCGCCAGCCCTCTGCAAAAGCCCACTGTTAAGGGTGACATTGAAGGCCCCTGCCTGGCCCTTTGCCCCTTTTACCGATGCCAAGCAGAATTTCCATGAGCACCAAAAGGTATATACACTTCATCAAGAAGCAAGTGTGCAACAGCAGGACACATACACAAAGATAAGCCATGAAGGGCTTATACCATGCAAATAGGACACTTTTGAAAATATGACTCCTAAAGACCTGATGCCTATTGATTACAAAGTGGAAGAATCCTTAAGTAGCCTCTTAAAAATAGCTGCTGCTTTTTCAAGGTTCTCAGCTCCCTGCCTTTTTGTGCCCGCCTCTGTCATAACCCCATTGGTTGGACACAAATGTTGTATTCCCAGAGCCTGGGAGCCGGTAGGGGGCACAGGCCTGCTGCTAAGGCCCACTCTGAAGGACGACATTGAAGACCTCTGTCTGGCCCTGTGCCCCCTCCACCGAGGCCCAGTAGCATTTACATGACCACCAGAAGAAGCGGGAATGCAACAGCAGGACAAAATCACAAAGGTAAGCCTTGATGGGCTTTTACAAAAGCACCATAATGACTCCTAAAGACCTGATGCCTATTGACAACAAGTTGGAAAATACCTTGAGCTGCCTATTAAAAATGGATGCTGCATTTTCGAAGACCTCGGCACATGAAGTGCCTTCCTTTTTGTGCCCTCCTCCATCACAACCCATTGGATGGCTGCAAATGTTGTATCCCCAGAGCCTGGGAACTGGCAGGCAACAGCATCCCTCTGCAAAGGCCCACTGTTAAGGCCGACATTGAAGACCCCTGTCTGGCCATGTGCCCCTTCCACCGATGCCCAGCAGCATTTCCATGACAACCAAAAGGAATATACACTCCATCTAGTAGCGAGCGTGTAACACCAGAACAAATTCACACATGTCAGCCACAATAGCTTATACCATGCAAAAAGCTGCATTTTGAAAATCTGACTCCTAAAGTCTTGATATCTATTGATAATAAGTTGGAAGATACCTCGAGCAGCCTTTTAAGATTCGCTGCAACTTTTTTGCGGTCCTCGGCATCAGAAGTGCCTTTCTTCTTGTGCCGAGGTTTGAATTATTTAATATCAAAATATCACAATCCCTTTGAATTTAGAGTTGAATTCCACGAATTCATGAGAAAAGTCCGCCTTAAAGAGTTTTTTAAGAACAATGCTTTCAGTGAAACTAACAATTATAGCGGTCTTAGAAATCCCTCCACTTTTTGTGCGCCACCAAATTCCTACTCTCCGGCGTCCATTGCCTTTGAAAAGAAAGTGATGGAAGAGATTCAGGCTCTAGAATCTAAGGGTATTCCCAAACATTCCAATCTGAACAAGAGTGAACAAATTAGTCTCAAATCTTTGGGGTCTAATCAGAACATTATCATCCAACATGCAGATAAAGGCTGGGCTATAGTGCTTTTGAACAAAACGGATAATGTTGAAGAGTGTCTAACACTACTGTCAGACACCAACAACTACCAAAAAATTAATAGGGACCCCAGTAATGAGTTATCTATGATTATTAAAGACAAAGTTAACAAAGCTGTATACTTAAAACTCATTAGTAAACAAGAAGGAGAATACCTGAAGAGAGATAATGGCAGAGTACCAGTGTTTTATACTTTGCTGAAGATTCACAAAAGTTTGGAAAAACCCCTGGGGAGACCCATCGTCTCTGGAATCAATTCCTTATTAGAGCCTTTATCTAAGTATGTAGATCTATACCTCAGACCGTTCATACCTACTATGAAGAGCTATGTCAAGGACACAACTGATGCCATAATAGAATTGAGGGCAGTGTGTTCAATCCTGATGTGAACTTATTATTATGTTTCGACATACAAGCCTCATATACATATATACTACAATGAGCAATGCTGGAAGTTGTGGAAGAGAATCTTTTGAAAAGGGAAGAAAACCCTCCAATTGCCAAGAGGACTCCTGTCCAGCCCCGATCATTAAGGAATCAGCCCATGACCTTGCTCCCTTCATAACAACTCTTATCAACTCCTCATTTCAATCGGGAGTGGTCCCTAACAATTTGAAGGATGCTTGGGTCATCCCTCTTCTAAAATAACCTACCCTAGATCCTGAGGTCCCAACCAACTATAGGCCCATCACCACTGTCCCGTTTCTCTTAAAAATATTAGACAGAGCAGCGTACCTTCAGATACAGAACTACTTGGAAACTAACAATCTTCTAGGCTCTAGACAATCCGGATTCAAACCTAAGCATGGCACAGAGACAGCCCTTTTAGACCTCAAAACCCAAATTGAGGATCTAAAAGACAAAAGCAAACTAGCCCTGCTTCTACTATTAGACTTATCCGCTGCCTTCGACTTGGTCAACCACAAAATACTATGTAATCATTTGAAAACTGCAGCCCACTTCTCTGACAACGCCACTAATTGGATTAAATCATTCCTGTACAACAGACATGTGAGAGTTTTTTCCCCAACTTCTTCAGCTGACCCTGCGCCAGTCCCCTGCGGGGTCCCGCAAGGATCATGCGTATCCCCTACCCTCTACAATGTTTTCACTAAACCTCTGTTTGATGTGCTTGACTATCTGGGTGTCACCTACACTAATTATGCCGATGACACCCAGATACTCATTCCCATTACGGGTGATTACTCGGTAGACTCGAAATCTCTAAATGACATCTACCATGTCATTCAAGCCTGGATGGCATAACATGAGCTCTATCTCAATGATGACAAGACAGAGCTCCTCATCCTAGGTACACAGCAAAGACTCAACAAGCTGAACCCCATGTTCAGCTCCTTCAATATCGACAGAAACTCCATAAAAGTCTCTAAAGATACCAAAACCCTCAGAATCTACCTTGATTCCACTCTCTCCCTCCACAGACAAACAAATGCAGTTGCAGCCTCCTCTGCCTACACATGCAAGTTGATCACAGCTTGTCGCCCTTTCCTCTCTACTCAAAATTGCATAACCCTTGCTAGGACTTTGGTCATGTCCAAACTTGACTACTGCTACGCACTGTACTTAGGCACTAAGCAATGTTACCTTGACAAACTCCAGATCATACAAAATAACGCCATCAGAGCAGCCCTCAACATCCCCAGATCAGCTCACATCTCTGAAACTAGGAAGAACCTTCACTGGATGTCAGTCTCCCAAAGGATATCACTGAAATCTCTTGCCCTTACTTGCAAATGCATGAACCAGGCCCCCATCTATCTAACTTCACGGTTCTCTCAATATAGCCCAGCCCGGTCACTATGGTCCTCCCTCAGCCGGAGCCTACTGATCCCTAGATATAATCTCCAAACAGCCGGAGGGGTTAGCTTCCCAGTCCTGGCAGCCAAACTGTGGAACTCTGTGCCTCTCACCATCAGAAACTTGCCCTCCCTGAACCTATTCAAAAACAAAGCCAAACGTTGGCAATTGACTCTTTGAAAATAATATTACTTGATATTACGTGCCTAACCTGTATTGTGATCAATGATATTGTACTCTTCTGCTGAATG
The DNA here is from genome assembly GCF_040938575.1 of Ambystoma mexicanum. Lineage (NCBI taxonomy): Eukaryota > Metazoa > Chordata > Amphibia > Caudata > Ambystomatidae > Ambystoma > Ambystoma mexicanum. Next base: position 560,499,712 of record NC_090924.1, on the reverse strand, counting down.
TAAATGTTCTTTGTAATGTCATACTGTTATGTAACTATTGTTTAAAGATATGCGCCTGATAGCCTTGTCAAAAGAGAGAAATCATATTGTGCCTCCTATTGCAATAAAAATATGAATATTGGCCTACGCCAAGCTGCTCGAAAGTCGCTTGCGAAAGAATCCGTGTTGCAAGTTCCTTACCTTAAATCAATGTAAGCCGCCATTTTAGGTCAATCTGCCATTTTAGGATTCGCTTTGTAAAAGTCACCCTGTGAGTCAAAATGGTGGACAATGTCATTCCAGAATACATGGCCGTCTTGACCTTCTGTACATAGCTAATATGTAACTTGCCTGAAGGCCACTTGTTGAGGTTGTGAACTGAGACCTTGTCCTTCGTTGACCTGTGTGTAGAAGGATTACTTGTGCAATGAAACTAATCCACAAGCATATGTTGAAACAATGTATTCAAATACTGAACGTAGAACATCTGTTTAACTACATTGTATTAATGTTTGAGAAGGCCTGCATGGAAAATCTTAGAATACACAGTTATTGCATAGGCTTGTTGATACATGTATTAAAGGCAAGCCAGTTATTTGCGGTTGTTTGAGACTTGGCACGAAACCTAGATTGGTGATGTATTAAGTGGAATATTAACCCGAAGGGCTGGAAATCGTGCCCACCAAGTGTATAAAAAGCGAATGCATTCTAATGTACAGGGTCTCTCACTGAACACACTGAACCACGCTTGAGTTCGTTGTGTTGTACTGAGGGCCGATAGCTATCTGATTTTGCTCTGTTTTTGTAACTGGATTCAGTATAAAATAAAGTACTTTGTATGTTCCTTTGTAACCCGTGTTCAGTGTATTTCCTTTTGGGGTACTCAGCCTCGATATTTTTGATTTTGTTTTCACAGTTGCCACCCGAATAGGGACCCTCAAGATTGATGCCGGATTGTTGAAGGTTGACGCACGCTATCGGACAAGGATTGGACAGTGTGACATAAGGGGCCCCACTGAACGAGATGCGACACCTCAGCAGCACTGCACGACCCGATCCTTGGACGATAAGCGTGTGGTCCGAGACAGCATCTTGATGAGGTAAGATTAGTTAGGTAAGATTCTTTGAAATCCGATCGGACCTCCTTAGGTTTGGTCAGGTGAGTCGTGACCCGATTCTTAATTTAATCCTGACAATTCGAATTTTGGCACATTGTATCTGCAGACACAATTATTGACCAGGTAACACCAAGAATTTGAGATATGCCTGGGAAATTGTTTCCCCGCGTTAGGGCATTATTCCGCAGTGATAGACAATCTTTGGAATGTAGCCGTCCGGCACCACAGGAGGGGTCGCCGGCATCTACTATGTACTGTAAGCATGGCATTGGAAGTATAGTATTTAATGATATTTGGCACAGACAAACCGGGCATGCCTCCGAACTTCAGTGGCCAATCAATGGTAGTTTTGAAATCCCTCGTATTGAGTATTTAGAGTTCATTTTATTAAAGAAAAAGGCTAGACCTGCATCATTTGATGTTTTGCAGAATTGGAAAAAAGAAGCGTTGCGACAACTTAAAAGTAGAGAGAAACATGCACGCTGTCATAAAACGAAAGCTGAAAAAGCGTTGTTATATGATCAGGACAAACAGTCTGAGGCGACTAAAAATATGGATAGGGCTTTCTCACTCAGTATTCAGAAAATCTATTCTTCGAAAGATCTTCATGTTTCTGAACGAAGGCCTGGTGCTTCTGCGCCACCTCCGTATGTTCCTCTTCCTGCTGCTTTGCCTCTTCCTCCTGTTATTCCTGCTCCACCTGTTATTGTTCCTGTTGTTCTTGATCCTCCTAATGTTCCCCTTCCTCCAGCTCCCCACCTCTTTTTATTGCACCAGTTATAGTATCTCCATCGAATTTGCCTGCTCCCTCTCTTCCAAGTGGTCCAGAGCCACTTGTAATCGATCAAGGTGCAGGGGCAAAGGTTGTCACTCGCAATACTGTACCACCGGAGAAGAAACGTGAGTTAATTGCATGGGCTAAACATTGTATGGAAAAGGATGAGCAAGCTAGCGTTTTTGCCACACTTTGTAATATGGATCATTTTCCTGAGAAAATTGTTTTTATTGACGGTTTAGGGGTTCAGTTATGTATAATGTGGGGAAGGTTAAATTATGCCGATCTCCCGCAAGGGTTAAGGGATCTAAATACTCTAGTGTTTTCTAGAGACACTGTGGAGAAGGTAAATGAGCATGTCGAGAGGTTATTTGGGTATAGAAAGGAGTTAGAAAAGTTACAGAATGAGGATGACGAGGATGAAAATATGTATGTACAGAAATGGTTCCTTCCTTGTCGTAAATCGATATCTGAGGAAGCACAAATTTGTACAAAAGATGCACTTAGATGATTTCGGATATGTCGATAACTCCTGTTGAAGTATATGACACGTATAGTCAATATACGCTAGAAATGCAGGGGAAAGTGATACAGGTAATGGTAGAGTACCTGCAAGATGAGTGTGTAAAAAGGAAGATTAGTTGTCCCACAGAGTTATTGAGTATTTACAAGAGAGCTTTTTCACTTGACACTTCTTCGACTGCTTTAGCGCTCGACTTAGCTCTGTTGCTTAGTAAGCGTTCGGAATTGCCTATATCTCAGTTGCCTATGAGAGAGGTACCTCCGACATTTGTCCCAAAGGTTGAGATTCCTGCTAATGTTGCAGCAGGTACACCTGCTTTGGACCTTCCCGCACATTATGTATCGCAGTTTGTTCACGTCCCGTTTTCACGACAGGAAGTGAACACTATTAGACAATCCATTCCCGATATTTGGAAAAATCCGACAGGGTTCTATAAAGAGATAGAGTCCATTTTGCAGTCCTCAGTGTTCACCCTAGGCGACATTGATTTGTTGTTTCCTGTACTCCTGCCTGTAGATTTATGGAAACAAGTTAGAACTATTGACGACATACCAGGGTTGGGAGCTACATGGGTGAATATAACTAGACTCGATGGTGAAAGGCCAGCTGGTGAAAGACCGGCTCAGGTGATACTAACTTTGACTGATAGAATTATTGCAAAATTAAAAACTATAATTCCAGAAAAAAGAATTATATGGGACAAACTTACGGCCTGTGTCTAAGGAAAGTCTGAGGGTGCTACCGAGTTATTTAATCGGTTTGAACAGGTATTCTCGGATTTCAGTGGACAAGACCTAGGCACAGAGTCTGGGAAAAGATTATTTGTGGACAAATTTGTACGTGGATTGCTGTCTGACATCCAGTCACAAATTATGTCTTCTGAGAGTGCTTGGCAGGCGAAATCACAATCAGAAGTACTGCACATTGCTCAGTACTACGAGAACCGTGTCAATAATGAAAAAGATAGGGTTGAAAAACAAAAAGGCGATTTGAAAACTAAAGTGCTATTGCAGCAAATCGTTAGAGGCCCCAGAGGGGGTAGTTCTCAGGTTAGAGGTCAGTATGTCAAGCAAGGGAATGTGCCCTTGGGTCCTGTGAACTTTAACCAGTGCACTTATTGTCGTCGAGAGGGTCATTGGCGAGCACAATGCCCCGTCCTTCAACAAAGGTCAAATAATACATTTGGAAATATGGGTAGGCGATCCAGAGGTCGCCCGGGTGTAGGGGGCCCTGGTAGAGGTCAGTTTACACAGGACCCTCAGCAACCTTTCTCACAGGACAATCAGGAACATATTTGATCATCCTTCCACTGCATATTTATCTGAAGAGCTTCCTTTTGATGATATTCTGTTTCGTTAGGATTGCCCGAAGCAGGGTTTGGAACCTACACCTTTTCCCGTCAATCAGAAAGGTCCCTACGTTGAAATGGTGGTGGGAAATAGGAAAAATCAGTTTTTTGATAGACACTGGAGCACAGAAGTGTTCCATTGATCATTCACGGGTTCCAAACATTCCACTGTCAGGGCAAACCAACGTTTCTGTAGGGTTTTCTGGTACACCAGTTGTTTGTCCAGTTTCTTTGATGGTACCTATTTCTCGGGGTCCCTTTACAGACCATTGTCCATTTCTGTTGACTTCGGATTGCGGAGAGAACCTGCTGGGGTTGAATTTGATAAAAGAATTAAATGCAGTGATTTATTGTTCTTCTGATGGAGTACGCTTGACGATTTCACCACAGCAATTTTCTGTCTCGCAATTCTTGACTAGACCTTTGCCTCCAGAATTCATTGATGTACCATAGAGCTTGTGGGCTGTCGACGACAATGATGTCAGTATTTTACAGATTGAACCTGTCAAGATAGTTTTGAAACATGGAATTGAGCTGCCACGCATTCCTCAGTATAAGATTTCAGTTGAGGGCGAGCGAGCTTTGAAATGCATTGTTTCTGATTTTGTGCATCGCGGGGTGATTGAAGAAATTTCAGGGAGTTTGTGTAACAGTCCGATTTTACCCGTGTACAAGAAAGGTGATAATGCAATTCCATTCCGTGTCATAATTGATTTACGTGCCATTAATAAAGTCGTGGCTCCACAATTTCCAATTGTGCCTGATGTAACGACAATCCTAACTATGATTCCAGCTACAGCTACTTACTTTAGTGTTGTGGACCTGAAGAATGCTTTCTTTAGTATTCCTATACACAAGGATAGTAGATATGTGTTCGCGTTCACCTTAGGGGGACACTCATTCACATTTACTTGTGCACCTCAAGAGTACACAGAGAGTCCTAGCATTTATAGTAGGGCTTTGAAAGAACAACTTGATACCCTTGAACTGCCCTCTACCTGTACTTTCGTTCAGTACGTTGACGATTTGCTTCTAGCTGCTGACTCTGAGAGTGCCTGTAAGGAGGGCACTGTGTTATTACTTATCCATCTAGCTAAACATGGTCACAAAGCTTTGCTTAAAAAATGTCAATATTGTTGCCAGGAGGTCACCTATTTAGGCTATCTCCTGTCAAAGGAGGGAAGAAGATTGACACCTGAAAGAATAAAACACATTTCTGGCATGTCTGTCACAAATACACAGAAGGAAGTTAGAGCCTTGATAGGTATGGCTTCTTACTGTAGGTTGTGAATCCCACATTTTTCACTGGTGATCAAACCGATGTTGGCTTTGACAAAGAAGGGCATTTCTTCACCATTGCCATGGAACACGGTACACCAGCAATCGTTTGACTTGCTTAAGACTGCATTATGCTATGCACCAGTTTTGGGCACACCAAACTATGAAAAGGCCTTTGTGTTGTTTGTGCATGAATGTGATGGATGTGCTTTGGCTGTATTAACGCAGGAGCATGGAGGGAAGAATAGGCCGTGCGGTTACTTTTCTTCCACCCTTGATCCTGTAGCATGAGCTTTGCCAAGATGTTTGCGAGCTGGTACTGCTGCTGTTGCGTCTGTAAAACAGAGTGAGGGAATGGTACTAGGCCATGATCTAACCCTGATGGTGCCTCACTCTGTAGATGTTCTACTGAAACGAACTCAAACGCAACACCTCGCTTCTGCACAGTTGACAAGATATGAATTGATCTTGTTTGCTCCTCACATTAAAATTAAGAGGTTTTGTGTTCTTAATCCGGCTGAACTCCTACCTTTCCCCCAAGATACTGCTTGCGGTGATGAAGTGCCACGTGATTGTTTGTATACGACCGAACAAGAAACAAAGGGTAGAATTGATCTAAAGGACACTCCTTTGGATAATGCACAAGGAGAGCTGTTTAGTGATGGCTCCTGCTTTAACCTTCCAGATGGTTATTGCCCAGCCCTACGTCCAGGAATGCATGACTTGCCTACAACACAACGTGGGAAAGGGGACAGTAACTCCAAGGGGTAGTTTTGGGCCACCCTCTGTCCCCTTTGAGGTGATCTACTTTGACTTTATTGAAATTGAATGATGCAATAATAAAAAATATGTACTGTGGTTATCTGTGCTTTTAGTAAATGGGTTGAGGCTTTCCATGTTTAAGATGCTACAGCTATGACTACTGTAAAAATCATTTTAAAGGAATACTTCCCGCGGTTCGGTTTGCCAAGAGTTATCTGGTCGGACAATGGTCCACATTTTGTCACTGCTGTAATTCTGCAGATATGTACGGCATTACGAATTGACAAACGGTTCTATTCGGCCAGACATGCTCAGAACGTCGGACTACTAGAAAGACACAACAGTATCATCAAGAAAAAGCTTGCTAAAACGTGTGCCGGCACCAAACTAAAATGGCCGGACGCCTTACCGATCGTGTTGTTATCCATGCGCACAACCCCTCAAACTAAGACTGGGCTCTCTCCATTTGAGGTGGTAATGGGGAGACCTGCCAATATTTGGAACCTTCCTAAAGTTAACTCATTAAGAAATGTTGAAAATGTATTACTTTCAGATTATTGTAGCCAGTTGACTAAAAACCTGTATTTGATTTATCACCAGGTACGAGACGCTTTACCTGTGCGATACCAGGGTCCGGGCCACAGCATACGGCCTGGAAGTTGGGTGCTCGTCAAATCTTTTGAGCACTCCTCTTGCCTCGCTGGCGTGGGCCATTCCAAGTCCTGTTGGTCATCCAGGCAGCGGTGTGGGTCGCTGGGAGAAAGAACTGGATCCAGGCGTCCCACATCAAGAAACTTCCTCACCCTGTGCCACACGTTACAGAAGAAACAGAACCCCTCGCTGATACTGCAACCAACGATCCCAAAGCAGTAAGTAGCACTGAGAGTGTGCCAGAGAATCTCTCTGAGCCCGTGTGGCTTGGGGAAGCTGCTATTTTGTCTCCACACCCTCTAAAAATTTTGCATCCGGAAACTGCTATTTCGAATTCAGCACCTTCACTTGCTTCCGAAACGTTGCTTTCAGCAGGAAGTGAAGACATATTGTTTCTGGATCAATCAGTACCGGGAAAAGTAAGGTACAATCTACGTCCATGAAAATAGACTTACGGCACGGTTTTGCTGTGCATCTGATAGACTTACGGCACGGTTCTGCTGCGCATTTGATAGACTTACGGCACGGTTTTGCTGTGCATCTGATAGACTTACGGCACGGTTCGGCTGTGCATCTGAAGAAGAAATGGATCATTGAGGGCTTGTTTTTGCCCAAATTTGAGAAAGGGGATTCTGTTGGTTAGGGTTGTGGAAGGACTAAGAAGTCGCTCGACCAGGAGGTCGCCAGCAACGGACTTTGGGGTATCCATTTGAAGACTACGATGCCCGCTACCGCTCGTATGCGACTTGTAAATAAGGGGGTGACCAACCGGGACAATGGACAAAATGCCTGGCCCGAAAATGTATTGCTGTATTTTTATAATGATATTTGTTTTTTTTTTAGTCGCTGCCTTAGGATTGTGGTACCTTGAGGAAACTCATTCTTTAGAACTTTTGTTGCCTACTGAAAGTGCACCTATTGTTCCTACTCCCTTTGTACATTTGCATACTCTATCCCCTAGGGATTCTCAGCACAGATAAAGGTACCACAATAACACTCTACTGCTTATCATGAATGCTAAGCATGCCATTTTTAATAAATCTAACTGTTGGGTTTGCTCACATTTACCACAACATGGGGATAAGGGCTAGGTTGGTATATGCATCCTTTACCTTTGACAACTGCTTGCTATGCTTCTCTTAGAGCACTGTTCTTTGGCCGGTGGAATGATAGCATCTCAGGGAACTTTGATGGCACCAATTTGAATAGTTTTGAGAAACGTGTTTCGACTCCCCTGGGATGCTCGCTTTTTGCAAACAGGAGTAAACCGAATGTTGCTTCTATTAGGCCTTCTGATAAACTGTCTCGTCCTTTCCAATCTTTGATTTCCTTTAAGATGGCTCCAATAGGCAATGAGGATGCCATTCCTGCTTCTTACACTGTTAACCATAGCCCCGATTCAGTTTCTTTTTGCAAACAGAGGAATGGACCTCAGTCAATGGGAAATTTTCTAGGTTGTGCCAACGTTGCAAATTTGACTGGGGAAAACAGACCTTTGTATGTAGGCAAACCTGTCTACTTTGTCTGCGGTAATGTAGCATTCCCATGGTGTCCCAGGGATTGGCAGGGAACCTGTTATTTAGGGATCCTGTTAGCTGGGGTGTTTATAGCTAGTACAAGAGAAGTTTCGAAGGCTCGTCCACGGCAGGACGAGAATGGAGACCCCCCAGCACAAATCTTGGGAGATATAGCTAAATCAGTTGTGCTATTTTGGGGGCAGATAGTGAATTCAGAAGATATCAGAAAATTAGCGAGAGTACTGGAGAGAACCATCAACCGCACCACAGACATACTCTATAATATGACGTTAGAACAAAAGGCGATAAGATTAGTAGCACTTCAAAACCGAATGGCATTAGATGTCATTCTAGCTGAGCGTGGTGGAGTGTGTAAATTAGTGGGGTCCGCTTGCTGTGTTTTTGTACCAGATTCCTCCCCAACTATCTTCAAGGCAATACAGAATCTGCACGTCCTTAGTTCAGAAGTGCATGTTCCCGAGGGAAACTGGGATCTAAGCGCTTGGTTCTGGGACTTCTTGCGATCTTGTGGTTGGAAGGTACTTTCAGTCTTGCTAATTATATTGGGAATCCTGTTGTTTCTTTGTTGCTGTATTCAGTGTCTACCTGGTATGTGTTCGATGCAGGGGGATGTTGCGCACAAGCGACAGGTTTGATAGGACATAAAGTGTATGCCCGGATAAAACTTCCAAAGAATATGTGTTGAAAGATATTTTAGCAAATGACCTTAAGGCAATAGATATTTCCGATAGTGATTCAGGGTGCATGGACGATGATGCATGGAGTTATTTGCAAGGTGATCCAAAGTAGTTTTTAACCCTTGGCATAGGCCAAAAGGAGGGTTTGTCAAAAGAGAGAAATCATATTGTGCCTCCTATTGCAATAAAATATGAATATTGGCCTACGCCAAGCTGCTCGAAAGTCGCTTGCGAAAGAACCCGTGTCGCAAGGTCCTGTCCTTAAATCAATGTAAACCGCCATTTTAGGTCAATCCGCCATTTTAGGATTTGCTTTGTAAAAGTCACCCTGTGAGTTAAAATGGTGGACGATGCCATTCCAGAATACAACATGGCCGTCTTGACCTCTGTACATAGCTAATATGTAACTTGCCTGCAGGCCACTTGTTGAGGTCGTGAACTGAGACCTTGTCCTTCATTGACCTGCGTGTAGAAGGATTACTTGTGCAATGAAACTAATCCACGGGCATATGTTGAAACAATGTATTCAAATACTGAACGTAGAACATCTGTTTAACTACATTGTATTAATGTTTGAGAAGGCCTGCATGGAAAATCTTAGAATACACAGTTATTGCATAGGCTTGTTGATACATGTATTAAAGGCAAACCAGTTATATGCGGTTGTTCGAGACTTGGCACGAACCCTAGATCGGTGATGTATTAAGTGGAATATTAACCCGAAGTGGGGCTGGACATCGTGCCCACCAAGAGTATAAAAAGCGAATGCATTCTAATGTACAGGGTCTCTCACTGAACACACTGAACCACGCTGGAGTTTGTTGTGTTGTACTGAGGGCCGATAGCTATCTGACCTTGCTCTGTTTTTGTAACTGGATTCAGTATAAAATAAAGTACTTTGTATGTTCCTTTGTAACCCGTGTTCGGTGTATTTCCTTTTGGGGTACTCAGCCTCGATATTTTTGATTTTGTTTTCACAGCCACTGGGCCTGGTTTGCGCTATACAAATAAAAATACAAATAAAAATAAATACAAATGATCATCCTGTTCCCAATTCTTTCATCAAATGGTGCACAGTGATGGCACTCATGAACAATTTTCAGTTTATGGGTCAATTTTACATACAAGCGGAAGGAACAGCTATGGGAGCCGCCATGGCTCCCAATTTAGCTAACAATATCCTATGCTGGCTGGGATACATAGACGATATCTTTGTTATCTGGAAGGGGAGTGAAGATGAGGCAAATAAATTCAGTGGGTGGCTGAATGAACAAAATAGATATCTTAAATTTACCATGAATATGAGTAACAACCTAGTGAACTTTCGGGGTATATCTATATATCACCATCAAGGCACTCTGTTGGTCAAACCTTATACCAAAGATACTGATTGAAATGCTCTCCTCCAATTCAACAGTCACCATGCATAACATGTAAAGAATAATTTACCTTTTGGTCAATTTTTGCGTATTAAGAAAAATAGCAGCACAAATGATTCCTATGAGAATGGGGTGAACAAGTTAATTGATAAATTACCAAATCGAGGCTATCCAAAATGCCTAGTGAAGGATGCAGCTAAGAGGGCATTTAATAATAACAGAGAGGCCCTTCTAGACCAACAACTGAGTAGAGACACAAGAGAGACACCACTGGTATTTGTGAATACTTTTAGTAATCTGTCCTACAAAATCAAGGGCATCATACATAGGAATTGAAATAAAGTGGTGCCCAAGGAATGTGAAAAAAACGTTAATAGTATTCAAGAAAAGTACCACAATACGCAATTTAGTGATGAAAAATGATATTCGTACTAAACAGAAAGAATCCCACCAGACAAGACTATGGGGTCTACCACCAGTATCAGGACATCACCCATGTGGGAATTGCACCATGTGTGCACAAACTAGGAAGACCACAACAGTGGATCTAGGATTAGAAAGGGAATGGAACATCACGGAACACACAAATTTTAACACTGAGAATGGGTCTATGTAATTAGATGTCCATGTCAACATATTTACATCGGTAAAACTATCAGAAAATGTAAAACGAGAATGATTGAGCACAAAAGTTGTATTAAAAATAAGATAGACCAAGCACCACTTGTTAAAAATTTCTTGGAAAAAAATCACAAATGCACCGATTTCAATTGAACCATCTTAAAACATGTGAAAGGAAGAACACAGGAACACATTAACAAAACATTATTGAGCCTGGAACAGAAGCAATTTTTTTTGACCCAGAGTCATATCCATGGTCTCAATGAAAATATTGAATGGCATAATGCCTAGATGGGATGAATTTGCGTGCTCAATCAACCCTTTAATGGTAGTAAATGAAATAGGTAATGAATTTGACCCATGATATGTAAGTATCACTGTATATGGTGATATGGAAGATTCAGGTCAATGGTTGATCTTTGGTGATACAATATATGTTTCTCTTTAGTTGTCTGTATTTGATTAGACTTTGCCCTGCCTGTGTGTCCGCTTAAAAATGTGTGCAGCAAAGTATCGACATCTAATCATGTTGTATGAATTTTGTGACTCCCATTATCTTGATACCTGCCCCTATGAATGGGGGAATAAATACCAGGTATATATTTGGAATGAATGCCCTCTTATTTATTTCTTATGCTTTGATTAGGCGACCGTATGTTTTGAGTATTTTTGCGGTACACATCCATTTGGAAAACATCATTTTATAAGAAGGCCAGATACCAATTGGGTAGTTGTGATCCTAGTGATCACAATTGAAAAAGAGAGATGTGATAATATTATCACTACACCTAGAAATAAATACACTGGTTATGGACACCTCAAAACATTGACTTTGTCGTTCACAGGATTTGTAATGGCTTTTTCCCTCTAAATTGAAAAATGGGGCTATACTCATAATAAACTACATTTCCCATCTAAAACTAGTGAATCTCTCTATGGCGCGTGGGGGCACAATTATGTCATTACGCTATGACGGCGTTATGGCATCGGGTTACGGTGTATGCACGCGTACGTTAAAAGTGGCCATTTTGATTGAGAATTCAATGCAAAAACAACTGAGAAAAGGAATTACACCAAGAAATCGATTTATTAGGGTGAGTTTGGACCTAGCAAATTCCATCTAATTAATTTGTTTGATAATTCTCTTTTAACAAAGTTATAGAAATAAATGAGAATCAGTCCATCTTTACTCATTAGAAAGATGCACTGATTCTCATTTATTTCTATATCTGTTATTATTATTATTATTATGTTCTCTCCCTATCCCTAGATATGGAGACAAGGATTGTACTTCCAGCCCCCTCCCCCTTTTTTTGTGGAAGTGGGTTCTCTGAATCATTGAAGACCTACACTTGAGAAAACTTAGAGACCATTTCCTACATGTAAGCAGAAATGAGCATACCTGAAGTAAGTGCAGTGGCTCCCCTATTCCAGATCCATATGATAGCTGGTATCCATTGGTTTATAACCCTTGTTTTTAGTAAAGCTTTTTGCCCTTTTTCTTTTGTTTTCAATTTGTATTGTACTTGTACACTGTGGTTAATTTGCCTATTTTAACCGCTTAACGACTATACTGAAGGGTGGACAAATTCAATCCTCACAGGTAAGTGGACCTTCCATGACAAAAGTGTACTGAATATTTACTTCTACTCCTATAAAGTCTACCACAACCTCAAGATAGTTCTTCTTGTTTCCATTCATTATAGAATAGAAGAAAAGGTGGAGTGATATTCCCCATAAAAAGGAAATCATCCACACTATCACCATATTTTGGTGCACTACAGTCTGTGGAAATTCTACCCACATTCTACAAGGTATGTAAGAGATAAACATATCTTACTCCCTAGGTGGATTTAGGGTACCCGTATCAAGCTCTAATAATGAGATCTAATGATAATAGGTAAATTGCAACAGAGATTCTAATAGAGTGTCTTTAACCCACAGGGTTCACATTTTTTAACACACTTGGCAGAGGAGGAGTGATAGGAAAGAAGACTCTATCACCACAAAAAACACAAGCAACAGCATACCCCTGATGAATGTCCAATGTTTATCTGTGTTTTATGGACAGAAACTTGTGTAAGTTGGGTTTAGATAACAACAACAGCATTTTTAAAAGAATGGAGAACAACTCCAATGTGAAGTATCACATGGTGCTCTATCTAGTTATTGGAAGAATTAACCCACTTTGTTTGTACTTCTTGTGTTCTGTGAAATATGTCTTTTATATGTTTTTATGGACTTTTATTTAATGTGATGAATTTATGAGTATCAGTATATATATGTTTAATAAAAAAAAGTTTTTACGTTCATATGTGAATTCTGGGTATTAGATCTACCCGCTGTCACTGTATATTTTGGGTTTAGACACCTGTTAGTATACCTACCTTCTTTTTGTATTCACCAAGCTTTGCAAAAAAAGTATATGGCCCACTCTGAATTTTTTTCCAAAATTTGGTGAGGTTTGGTCCGGGGGTGGGGGGGTGGGGCAAAGCTATAGGGGGGTCCCAAAATTTATTTTTTTCCCATAGACTGAATGGGGAAAAAACTTTGCTCATGCCTACAGCCCAAACCGCTGGACGGATTTTCACCAAATTTGTGGCAGGAGCAGCGGCTTGGTCCTGAAAGCAGCATGCTTTTGTAAATTTGGTGAAAATCCGTCCAGTAGTTTAAAAAAAAAATGACCAAAAAGTAGGTCACAAAACATTTGTGATATCTATGTCCGGTCCATGTGTGACATGTTCACTGATGGATGGTGAGGAGCGTGAAGTGCGTCAGATTTCTGGAAATGCCCGCCATCTTGGATTCGCGGACAGCAGCCGATGTCCGCGGACATCACGGTAAAAACGTATGAAAATGCACAGCATTCCACTTTTCAAACTTATCAAATAATCTTTGGGGAGGTGAGGGGTGATGAGGCAACAAGAAGCAAAATAAAAAACTGGTGTTTTTTGCCGGAAAGTCTGCGAACAGTCCTGATGTTCGTGAACAGTCCAGTGAAAGTTACAAAATTAGAAGGGGGTTCCCAAAATAATGTAAAGGCTTATAAATCAGGTGCCATTTGACAAATCTACACTTCATTTGGCAATTGATAATAGATCAAGATATACATGTTTTTGCAAAGTTTGGTGGGATTCTGTTGAGAGGGAGCAAAATTAGAGTGGGGATCCCAAAATATTGTAAAGGCTTATAAATGTGGTGCCATTTGACAAATCTACACAAAGGTTTGCAAAAAGATAATAGATGTAGATTTAGATGTTTTCTTAAAGTCTGAATGGAATTCTGAATGGATTTTGTCAAGTGGGGGCTAGGTTACAAGACGATTGTATGTGCATACATTTGACACTTTTGAAAAAATAAAACATGGGTGGATTTCCAGCAAACTTGCGTAAGGAGCATTGGCAAGGACCTACAAGCATGGTTTTGTAAATGTGCCAGTGTTTTATTATTTGACAAGTATCATAATGTAGCTACAAAAAATAGCGGGATAGCTTTAGTGACTGAGGGATAGCCTGTGGCCATGGGCAGTGGCAAGATTGTCTGGGCCATGAAATATGGTCATGATCCGGACATTCTGGCTACTGGCCATGACCACAAGGGACAAAACATAGGATTAAAGTGGCCATGTCCACCTTGGACTGCCTTTGTGGTAAAGTTATTCGAAATTAGGTTAGATTTGAAAGGGAAGAAACGTGCTCGTGGTAATATGTTCATAGGGTTCTCTTTTTTGCCTTCTTCAGGCTGCTATGGAAAGCGAAGCGGGGCCCTGTATGGAACCCTCACCTTCCCTTTCCATCGTGGCCATCCTGGAAAAGGATTTTCCTTCCTACACAGGGACGCCGGAGGCGTCCCTAAATAGGAAGAGAAATCCTATTTTTTAGCACCCCGGGTTCCCGCTTTGGGAACCTAGGATGCTAATGGCCCTCATCCCCCATTTCAGGGGCTGGAATGAGGGGATGATGTTCCAGAGACCTTGTTATCCACCCTCGCTTTGCTTGGGCTGATAACTTGGGCTGCTTGGCCGGTATCCCCCATTCCAGTCCCTGGAACAGAGGATGAACGCCACAATATTCCCATTAGCACAACACAAAATGGAAATGGAAATGTTGGAAAATCTTATTTAGTCTATGTACTTTACTGAGAAATATTAAGTAGATGGACTCTATACATTCTTTTTTTTAGTTCTATTTTTTAACTGAAAGGTGGTTCCTAAAAGAACGTGTCGTTTGTTGTTTTTGGATGTATTCTTTTTGGCAGGAGAGCTGAGAACGGAAGGTTGGGAGGGAAATTAGGGAAGAGCAACCAAACACTAATATGGAATGGTAGGTGGACAAGGGAAAGGTAGGTGGACAAGGGAAAATGTTGTGCGTGTGTTATTTCTAAGTTAGGGGGCACTGTTTCTCATGCAACTTGATTACAGCAGTGGTGGTGGCTCTTTGGGAGGAGGGATGGCATTAGCTGATGCCATTTTAAGATAAATATCAGTTTTGCTAAAAGAATGTACTGTGTACTAGATTGTTAATGGATAATGAGTAGGAATAGGTGTTGGAGCTGTGCAAGGGAAATTTTGAAGTTGGAAGTTCCTAGATCAGTAGAAAATGCAGTTCCAAACTCTCCGCCAAGCAGAGATCTTATCGTGAAGTACGGACGGGTTCTCAGACACATCATCATGCCGCGTGCCAGCGTATGGTCATATGGCACTGTCCGGAAGGTCTGCTATGAAGTCAGATCTTCGTAGACGTCTACGGATGCAAAACTAGGTGAAAGAGTTGCAAGAAGTGTATAGAAGTGTTAAAAATTATTCCAGATGGTGGGAAATGGCAGAGTTTTAAGGTGAAACTTTGGAAATTGGAGACAAATATTGCTATATTGGGTAAGTATGATATTAGTAAGTTGTAGGAAAATAGCATGCAAATGGTAAAAACCTATGAAATTAAATGAAAAAACGTTGTTAAAGGGACATTATGGTTAAGTTG
Source organism: Ambystoma mexicanum (assembly GCF_040938575.1). NCBI lineage: Eukaryota > Metazoa > Chordata > Amphibia > Caudata > Ambystomatidae > Ambystoma > Ambystoma mexicanum. The sequence continues at coordinate 560,484,087 of NC_090924.1, read as the reverse complement.
CACTAATAAAAAAACCTATAAAATTCAATGAAAAAACTTTGTTAAAGGGATGTTATGCTTATGTTGCACTAATAAAAACCTATGATATTCAATGAAAAATCTTTGTTAAACGGACGTTATGGTTCCAAGTAAAACCGAATAACCCCTGAAATTCCACAGTTATTGTAAGCTAGGCAACCATAACTCGCGCCACCACCGTGCACTGCTAAGACTAACACCCAGGACATCAAAGATGACAAATGTCATTGATGACATCACTAATGACACCACATATCTGGGCCACTTGTTTTTGTTCCTTGACATATATAGGCCAGGTGGTTTTTTTCACTGGCAGTCAGAATAATAAAATTTAAAAAGGTGCTATATCTAGATGTTAACCTTGTTATATGTTCTTTAAGTACTTTCCTTAGGGTTTGGTCTCAGCTCATGGTACACATACATGGGGAAATGAGCAGGCCTCAAACACACAATTCATTTGTATACATGAAGATAAACTTTAATGTCATTAACATTTTCTGATGATGCAGTTTCTTTCTTCCTTACTTTAGTTTCCCTGTATGTGCCTCTGATTTGTATGCATTGTGGTGTTTCATATGTATTGTTTGTACCAGCACAAGTGCTGTATGTCTTGAATTGTTAGCTAGTTATTACATGTTTAACATTACTCAAAACTCTGATGAGGGAGCATTCATTACTGTACTATACAAAATTACAATATTATAAATAGTGTACTTTTATGGTGCATGCTGCAGTCATTGCCTATGTTTATATATGATTAGGTTTCTGTATTAACAACAACACTCCAATACAATGATATTAGATGAGTACATTCTTTAATAGATTAAGTAGTTAATGATAGGTCTCCCGATCACTCCTGACATCTTGTTATCAACAATATAAACACAACTCCTTGCAGAGACTTTTCACCAAAATGTATTTCACGTGTTATATATATTTCTTCTTGTGCCCACCATTGTCACAACCCCATTGGTTGGCAAAACATTTTGTACTCCCATAGCCTGGGAAATGGCAGGTGATACCAGCCCTCTGCAAAGGCCCACTGTTAAAGCTGACATTGAAGACCTCTGTCTGGCCTTGTGCCCCCTCCACCGATGTCAAGCAGCATTTCCATGATCACCAAAAGGAATATACACTCCATCAAGAAGCAAGTGTGCAACAGCAGGACACATTCACAAAGGTACGCCACAATGGGTATATGCCATGAAAAAAGCACTCTTTTGAAAATACGACTCCTAAAGACCTGATGCCTATTGATTACAAATTAAAAGATACTTCGAGCAGCCTCTTAAAAATGGCTGCTGCTTTTTTGAGGTACTCTGCTCCCTGCTTTCTTGTGCCCGCCTCCATCATAACCCCATTGGTTGGACACAAATGTTGTATTCCTAGAGCCTAGGGGCCGGCAAGGGGCACAGGCCCGCTGCTAAGGCCTACTCTGAAGGCCGATATTGAAGACCTCTTTCTGGCCCTGTGCCCCTTCCACCGAGGCCCAGCAGCATTTACATGACCACCAAGAGGAATGTACAGTCCATCAATAAGCGAGAGTGCAACAGCAGGACAAATTCACAAAGGTAAGAATTGATGGGCTTTTACCCTGCAAAAAGCACAATTCTGAAAATATAGCTCCTATAGATGTAATGCCTATTCATAACAATTTGGAGGATACCTCGAGCAGCCTCTTAAACTTAGCTGCTGCTTTTTTGAGGTCCTCGGCATCTGAAGTATCTGCCTTCTTGTGCCAGACTCGGTCACAACCCCATTGGCTGGTCACAAATGTTGTGTTCCCAGAGGCTGGGAGCCGGCAGGCAACAGTGACCCCCTGCAAAGGACAACTGCTAAGGTTGACATTGAAGACCCCTATCTGGCCCTGTGTCCCTTCCATTGAGACCTAGCAGCATTTCCATGATCTCCAAGAGGAACATACATTCCATCAAGAAGCGAGTATGCAAAAGCAGGAAAAATTCACAAAGGTAAGCCATGATGGGCTTATGCATGCAAAAAGCAGAATTTTCAAAATATGACTCCTAAAGACCTGATGCCTATTGATAACAAGTTGGAAGATACCTCGAGCAGCAATTTAAAGATTTCCACCACTTTTTTGAGGTTCTCGGCACCTGATGTGCCCGCGTTCATCACAATCCTATTGGTTCGCCAACAATGTTGTATTCCCAGAACCTCGGAGCCAGCAGGGTATGCTGGCCCCCTGCAAAGTCCACCTGTTAAGGCTGACATTGATGACACCTGTCTGACCCTGGGCCGCGTCCACCAAAGCCCGGCATCATTTACATGACCACTAAGAGGAGTATACACTCCATCAAGAAGTGAATGTGCAACAGCAGGACAAATTCACAAAGGTAAGTGTAACGCTCACCTGATTCCCGCAGAGGCGCCGGTCTTGACTGGGTGAATGCCGTATCTTCAAAGGTGATGTGTAACACACGGTTGGCTCTTTGGGCTAGACCTCTGTGCACTGTATGTCTGACTCGAAGAGTAAGATGTCTGCAGATAGAAAATATGGGATTAATGAACTGGGGTTATTGGGTGCCTCTCTCCTCTTCCCTTTCTCTTCTCCTGTAGAACCCCAAAGGTTAACACCCTCACCTTAGGTAAGTGAACACCGGGCTCTCCATCTGCCTCGAGGCAGGGTGCCGTAACCAGTTTCTTCACTGGATAAGGGTGCAGGCCTCTTGACCTCAGAGGACTGCTGTCCGTCGTTAACTGCACGAACGGTAAGTTCTGGGCACTTCAAATGTCTTAAAAGTCTTTTGTAATGATATCTCTTGTTTTGCAGGGTTCCGGCAATGGCGGATGGCGGGCTGATGAGAGTTGAGGATCGAACCCGCGTGAGGAATATAAGCGCCTGGAAGCACGTAAGTAAGCGCTTGTAGCCTGCTTCACGATGCGCACTAAGTGTCCCTTTTATCTTGCAGGTACAAGTTCGGAGCTTTAGAGAAGCTGAAGAGTGCTGGAATACCCACTGGATTCGGCGTGGGAAGGAGTAATGGCACGTGAGTAATAAAGTTGCCCAATGTCTTTAAACGCACCTTCTTTTGTCTTTCAGATGCGGGATGCAGCGCCGAAGGCCTCCGGAGCGTGCAAAGAGCTGGTAAGCTTTTGTCTTTCAGATGCCGGAATGCAGTGCGAAGATCTCCGGAGCATGCGAAGAGTAGGTAAGCCTTTGTCTTTCAGATGCCGGAATGCAGCGCGAGGACCAGGTAAGAGATGCGCTGCCACTGAAGACCGTAGTGCTAACCTGTTCTTTCTTTGTATTTACAGGTGCTGCTGAAGACTGGATTCCAGGATGGTAAGTCTTTGTTCCCTTAGGCCCAGGATCAGAAGCAGAAGACACGATGAGCGTTCTGCTGCAGAGAATGCAGAATAACGCAAAGCAAGATTCATCCATCGGGTGTGGTTTAAATAGCCTCCTGTAGTGCTTAGGTGTCTCCTTCCACAGCCACGCCTAGGTAAGAAAAGAGTTCCTGCTTTCCAGAAGAGTTCCAGTGTTCTGAACCTAGGGAGTGGCTCCTGCCCCACCCAACAGGAAAAGTAGTCCCAAACAGAAGAGGATCAGGGGTTCAACTGGCAGGTAAGTAAGCAGCATGGTCTGCTGCAGGTAAGTCCACCCAAGCATTATGAGCCCGGCGCTTCCAGCGCTGGGACTGGGCACCTTTATGAGCCTGGTGCCACTGGCGCCAGGACAGGGTCCAAAAGGTCCCAATTGGGACTGGCTGGCACTCGGAACCGGGGTTATGGGTCTGCTTCCAAGGGAGTCGGGCAAGTCCTGATCTTTTGGAAGCAGAGATCATGACAGTAAGACATGATGGGCTATGCCATGCAAAAAGCAGAATTTTGAAAATATGACCCCTAAAGATCTGATGCGTATTGATAACAAGTTGGAAGATACCTTGAGCATCAACTTAAACATTTCCACCACTTTTTTGAGGTTCTCGGCACCTGATGTGCCTCCCTTCTTGTGCCCGCCTCCATCACAACCCCATTGGTTGGCCAACAATGGTGTATTCTCAGAGCTTCGGAGCCAGCAAGCAATGCTGGCCCCCGGCAAAGGCCCGCTGTTAAATCTGACATTGAAGACACCTGTCTGGCCCTGGGCCACGTCCACCAAAGGCCAGCAGCATTTACATGACAACTAAGAGGAATATACACTCCATCAAGAAACGAGTGTGCAACAGCAGGACAAATTCACAAAGGTCAGCTATCATGCAAACAGCATAATTTTGAAAATATTACTTCTAAAGTCATGATGCCCTTAGATAATAAGTTGGAAGATACCTTGAGCAGCCTCTTAAAACTGGCTACAACTTTTTCGAGGTCCTCGCACCTGAAGTCCCTTTCTTCTTGTTCCCGCCTCCGTCATAAGCCCATTGGTTTGCAACACATGTTTTATTCCCAGAGCTTGGGAACTGGCAGGCGACGTCAGCCCTCTGTAAATGCCCACTGTTAAGGCTGTCATTGAAGACTCCTGTCTGGCCTTGTGCCCCTTTTATCAATGCCAAGCAGCATTTTACCTGACCACCAAAAGAAATGCACACTCCATCAAGAAACGAGTGTGCAACAGCAGGACAAATTCACAAAGGTCAGCTATCATGCAAACAGCATAATTTTGAAAATATTACTTCTAAAGTCATGATGCCCTTAGATAATAAGTTGGAAGATACCTTGAGCAGCCTCTTAAAACTGGCTACCACTTTTTCGAGGTCCTCGCACCTGAAGTCCCTTTCTTCTTGTGCCCGCCTCCGTCACAAGCCCATTGGTTTGCAACACATGTTTTATTCCCAGAGCTTGGGAACTGGCAGGCGACGTCAGCCCTCTGTAAATGCCCACTGTTAAGGCTGTCATTGAAGACTCCTGTCTGGCCTTGTGCCCCTTTTATCAATGCCAAGCAGCATTTTACCTGACCACCAAAAGAAATGCACACTCCATCAAGAAGTGAGTGTGCAACAGCACGGCAAATTCACAAAGGTATGCCATGTTGGGCTTATACTATGCAAAAAGCTACATTTTGAAATACAACTCCTAAAGAGCTGATGCCTATTGATTACAAAGTGGAAGATACATTGAGTAGCCTCTTGAAAATGGCTGCTTTTTTTTCTAGGTGCTCGGCTCCCTTCCATTTTGTGGCCGCCTCTGTCATAACCCAATTGGTTGGACACAAATTTTGTATTCTCAGAGCCTGGCAGCCGGCAGGGGATGCAGGCCCCCTGCAAAGGCCCACTATTAAGGCCGACATTGAAGACCTCTGTCTGGCCTTGTTCCCCTTCCATCGAGCCCCAGCAGCAATTCCATGACCACCAAGACAAATATACACTCCATCAAGAAGTGAGTGTGCAACAGCAGGAACAATTCACAAAGGTAAGCCATGTTGGGCTTACAATATGCAAAAAGCTACATTTTGAAATACGACTCCCAAAGGTGCTGATGCCTATTGATGACAAGTTGCAAGATACCTCGAGCAGCCTCTTGAAAATGACTGCTGTTTTTTCAAGGTCCTCGGCACCTTAAGTGCCTTCATCCTTGTGCCCGCCTCCATCACAACCCCATTGATTGGCCACAAATGTTGTATTCCCAGAGCCTGGAATCAGGAAGACAACGCCCGCCTCCTGCAAAGGCACACTGTTAAGGATGACATTGAAGCCCCTGTCTGGCCCTGTGACCCTTCCACCGAAGCAGAGCAGCATTTCCATGACCACCAAGAGGAATATACACTCTGTCAAGAAGCGAGTTTGCAACAACAGGACAAATTCAAAAAGTTAAGGTAAGCCATGATGGGCGTATACCAAGCAAAAAGCACAATTTTGAAAATATGACTCCTAAACACCTGATGCCTATTGATAACAAGTTGGAAGATACCTCGAGCAGCCTCTCTGAAATGGATCTCGCTTTTTTGAGGTCCTCGGCACCCTTCCTTCTTGTGCTCTCCTCCATCACAACCCCATTGGTGATCAACAATGTTGTATTCCCAGAGTCTTGGAGCCGGCAGGGGATGCCGGCCCCCTGCAAAGGCCGACTATTAAGGTAACATTAAAGACCCCTGTCTGGCTCTGTTCCCCTTCTAGTGAGGCCCTGCAACATTTCCATGACCACCAAGAGGAATATATACTCCAACAAGAAGCGAGTATGCAGCAGCAGGGCAAATTCACAAAGGTAAGCCATGTTGGCCTGATATCATGCAAAAAACAATGTTGAAAATATGAATCCTAAAGACCTAATGTCTATCAATAACAAGTTGGAAGATACCTCGAGCAGCCTCTTTGAAATGGATGCCGCTTTTTTGATGTTCTCGACACCTCAAGTGCCTTCTTTCTTGTGCCCACCTCTGTCACAACCCCATTGGTTGGCCACAAATGTTGTATTCCCAGAGCCTGGAAGCAGGCAAGGGACAACGGCTCCCTGCAAAGGGCAACTGTTAAGTCTGACATTGAAGACCCCTGTCTAGCCCTGTGCCCTTTACACTGAGGCACAGAAGTATTTCCATGACCACCAAGAGGAATATACACTCCATCAAGAAGCGAGTGTGCAACAGCAGAACAAATTCACAAAGGTATGCCATGATGGGCCTATACTGTGCAAAAAACACAATTTTGAAAGTATGGCTCCCAACAAGCTAATGCCTATTGATAACAAGTTGGAAGATACCAGCTCAGCCTCTTAAATATGGTTGCCACTTTTTCGAGGTCCTTGGCACCTGAAGTGCCTTCCTTCTTATGCCTGCCTCTGTCATAACCCAATTTTTTGGGCATAAATGTTGTTTTCCGAGGGCCTGGTAACAAGCAGGCGATGATGGCCCCCTGAAAAAGTCACTTTTCAAGCTGACATTGAAGAACCCTGCCAAGCCCTGTGCACCTTCCTCTGAGGCTCAGCAGCATTTCCATGACCACCAAGAGGAATATACACTCCATCAAGATGCAAGTGTACAACAGCAGGACAAATTCACAAAGGTAAGCCATGTTGGGATTATACCATACCAAAAGCTACATTTTGAAATACGACTCCTTAAGAGCTGATGCCTATTGATAACAAAGTGGAAGATACCTCGAGTAGACTCTTAAAAATTACTGCTGCTTTTTTTAGGTCCTCAGCATTCTTCCTTCTTGTGCCCGCCTACGTCCCAACCCAATTGGTTGGCTACAAATAATGTATTCCCAGAGCCTGAAATCTGGTTAGCGACACCGGTCCCCGGCAAAGACCCACCATTAAGGCTGACATTGAAGACCCCTATCTGCCCTGTCAGGCCATGAAAGACAAGGGGAAGCTCCCTGCTCAAGATATTTCTCTGCTGTTCAATCTTGTCAACCTGTAAATCTCAGAGCGCTTGCAGCACTAATACCCGACTTCGTGATAGCCCCTTCCAACTTTATGCCTTCCCTCTTTTGCATACGTTACTCCCAGAGCCTCCAGTACACCTTCCTCCCTCCTAAACCAATGCACACTGCACTTGATATCTCCTTTCCAGCCCCACGGCACCTACGATTGCTGCACGTACTCAGGACAACACTGTGGTGTCCTCCGATGTTCGGCAGGTGCCACGTGCTGGCCCTGCTAACCTCTCCAGCTGTCCTGTTATCCTCAGCCTGCATTTATCCATGCCTACCACAACTAAGCCTCTAGGCTCGGACAATTTGCCTCTCTTTATGTCACAACCTTGTACTGGGCTGCTATGATGCTCACATCTTGTGTTGCGTACCTTCACCACTTATGTCCATGCATTCAGTTCACAGACAAACTCCTCCAATTGAAAAGTGAGCTTGCAGGACCCCGACCCAGCCTGTCAGCTGCACCGCACTCGTAACGCTCTCTCGAGCTTGTCCCCCATTGCAATCAATACCCTTACTCCTGAGCCTGCCTCCATGAGCCATCCTGCTACCAGCTGCACACACCCAATTGACTCCACCCTGCTTGCACCTAACCCTCCCTGCTCCCCTCTAGTGTCAAGCAATGCTAATTGAATTCTGCCACCAACATACTCTTCCCCACTGAGGGTTCACAAGCACCCGCAGACTGCTGCACCTCCATCCAGCCCCAGTTCCTATGCACACTTCAAGACGTATAAAAAAGTAGCACCACAGTACACCCTATCTGTAGTGTGTTGCATGGTATTGCACCTGCAGTACTCCTTCGACCTAATACTGCTACATCCTACAGTGTGCCACCTCCTGCTGTGTTCAACTCCACACCTGTAAAGCCCACCAATAGTGTCTACATCAACCATCACACACCACTCTCCAATCCTAATAGTAGCAAGAGTCTCACCAAAACCATCACACCCCCTCTAAATGCTGCTTTAGTGAATGCCAGGTCTATCCTGGCTCACCCCCTAGACATTGCAGACATCATCACAACTAAAAACCTCAGCCTGTTAGCCATCTCAGAGACTTCACTGCACGCTGCTGCCTGCCCTTCACTTTCCCTTGCCATACCACTCAAATACTGCAGGTGACCTCCTATCTACCAAGTTAACCCTCTCTCATACCTCTACAATCACAATACACATGGTTTATCAGGCCCCTGGCCCTGTCCTCTCCTTCGAAGAGGACATATTGGATATCCATGCCAACGCCAAACCATCAACTAAGACTATCCTCCTAGGAGACCTCAATCTCGGCTTTAATGATGAGACTGACCCAAATACCCTCTTGCTAGCCATCTCCCTTAGCACTTTAGGCTTCACCCAGTGTATTCTCAGTGCTAGGCATTCCAAGGGCCGAATCCTAGATTGGCTTGCTGAATGTAACTGCAACATCTCCATAACATCTAATCAACCCTATCCCTGGACTGACCACCATCATCATTTTTTCCATACCAGTAAACAACCCTCAGCCATCGGCAGCCCTACACCTAGCACACACTGCAATGCAGAGTAAGAGAAGCATCATCAAAACCCACATTGTGCCTCTACTAGATGAGTTATGCTGCCCACAGACCCTAGGCAAAGACACTGATGCACTAGTAGAGTTGTGCGGTTCTACACTTACTCAGGCTATTGACACTGTGGCCCCTCTCACTCTCCGCAAAGCTAAACTTGTCGCTCACTGTAATGCTTGATTTACCCCTGTACTTAAAGCACTTCTCAAACACAAAGCTGAAACTCACTGGAACAATAATCCCTTCTAGCACAACAATGTTCCCTTGCTGCCAAGGAATATAATAAATCTATTATCCAGAAAAAAAGTACCACCTCAATACCCATATTACTAACTCCAATGCCATTCTCGAGACCTTTACACCATTCTTGGCGAGCTTGAAGCATGCAACCTCTACCCCACAAGCCCCTGCACTCAGGACAGCGCTTGGAGCTCTGAGATCCAGAATGCCCTGCTCCTGAAAATGTATACCCTGCAAAAAAAGATAATTGCTAAAAAACACACCTTGACCATTGCCACACCTTCCTTACCCAGTGCCAAACCCCTAGCGGCCCCACACAACTCACTCCTCTTCAACTTTAAATCAGCCACTGAATCCTATGTTATTAGGATAATTAAAGGCCAAAAGCCCTCTCGATGCCAGGGTGACATTTGCCCAGCAGCAGTCATCATAGACTGTGCCGATGAGCTGCTCCCTTCATGACCTCCTTTATCAACACTTCCTTCTCGACTGGCTCCATACCTAAAGGCCTTTAAGATGTGTGGGTTCTCCCACTTCTCAAAAAACCTAGCCTTGACCCTACAATCCCCACCAACTACTGCCCCATATCGACGGACCCCTTTCTACTTAAATCCTGGATTTGGCTGCCTATCTTCAGATCCAGTGCCACCTGAATCCAACAATCTCCTGGGCTTCTTGCAGTCAAGGTGCTGTCCTGGCTTTGGCACTGAATCCGCCTTGCTGCATTTCAAGATCCACTTAGGTGAGATTAAATTTGCCGTGAAAAGAGCATTACTCTTGCTACAAGTCCTCTCGGCTGCCTTCAATATAGTTGACCATCCTACCCTGTGTCAGCACCTAGCATCAGCAACATACTTCTCTCCCACAGCCATTTCTTGGATTACCTCCTTCCTCTCGGGCAGGACTATGAGAGCATCTCGACTAACGCAGCATCCCCGCTAGCCCTTGTCTTGTGCAGGGTTCCTCAAGGCTCATGCGTTTCTCCAACCCTATATAACATATTTACAAAACCCCTGTTTTCTCATACTCATACACCGCTATGCTGGATGACACACAGATCCTCCTCTATCTCACTGGCGACTACACCACTGATGCCAACAACCTGCACGCAACATACCCCACCATCCAAGCATGTATGGCCTCCACCATCTATGCCTTAATGATGATAAAACTGAACTGCTTCTGGTCGGATCCCAAACCTCACTCAACAAAATGGACCATTCATACAAATCATTCACCATAGAGGCCAACAACATCCAGCTATGTTAAGACACTGGAGGTCTACCTTGACTCCACCCATTCCCTATCCAGACAGGTTAATGTGATTGCTTCATCCGCCACATACACTTTTATGCTAATCAATGCATGAGACCATATCTATCTCCTGACAACTGTGTCACTATTGCCAGAGAGCTGATTCGACCTAGACTGGATTATTCATTTTTTTTAATTTGTTTTCATTGTGCATTTGTAAGCCGCTCAGGCAACAAGTAAATTGTGTTTCAAAGCACCCACAGGGGAACAGGGAGGGAACATGGGTGTAAAATTAGATGTAACACTGTAAGATAGAAGTGGACCTACTAGGCCTGGTAAGCATTCAGAATGTGCAAGTGCAGGCAGAGAGAGACAGGGTGAGGGATTAGGGGGAAGTGCTAGGTGTATCAAGTGGGAAGTGTTAGGGAGTGAGCAGCTATAAGTGCCTAGGTGGAGTGGTTAACCACCAATAAATAGGTAAGTGCAAGCCTGTGTTGGCACAGGCCAGTGGATGCCAAGGCAACGTGCTGGGAGGGGCAGAGGCTGTAGGCGATTGGGTGTGGGAGGCCAGGACCCAGGAGGACACATAAGGGTCCTGGTCACCAATCTCAGCAGCTGCAGGGTTTATCAGAGAAGGGAGGTAGGGAAGGAGGAGGTGAAAAGCAAAGTCTTGAGGAGCTTTCGGAATTTGAGGAGATCCGGCTCAAGGCAAAGAGGAAGGGGAGGCTGTTCCATAGGAGAGAGCCTGCTGAGGAAAGAGAACGGCCACCAGCTTGCTGCTTAGTGAAGCGTTTAACACACAAAGAGTTGGTGCCGGAAGAATGTAAAGATCTGGAGGGAGAGTATTTAATGAGAGCAAGTTGCAGATAGGGTGGTCCTTGGCCCCGGACAGACTTGTGGATGATGCAGAGGGATTTGAATTTGATCCATGCAGCAAATGGGAGCCGATGGACATTTTATAGCACTGGAGAGATGCAGTCCCTGGGCTTGAGGCCAAGGATAAGTCTTGTTATTCTGGATTAGCTAGAGGGCTCATAGAGAGGAAGAGCATAGATTAAGAAAAAGGCTATTGCAATAGTCTAGCTAGAGAGTACTAGAGGTCTAGAGGCATTGAGCTTCTGGGGGAAAGTGAGGAAAGGAAGAATTCTTTTGAGGAGGTGGAGTTGAAAATGAGACTTCTTGGCAAGGTCCTGAATGTGAGGGATAACGCAGAGAGAGGAGATGAAGATGACTCAATGGTTTCTGGGTTCAAATGAAGGAGAAGGCGGGAGCCCATAGAAGATGGCCAGATTGAGGGTGAGAAAGAGGGATCAAGAGTTGCAATAGTAAGGATCTCAGCTTGCTGGTGTTGAGGCAGAGATCATTGGAGGTACACCAGGACTGGATGGCAGATAGACAGTCAGGAATGATAGATGAAGTGAGAAGAGGATCAGAGGGAAGTTTGAATAAGAGTTGTGTGTCATCTGCATAACTTTGTATGTTTTGGGAGAAGGTGGAAATGAGGTGTACAGGCGGGGCAAGATATTTGGTAAAGAGCCAGGGCAAAAGGTTGGAGACCTGGGGGACACCGCATGTGGAGAGAAAGGTGGGGAAGGAGAAAGGGCCCATAGTGACCTGGGAGGTACGAACATGAGGAAGGAGGTAATCCAGTCCAGTGACCGCTCTGAGATACCTAGGGTATTGTGGAGGTGTTTTATGAGGATGGAATGGTTGACTGCATTAAATGTACAGGAGGGATTGAGTAGAGTGAGAACAGCTGGAGAGTTGGAATCAGGAGATGCAAGCAGTTCCTCACAGGTGTTCAGAAGAGCATTTTCCATGACCGTAATCCAGATCGATGGTCATGTAGGCAACCAACAAGTTCAGTGTGCTGGGTCAATTGGGGACAGACCAGCTTCTCCAAGAGTTTCCCAAGGAAGGGGGTGATAGATATGGGGCAGTAGATGGCTGGACATGACAGATCTGCAGAAGGTGGTTTCAGGGGGGTGCACAAGGGAGTGCTTGAAGGAGGAGGGGAAAGATCCAGTAGCAAACGGGTGGTTGCAGAGATCAGCCAGTGCAGGGGCAAGCAAACCAATATTGTCCTTAATGGTTCTGGAGGAGCAGGGGAAAACTGTTTGGAGGAGACCTTCATGGAGCGGACAACTCTAGTGACCTCATCAGGTGTGATCGGAGAGAAAGGCAGAAGGTGGAAGGAGGTATGCTGATGGGGGAAGGGGAGAGGGAAGCAAGCATGCTCAGTATGTCCTTGCTATTTGCGGTGAAGTGCGTGGCCAGTGGGTTGTGCAGGGCCTGGGAGGGAAGAGGTGAGGAGAAGACTGCGGAAGGGTTGGCTAGTTCCCTGCAGATTTTTAAGAGTTCAGCTGTGTTTTTGGATGCACCAGAGACACAATCCTGGATATGGGCTCTTTTCCTGGTGCGGATGGAAAGTCTGTATTGCCTTTGGAGCATGCCACAGGCCAGTTTGTCAGAGGGTGAGTCTGAGTTCTGCCACTTGCATTCCGCAGCTCTGCATGTGCGTTTCAAGGCTGGAAAGTTCGGAGTTGTACCAGGTGTTATGCTGGAGACATATTTCAGGTGCATCCTCATGACTTGGGCACAAGTATCTAGGGTATTGGTAATAGCAAGGAGGAGGCTGCTGAGAGCAGAGTCAAGGGCTGTCAATAGTGGGGGCAGAGGGGGTGAAGGTAGATGCAAAGGCAGCAGCTGACACTCGATGCATTGGACAAATGTTTGTGAACGAGGTTGGCAGGGCTGGTGAAGGAGCAGTCAGAGGGCCAAGAGGACCCAGGTGAGAGGAGAGAAGAAAGTGGTCTGACCAGGAGAGTGGGGTGGTCAGTGGAGAGGAGAGTAAAAGATATGTGTTTGAATGAAGGCATCAAGAGTGTCCAGTTTAGAGGGTTGGACCAGAAGAGAGGATGGAGAGCGAAAAAGGGGAAAAATCCTCTCTTGGCATAAAAAAACACCCTGCCCGTGGATGGCGATGAGAAGCAAGAAGAGTTCTGGGTTGCAATGTGGTGACGTCTGTGGCACAGGTTTCCCTCGAGGTAAGTCAGTGTCCAAGTCTGGCAGAGGTGAAGGTGGGAGCAGTGCGCAAGCAGTAAGACAAGGATAACCAGAGAGAACAGGTAATCCCAGCAGAAGCACAAGGAGACCCCAGAGAACCAGGAGACAGCTGATAAGCTGGAAGGTGGAACCAGAGTGGTTTGCAGGAGAGAGACACAGGGCGAGAGCTGCGAGGGGAGAGAGAGAGAGAGAGAGAGACCGGATGACACAAAAGGGAGAGGGACAGAATGCAACCAAGAGACAGGGGGTAGCCAGAGCCAAAGCCTACCAGGAAGGCAGAGGAAAAAAGCAGGCGGCGGGGGGAGAAAACTAAGCGTGTGAACCCAAAAAGAAAACCAACTGGGTTGCAATGCGCTGACTGCTGGGAGAGATTGTATTAAGAACCTCCCGGCGGCAGCCAGATTGAAAAACAATTGGACTGGGACATGAGAACGGCAGATAGCGTAGCGGAACACTAATGGAGGCAAGTCCTCCACGAGTTCCACAAGCGCCAGCCACCAGGACGTGTGACAAAAGGTCATGGAAGAGAATTGAGTCGTGATTGAGGAGTCAAGGTGGATGTTGAAATCACCAACAAGAAGGAATTTGGTAATGGTTGTGGTAAGAGAGGAAGAAAAATCAGCCCTTTTATAGAGGAACAGGGTTTTAGAGCCAGGAGGCCTGTAGATGATGCCAATGGTCACAGAGGAGGAAGGGGAGATGACCAGCTTGAAGTCCAGGCTCTCAAAGGAAGAGTAGGGGTGGGTGGCTATGAGGGAAAAAGGGACCCACTCAGGGAAGATCAGTGCAACTCCACCACCAGCACAGTTAGGGCAAGGCTTGGAGATGATCTTATAGCCATCAGGGAGAAGGGAGTCAAAAGCAGTGACTGAGCTAAGTGCAATAGGGGCAGCAGAGGATGGTTAAAGGAAAGAGAAGTGTCTGTGCTGCACAGTTCTAGCACAAACTCAGCAGGCGGCTGAGTAGTTGCAAAAGGGACACAAATGCAGTGCAAAAAGGGGTGCAACGATGTTACAAAACACACGCACACCTAAATTTGAATTACCAAAAAGGGACACAGATTCAGTGCAAAAGGGGTGCAAAGATGTTACGAAATACACACACCTAATTTAGAATTACCAAAATGGAACACAAATGCAGTGCAAAAGGGGTGATTGCAACGTCCAATTTGCAGTCACCTCCTCACGCAACATCCAAGAACTCCAAATTATCCAAAACAATGCCCTTAAAGCAGCACTCAATATTCCAAATTGTGAATATATATCAGAAGTTAGAAAAAGTGTGCAAAGGCTGCCGATACATGAGTGTATTTCCTTAAAAACGTTTGCAATTACTCACAAATGGATCTCCAACTCTGTGCCAAAATACCTTGCAGAAAACCCAATCCACCAGACCGACACGCTCCACCTACTCACACCAACTGACCATTTCTTCATTCAAATACAAAATAAAGCCAGAGGATTCCGCTTACCGGTCATTGCCTCCAAGTCCTTGAACTAGCTGAGCAATCATATTGGGCGTTCTGGGAAACAACTCAAAACGCTACTCTTGTCTCTGTACTGACCACTTGCCTGTCAATAACCATGCCAACTATGCCTATTCCTAGACTAAACTACTCAAATGTATATAACTTGTAATGTGTCTATGTTCTGTATCTGTTTTCTTTTACCTATGTTATGTAACCAGCACCCTGATGCCTCTGGGTTTAGTGCACTTAACAAATGCAAAAATAAATAAAATAAATGAATCAATAAATAAATAAATAAACTAATGTACTGCCTGGAACTTGTATGACTCTTTTTGCACTCATTTCAATGATGGGGTTAATTTCATTGTGACAGGACTTTTAAGGAAGTGTAATTGCGGAATAGGCTAAAAAAGCATTGCCATCCCTGTTTCAGGGACAGCAATGTAATTGGGACAACAGTGGGTTATGCCACTGAAGTGCATGCTTATAAAATGCATGAGTGGGTTAGAAATTACCCTGATATGATATATGAGTCATTTATAATGCTCAGTACACAAATGTTTCTAGGCATGACAAGACAAGGTAGGGAAGACAGAGGGAGGACAAAACACCAATCTTACTAGGCCTTGTGCCATCTAGATCGTGCAAGTGCAAGGGGTGAGGGAGAGGAGAAGTGCCGGGGGAAGGAAGAGGGAAGTGCAATCAGGGCAGCATTGCTCTGGGTAAGTGCAGGGAGGCAGGGGACTGTAGGGCTGCATATACAGCCACAAGTGAGCCAAAGGCACAGATGCAGTGCAGGACTTCTGGTCGTGGAGGAGCCTGGTGCCCATTAAGATTCTGAGGGTAGTCAGGCAACTAGTCAGCGCAGCAGACAGGTTAGTCAGCAGGGAAGAGAGAGAGAGAGAAAGCAGAAGCAAAAAGCAAGGTCTTGATCTGCTTCTCGAACCTCAGGTGGTCTAGCTCAAGTTTGAGAGGAGCAGAGAGGCCATTCTAGAGGGAGGCACCTGCAGAGGAGAGAGATCTACCACCCACTCTCTGCATGGAGAAGCGTCTGACCCTCAGAGAGTTGGAGGTGGCTGAGCGAAGGGCTCAAAAAGGAAGGTGTTTAGGAAGAGAGAGTTGGATGTAGTCCAGAAAGCCTTGTGGATGATGCAGAGGGTCTTCAGATTGACTCTTGCAGCCACCGGGAGCCAGTGGAGAGATTTCAGGGATAGAGAGATACGATCCCTTGGCTTGAGTCCAAGGACAAGTCTTGCGGTCCTGTTCTGGATTGTGTGAATATTTTTATCCACACCAATGCACCACACTGCGCCCCTTTGCCAATGGGGAAAGAAAACGGTCAAAAATGGGGGAAATAACCCCTGTGCGCGCCAAATCTGCGAGACTGCCCATGGTGCATAAACCACAAAACAGCTGCACACCCTGCCACACACACAGGCAAAGTTGGTGTAAAAAGAGGAATCACTGCTGTCACCTGTCAACTGTCACATGAATCAATGCCACAGAAGTGGGCTAAAATCCGAAAAGGCCCTTAAATACAGCTTACTAATCAATGACAACGTTCAAAGTACTGTTTTGGCGCTAAATTCAATCATTTTCCCCAGTGAATTATTGAAAGGAAAGTGTGCTGAAATCATGGATTCTCCAGGCAGTCAGAGGAATCCAGGCCTCCCTCCCTGAAAGCAGCAGCAGAAAATTAAATGTCGAACCCAGTTTAAAAGTGTTTCTGTTTCCTGATTAAAATGGCAAAAATCGCCTATGTTTGTGAAGGGCTAATTATTTTAAAATGTCTAAATCCCTTATAAACTGTGCTTGTATTTTATATGTGAACTGAAAAAACTTTAATGTACAGGAAACCAGTCTGGAGCTAATCAATTATTTAATTCTGATCTGACAGCCCACCCTGGGAGATTCACATTTCAGCTTGACACTTAGTTGCTACAGGAAGGCTTAATGGCTGCTTAATGGTTCCCTCATAATGAAAACAAAGAGAGCCACAGAAATGTGTCTGCTGGCTTACCCAAGGACAAAGGAAGGCTTGGACACCCATCCTCCTAAAGGAGGGGCAAGATGTGGAGGAGGTTATGACATTTAATATGACAGCCAAAATAAGTGGACAAGTGAAAAACATATAAATCTGAACTCATGCTAGACAGTTCAAGATTTGGTAGGAGTTCTTACTACATAAGGAACCAAAGATACACTTAAACACTGATTGTGGCAAAACTATTAACGTTGCAAGCTTGAAATTGTATGTACATGATCCACCGCCCAGCGCCCAGAGATGTATCGAATTAGAAATGATTATTCAAAACCGGTATGGTGAAAATTGACAAGAAATCCATAGAATGAGAAAGACAGCTTGCACAAAGATGGGGATTGAATGTGGATGTAGACAATCAAATTTGAAATATATGTGTCCAATTTTATTAGGGTACATAATGTTAGAAATGTACATGTGTGTAAGAGTTATGTTTCTGTAAAAATCAAGGTGGGAGTTCCTAAATCCTGTCATAATGATGACAGCTCTGTTCAGACTGCCAACCAGGACAAAGCACATGCCTGTAGCCACTCACAGACATGGGGGTGTTTTTTGAAGTTCTGCCCACACCATAAACTTTGTAATGGATAAATATAGGAGTTTCACTACACATAGAACACACTGCTTCCAGAACACACTGTTCCCAGAACCCATCCAGATTTATGCGCAGCACCTTATTCTAGAACTCTTGATCTTGTAGCTGACTCCAGAATTCTTTGAAGATCCAGATTTCTTTGCAGAATCCAGACTTAGCATTGCTGAACTCTTGTCAGCTTGAACCAATTGCAAACATACAGAACTTAAAAGAATAATTCTGATTCAGCTTGGCTTGCTACCATTAAGACTTGCCCGCTGAAACTTGCATCCTGTCATCTACTGGGTCCAGTAACCAGAAGGGGCCCTTTCAAATCCAGTCTGAGGTGCAGTCAAAAATTGGTTGCACTGGACACGTAGCCGTGAAGGTTCATGTGTTGTCTCTTCTTTTTCAAAGTCATTAATCTAGTATAAGAAACCCTATCTGTCATTTTTAAATTGAATTTCTGTTTTCATTTTCACACCTATTTTACAAAAATGCCTCTCACAAAAACCTTTATAACTTCTTCAGTTTTAAAGATTGAAACAAAATGTCATCTCTCACTGATACCTAAGACTCTTAGCTACAGCCACAACTAAAATCTGCTTTGCGGAACAGTGTATTCGACCCATTTTTCTGTAATATCACATAGTAAAGGTTTGCCACGAATTTGCAAAGTACAAATGTTTACATGTGTCTTTTGCCCATTTCAAAGTGCTTCTTCCATCCCATCCTGATCTGAAGTGTGTATTGTTGTTGTTTATATTATAGCTCATGTGTGTTAGGACTTGTTTAGAGTTGCTTTCCTTAAAATTTTTCTCCATTTAAGCATTTTTAACCATTTTACAAAGAAATGTTCATCTGTCAGTTTAAAAGTGTCATTTGCCAAAACAGTTTTTCTCTCTTGTTTGGGGAGGGAAGATTGCCGATAAACTCTAGAACTTGCCTTTCATACATGAATACCTGTTGGTTACTCACATTGGTGTAGGATTGCTCATTTGTATTTAAACAAATCTTTGCTGCAACGATTCTGAATCTGATATACCACCCGTGACAGTCTAGCACAGCATACTAGCCTTCAGGGTACAGACAACTTGCCGGGTAGGCGTACTAGGCTACACTGTACAAGCACCCCTCAAAAGAAATACTCCAAAAATTGGGCATGTATGCATTAACCCTGAAATAAGTCCGAAGGAAAATGATATTTCTGAAATGGCGACCCCAGTAGAAATTAATATTGCTATGGAACACTCCCTGCACAAACTGTTTGTCAGGGGTGAGTGGCCAGAACAGGATGAACAGGTATGGCTACAGGAAATAAAACAACGAGTCACTGCAATAGACCTAGATAAATGGCAGGACAAGGGTCCATTACATCAGGCGCTTAGCAAACTGTACATGGCCCCAAAGATAAAAGAGGAACAGTGTAAAATTGCCAAAATAGTGGCCTACCTGTAACTCCACATAGGAATCATACAGGAAAAGCATGCAGAGAACATTGATCTGGCAAAGGAGCAAGGGGAAACACTGCAGAAAATACAGACTAATCTGGACTCTACAGAGCAAAAGCTCAAGAAGAGCCAAGAATCAGAAACAGAGGCTAGGCAGTATGTCACTAAACGAAAAGAAGATCTGGTTTTCTCACTGCAAAAGAATGTAGAACAAGATCACAAATTACAGACACTGCAAGATGAGTATCAGGAAAGAGTGACTCTTTGCAACAGAGTCAGTAGAAACTGAAGCATCAATGAAATTATAATAGAGTATGTGCAGACCAGATAGTCACCTTACAAAACCGCCTAGAATCCTGTAAAGACTGGTAGGGGGTGTCTGTAGTTCCGCTCTCTATATGGTAGAGGAGAGGCACAGAGGCAGAGTCCTCATTGGTTACATTCCCCGCCTCATCAAGAGTTTCACCATCGGTCTGGTAGTCCACCAGGGCAGCTATCAGCTCCGCCCTAGACTTATCCACAAAGTCTAACTCCCTGGCTTCACAAGCACTCTGGAGAGCCTCTAAGCTCATCCGAGTCAATTTACCATTCTCAATAGACTCCATTGCTTGTAATGCAGTTAAAAAAAGATATATAGCACAAGCCCAGTCAATATGTTGAATAGTCTCACTTCTTCCTATTAAGGTTTTACCCCCCCCAATGTACCTGGTGGAGTAGAGTTCTCTGACAATGCGTCGACAGATCCTTCTTGAGTGACTCCCTTTCAGGTAGGAGACACGATTCGTCGAGAGGTGTCGGGGAACTGGGCGTTCGGTGTCGGGGAATCGACGGCCCTTCTTGAGTGCCCTCCCTTTAAGGCGGGAGTCACGGGTCGTCGAACGTCCGACGGTGAACAGGTTGAACTATGGCCGTGAAGTGGCAGCTTTGTTCCAAGCGGTGCTCGTCGACATCAGAGCGTTGGCGTCCTGCAAGGAAGAGGCGTGCAGGACACCTCGGTGACGATAGTTCTGGACCGCAAAGAGATGATGAAGAACTGTGGCCCAGCAAGGGCGTCGAGTCGTCAGCGTCTCTGTGGTCTTTAGGTGGTGGGAAACCCACTGGTGGATGCTCCTCGGCGCGTCGATGGTCGGGCCTTCTCTAGCGGGAGACAAGCGGGTGACGATGCAGATGAGAGCGTCCGATGATTAATTGAAGTTCTTAGGCAAACGGGAGCACGGCGGCTCCGGTCGGCGATGGCGGTCGTCGACAGTGGCGGACAACAGTCCGAGTGCTTCTCCTTGGAGTACCGCAGCAGTCCCCGTATCGGGTCGGCAGCCTGTCGAAGGTCTGTCTACCAGGGAGCTTTGGCAAAGATCAGCTGTGCACGATGGTCCCTCGTAGCTCGGGAAGAGGGCGCCTCACCAGGTCCTCTCTGGGTCAGTCCTTGGAGGCACAGCAGCTTTCAGATTGTGAAGGAGAGCAACAGCAATTCATCTCATCCAGCAGGGCTTCAAGGTCAAGCTTCAGTTACTCCAGTTACTCGTCGTAGTGGACTTCAGCTTCTGAACACGATTCCTAGCAGTGAGAGGTCTCCAGATATACTGTTGATCTCCCATTCATTCCGCTGGGTCACACTCAAGCATCCAATCACGACTAGGGACATTCATGCAGGCAGGCAGCCGATCAGGCACACGAGGTATTCAGGCCATTCACTTCTCTCCAGACACTCACAACAAGTTATGTGTATTGGGACAAGTACCGAGCCATTCAACACTCCACGCTGCATTCATACCGGTTTCAGGCAGGGCTGTCTCAGTCATTGTGTTAACCACCAGATACTAGACATCCACAACACAGAATGCATATTCGTCACACACTCTATTCACCCGGGTCCCACCCACAGGAGGTACCCACAACATACATTACCGGCATAATGGCATTTCCACCCAACAGCCAGTCAGGGGGAAGGGACAGTGTCAGGGCTTCCCAGGACTTTGGGAAAACAAGGTAATGGGTAATAGAAAGCAAGAGGCCACCGGGGCCATCTTGTTTTGCATCAGGAATCAACTGATCCCAATGGCAGGGCCGGGGTATCCCAAAATGGAGGACGCTCCGCGCACCTGTCAAATTCAGCATGGAGCTGCCACCAGCCCATACCCTGCTCTGCGGGCCACCCACAGATGCCCAAAAACATACACTAGGGGCACAGGGTTGTACCCCAACCCATGGGTGCCATAAGGGTACCCCACAGGTCCGTTCACCAAACCAAAAGAAAGAGAGCTGCACCGCCAGGAGTCCCACATGAACTCCTGTGCGGAAAACACGACAGAACACACGATAAAAAGCAGTAAAGGACAAGGATACGGAGGCCCTGTCCCTCCGATGCATTTCCAGCATCACAAATCCTTAAAAGAGGAAAATAATAAATTAATTATTAAAGACATCCACTCTCAAGAGGAATTTGATGAGGAGCGGCAGAAATCTAGTGCATTTAAAAAACAGAGGGACAACCTGGCTGAACAGAGAGGCACTCTAAGTCAGGAGAGGGACGCCTTAGGACAGGAATCAGCCAATTAACAACTAAGTTAGAAGAAAGAAAGCTGGACTTTCAGGAGTTTAGTGAAGTTAAAACTGAATATGAGAAGTTGCTAGAGCACACCAGGTGGATGGAGCATGCTCTGGCAAGGACACTCAGACCTATAATGACAAAACTCAGGAGGTGAGTCTCCTGCAGCAAAAATTGGCCCAGTATTTCCAATCCAGGCAGGAAGCACAGAGAGACAATGAGGCTCTTTGTGAAAAGAATGATCGGCTCCACAAACAGATAGCCATGCAAGAGCAAATCATTGAGACCAGTAAGGCCTTAATAGAAGAGCAAAAGAGTCAGATTTTGGCATGTCACCAGGGAATAGGGGATGAAAGAGATGAGGTAGGAAGGGACAGAGAAACCCCTGAACATAACATCAGACCCCTGTCATCAGGGGCTTTAACCCCTTCAGTACCATGGATTCTGCCGCCCTCATGTCCACTGGCTCATATGAACCAAGGGCCACGGGGATGGTAGACTTCTGCAGAATCGGAAACATGGGACTAACAGATCAGCACCTCCCAGAAATGGATGGGTGGGCATCTCTGTACATATTCAAAGATGTTAGTGCTAGCCTCTCTGATCAGGAAGACTCCAGTGAGGGGAGAATCAAGGAACAAGATCCTCAAAGATAGTGCCTACCAAAGGATCAGTCTGTAAAATTTGGTGGGGAACTCCATGAAACTACGCCCACTAAGAGTATCTTAAAGACCTCTTCCCAGCTAGGGCAGTGGGGGGGGGGGTACTCAGCCAATCCTGGGAGCAAGGGAGAGTCAGAAGACTCTTCTGAGTGCCACAGGTCTCAAGAAATTAGGCCCCCACATTCTACAAGCCATTCCCAAGCTTGCAGAATTAGGGAGAGCCTAGAGGATCAGATAGCCACCTCCTGTAGCAGCACCTCTGAGTCAGAGGATGAGTGAACATGGGTGACTAAAACCAAAAAGGCCAAAAAAATTAAGAAGGCTCTCCTAAGAGATCCCGTGAAACAGATCAAGGCCATAAGGAGCATCATAACTCCCTATCATAAAAATGCCAACTATTCAGTTTGGGAGCACCTTGAGTTGTACAAGCAAATGATGGATACTTTCCATTTGAAAGAAGGCCAGAGTTGCATTCAATATGTCAAATGGACGTTTTCCCCTGAATACTCCAACTTCTTTGTGAGGGTGGAGGATCAGAACCACTCAAGATGGTCCATCTACAGGGCGGCCATCTTAAAACATCTTTCTGTACATTGGAACCCCCAAGAGGCACGCAAGTCGGCCTACAATCTATAATGTGGGGAAGATCAGGCCCCACAAGTATTTGTGCAATAATTAAAACATGCCTTTGCGCAGACCACAAGGAGGGTGCGCACAGACAGTAGGGAGTTCATTAATACCTTCTTTCATGCACTCCCTAAATACATCATGACCCAGCTGGTGAGAGAGTTTCACAAGAAGAGATCACTAGACTGGGTCATTGAACAGGCGAATCACATTTATAAAGTGCAGAAACCGGTAGAGAACAAAAAGACAAATAAAAACCCCAAACCAGCCAACACCCCTGCTGCTGCTAAGGTGGTGGAGGTGAAGGTTGCCCTCATTTTAGATCTGGAGATGGGGGGCCTAACAATATTCCTGTGCAAAATCCTTCTAACCAAAGATCCAGAAGGCCCTCGGGCCAATCCCAAACAGATAGCCAGGGAGGTAATCCCACCAATGGGACCCCTAACTCCCCTGATTATATAAGCCCCCGTTACAAGGGCAACAGACCCATCCTGGGCTATGTGTGGACTCCGCCAGCCCAAGGGGGGGAATCCAACCAGGTAGCTTCCAACCCAGGAAACTTCCCTCCTAACTTTCCCCAGGAGGGCAGTAATCCACCAAATCCCCCAAATGCCGGGTCTGTCACGGCTCGCTCCCTTCGCTCCCGTTCCCGCCACTTGGGAGCATAGTTTGGGGTTTATTCCCTACTGGACATTTCCTCCGAACCTTACTCTACAGTACTGTGATGAATTAGGAGCACTAAAACCCTATTTTCCAAGTTACTTCCCTTCTGGATCCATTCCAGGTTTTTGGCAGCCAGCATGCTACTTTAATCTAATGACTACGCTTTCCGGAATGACTATGCTTCCCAGAATGCCTGGCTCACTGCTTCACCTCCTCCCTTGCAGGACAAGGTTGGGTGGAGGATAGGCAACACCTGTGGCTGCAGGTGCAGCAGGCGGCACACCTGAGAGGTGTGCTTGTTAAGCAGCTTTAAAAGCCTCAGTTTGCTTCAGTCCAGCGCTGGTCATTGTTGCAGCGTTCCTGTCGTGACTGGTCCCTTGTTCCTGGTTCATAGTTTTTGTGCCCAGTTTCTAGTTAGTGTTTCTTGTTCCTTGTCCTGGAATTCGTATTTGTATGCTTAATTGATTTCTGCCTTCTGGAAATCCCTTTCTCCCTTTCTCTGTCTGCAGGCAGCCTTTCTCTGAGCTTTCCTTTTGCTGCAGCCCAATTGCCTGTGTTCACTGTTTCCTAGAAATTGTCCTTTGCTACTGAAAGACTTGTTGCATTGATCTTTCCTTTACAGGTTTAGTTTCCTGCCTTTTCACCTTGGATGGGTGGGAAGGTTTCCCTTTTGATATCGTTTTCACTGCTCCTGATCCTTACCTTCTATTGGGATCCATGCCATGTTTTCCTTTACACTTTTGCATTTATTTCCTATTTTATTATTAGGTGTGGGAAGCTGTTGTAACTAGCTCCTGTGTGATTATCTTTTGTTTTCCACACTGTACTATTCCTTCTTGCCTCTTGACTTGGGTTTAGGTATTTAGTTATCCTCACTCTTTGCCTTTACTGCCTTCTGGGTTCTTGTTTGATTTACAGGGTTGTGGGTTAGTCCTGACTTTTGAGTGGTCTTTCCGGTCCTCGTGAATACGGACATCCAAGTGGTCTTTCCGGTCTTCGTGAGTACTGGCATTCATGTGGTCATTCCGGTCCTTGTGAGTACTGTTTCCAAATTCTTTATTCAGTACCGTCTAGAGTGTCAGCTCACAGATTCTGTCCCTGCTTGCCCTCTACGTGGGCTTAGCGCTGTCAGTATCTGTAATAGCATAGTGGGTAAGGAGTTTGCCGACTTTCCTTTCAGTCATAAGGAGGTTCTAAGTGCTTACCCTACATTCCTTTTTCATATAGTGGTATACACGAGTCTTGCGTATTGAATGCACGTTGTTAGATTCAAGGTTGTTTACTGTGTATTTTGTGCACATTTCCCCTGCCATATCCATCGCCTTCTTCCTTTCCTGACAGGGTCGAGCCCCGTACCAGCCAGAGCGGATGTCCCAACTGGAGTACCAGGTCCAGAACTTGTCACAGGATCTGGGTTGCATGTTGAGGGCTCTGCAGAACCTTCAAATGAGCATGGCGGCTAAGAACCCCTCAAATCAAGGGTCTGGTCCTTCAGAGCAATGACAGGGTGAGAACCACGACAACCCACTGGTTCCCCGGGAGGAAGCACAGGGGCAAGGGGTGTAAAGCCTTAGAGAAAGCTTTCTTTCCCACTTGTGAAAATCCCCTGTAAACCCAGGAACCGGAACCAAAATCTCCTGCCCCCGAAAGTCTGCAACCTAAGGAACAGAGGGCGGGTAGGAGAAATAAAGGGCCTAAAAAGACCCATTTTGTGGAGGAGGTTAAAGTCTTCCAATTTGAAGGAGAGGGGTTCTCAGAGGATTCTGGGAAAAGGATCTTCTCCTTCAGGGATGGGGAACTCCTCCCAACAAAAAATGGGTCCCCATAGATCCAAATCCAGACTGGGTAAATGTGGGGACTGATTTAAAACCGCCCATCATTGACACCCAGAATGACAAGCCAGAAAATCACCTTGCTCAAACCAATTCTGGTGACTGCCTCCAAAAAGGGGGGGCAGCCCAGAATCAGAAACAGGGGAGCCCACAACTCCCCCTATCGCCAACTGTCACCTTTTTCTTACAGGTTCCCAAGCTCCCAAACAGAATCCTGCCCAGACTACCTCTCTGTGAGAATCCAGAGTAAAGAAATTAACCCACCAATTGGCCCAAAATGCGCATTATCTTTACCCCCTTGAGGAAAAGGAGGGAAGATTGTATGCCCCGGTCCAAATACACGGACAATGTACATTTTTAGCACTGGTGGACACTGGATCCCAAGCCACCCTTCTGTCAAAAAGGGCCTTTGCTCAGCTGAATTCAGGAAGGGGGGAAAGATACCAGATCCCTCTCACCCCTCTTCCTGGACAACTTCAGAACTCCAATGGGAATGAAGTTCCTGTTGAGGGGACTGCAAATTTAGACATTAAAATGGGTGACAAAAGGTGAAACACACGGTCATAGTTGTGACTCCAGAGGGTACACCATGTTTACTAGGGAATGACATCCTGCGTAGATTGTCTTCCCTAATAGATTGTGTAAACAAGGTCCTCTGGAGCCAGCCTAACCGACCAATAAAATTAAAACAGCATCAACCATGGTAGTCTAAATGGCACCTGCCATATGGTTGAACAAAAACCTGACCAAATTGAATTCCATTTTCAAAACAACCAAATCCCTGACGTAACAGTAATTGCAGTAGGACAACAAACTGGTGATGGGAAGGCATCTCTATTTTTGAAAATCAACCTTCCTTCCAGTTTCAAGTGGCATTCCACCCTGGAAGGAAATACTCTGAAATTCTATACCAATTCACAATCAGAAAATCCCACTTCTTTAGTCCAAAATGATGAGAAACCAGCTCAAAGCTTGTCTGACATACATAAAGTTGGAGAACAGTTGTTCATCCCAATTCAGTTAACTGGGGGGAAGGACTCTGTTCTCGCCCTAGTTTGCGTGAACAATGGTAAGAGCTTCATCAGCAAGGCCATGTTCCGAAAATTCCCAAAAGATCCAGCCATTCCCATATTTAAATTGAAAGACAAATGGGAAATGGACCTGGAAACACCCAATTCCAAACATCTCCTGCCTAGCAGGTGTATGCTCAAAATTTCTATAGGCAACAAGAGCATAGTCCATAATTGTTGGGTCGTGCGAGATGTCCCTGCTGCATTTTATTTAGGCAGTGACATTCTCAATCGCTTTGCCATTAGTTTGGACCTAATAAACGTCAAAGCCTGGTCCCTATTAGCGGGTAATCCCATGGACTTTGATGACCTAGAGAAAGCATTTCGGTCAGCTCAACTGCTGCCATATGCAGTTGAACTTCAGATTGTAGAGGAAGTCACCATCCCAGAAAGTACCCGACAATTCACACTTGAAGTAAAAATTAAAAGAGGACAGAAACTGAAAAATCCTGATGCATTTGTTCACCTCAAGGCCCATTTACAACAGCAAGGGTTGGGGTTAAACCCAACACCACTAGTCAATACAGAACACGACACCATTCCAATAGTGGTGGATAACAGTGACCTTAGGAGTATCACTCTGGGCGCAGGCACCATTATTGGAATGGCGGTTGATGACCAACATTTTTCCAAAGATTTAAGTAATGAACTGATAGGACCAATCCCCAATGACTGTTTTGACAGTGAAAGTGACAATGACACAACACCAGGCAGGATCTTCACCCGGCATGGGGGGAATTTCCTGGTGTACTCTTCTTGCCCTTATGGTAAGGAAGAGGTGACCTGTGACTTCAGGAGGGATGAGGTGATCTTTCAAGTCCACCAGGACTGCCTTCCCTACCTGAAGCCATCAGTCCAAGTTAGTACTTTAACCATGGACTTCTCCACCTAGCTGGAGGAGGCCGCTGAGATAGCCAAACCAGAAGTCTTTCCGGGCTTCAGGCAGATGGTTAAAGAGAGAGTCAACCTAGCTGATGCCTGTGAGACTCTGGAGCAAAAGCAAAAATTGAAAAAAGTTTTCTTAGATTTTCAAGATCTCTTTTTGCACCGAAATCAATACAACAACAATTCCCACAGACCCTGGCATGACTCGAGTGTTTGTAAAGCAATATCGCTTGCCTCTCGCTTCCATGGAGTCCATTACAGAAATAATTAAGAAGCTTGAGTCCCGTGGGAACATTTGTCCAGTCCACAGTACCTTCAATAATCCAGTGCTGGGGATTTTGAAACCAAACGGCCAGTAGAGACTCTGTGCTGACCGAAGAGAACTAAACAAATGGGTCCACACTTCCCGATGGCCTCTTCCCTACATTGACCAAGGGCTGGCCCAGATTCAAGGGTCAAAGCTATACACTGCCATTGACCTGACCAATGGGTACTGGACTGTACC
This sequence comes from Ambystoma mexicanum, assembly GCF_040938575.1. Classification (NCBI taxonomy): domain Eukaryota; kingdom Metazoa; phylum Chordata; class Amphibia; order Caudata; family Ambystomatidae; genus Ambystoma; species Ambystoma mexicanum. The sequence continues at coordinate 560,456,306 of NC_090924.1, read as the reverse complement.
TGTCATTAGGGAGGACGAATACAAGCTGGCCTTTACCTTCGGGGGCAGCAGTACACTTGGACCCGGACTCCCTTCGGATACATCAACTCCGGAAATTAATTTAATATCTTTTTGCATAAGACCATGCCCGACTTGGGTGAAAGGGGTAACCTGACCTATGTCGATAATGTTCTAATCAAAAGTTCAACTGTGGAGGAACACATAGCAGAAATCCATTATGTTCTGACTCAGTTGAGGGCTGCCTGAGCAAAACTATCTATCCAAAAAGCACAGTGGTGCAGGACCCGTGTCAATTTCTAGGGGCATGAGATAACTCCTGAGGGTCTCTGTCCCCAGGAAAAGAAAGTAGAAGCAATCCAGAAACTAAAAGACCCGACAACTCTGCGTGAACTAAGGAGCCTCTTTGGACTGACTAATTACAGCAGAAAGTTCATTGAGGAGTAAGCAGAGATCACAAGACCCCTGATCGATCTATTGATGGGGGGGTCAAGTGTGAGTGGGGTCTAGAACAAGCCGAGGCAGTAAGACAACTCAAAGGAAGCCTCTCACAAGCACCTTGCCTAGCTTACCCTGTCAAAAACAAGAAATTCTTCTTGGAGACAAGGTTCTCAAATACATGCTTGACAGCAATATTATACCAAAAGCATGACAAGGTCAATAAAGTAATCTCCTAAGTGAGTAAGACTTTATCCTCTGTGGAGGAAAAATTCAACGATTGTGAGAAGGCACTCCTGGCAATGGTGTGGGCATTGAAGAATTACCGCCCGTTTATCCGTTTACCCAGGGGAAACACATCATAGTGGAGACTCCATACCAGCCTCAGTAATATGTTCAAAGTGACAGAATCCGGACTGGAAATGTGAGTAATTCCTGAATTACTTCCTGGATTCTGTCAATGCAAGGCACCTGTGGAGGTCAGATATGGCCAAAACAAGGAGAGTCTCCTCGCGCAAGGTCTGGCTGACTTGCATGATTGTGCCCGAGAAAACTGTCTCAGAGACGAAAGTCTTAAAATCAAGGACAACATTGAGGCGTACCTTAATGCCCCGTACAAGGTCTATGAAGAAGACAAGTGTGAGGGAATTCCCACTGTCTATGTGGATGGGTGATCCTACCATGTTGACAACAACGGAGAAAAAGAACTTACGGATGGCATGGGGAATGCTTGGGTGAATGATGCCCCAGAACCCTCTGCTGGGTACAAAATCGGTCCACATAGTAGTCAAGTTGCAGAGCTTAAGGCTGTACTTCAAGCCCTCCTCACTGCTGTCCAACACCAACTCCACAAACTGGTCATAATCACTGATTCAGATTATGCATGGAACGGGTTTGTGGAGCATCTGGTTAATTGGAAAACCAGAGGCATGCTATGTGCTAACAATAAACCACTAAAACATGGAAAACTAATACAGAATATTGATAATCTGGTCACCTCCAATGGGATGACCATCTACTGGAAAAAATCAAGAGTCATTCTAAAGTAGAGGGACCAGACAAATCTGGAAATGACTTAGCTGATCATCTGGCCAAAACCGGAGCCATCCAAGGGGATTTACTTGAGATCGAGTCCCTGTTGAGGGAAATCCAGCTATCATTAGGTCCCAGACAAATGCTCACAATGAACTCTCAACTGCCCAGTGGAGTAAGGAGACCCCAGATGCTGATTTGATTATGCCTCAAAAAGGGGATCCAATAATTGGTAGGTTTTATCAACACATTGAGGACCCTGAGAACTTTCCCCTGACAGATACTGATTGCATTGGGAAAGAGGACCTCAGAGTGTTGATGAAATGTCCAAAAATGTTCCAAATCCAAGACGGTTTGTTGGTGAGGAGATCCATATCTGGCCATGACCAGTTGGTGGTCCCTACCTCATTCCGAAGCCTGATGCTAAGTCACGCCCATGATCATGGCAACAGCCGGTCATCTGGGCTTTCATACGACATTAGAAATCTTACGAGAGGTTGCACACTAGCCACACATGGGGCAGGACCTCGACCAATACTTGAAGGTGTGTCTTGTGTGTGCACAAATTCAGCCAACATCACTCACACACCATGCTCCCCTCCAAAAGAGAGGGATGATACTGTCAAGGATGGCACTCTAATACGAGTGGCACAAGACACCCAGACGAGTTTGGGTGTTGAAATAAAGTGGACAGATAGGAACACACACCGCGGAAAGGAAAGGGAGTGAAGAATAGGGAAGAGTAGCAAGGGAAAAGGTATAGAGTGAATACCCTCTTGGGGTGTATGCAGAATAGGAAAAGAGTATTCCACGAACCTTGGAAATACTCTAGCCTTCTGCACAGTTTGCTATAACAGAGTCCCACGCTGTTTGCTCATAACTTGGAACAGCAGCTATGGGTGTCTGTGATATTGAAACGAGACAAGGGAAGGGGCAGAGGTTGACTGATGGGAACCAGCAGACAAGCTCTGTACAAAGGGTCTACAAACAGTACAAGAGAAGATACAACAGACAAATCCAGGAAAGGAGATGATAGCAAACTAGCAGAAGGATAGGAAGGGAAAGTCGAGTAACAGGATATGATAGCAGAGGACAGAAAGGTAGGTGGAGCGCTCAGAGGAGCAGGAAGGCAAGGAGTAAGCCCACAAGAGTGGGACGGTAAGGTAGAAATATCAGAGGAAAAGGGCTACGGCAGCCGGAGTGAGGAAGGCTGCAGAGCAGGGAGCCCAGAGGACAAGGGCAAAGGCAGCCGGAGAGAGGCAGGCTGCAGAGCAGGGAGCCCTGAGGACAAGGGCTAAGGCAGCCGGTGTGAGATAGGCTGCAAGCAGGGAGCCCAGAGGACAAGGGCAAAGGCAGCCGGAGAGAGGAGGGCTGCAGAGCTGGGAGCCCAGAGGACAAGGGCAAAGGCTGGAAAGCAGCAGAGCGTGATACGCTGCAATGTGGAGAGCCCGGCAGGGCAAGGGCGAAGACTGGAAGACAGCAGAGCGTGATCCGCTGCAATGTGGAGAGCCCGGCAGGGCAAGGGCGGAGACTGGAAGGCAGCAGAGCGTGATCCGCTGCAATGTGGAGAGCCCGGCAGGGCAAGGGCGGAGACTGGAAGGCAGCAGAGCGTGATCCGCTGCAATGTGGAGAGACCGGCAGGGCAAGGGCGGAGACTGGAAGGCAGCAGAGCGTGATCCGCTGCAATGTGGAGAGCCCGGCAGGGCAAGGGCGGAGACTGGAAGGCAGCAGAGCGTGATCAGCTGCAGTGTGGAGAGCCCAGAGGAGCAGGGCTGAGAGGCAGGGAGCCTGGAAGGCTATGACTGGAGGCAGCAGGGTGGAGCAAGCAACAAGGCAGGGAGCCCAAAAGGCTAGGGCTGTAGGCAGCAGGGTGTAACAAGCTGTAAGGCAGGGTCCAAGCAGGAATGAGGATAAACAGCATACAAGGATCCGAAGACACTCGCGAAAGGTGGAGGAAGGACTCTCAATGCAAGAGGCTGAGCCACTGCAGACAGCAGCCTTATATACTGCCTAGCCCAGCACAGAGGCAGGCCAATTGGTTTCACCTGGCGAATCACACCTGCAGGCAATCGGCCACCTCCCTTTCTGTTCCTGGGCTGGTGGAAGCAGGACCAGACTCTAAGGCTTCTGGGGGGTGTAGTTCCATAGAAATCCAATAGGAACGGCCAGGAAACAATGCTTGCGGCCAGGTGCATTATGGTATGCGTAGTTAGATGACCATAATCATTAATTAGTAAAGTCCAAATGGAGCAAAAATGGATGTGCCCATGGCGCATGCATGACAGTATGCCCCTCTCCAGGCCCCTCTCCAGGCTCCCTGAAGACCGACCTGTAGGAAGAGTGTCTGTTCCACAGTACAAGAGTCTTACTCCAAAAAGACACATCATGAGGCACCAGAAACGAGTTGTAAGGTGAGAGTCTTGAATGACGGAGCCGGTACCAGTGTTCTGAACCTTGGATGTAGAATTCAGAAAAGATGAAGTCTTTGGAACACAGACCCCAACTGTGTGTGCATGAAGAGAGGAACTGTGAAAAACTGCTGCAGGCTCCAAGATTGATTTTTCCTTGATGGGCAACAGTATGATGCTGGAAAGTGGAGCCATAGGTACAGCAGAGTTGGTATCTTTAGGAAGGTTTTCCAAGACATCCGAAGTAGTAATGACAACATTAGGGTTTGCCATAGAGAGTTCAGAGGATACAGCAGCGGTGAGATCTTGGATGGCTGTAGGGGGTATCGAGGCTGTAACAACTAGGTGTGAGGGAGCCATGAGAGAGCCAGCGGGCTGGAAAACACCTGAGACTGGTAGAGTAAAGTCTGGCAGTCTTAGTGCTATAGATATACCAGCAGGAACAACTGGAGTAGTAGTTTCAGGATTCATAATAGCTATAGCGACCTCAAGATCTGTAGTAGGGACTTCAGGAGTCTCAAACGTGTCCGGGGGTTTAGGAACCACAGCAGTAGGCAGATCATGAATAGCAGTTGGAAGTTCGAGTGATATAGCAGCTACAGACAAATCAGGTGTTGCAACTACTAGTAGATCGGGTACCACAACCACTGGCGATTCAGGGGGTATCGAAGAAACAGAAGATGTTAATTGCTCGAGAGTGATTTCTGATAGCACAGCCACACTTTGGCAAGCCCCGCTTGCCACTTCCGCATGCTCGGTGTGAACTGTGCCAGTCTCTTCAGCTGCCATTGTCATTGCAGAGGAGGTTGTAGGTGTGGGTACTGGACGATAGGCAAGGGTGAGGGCGGAATCATCCTTTGACTCAGAAGGATTTTCAATCAGTGGACCACCCTTGTCTTGCGGTGTAATGACTGTGTGCGTGATATGACCCATCGGAGGAGTTAATTCTTTTCTATCAGTACAACAACCTGAGCTTCTGCGGCTGGAAGGTGAAAGAGCTGTGTCAATCTCTAGAAGGGATACATATGATATATATAGGTCTTCCATCTGCTTGGTAAATGTCTGTATACTTTTCTGTATGGCAACTCCAGGCCTTATCATGTCGATCTCTAAAGATAAGATGTCAGGTGTTGGACATAGAGTCAAAAGGTCTGGTGACTTGTGTCCCTTCATAAGATTCTTGTGATACAAATAAACAAAGTCATCATAAAGGTCTTCGGTCTTTCTTTTAAGTCGTAGGAGTTGTTTGTGTAGCAGGTAAGTATCATTAGTTTGATCTACAGCTTCAGAAGCGGGTGTGGCAGAAAATGTGGTTGTAGCAATGGGAAGACTGACCTTAGGGTTATTGTGGTTAATAGATACTGTGGAAGTATTAAGACAACCAATGGTTAGTATAGGTCTTTTGTACCCGGAACCAGATGCACAAACCTCAGGATAATAACTGCCTTGTCCTGTCGAATAAGGTTTTCCAGCATTCTGGGGAGCTTGCCAAGCTGATCTTGCGCATATTACACTGGCAACAGCGTATTCTGGTTTAGATTCTCTCACAATGAGTGATATGTCCTTAGCTGTTACGGTGTTAGCAGGCTTGTCAGAAGACGCAGGAGAGTTTTCCACTGTTTGGTCTAATAAGATCTGTAAGAATTCATTATCTTGCTGTAGCTCTGCAACAGATAAGGACTGCGGATCATAGTCGCAAATGTCATAATAATTGTACATGGAAGAAGGGTCAGCTAGCCAGTGGGTATAGTACCGTGCTTGTAAATCTTTGTTTTCTAAGGCGAGACTGTCCTTTAGACTAAGTTTCTTGTTTGCTGTCCTTAGGGAAACCATAGGTTTATGCAAAGGTTTCTTAACTCGAAAGGGAAGCATCTTTGGTCTGTGTGTGCCCTTCCGGCCAATGGAATAAGACATTTTTGGCTCTTGCATTCTGTCAAGGATGGCACTCTAATACGAGTGGCACAAGACACCCAGACGAGTTTGGGTGTTGAAATAAAGTGGACAGATAGGAACACACACCGCGGAAAGGAAAGGGAGTGAAGAATAGGGAAGAGTAGCAAGGGAAAAGGTATAGAGTGAATACCCTCTTGGGGTGTATGCAGAATAGGAAAAGAGTATTCCACGAACCTTGGAAATACTCTAGCCTTCTGCACAGTTTGCTATAACAGAGTCCCACGCTGTTTGCTCATAACTTGGAACAGCAGCTATGGGTGTCTGTGATATTGAAACGAGACAAGGGAAGGGGCAGAGGTTGACTGATGGGAACCAGCAGACAAGCTCTGTACAAAGGGTCTACAAACAGTACAAGAGAAGATACAACAGACAAATCCAGGAAAGGAGATGATAGCAAACTAGCAGAAGGATAGGAAGGGAAAGTCGAGTAACAGGATATGATAGCAGAGGACAGAAAGGTAGGTGGAGCGCTCAGAGGAGCAGGAAGGCAAGGAGTAAGCCCACAAGAGTGGGACGGTAAGGTAGAAATATCAGAGGAAAAGGGCTACGGCAGCCGGAGTGAGGAAGGCTGCAGAGCAGGGAGCCCAGAGGACAAGGGCAAAGGCAGCCGGAGAGAGGCAGGCTGCAGAGCAGGGAGCCCTGAGGACAAGGGCTAAGGCAGCCGGTGTGAGATAGGCTGCAAGCAGGGAGCCCAGAGGACAAGGGCAAAGGCAGCCGGAGAGAGGAGGGCTGCAGAGCTGGGAGCCCAGAGGACAAGGGCAAAGGCTGGAAAGCAGCAGAGCGTGATACGCTGCAATGTGGAGAGCCCGGCAGGGCAAGGGCGAAGACTGGAAGACAGCAGAGCGTGATCCGCTGCAATGTGGAGAGCCCGGCAGGGCAAGGGCGGAGACTGGAAGGCAGCAGAGCGTGATCCGCTGCAATGTGGAGAGCCCGGCAGGGCAAGGGCGGAGACTGGAAGGCAGCAGAGCGTGATCCGCTGCAATGTGGAGAGCCCGGCAGGGCAAGGGCGGAGACTGGAAGGCAGCAGAGCGTGATCCGCTGCAATGTGGAGAGCCCGGCAGGGCAAGGGCGGAGACTGGAAGGCAGCAGAGCGTGATCAGCTGCAGTGTGGAGAGCCCAGAGGAGCAGGGCTGAGAGGCAGGGAGCCTGGAAGGCTATGACTGGAGGCAGCAGGGTGGAGCAAGCAACAAGGCAGGGAGCCCAAAAGGCTAGGGCTGTAGGCAGCAGGGTGTAACAAGCTGTAAGGCAGGGTCCAAGCAGGAATGAGGATAAACAGCATACAAGGATCCGAAGACACTCGCGAAAGGTGGAGGAAGGACTCTCAATGCAAGAGGCTGAGCCACTGCAGACAGCAGCCTTATATACTGCCTAGCCCAGCACAGAGGCAGGCCAATTGGTTTCACCTGGCGAATCACACCTGCAGGCAATCGGCCACCTCCCTTTCTGTTCCTGGGCTGGTGGAAGCAGGACCAGACTCTAAGGCTTCTGGGGGGTGTAGTTCCATAGAAATCCAATAGGAACGGCCAGGAAACAATGCTTGCGGCCAGGTGCATTATGGTATGCGTAGTTAGATGACCATAATCATTAATTAGTAAAGTCCAAATGGAGCAAAAATGGATGTGCCCATGGCGCATGCATGACAGATACTGCCTTGCTCAGATTTGCAAGTTGATTTCATCAGGCCTGTGATTCTCGTCTCTAGGGTGAACAAGTACATGTTAACCGTAACATGCTTGTTTACTAAATGGGTGGAATGTCTTCCGGCCCCAAATTGCAAGGCAGAAACAGCAGCTGCCCTGATGATCAATCACATCTTTTCGCGTTTTGGACTTCCCCAAAGGATTGTGTCAGACCGAGGTAGTCACTTCACTAGCAAAGTGATGACAAAGATGTGGGAGATACTTGGGGTAAAAAGGAAACTACACATTGCATACTGACAGTCCTTTAGTGTTGGAGTTAAGAGGTACAATACAACTATTGTGAGCATATTAAAAAGGTTTGTGGCAGACTCTGGGCCAAGTTGGGACATTCCATTACCCCTTGTCCTGATGGCCATAAGATCTACCCCTTCATCTGCAACAAAAAGGTCTCCATTTGAGTTGATGACTGGACGAAGGATGGTGCTACCCCAGCATCAGCTCTACAGAAAGCAAGAGGAGACCTTGAAAAATGCTTCAACAACTCATGAGTATATTGAGAATCTGAGAAAGCACCGTCAACATGCGTTTGCGTATGCTCAGCAAAATCTAGAGAGATCTGCAGACAGTATGAAAACCCACTATGACCTTAAGACAACTAAAAAGGAATATCAAGTAGGAAACCGTGTTTATTCTCAACCCCCGAACATAGTGAATGGCATATCAGGCATCTCCTTGATCAGATACCCACAACATGTATCTCCCCCGCAACCAGTGACCAACTGGACTCCCCGATCCTACTGGATGAAATAGTCACCACCATCTCTAGCCTCCCTAAAGGTAAAGCACTGGGTCCCAACGGGCTCACCGCCTAATTCTACCAGGAACACATAGAGATACTGGCCCCAAGTTACTGGAGGTATGGGACGAATCGCTCCACGTGTCTGTCCTCCACCTCACCTTGCGCAAAGCCGTCATCACAGTGCTACTTAAACCCGGCAAACCCAGCGATGAATGCGGTTCATACAGGCCCTTTTTGCTCATGAACCTGGACACCAAGATCTTCGCCAAAGTAATAGCGGACTGTTTCCTTCCGGTTATGACACACATGTTCCATGAGGATCAAGCAGGCTTTGTACCAGGGAGATCCACTTCCCATAACATTAGGCGGCTGCTCAACATTATGGCATGAATCGATCATGGCTCCAATGCGGTTGCACTCACACTCGACGCTCAAAAAGCGTTTGATATTGTATCTTGGAAATACAACTGGTTGGTGCTGGAGACGATGGGCATTGGTCCCAATATGATCCGATACATCAAACTACTATACACCTCTCCAGTAGCCAGGGTTCAGGTCAACTCCCTGATGTCTGCTCTGATCCCGCTCTCCAGAGGCACCCGACAGGGCTGCCCATTCTCCCCAATCATCTTCGCTTTGGCAATCAATAGATCCTATGACGGATCACATAAGAGTGCGCTCCTCCCACAGGGGAATACGACTGAAAGATACCCCCCGAGATTATATCTCTCTACACAGAAGATTTATTATTGTATATCAGGGACCCTGCTGTCCATCTCGATCCAATACTACGAGATATCACTTGCACGGGCACCCACTCGGGATTTACAATCAATTACTCCAAATCTGAAGTTTTTCTGCTTACCAGCTACACTCACCAACTGACCACTGAATACCCACCCTGCTGGTCTCCCGACAGGATTAAGTACCTGGGGGTTCAGGTGTCCCTAACAAAAAATACACTGCTAGCGGAAAACTACCTGGCCATAGCACAGCTAGCCGAGTCCAAAATGGCATGTTGGCATTCTCTCCCATTGTCATTTGCTGGAAAGCTTTCACTCATCAAGATTGTATTACTCCCCAAGTTATTGAACACATTCAGTAACATACCCATCTGGCCAGGGGAGAAATACTTTATGAGACTACACAAGATGTGCACGCAGTTCTTGTGCAACACTAGTGCAGTGCGCAAGAAATGGAAAGATATGACGCTCCCATATGAAAGAGGGGGATTTACCGCCATGACCAGACATTGTATCGGTTGGAGGCACAGGTTCAATACGCTTCTTATTGGTATCCTGGCTCCCCTTCCCACCCGCATGTCAAGCTGGAGATCCTGGCAGCAGCCAGTGTTAATGTAATGACACTCATATTGCACCAGCAGTATGTACCTGACTCGCCCATTGACCCAGTCGGAACCACCGTGCATGCCTGGGGCCGACTGTTCAGTGCAACGGCAGAACAGCACCCCTATTACAAATGGATCCCTGTGTGGGGGTTTCCCGGGCTGGAGCCTACACACGACACGGCCCTGGCCCGGCACTGGGGCTCCCTGGGCTACCTGGCACTAACAGATTTCTATCCCGAGAGGCAGTTCATAAACCCACAGACATGGTTGCCGAGTCATTCCGTATCGGCACTAGAATTTCTGCAATACTATAAACTCTTTGCTGCCTTCTGCGCCGTTTGGCTTGATTTCCCCATGGATTGCATACATCGCTAATTCAGGGGTCGCCCATGGTGTTGTTTCTTCATTATACAAGATGTTATTGACAAGCGCCCTGGCTCGACCCTCCAGGGTGCACAGGGAGTGGGCAAGTGAACTGGGCCTTGAGATGTCTGATCACTTATGGGGGAAAATGTGCTTGCACACCAATAGAGTCTCCCTCAATTTCCACTACCGTGCCATGTAATTGAAATGGTTGAATAGGCTGTACTACACCCCTCTCAGGATCTCCAAATTTGCCCGTACCACTTTGCACACCTGCCGCCGCTGTAAGGCGTAGAATGCGGACCATCTGCATATGTTCTGGACATGCCATAAACTGGGGGAATTCTGGGAGAGAATCCTAGGGACATTGTCTGAGATCACTGACACTGTTATTGACCCTGACCCGCTGGGTGTCCTGTTTGGGGTGTGGAAAGCCGACGAAACTAAGGGTGCGGCCAAATTCCTGAATATAAGTTGCATAGTGGCCAAGAAATGCATACTTCAAAGCTTCATTTCAGAAGTGCTTAAATTTGCTTACGTGGTCTCTAAAACGCGAGGAGGGTACCTTTATGTGCTTCCTACTCAGTCACGCCCCAAGAACATATGGACTACATTCAACAGCTACCTTAACAGCCAAGTGGAGAGCGCATGTGATGGTAGCTCTTCCTCGATCTCACAATGAAGTGCTTATATGTTTTGGTGCATCACGATTTACTACTGTCACAAAGTTGCTCTCGCAGTTACTGTATTATTTCATGTGCACATTGAATGTATTGTTCACTCTGATGAGTATGTTTGCTGTATGCCTCTACCTACAAAAATAAGAATTATTTTTTAAAAAAGTAGGAGACCGGCAATGTTCCCTCTAATTATTTTTCTCTATGTGCGGAACGGGTTGTCTGTCGTGCGCAAATTATTTTTCCATGGGCACAACTGACTAATGTGCGAAGCTACTTTGTGAGAAAGCGTAGTTAGTGAGCTACTGCCTCTGAATAGGGCTTGGAAAGGAATTTCTGCTTCCCTTCCACTACAATTCTTCATAAATCTATGTAAAAGTTGTATCTTGCAACACTTTTTCCAAACATGTAGGCTAAAATAATATTTTAAATGTTATTATAAAGGTAATCATGAACTAGTCCAAGACTTCAAGATCTACCCCAGTACCTAGCATAAGTGCTCCTGTGCAGAGTAAAATGTGTTTTATGCCACTAAAAAAAACCTCATATATAGTACAGAAAACAAATGTCACTTATAATTCATGTGGCTGTCAGAACAAAAGTTTGTAACATATCAAACCCATTAGTGGGCATTTATCTCCATCATTGAGCCAGATTCTCAAACCTTTTTTACACACAAGTGATGAGATACATAAGTGCGTACCAAACTTTGAATCTTAATGCACAAAGGACATCTGAAGATGTGCATATTCTGATGACCTTTCAAACCCCCTTTGCGCAAGAAAAGGAGAATTTTTGCACATTTCAATGTGCATCTCGAATCCACAAATGGAATGAACACTGAATACACAGAAAATAGTCCCATTCTCCTGTTCCGGTTTGGTGCAGTAGGAGGTTCAGTGCCTGGCAGGCTCATGCATGACCCTGTCCTTCTTTTTGACAGAAGTGTGACAACAGCTGTATAAAATGCTGCTGTCACACTTGCATTTCTATTCTCCAAACGGGATTAAAAATGCTTTGATAGACCCTTTAACAGTGCACCACTACGATGAACGATGATAAGACTGAGTTGATAATTCTGGGCACCCACACTAATATTAAAATACTAGGCCAGGAATTTTCCTCCTTTAACATTGATGGGAATATCATCCAAGTATCCAAGGAAGTAAAAACCCTTGGTTTCTACCTTGATTCCACGTTGTCACTTGATAAACAGGTAAAAACCCTGACCTCTACCACAGCCTACACTTGCAAGCTGATAAGAGCTGGTAAGCCATTCCTTTACAATGACAGTTGCATGTTCCTGGCCAGAGCTTTAATACTCTCCAGAATTGACTACTGCAATGCACTATACATTGGAGCTAATAAAACAACCATCCAGAGACTACAAACACTACAAAATAACGCCCTGAGAGCAGCACTTGGCATAAATAATAGAACCCATATCTCCTCCATCCGACACCAACATAAATGGCTATCTACTGATAATAAAATACAGCTAAAGATGCTGTCTCTGACCCACAAAGCTCTCAACAACTCTGCCCCTAGTTACCTGATAGACAAACTTCACAGGAAAATTTCCCTAAGACCTAGTAGAGGTGGCAATGCTAACTTCCTGGCTATACCTAGATACAGGCTTTCCACAATTGGTGAAAATAGCTTCCCAGTAAAGGCTGCCAAAATCTGGAACCTACTGCCACAAGACCTGAGAGTAGACCAACCCTACCTACACTTCAGAAAAAATGTAATTCAACAACTCATCTCTACTGATTCTTAGTTGCCCACCACCTGCTGTAATTACTCAGCACAATAGCTGGCAAATTGTACATTGTATATTTTATATTTGTGTCTATGCAAGATCTATATATGTTTATTGTATATTGTATACTGTTTTATTATGTAACTATGCACACCTTGTATCTTCTTTCTGTTGCACCCTGCTACCTATGGTTCTGGTGCGCATACAAAGTGAATAAACAAGCAAACAAACAAACAAATGTGCTCTGCGCACCCATGCAAGCACTTGGATCCAGTTATATATCAGTGTTGGGAGCTTGATCTCAACATGAATGTATGCATGTTTCCTGGCCAGCACATCGTTTGTACTGCAGTGCAGCCCCAAGGAAAATGTCCTGGTCACATTTGAGAAAAGGTTAACTTGTGAATTTCTGGAAATGGGGTACCTCAAAGCAATGCATCGGCAGCGCTATTTGTAGGTGCCACATTTTCTGAGAATCTGGCCATTTTGTTTAATTTATTGAGGTAGCTTCAAGCTCAATCATAAAACCACCTAAATGTAATTTGATTTTGCCACAGATACTTCACATGCAGTCTCTTGAACCCCCTTTTTAATGGTTCACCCAAGCTGCTTCATATTTTATCACGTAATCACGTTTTTTATAGGAAATACCACTTGATGACTTGTTTGAAATAAATGTCCAAAGTTGCTCCATAATTTATCACTTGCTCACTTGTCTGAAAACAATGCTGGCACGTGGCTTGTGTGTCTCGCAATCCCTGCACTTTGAAAAACCAGTTACTTTGGGGAAGACATGATGACCGTATACAAATATAAGTGAACATAAAATCAAAAAAGTTGTCAGACACTCCATTTTGGGAATTGTCTATAATCTCAATTGTTAAAAATTCTGAAAAAAAAGATATTCTTTGAATCTGACATTTTTCATGTGCTATAACCCACATTTATTTATTCAAACATTTAATTATTCATCACTGTTGCAAACTTTTTATTAGTGATTGTAATATTTAAAACCAAATCACTGATCATTCATAATTCTGAAGGCGGATAGTTTACAATTTCTTTTATTATAAGGCCTTGAAAAATGATTAATGAGGTTTTCTTTTGAATATTTTTTTTCCACTTTGCATATGGCTTTTCAAGATCTGGTCAACCCCTTACTACATCTGTGAAAAAATCATTGTGCTTTGTATTGGATACTAGCTACAACTCCCCATTCAATCTATGCCTTACTAAAGCTGTGCCAGAATGCATTTCCCCACTTGTTTGATACATTTTCAAAGAACCCTCACTAAAGGAAATGTCCCCTCCTGACAGAGCATTTTCTTTCATGCGCGGAATATCTTCATAAAACTAACATAATTTGCACAGTCATTCACATGATCACTTTCTGCTACTGGCTCAGCTGCAAATGTGGCACGATTCACTATTTTACATATGACTATTTTGATCATTGGATTTGAAATCATTACTTCATAAGCAGAGCTCTCTTGAATGTCAATGTACTTTTCGGTTTTTCTAAAATAGCAAACACAGCATGTTCCACAAAAAGCATCATAGAGCAGCCCATTACAATACTTGTACATTTCTCAATTGCAAATGCGGTGGCTGCCAATGACTGTTCATAAGGAAAGTGTCCTTTCATAACTGGGTCTAAAATCTCACTATAATATGCTAGAGGCTGGCACAGCAACGCAGTCCTCTGTGTAAGCACTGCTGTCATAATTGTCCCATTTGTGTGCGAAAATAAGAAAAACTCCTCAGCATAATTGGGGATTCCAAAAACGGTGGCTGTGCAAATTGCCTTCTTCAACTCCTCAAACCCTTCCTCATTTCCTCAGTCCATTCTGTTTTCTCCTTGTTCACCTGTTCTTTCTTTAAAGCCTGCAAGAGAGGTGGTGTGTACGTACTAAGTCATACTCCCAGGCTCTAACATAATTACATAGCCCCAAGAATTGTTGATTCTGTTTCACTGTGTGTGGTTTTGCAGTTTTCATAATTGCCTCAGCTCTTTCAGGTGTCACTTTCTTTCCCTTATGTGAGATCAACTGTCCTATGTATAACACCTCTTCTTGAGAGTACTGTAGCTTCTCTTTATCTTCCTTGTATTCCTTGTATGTCAGGATACCCATCAACTGAATCGAGTCCTGTCTGCACTCATCTTCTGTGGTGTTGCAAATTAACTTCTGTGGTGCTACAAATTAAAATTTCATCGACTGTATCACCGAACTCTTCAAATCAATATTGCCTAAGTCCATCTGTAGGACTCTATTAAAGATCAATGGAGACTCACAGTACCCTAGAGGAAGCATAGTATGCTTGAGACGAGTCTGGTGGAACATAAATGAAGTTAAGTCGTGTGCATCCTTGTGCAACGGGATTGATAAAAACACATTTTTCAAATCAATCACCGTAAAAAAAAAGTGCTTCCGCTGGGATACTGCATAGTATCATCGCCTGGTTAGGAACTAAAGGAAACTCTGCATCTACAATCTGGTTAATCAGTTTCATGTCTCGTGTAAATCTCCACAACTCTCCCTTTGAATTTTTTAATTGAATACAACGCGGTATTGCATGATGATTCTGATGGCACCAGAATACCTTGTTTCATCAGTGCTGAAATGGTCTTGGATATGCCCTAATCAGCATCTCGAGACTTGGGGTACTGTCTTGCTCGAGGTAAAATCACCCCTTCCCATATTCCCTTTAATAAACCTACGTCATATGGGCCTGTAGTACATAGGACACTGGGCACCTTCACCATGTCTTCCTCAAAAAATGCTGGACGCTGCCACATTATTGCCATTTGCTGTGGGATTTCCCTCTTCTCTATTCTTATCCCGTATTTAATGCTCATAAAAAACACTACTCCACTGTCTGTTTGCCTTCTCTAAACATGTCATCATCAGTAATGTCAGTCAACCTGCACCCTTCTTCAAGAGCTATTACTTTCCTCCATGGTCTAGCCTCATCATCCATACCTTCGAGCATCACCATTTCCCTTTGTACTATGGCTGCTTCTAATTCTAGAGGGATGGTCTGTCCCCACTCTTTGTCCATAGGAATTTGTGATCTGAACAAGAATTTGTTCGGTATCCTCTCAGTTTTTTGCACTAAACCAGGGTGCCATGTCAATAGAATGCTCACCCCATAAAGGAAAACTTCTGTCTCTATTGCACCGCCTCTCAAAGCCACTTGCCCTGTGAATGCCAGTGTAAATTCACCTGCATTTAAGTAGTGCATTCTAGGAGTGGAACGCACTATACATTTGTCAGTAAATGAAATCGTCATATTAGGTTTTGTCATCAAATCTCTTCTCAAAATGTTAACTGGTGCCTGTCCTGAATATAACAATGGAACAGACATGTCACACTCTCCTATAGAGACTGGTAATTCATCAGTAAAAGGAACTCAACTTATAGCTCCTGTAAACCCTTGAGCATTCATGACAATTCCCAACATTGGATATTTTCCCTCTCGTATACATGAACGTGTAGCCCCAGTGGCTACTAAATATGAAAAAGATTTTCCTCCTATCGTCACATCAACCCTTGGTTCCTCTTGGGGGTCTGGTGTCACTAAAAGAACTGAACACATCAAGTCACCCTGTGAGCTGTCCTATTGTAGGCACATGCACACCCCCGTACCTGTGAAAGGATACCCTCCCATCAGAGTGACACTCCCTATTCTAGGTGTCAGTAGTTATCCTGTATTTGCATACTGTTGTGTCTGCATGGGGGTGTTGTGTGACTGCCCTTGCAGTGGATTCATTTGCACTTGCTGCATCTGTTGCATTTGCAGTGCTTGTGTCTGATACACTGTCTGATATTGGGCAAACCCTTCCCTAGTTTGTGTGCTAGATGGTGGAGGATAAGCTGTCCCCCCTCTTGGGAACTGGACATTCTGTGCATTCACTTGGCTGCCACATTTTCCTGCAATGTGTCCTGTCATCCCACAAGTCCAACATATAGGGGGAGCCCGCCTAAGTAGTCCCCCTTGGTTGAACTCTCCTTGCGGGTTCTGATTCTCATTCTGCGCATTCTGAAACCCACCTTAATTATTTTGGCACCCATCCCTTCCTCCTCTATAGCCCATGCCACTGCACCATGGCATGAACCCATTTCCTCCTTGATCCATCGGGAGCTGATTATTCATCTGCGATGTACGCACTGCTTGCTGCATCCCCAAGCCTTCTCCACTTGTCAATACAGCTCCTTCTATGGTATATTTTGACATCTTCTTCTGAAATAATTTGGCTTCCTCAATTTTCCTCGCCTCATATTTCTTCTTGTTTTTTCCTTGCACGAGCCAACAGTGATGCACTAGCGTCAACTGTATTTCAGCACATGGCTTTGCCTCCATTCCCACTTGTTTCTTCATTTTACTTTCTCGGGCAACCCCTGACATAAAATGTGGTAAAATAATGCCACCGATTTTCCCCAAGGCTTCCTCGTTTCAAGTTGTCAAAACTCTTGAATGTCCTGAATGTAAGCAACAGGGTCTTCATCTTCTTTCATCTAATGTGTCATAATTGCACCCATATCTGACATGTAAGGATACTGCACCCTGAGAGCCCTCCAAACATCTTCTCTGCAATTATTAAACAGCACTCCATTGTGCACTGTGTTCTGTGTTGTCACACTTGAATAGCCTGCTCCCTGTCAAATGTCATCAGATCTATTCCAAAGAATGGCTGCCAAGAGACCCTTAATGTCCCCTCTGGCCAATGCATTTCCTCCTGTCATTTTCTCTAATTCATAGATCCATTTTCACACACCCGATGTCAAACACGGGAGTTTGCACCCTAAATTATTAATATCTGTGGCCATGGAATACACTGTGGTCTTGCTCCCCCTTTATCCAATAAGGGAAACTGTGTAAACCCTAATCCGCAGTTGGTTCCCATCTTCTGCATGGCCATGGCAGGGACAATTGTCTATGACCATCTCCTTATCGGTAATAACCTTAATCTGCTCACATATGCCGTTATTTTCCCTTCTCACTATACGATCATCCTCTGGGACGCTATTAGTATGCTATGGGATCTGGCGTCCTATCCTTAAGTTGCTCTAGATCTGACCATCTTACTTCCTTGTCCGTCCGCAGGCTTCCCTCTGAGGCGAAGGAACTTCCTGACTCTTCCCCAAGGAAGGATTCTGTTTCCTCATCTGACATGTCTAGTCCCCAACTTGTTTGACTTTCATCCCCTTCACAATTATCTAAGTTCTGTCTGCTTAAGGATAAGGCTTTGTGTTCGAGGTTAAACGGATTTTCTCCTTCGCTTCATACTTGAAATACTAGGGATTGATCACCCTTCCCTCGGCTTTCAGATTTGCTACCTTCCTTTAACTCTTTATAGGCCTTATCAATCCTGTCTCCGATACCGCCAAGATCAAGGTTTTCTCTGCCGGATGCCACTCTAGATGCTCCTGACTTTGCTCCCTTTAGCAAAAGGAACTCTTCTATTGTGTCCCATAGTATTGCTGGGCTAAGCCCTACTAGCTCCTTTCAAATGAGGCTAATTTCAAGATGCCGCCGTCTCCTCCTGCGTTCTAACTCTACATCTAATTCTCTTTGTTTTCTCGTCTCCCTTCTAATTCTCTCCTCCTCTTGCCTTCATTCTTTTCTTCTTGCTCCTTCTTTCCTTTCTTCCTCCTCTCTTCATCTCTGTAACCTTTTGTCCCTTAATTTCTGCACTTCCTCCTTCTCCTCTCTCTTCCTTTTTCCTTTGTCCCTATAGTCTAGTGCTCTGTGCCTATTGTCATACCTTCTCTGCTCCTCTGCCTGTTCCTATTTTTTCTCTTGTTCCTCCTAATACATCTGTTCCCGTCGCTCCCTGCACTTTCTCTTATGCTCGTCTTCCTTCAAACTTTTGTCTCCTTCCCTGTCTTTTGATCAAGTTCGTCCTTATCTTCTCTTTGCCTTACTTCCTTGATGCTTTTCCCATCTAGCTTGAGTAATATCTGTCCTCCCATCCATTCGTTCTGCACAAGCATTACCACATCAGCTTTATCCTTCTCTCCTTTCCATCTCTTAATCTCTCTTTCTAATTCTGTCGATACATTTGATAGCTCAATTTTTCTCTTCCTTGTGCTGTATGATCTTAAAAATCTCCACTTTTCTCTTACTCTACTCTGGACTATCGTCACTGCTATACGGAGGTGGATTGTATATTGGATTACTATACCCCATCACCTCTTTCAGTTGCTTTAAAGGATACAACCCTACATCTTCTGCACTAGCGCCTTTCACTTCAGGCGAGGAAAGGGGAGCTGAATGCTCAGCACCTTCCTCCTTTCACTGGTTAAGCATCCAATCTTCGGGTGGCGGATCTTCCCTTTCTTCCTGGTGCATTTTCCAAAGCTCTAGGATAGATAACCTTTTCTCAAATTTCTTCTCCGTGTACGCAGCGTGCAAGTATGTGGTCATGTGTTGTAGTACTGCTTTTGACAATAATCCCCCTTGTGGCCACGGCATGAACATCTTATCTGCCATGCCTTTCACCTATTACGCACTATACTGTTTGAGCTTGGGCATGTGCTGTGGCAGTGTCTTACATAAATGCATCAGCGAAGTGTCTCCTATTGTGACGAGTCTCAATTGCCTGTCAATACTTACCAGATTTGATCAAATACCTTTGTTACTAACACTTTTAAAACAACAAATATGAGTACGCTCCAACTCTCGCCGCTCATACCTCTACTTTTTCAATTATCTTTGTCTACCTATGGATTGGTACCAACCACTTCCCTAGATAGATAAGGTTTAAATCTCCTTAACCTTTTCTCAATTCTTTCTCATCTTTTTATATCGCTCTTCGACACCTTATCACAACATATACCACAGACCGACTAGTCGACTTTACACATATACTAAAAATTCCCAGTGTTCACCATTTTCTTCTTACTTCTATTCAAATACTCTGTCACAGAGTTTAACTCGTCTCCTTATGTGAACCTGTTCACACGTAGCCTAGTGACTCCCGCTGGAGTGTGAGAAAACTTCTTCTGAACTCACTTGAGTTAGGTTTCTAGGCGCTATCTCTATCTTTACACAATATTTCCCATTCCAATTACTTTAAAATGACCACAACCCTGTCCCCTTAATTTTACCATTCCCCTTATTCTACTCACCATTTGTCCATTTGACTCAAGGCCCTCGGTATCGTCTCCTCCTCCAACTGTCTCGGTTCTTCTTGCAAGATTTCTATTCGGCTACTCTCCACAGGAAACCTGCAATCTTCTCGATAGATGGCAGAGGATGTCCGATCGTTTGAAATTCTGGAACTAACAGATCGATGGGTCTAGAACCATCCTACACTGCTACCACGTGACCTTATGGCCTTGGCAGGTAGTGTGTCATGCAGTGGATGGGATGCAGAGTAACTCTTATACCAAATAATCAAACCACACTCAGGAAGATGGCAAAGTCCATTTTACTGTTTTGATATCAATTGTCTAAAACAAGGAATTACAACTGACATCAAAGAACGATGCACAGCGTTCTCTCAAAGCATTTAATAAAAATTCATACTTTAATAGTGAAAATTTGTCATACAAGACATCATACTAAGTGCAAATAAGCAAAACATATGGGGGCTTGTGGTTGGCTAATAAAGAATATTTAAGTTTACTTTCTATAAGGGTTGGGTTGGGTTGTGATTGGGTATCTACAGTCAGGTGGACAACTCATGCCCACCCCTAGTGCAAGTCATCTTCAACAGTTAATAGATACATGGTACATAAATAGCTCTCAAACTATAAGGTCTTTTGTTATATGACCCTCTACAATTGGTTGGCACGCTTGTGCCCTTCTGGAACATTCAGCTCACTAGCAGCACATAAACTGGTACGCCAGGTGCCAAAAGGTGGATATGGCATTATATCCCCACCAAATTAGCCCATCAACTCTCATCAACCAAGCCTTATGCAATGCAGCTTGTCTTTGAACTTGGCCTTGTAAAGTATCCTTGCTGCTAAGAATATACAGGAGTGTGAGCACACACTATCTTAGTTCTGGAGCCGCATGCCCAACTTCTATTTCCATCTATAGCTCACGTGACAGGAAACAGCAATTTAGCTGTGATACAGCCTTCAGCCCTTCTCCACGGGTTTGAGCTTACTAAAGTTGTGAAACCGATGTCCAGCTTCTATATAATGGCAGCTTCACCTGCAGTTGCTTCACTACACATAACTAGCTTCTATGATCACTTAATCTACTTGCGTTACTGCATCTGTACAGTTATCGAACGGCTTGCATTTTCTGCAGTGCTCTTCATACGTGCAATCTTAATTTTGCATATGAAAGTTTACTTGATTCTTTACTTCGTCATTAGATTCTGTAAGGTCCATACATTCTGTTCTTCAGCCAGTCTTCTCAGTGCACCACGCTCGTCTCTTACGTCTCTTTGTGATGTCACCAGCTTCTCTTTCTTTCATTCTTTATATTCCTTTGGGGAACTCCTTCATGAGATTGTCATCTCTTCGGGGACACATCAGATAGGGTTTTCTTAATGGATACCTTTTCCGAAGATTCTCTGTGGAATAGTCACGACCGCTGGTGTCAAGCATGGCACGATTTTTTGCTTCCCTTATATATGTGTGCAGGGGGGTGGATTTCCTGCAGGGGCACTTGGCTGCTCCTCTACACTCCCCTCTCTGGTTGATTCACCAACCACCACATTCTGATTTTTTCTCTTGGAGAAGTGCTTCTTCTAGGTACAGATCTTTAATACTCCTTTCAGAGATCCTGCTGACTTTATATGTTCATCCACACCCCAGGTCATGTAACTGCACTCTCCATTCAGATTGCAATAGACTTATTGGCCTACGTACTTCTTGTGATTTCTCGGATGCAGGAACTTCATTCCATCATGTGCTACAATGCTGGCCTTTATACATTTTCTGATATTTTCATCTGTCAACTCATTGGGTCCCAACCCTGATTCGACCTCAATCAAGATCTTCATTCATACTGACTTTTTGTTGTTTTCTTGCACTGTGTAATTATTATCTTGATCACACAGAATACAAACATCACCATTACTAATACTGCTCCAATAAACTTGAAGATGTTTTCCATCCATTGTGGAACCCATGAGAACATAGATGCAAACCAACTGTCATCTGCAATGTCCTCTGTTTCATTTTCCATCTGGTTATGTAGTTTTGTCAACAACGTTATGGCCTCTGTCAAGGTCCCATTCTCATCATCATGAGAAGGTATGAACATGCAGCATGATGGCCCGATTTTCGCTCAAACTCCTCCTTCCATGGCAGTGATCATGTCGAGGACATATCTATTCTGTAGGGTCATCAGCTTTATGTCCCTCAATTCTTCTTTGATAGCATTGAATCCTTTTATAGTCATGTTGATTGTCTGCAGAAGCTCCCATTTGGTTATCTGCAACCATTTGGCATTCACCATCTTCTGAATCCCAGCCATAAAGATAGTTGTGACTATTGTAGCAGTCTGGCTAAACAACCTGTGCTCATATGGAATAGCATTGAAGGCTTCTATTCTTTTGTCGAAAAATAATTCTCTCTTCTGGTCGATTGAGAAATTTGAGCGATCTTCTCCTTCTTAAATGGGTGTCTGCTTTTGGAAATTCACCAATGTTCAGGTAACTCTGAGGAATCACTAACGCTGGAACACGTCCCTCCCCAAACCTTGGGCAGCTTCATGCAGGGCCTGGGCCCAGAAGACCAATAATGATCCATCAGGACTGCTGTTCCTCCCTTCATGCCTGATACATAAAAAATTCAGCTACACTGGCGATTCTCTTCTAACTTTCTCTGTTCCATTATTTCTGAAACATAAGGACACATTCTTCAGGGGTAGTATCCGCAATGGTCCTCCCTTATTGTCGACCCATATCAACAATCTTGCAATTTTTTGCCATTGATCTTTGCATTCTTTTTCTGCATTTGCCACAACTGCTTCCCACTGTCTGGTTAATGCTGCTACTTTGCACACAACCAGTCCATCGGCCCATCCTTCGTAAGTAAGCACTGTTCCCTTGATTTGTGGTTGACCTCTTTCTCAGCATCATCATATTTCCTTCCCATTCTTATCTTTGCATTGCAGAATCTTGTTTCCTTCAATCTTGATTCCTGCTCAATGTATTCCAGGCTGTTCATATTTTATTATTTGATGCTTTGTTTCTGGCTTCTCTCTTGACTTTAAATCTTGCACATAATTGTCTTCTCTTTGAAATGTTGCTTTATTCATCCACACTATGGATGCTGTTCTGCCTTGGAACTGTCCTCCTGTCAGGCAAAGTGCAAGATGTGCCAGGCACTGTGCTTTTTTCACTGATACGTCTGTGGCTATGAACTTTTCAGAGGTTCCCAAAGCATAAGGTATTGTGGCACACCTGTAGCAACTCTCCTTAGATGTTCTCTCCCCTATCTTTCTCATGTGCTGGTACCCTATGTTATTACCCAATTGTGCTATGTTGTCTAGATAAGTGTGTAATCCTTAATTATCTTCCTCTGCATTTCTCGTATGTCTCATCACCACACAGTCAGTGTTTGCATAGTAATCGTGAAGCAAATCAAAAAGAGTTATCTGCTTGGGGAGAACCACAGGAGCTTCTACCTCAGTGGAAGTAAGCAAATCAACAACATTTCCTGTAGTAGGGGAAATCATAGTGACCTCTACCTCATTGGAAGTACTAGTATAATAAAGATTGGAAACAAAGAGAGATAGAAAGACAAAGAGTGTAATTGTTTAGGCATACATCATGCACCAAAACACTGATATCCACTTTTTGTGACATTCTGGGACTGGCCGGGTTTGTTCATACCCTAAAATTGTACAAGCTTCAACGTTCCTCATTTTTACTATAATTGTTTAAGGAAAAAACACTTTTATTACTGCAACTGTAATATCTCTTCTATTATCACTAAGAGCAGTCTCCTGATTACAGGGCCATTTTTAGGATCCTGTAAAAAAGCACAAACATCAACCTCTCTTCTGACAAGAGCAGGATAAGCTTGAAGGATAAATACAAAAACAGCAAATACAAGCCTGTGCGCATCTCCATCTGTGAGCATCATGTATTCAACCGAACAAATATTCAGTGGGAATTGAATCTGGATATTGCTCTCATTTCCAGTCTTCGAACTCGAAATCAAGCTCAGGCATATTCGTGATACATCAATATTTTTCTACAGTTCATTTTTCAAAAGATTCCTTAGTCTCTCAGCAAACGTTTGCACTCCTGCTATAATATCTAAAAGCAGTGTCCGACTGAACCCTAGTCCATATGCAAAATCTGCATTAATAACTAGTTGCTTTATTGTCCTTCTTCTTCGTCATTGATCGAGCCTGCACTCGCTGAAATTCTTCTTCTTGTCTTGCTTCAGGATCAGAAGCTGTGGGAAGGGTGGTCTCACCGTTATACAATTTTATGTTGTTTAAGTGAAGCCAACCTCGCCTGCCTTGGACTTTTACTGCAGAGGGGGTTATATTTTCAATACAAAAGGTGCCATTAAACCGTGGCTCCTGCCAATTTCAGGTGACCTTTTTAATCAGAACGGTGTCACCAACAAAAAGTTTAGGTGCTGATAATAGTTCAGGAGATCCAGTTGCTGTAGGTCTGCATCTGTGTTCTGAGACCGACCCCCCCCGACACTTGAGTTGATCTGAAATGAGACATCATACATGTCAAATATTTATTCAACTCATCAACTAACAGTTTTGCAGTACTCTGGGCATCACTTCTACTCCTCAATGGAGGTGTAATAGGGATTCTCATTCGCCTTCCCGTCACTAGTTCATGGGGGGTGAGGTGGTGGTCTGACCCAGTCTGATTTCCAGGGCATATAAAGCTAAGGGCAGGCAATATAGCAATCCCTTCCTCAGAGTCAGTTTGATTTTGGCAATCCTTTCTTTAAGGAGGCCGTTGAGTCTCTCACATTCCTGTTTGCTTGCGGTGTGGTAAGCAGAAGAAACCTGTGTTTAAAATTCAGTAGAAACCCTATCTGTTTGAATACTCCACTAACAAAATGTGGCCCATTATCTGGTCTCAGCATTTCACACACACCCCATCTTGAAAGACTTCACATACTAAAAACTTTGCTGCTCAAGTGGCGTCAGGGTGTGTGCACGGACCTGCCTCAATCCACCTGGAGTAGGGACACACCACCACTATCAGATACTTATATCCAGACCATACTGCAGCATATCAACATAGTCACTGTATAAATGCTGAAAAGAACCACTTGGTCGAGGAATGACTCGTCTAACCGTTCTCAGTGTATACCAAGCAGTACATTTCTGACACACAATGCAATTAAGAATGCAAAATGTTCTAACAAATTGGGAATGAACCAGTCTTCCACAATCGTTGCAGTAAGACTCTCCCTCTTTATATGTGCGGGATAATGCAGCTGTTCTAGCGCAATCTTTAGTAATGTTACTGGCATTACTGGCTTTCCAGTGCTATCCTGATGCCAAAATGCTTCTGTGGGGGATTAAGAACATCCCCTTTGCTTCCATAATACATGCTCTTACTGCAATGCACTTCCTTGACTCTCCATAAGTTGGGTTTTTGGCAGATTATTAAACCCTTCTTGCATTATCATGACAGTGGCTACCTTCTCCTTTACACTTGGAGTATCAAAAATTGAAATATCTGTAGTATATGCAACCCTTTTGGCTTCTATGTCTATGGCTTTGTTCCTGCAAATAATAAAATCTGTTCACTTAGTATGTGCTGCACCTTTAACTATCACTATGGCTACTTTAAGTGGTTGTGCCTTAACAAGCCTATTCAATAGAGATGCGTGTTGCACTGGAGTGCCATCCGCACGGAGGTAGCCCCTCCTTTTCCAATGTGCTAATCCTGCGTGTACGGTTGACGTCATATAGGCAGAGTGTTTCTTTGTGTTTCTCGAGCGTGACAATAAGTGCTATTACTTCTGCTGCTTGTGCTGAAAAGTACGAGGGTAGCCGTATACTTGCTACAACTACAAATTCCCCACTGAATCTATGCCTTACTAAAGCCACGGCAGAATGCATTTCCCCACTTGTTTGATCAATGTTCAAAGAACCATCAATAAAGAGAATTTCCCCTCCTGACAGAGCACTTTCTTTCACGCACGGCATATCATCACAACACGCAACATAATTCACACAGTCATGCACATGAAAGCCTTCTGCTACTGGCTCAGCTACAAATGTGGCAGAATTCACTATTTTACATCTGACAATTGTAATCATTGGATTCAAAATCAGTAGTTCATAAGCAGAAGCTCTCTGGGATGTCAATGTACCTTTGGTTTTCTCTTAAATAGCAAACAAAGCATGTTCCACAAAAAGCATCATAGAGCAGCCCATTACAATACTTGTAAACTTCTCAATTGCGAACGTGGAGGCTGCCAATGACTGTTCGCAAGGAAAGTGTACTTTCATAACTGGGTCTAAAAAAATCCCACTATAATATGCTAGAGGCTTGTACCCCAATGTAGTCCTATGTGTAAGCACTGTTGTCATAACTGTCCCATTCGTGTGCGAAAATAAGAAAACTCCTCAGCATAATTGGGTATTCCCAAAACGGGGGCTGTGCAAATTGCTGTCTTCAACTCTCAAACCATTCCTCCATTTCCTCAGTCCATTCTATTTTTTCCTAGTTCACCTGTGCTTTCTTTAAAGCCTGCAAGAGAGGTCTTGTTTACGTACTTTAGTCAAACACCCAGGCTCTAACATAATTACATAGCCCCAAGAATTGTTGCATCTGTTTCACTGTGTGTGGTTTTGCAGTTTTCATAATTGCCTCAGCTCTTTCAGGTGTCACTTTCTTTCCCTCATGTCAGATCAACATTCCTATGTATAACACCTCTTCTTGACAGCACTGTAGCTTTGTTTTTTCTACCGTGTATCCCTTATCTGCCAGGATAGTGATCAACTGAATCGAGTCCTGTCTGCAATCATCTTCTGTGGTGCTACAAATTAAAATCTCATCTGCGTACTGTATGACTGCACTCTTCAATTCAATATTGCCTAAATCCATCTGTAGGACTCTATTAAAGATCGATGGAGACTCACAGTACCCTAGAGGCAGCCTAGTCTGCTTCAGACAAGTCTAGCAGAATGTAAATGAAGTCAAGTCTTGTGAGTCCTTGTGCAAAGGGATTGAGAAAAATGAATTTTTCAAATCAATCACCATAAAATATCATGCTTCCACTGCAATACTGCATAGTATTGTCGCCAGATTAGGAGCTAAAAGTTAATCAGTCTCATGTCTTGTATACATCTCCACGACCCTCCTTTTGATTTTTTATCGGATACACCGTGGTATTGCACGATGATTCTGATGGCACCAGAATCCCTTGTTTCATCAGTGCTGAAATGGTCTTGAATATACCCTCCTCAGCATCTCGAGACATGGGGTACTCTCTTACTTGAGGTAAAATCGCCCCTGGCTTCAGCTTTATTTTAACTTCCCCTATTCCATTTAATAAACTGACTTCATAAGGGCCTGTAGTTCATAGGACGCTAGGAATCTTCTCCTGTCTTCCTCAAAAAATGCTGGATGCTGCCACATTATTGCCATTTACTGTGGGAGTTTCCTCTTCTCTATTTTTATCCATTATTTAAAGCTCATAAAGCACACTACTTAATCGTCTGTTCTGTCATCTCTAAACATGTCATCATTAGTAATGTCAGTCAACCTGCAGGCTTCTTCGAGAGCTATTACTGTCCTCATAGGCTACCCTCATCCTCCGTTCCTTCGTGCATCACAATTTCCCTTCATACTATTGCTGATTTAATTATAGAGGAATGGTCTGTCCCCCCTCTTCGTCCATAGGTATTTGTGGTCTGAACAAGAATTTGTCAGGTATCCTGACAGTTTTTCCGACTAAGCCAGGTAGCCACGCTAGTAGAATGCTCACCCCATAAAGGAAAACCTCTGGCTCTATTGGAAGGCGTTGCAGAGCCACTTGCCCTTTGAACGTCAGTATAAATTCTTCCGCATTTAACTAGTTTATTCCAGGAGTGGAAAAAACTATACCTGTTTCAGTAAATGAAATCGTCATGTTAGGTTTTGTCATCAAATCTCTTCCCAAAATGTTAACTGGTGTCTGTCGTGAATACAACAATGGAACAGACATGTCACACTTTCCTATAGAGAGTGGTGATTCATCAGTAAAAGGAACTCGACTCGTAGCTCCAGAGAACCCTTGAGCATTAATGGAAATTTCCGACATTAGATATTTCCCTCTTGTATGCATGAATGAGTAACCCCAGTGGCTACTAAAAAAGAAAAAGATTTGCCTCATCGTCACATCAACCCTTGGTTCCTCTTGGGGGTCTGGTGCGACTGATAGTACTGAACACATCAAGTCACCCTGTGAGCTGTCCTATTGTGGGTACATGCATACCTCCGTATCTGTGAAAGGACTCCTTCCCACCACAGTAACACCCCCTGTTCTAGGTGTCAGTAGTTGTCCTGTGTTTGCATACTGTTGTGTCTGCATGGAGGTGTGTTGCAAATGCCCTTGCAGTGGATTCAGTTGCACTTGCTCTGGTTGCATGGTCTGTTGCATTTACAGCGCTTGTGTCTGATACACTGTCTGATCTTGGGAAAACCCTTCCCTAGTTTGTCTGCTATATGGTGGAGGGTAAGCTGTCCCCCCTCTTGTGAATTGGCCATTCTGTACATTCCCTTAGCTCCACAATATGCATGCAATGTGTCCTGTCATCCCACAAGTCCAACATACAGGGGGGGGCATGCCTAACTAGTCCACCTTGGTTGAATCCTTCCTTGCACGATCTGATTCTCATTCTGCACATTCTGAAACCGACCTTGATTGTTTTGGAATCCACACCTTCCTCCTCTATAGCCCATGCCCCTGCCACATGGCATGAACCCATTTCCTCCTTGGTCCATCGGGCGCTGATTATTCACCTGCAATGTACCCACTGTTTGCTGCATCCCCAAGTGTTAGGGAGAATTCTCCAAAATGGCTAATTTCCCTTACCTACTGAGTCCCTCAGCAGCTTTGCTGGATTTCTAGGATTTATTTTTTTCACCTGGTAAGAGCGTGAGCCTTTTTTCCCACTCTTACATGTGTTTTGCTGTGTGTGTTTAATATTTTTGTATTAATAGACTGTGGAGCCCCACCTACTCCATAGGCATCATCGTTTTACTGTGTGTTACACGGCACCTTCGGTGCAGTGACACAGGGTTGTCTTTTTAGACTTCCCAACTCAGACTCCATTTTCTGGGACTGACTACTGTCTCCCATAACATGTAAAGTTGCCATTAACTTTATTAGTCTTTTTAAAACCACAGAACCAGTACAAACTGTTTTACATAGAGTACTGGAAAGGGTTAATAGTTATCCCTTTTTGTCTGTCTCTCATGGAACATTGTTTCATTCCCTTTTCACTAAGATTTGGCTGGTGGCAGTGGTATCTACCCTATTTTTCCAACCACGGTTATTTTAAATAGCCTTGGTATTGTTTAAGGCTATCTTAGTAGCCTTGAACTTAAACCCGCACACCATATTTACGTTTATTTGGTTCCGGCTGGGTTTATTCGCCATTTCTTTTTGGAAACATCTTTCTCGTGTTTTACTCTGCGCGCCGAAACATGTTTGGTCCCTTTGTTCGCCGACCTTTGGCGAGCTTCTGCACTGAAGCCCTCGTTAGGCGCCAGAAAGTCTGGGTAGGCAGGATGTGAGGGAGGGGTTTTAGGACCCCTGCCATGGGTTCCCTTGGTAACCCAAGTGCATTCCTGTTTGATTGGCTAGGTGACTGTCCCGTCAGGACAGCCACCCTGCTGTGTGATTGACAGCCCGGCTGTGTGAATGGGGCAAACTGCATAACAATAAGGTCTCTGGGACTGAGAAGGCAGAGTCGCCACTGGATCGAGAGAACTGAAGAGAAGTTGACAGAAGAGAACCTCTACCACGACTGAACATCCCTGTGAAGCCCTGCTGCGGGTCCGAATCTCCAAACTTCGACAACAGGGAAGATGTACAAGGAATCTTCTCTCCTTGAGCTGGTGGGAAGCACCAGTTTGCCAAACTGCAAGCCAGGCCTCCCTCCTCTGGTCAAATTTGCTGTGCACAGGTACAGTGAACCAGATAGCCAGGAGGATCGGACCCTGCTTGGGTTTTAAGGAGCGCACCATTTATTCGTCGATTAGCTCCGCTGATGGTTTCTTCCCTGGGCAGTGCAGGACCCTCCAGTCTTCCTCCTTCTTGTCAGTCCGACAGTCGCTTCAGGAACCGTGAGCCTGCAGGACCTGCCAGGAACGTCTGCTTCAGCTACAGCATTCTTCTGCTCTAAAGGTACTGTGCTAACCCGGTTGTTTGTTTCGTCCAGCTGCGGTGAAAGTGTGTTAAATCTTTCGCCAATCCAAGGGCTTGTCCTTCTCTATTCTTTAAAGTAACTTTTCGTCTGACCAACTTTGTTCTGAACTCTTGGCAAAGACTTAACCGCAAACTACTCTGAACTGTGTGATCCTCTGCAAAGACTTTGGTCCACTGAAATTGGGTCAGGCCCTTTGATTTGATTTCCTCACTGTAGCTCCTTTTTCTAGATTGCCCTGCTTACTTACTTGTTGGTGCGGCTCAACTTTGTCTAACTTTGGGCCTCATTACACGGACGGCGGTAAGGGTTAACGGTCACCGTTAATGGTACCAGTGACCGTTAACCCTTACCGCCTTACTACGAGGTCCCTTTTCAGGTTGGAGACTTTAACGCCTGCTTTTTGCAGGCGTTAAAAACCAACCCGCAAAGGGTCCAGGGAGCTAATTACGGTACCGCAATTTGCGGTGCCGTAATTAGCACCTTCCCCATTCCCATTATGCCCTATGGGGCAAAAATGAGAATGGGGAAGGGCAATGGGAGAAGGGGGAATTACCGCCCACCAACCTTGGAATAGGGCGGTAATTCCCCTTTCCTCCAAGGCGGTGCTGGTATTTTACCGGCATGGACCAAGGTGCTAATAGCACCTTGGTCCACCGCCGTCCGTGTAATGAGGCCCTTTGTCTTTCCCTCCCTTTGTAAATTACTGGAGTGCCATTTTGCTCACACTTCATTTTGAGCTTAACCTGTCCAGAATCTATTGGGTGTGGTGTAGTGTATTAAGATTGTGATTTGTCAACTGCTTGATAATAGTGAAATGTTTTATAACTGATGTGCAAATAAGTATACATTCTTTTACTCAGAAACCTTGAGTCAGTGTTTGTTTGAATCATAGTAATTGCTGTCCTTGTGCAACTATTGATGCTGCTCACTTTACTCTAGAGATAAGTCTGGTTGCTCAGCCATCGCTACCACTTTACTGTGTACTACAGGCTTGTACCAAAGGTGAATTTGTACTGTCACTTGTAGTGTTAATTTTGTGTGGTGTTCCCAAAGGATACTGCATATAATTCTGCCTAACACTGGTGTACAGCGGTGAGGATCAAGTATAGTGATTACACTTAGAATGCTGCTATTAACTTGGATAAACTAACCACAATGCTAAACATCACTAAAAAGCAATATTAATCATATTGTTACGCTCACCTGGACCCCACAGGGGTGTCGATCGGACAGGACAGCTGCGGTCTCCGTCAACGTGATGCGTAGTGCAGAGATGACTGTCTGGACTGGCCCGCCTAGTCTTGTCTGCTGGACCCGAAGAAGTATTTTCCTGCAAGTGGAGAAAGGGATTAGCCACCTGTGGGTTTTAGTGATGGCCTCCCAACTGTTCTCGCTCTCCCCCACTAATCACCTCCGATATCCCCTTAGTAACCTCACCTTATGTTTGTAAAAGATGAGCTCTCCATCCTGCGTGTCTTGCAGGGGTGCGTAGATACCAGTTACTTCTCTGGTTTGAAGGCGTTGGGAGAGTTCCGGTAAGCATTGACTCTGAAGTCCCAGGCGGGATTGGTAAGTATCAAGTTCAAAGAGTTCAATGTGCCCGATGTTCACTCATGTCCCCATCCTTCCTTAAGTTGCAACTAAGTTCGTGAGAAGAAGGTCTCGTAGCTGCTGCTGGCGTTCAGGTAAGAGTCTGTGTTACCCAACGCTGTCCGGTAACTATTGCATGCATTTACGTGTTGTTTTTCTCCCTCTATACAGATGCGGCATATGAAGATATGGAGAATAATACCGCCGGTGGTAAATCGGGTAAGTCTAAGGTGGTAAGAGGTATTTGTTGATTCCCTTGGCTCACCTTGTTATTCTTGTGCCCCTAGGTGCTGGAGTACGGCAAAGAAATGATGGAGACAGTGCCAGATCGAAAGATGCTGTAAGAACTGGTGAGTATGGCACCGTGCTGGAGCTGGCGAAGTGACGCGTGCAGGACTGATGTACTTTCCAGGTCGGGAGATGAAATGGATCCGGAATCAGTTGAGGAATTTGAAATAAGTTTGTTTTCTAACCTTGTCCTTTTCTTCCTCTTTATTATAGGAGCTCCGGATTCGAGGCGGGCGTGGCAGAAGACTGGATGCTGGCTGCAGGCACGCAGGCGTGGCAGAAGACTGGATGCTGGCTGCAGGCACGGTGAGAGTCACGCTGCTGGATGCAGAATAACACGAAGCATGTGCTGCTGTTCGGGCGTGGTTTAAATAGCCTCCAAAGTAGTCCCAGGAAAGAAGTTCCCCAGGACCACACCCGAGTAAAAAATAGTCCCTGCAGCAAAATAGTCCCATCCAGGCCTCACGTTGACTTGGATTTATTTGCAGCATGGTCTGCATGAGGTAAGTAATGTCTATGAGCCTGGCGCTATGGCGCCAGGACTGATTTTTATTATGAGCCTGGTGCCTACGGCGCCAGGACTGAACCCAGACAGCCCCTAGATGGAGCTGCTGGGGTTTTTGTAAATGTCTGGATGCCTGCTCCCGGGGCTGATGGGCTTGATCCGGATGCCCGGGGGTAGGCATCATGACACATATCTGATAAGGAAAACTACATCAGGAGACCCTCCTTAGTTACACTGTGGATTATCTGAAAAATCTGTGTAGAGAAAGGAATCTCTCTGCTAAAGGCAAAAAGGCTGTTTTGATTGAAAGGTTTTTAGAGAAACAAAGTCTGGAGGGTGAAATACCTAACCCCTCAGCAAATATGGAAAATGATGAGGATGATACAGTGTCTATTATTGATGAGTTATATGAAACAGGTGTGTCCCACATTGTAGGCCTCACTCTCTTTTACATGCTCAGCAACCTCAACCTTTGTCCACTGGGACCCCTACAGGTCCTACACTCAGTCCTGAATTCATTGCTCTAGAAATGATGAGGCTTGAATTGGAATTTAAACGTTCAAATGCCCAAACTGACCAAAAGCATCAAGAACTTAAGCTCAGCGAAGTGGAGATGAACCATGCCTTAGAAATGAAAAAGTTGTCTATTGAGAATGCTTCTCTCCCAGAGTCTTCTAGGTCTTCCAGTCCTAAAAGACCCCGTATGCCTAAAGATATTGTGGGTATTTATGAGGTTTAGCTTGATATTTTGGATTGGTTGGCAATGTTTGAATATAACCATGGGATTCAAGACATTATAGGGAATCAGTTGCTTCCTTGGCTCTTCACTAGACTACCCACTGTTGCATCTGATGTTGTGATGGAGTTGGGGGATGTGGATAGGATGGATTATTAGTGTGTGAAGCTAGCTTTAATTGCTAGATTTGGGAAGACCCCTTCCCAGTACCTTAAGAGGTTTAAGACCCTCAAAAAGCATGTTGGTACCCCTTGGGCTACCTGGGTATGTGAATATTTGAAAAACGTATATGGGTGGGTTAAGGGTTACAGAGTAAACACTTATGAAGTTATGAGAAATCTTGTTATGTTTAAGTCAAATTATGATGCCTGCTCCCCGAGCTCAGACAGCACTTGGCTGATTCTAAGGAGATAGATCCAAAGAAGTTAGCTAAGGCTGCTGACTTGTGGGTTGCCAACAGGGCTGCTCACAAGGATTCTGGGGCAACTCAGAAGAAGGATGAGGGAAAGCAGTCAAAGAAAGATAACAAGGAGAATTCAAATACCTCCAATCCAAAAGAGGGCCCCAAACAGCAACATAAGAGTAAACCACAAGGGAAACCGAATCAGTCTAGTGTACCATCTGGACCCAAACCAGATGGAGGTCAGAACAAACCCCCATTCATCAAACCATTTGGGAAATGTTACGTTTGTGGGTCAACTGACCATGTTAAAGGGGATCCCAGATGTAAGGGTAAACCTTCAGGGGTCAACACTGTCTCCTTAGCCTTCTCCCCAGATGAAGATGTTCCTATGGCAAGTGGAAACTTTCAACTACTGGCTGATGAACACATGAGACTCTCAGCTAGTGTTTCTTTAGTGTCCCTGGGCTTGTGGGAACAACATTAAGATGTCTATAATTCCATCCCAGATAATACTAAAGAGTATTATAAAGATAGTGTTCTTGTGAATGGCCAGGAGATTCCTGTTATCGGAGACACTGGAGCCAGCATAACTGTGGTTGATGAATCATTTTTCAAGCTGGAGGATGTTGCTAAGGCACCCACACGCCTCACCAAGTTAGC
The DNA here is from genome assembly GCF_040938575.1 of Ambystoma mexicanum. Taxonomy (NCBI): domain Eukaryota; kingdom Metazoa; phylum Chordata; class Amphibia; order Caudata; family Ambystomatidae; genus Ambystoma; species Ambystoma mexicanum. The sequence continues at coordinate 560,422,382 of NC_090924.1, read as the reverse complement.
TGGAGGCCCTGTGCAAATGCTTCCCCAGTTACCAGCTCTCATGCAGTGTAATGATATGCCTGTCAAGCTACCTGTTAGTGTGCAGAGTGAAATGCCTGGGAGAGTCCTGTTGGGTAATGACCTGAAAACTCTTGGAGTTCTGTCTAGTACCCCCAGGCCTCCCAGTAAAAGGAAACAGGAGCTCACTAGGCCTGCAAGTGAGAGGACATTGAGAGGCTCTCCAGAGGAGTTCATAGAGGAAGCTATCACTCCCACTCCACAGGAGTAGCTCACTGCTATTTCTGGAAAGAAAGAGGCAAAGGAGAAACCCAAGACCTCCAAGAAAAAGACGATAGCACCCCTGTGCTACCAAAAAGGACATCCCCAAGATTGTCCAATGTCACACCTGTGACTCCTCCACCTGCTGATGCAGAGTGTGAGGTACAACCCTGTGTGGTTGATCCAGTTTCTGAAGAGTCAGATCTGGAGGAACACATTGTATTAGTTGGAGATCTTGACCCTGTTGACCATCCTGAGCTGCACTCTTTACTGGCAGAACGTTGACCCAACAGGGCAGACTTCAGCAGAGGACAAATAGAGTGTCCTACTCTAGAAAGTCTTCGACAACAGGCAGCTTCTCAACTTGATGGGCAAGAAGTTGGGAAGCATAGGTTGAGCTGGGAAGATGGCCTCTTCTACAGTGAACCGACTGAGTCTAACTTGGAGAGGTGAACTATTTGGTGGACTTAGGCAGACCTAAGGAGGCTCCCAGAGTATTTCACACCAACCGTTTGAAGGTATATGTCTTGAGACCAGAAGTGGGAGCTTTGCTTCTAGCTTTAGTTCAAGAGGAGGAGGAGAGTGAACCTCTACCTGACCTCCTCAGAGGTCAGCCTTTAGATGGGAACATAGAAGGAGTCAATCTCTGTTCTCAACTGACATCTGAACAACAGGAGGAGTGAAACGTTTCTGTTAAATAAGTTTGCCTCCCTGTTTTCACTTTCACCAGGCTTAACCCCTTGGGGCCAGCGTGATAATCTCACTGGGGACTGTTTACCTGTGAAAAGCAGGGGTTACAGAATGTCAGAACATGTGAGATCCCACATCAAAGGAGAGGTCAACAAGATGCTTGATCTCGGGGTTATAGAGCCCTCTACAAGTCCATGGTCTAGTCCAGTTTTTCTAGTACCAAAGGCAGGATCCAAGGAGTTGAGATTCTGTGTGGATTATAGGGCTCTAAATGCAGTCCCTAAGACTGATGCTCATCCTTTGCCAAGGACAGATGAACTGGTGGATAAACTTGGTGCAGTCAAGTACCTCAGTGCATTTGACCTAACATCAGACTTTTGGCAAATATCCATGACAGACCATGCCAAGAAGAAAAATGCATGTTCAACCCCAGCAGGCCTCTACCAGTTTAAGGTTATGCCTTTTGGATAAAAGAATACACCTGCTACATTCCAAAGGATGGTCAATCAAGTTCTGAATTGGATGGAGGACTTCTGCATGGCATACTTGGATGACATTGCAGTGTTCTTCCCTACTTGGAAAGAACATGTTGATCACTTAGGATATGTTTTGCAGGCTCTTGAGCAGGCCCATCTAACCATAAAGGCAATCAAATGTCAAATTGGTCAGAGCAAAGTGGCCTACCTTGGCCATGAGGTAGGAGGAGGTGAAATAAGGCCATTGCCTAGCAAAGTACAAGCTGTACAAAACTGTGCCACCCCTACTACTCAAACCCAAATGAGAGTCCTCCTAGGTCTCACTGCATACTACACTGCATACTACAGGAATTTCATAGAGAACTATAGGTCCATAGTTTCTCCCTTGAATGTGATTCCCTCTCCAAAATTCCCTAAAAAGTTTGGATGGAATGGGGAGAGCACTCAAGCCTTTGAAAACCTAAAGAAAGCCCTTTGTCAAGCACCAGTCCTAAGAGCTCCTGTTTAACACCAGCCCTTCATTGTGCAGACAGATTATTCCAATACAAGTATAGGTGCAGTCCTTAGTCAACTGGATGAGAAAGATAAGGAGCACCCCATTTGCTTCATCAGTAGGAAACTGAAGGAACCAGAAGCAAGGTGGGAAACCATAGAGTGTGAATGTTTTGCCATTGTGTGGTCTTTGAAGAATGTTAGACAATACTTGGATGGATCAACTTTTGTGATTCAAACAGACCACCGACCCTTGAGATGGTTAATGCAAATGAAAGGGGAAACCCAAAACTTTCAAGATGGTCAATCTGCCTGCAAGGGTTTGATTTCACCATTGAACACAGAGCAGGATGTCACCACCAAAATGCTGATGGTCTCTCTAGGATGTTTTTAACCAACTAGAGTGAAGAGATTCATCCAGGAGTGTATTCAATTCTCCTGTCCCTTAGTCTGGGGGGTGGGGTGGAGAGTGTTAGGGAAAACTCTCCAAAATGGCTAATTTCCCTTACCTACTGAATCCCTCAGCAGGTTTACTGGATTTCTAGGATTTATTGTTTTCACCTGGTAAGAGGGTGATCCTTTTTTCCCCACTCTTACATGTGTTTTGCTGTGTGTGTTTAACATGTTTGTGTTCATAGACTGTGGAGCCTCACTTACTCTATAGGCATCATCTTTTTACTGTGTGTTACACGGCACCTTCAGTGCAGTGACACAGGGTTGTCTTTTTAGACTTCCCAACTCAGACTCCATTTTCTGGGACTGACTACTGTCTCCCAGACCATGTAAAGTTGCCATTAACTTTATTAGTCTTTTTAAAACCACAGACCCAGTACAAACTATCTTACATAGAAAGGGTTAATAGTTATCCCTTTTTGTCTGTCCCTCATGGAACATTGTTTTGTTCCCTTTTCATTAATATTTGGTTGGGGGCAGTGGTATCTACCCTAATTTTCCTACTGGTGTTATTTTTAATAGCCTTGGTATTGTTTTAGCTATTTTAGTAGCCTCGAACTTAAACCTGCTGGACCATATTTACTTATATTTGGTTCTGGCTGGGTTAATTCACCATTTCTTTTTGTAAAGGTCTTTCTCGTGATTTACTCTGCGAGCCAAACCAGATATGGTCCCTTTGTTTGCCGACCTTTGGTGGGCCTCTGCACAGAAGTCCTCCTTAGGTGCCTGAAAGTCAGGCTAGGCAGGATGTGAGGGAGGGGTTTTAGGACCCCTGCCATGGGTTCCCTTGGTAACCCAAGTCCCACTCCTGTTTGATTGGCTAGATGACTGTCCCGTCAGGACAGCCACCCTGCTGTGTGATTGACAGCAAGGCTGTGTGAATGGGGGAAAACTGCATAAAAAGCAGGTCTCTAGTACTAATAAGGCAGACCGCCACTGGATGGAGAGAACCAAAGAGAAGATGACAGAAGAGGACCTCTACCACGACTGAACCTCACGTTGAAGCCCTGCTGCGGGTCTGAATCTCCAAACTTCGATGACAGGGAAGATCTGCAAGGAATCTTCCCCCCTTGAGCTGGTTGGAACAACCAGTTCGCCAAACTGGAAGCAAGGCCTCCCTCCTCTGGTCGAATTTGCTGTGCACAGCTACAGTCAACCGGATAGCCAGGAGGATCGGACCATGCTTGGGTTTTAAGGAGCGCACCTTTTGTTTGTGGCTTTGCTCCACTGCTGGTTTCTTCCATGGGCAGTGCAGGACCCCCCAGTCTTCCTCCTTCTTGTCAGTCCGACAGTTGCTTCAGGAATCGTGAGCCTGCAGGACCTGCCAGGAACGTCTGCCTCAGATACAGCATTCTTCTGCTCTAAAGGTACTGTGGTAAACTGGTTGTTCATTTCGTCCAGCCGCAGCAAAAGTGTGTGAAATCTTTCACCAATCTGAGGGCTTCTCCTTCTCTATTCTTTAAAGTAACTTTTCGTCTGACCAACTTCGATCTGAACTCTTGGCAAAGACTTAACCGCGAACTACTCTGAACTGTGTGATCCTCTGCAGAGACTTTGGTCCATTGACTTTGGGCCAGGCCCCTTGATTTGATTTCCTCACTGTAGTTCCTTTTTCTGGATTGCTCTGCTTATTTAATTGTTGGTGCTGCTCAACTTTTGTCTAACTTTGTCTTTCCCTCCCTTTTTAAATTACTGGAGTGCCATTTTGCTCACCCTTCATTTTGAGATTAACTCATCCAGAATCTATTGGGTGTTGTGTAGTGTATTAAGATTGTGATTTTTCAACTGCTTGATAATAGTGAAATGTGTCATAACTGATGTGTAAATAAATGTATATTATTTTACTCAGAAACCTTGAGTCAGTGTGTGTTTGAATCATAGTATTTGCTGTCCTTTGTGTATCTATTGATACTGCTCACTTTACTCTTGAGATAATTCTGGCTGCTCAGAAATCGCTAACACTTTACTGTGTAGTTCAGGCTTGTACTAAAGGTGAATTTGTAATGTCACTTGTAGTCTTAATTATGTGTGGTGTTCCCAAAGTGTACTGCATATAATTCTGCCTAACACCAACCCTTCTCAGCTTGTCAATACTGCCCCTTCTATCGTATATTTTGACAACTTCTTCTGAAATAATTTGGCTTCCTCAATTTTCCTTGCCTCATCTTTCTTCTAGATTTTCTCCTGCAACAGCCGACAGTGATGCACTATTGTCAGCTGTATTTCAGCCCATGGCTTCACCTCCATTCCCACTTGTTTCTTCATTTACCTCTGTACTTGCTCGGGCAACCCCTGAGGTAAAATGTGGTAAAATAATGCCACCATTTTCCCCACTGCTCCCTTGTTTCAAGTTGCCAATGCTCTTGAATGTCCTGAATGTAAGCAATAGGGTCTCCATCTTCCTTCATCTTACATGTCATGATTGCACCCATATCTGATGTGTCAGGATACTGCACCTTAGAGCCCTCCAAACATCAGCTCTGCAATTATTAAATGGGTCTCCATTGTGCACTGTGTTCTGTGCTGTCATATTTGAAAAGCCTGCTCTCCTCTATATGTCATCAGCTCTTTCTCCAAGAATGGCTGCCAAGAGACCCTTAATTTTCCCTCTGGGCAAAGTATTTCCTCCTGTCATTTCCTCTAATTCATAGATTCATTTTCCTGCACCCGATGTCAAACTCAGGAGTTTGCACTTTAAATTATCCTTATCTATCTATGGCCATGGCATATACTGCGGTCTTGCTACCCCTTTTTCCAATAAGGGAAACTGTGTAAACCCTAATCCGCAGTTGGTTCCCATTTCCTGCCTGTCCATGGCAGAGACAATTGTCCCTGACCATCTTCTTGTCGGTAATGATAATGATAATGATGTCTTATTTATATAGCACCTTTTCCAAAGCACTTTACAGAGCAATTGAATGACCTTAATCTGCTCACATATGGCAGTGATTCTCCCGTCTCACTATATGATCACCCTCTCGGATGCTCTGAGTATGCTATGGGATCTGGTGTTCTATCCTTAGGTTGCTCTAGATCTGACCATTTTACTTCCTTGTCCGTCTGCAGGCTTGCCTAGGGGGGACATGCACTTTATCCCTCTTCCCCAAGGAAGGATTCTCTTTGCTCATCTGACATGTCTAGTCCCCAACTAGTGTGACATTCATCCCCTTTACCCTTATCTAAGTTCAGTGTGCTTAAGGATAAGGCTTTGTGCTCAAGGGTAAATAGATTTTCTCCTTTGCTTCATGCTTGAAATACTAGGAATTGATCCCCTTCCCGCGACTTTCAGATTTGCTACCTTCCTTTAACTCTTGATAGGTCTTATCTATCCTGTCTCTGATACTTCAAAGATCAAAGTTTTCTTCGTGTGATGGCAGTCTAGATGCCCCTGACATTACTCCCTTTAGAGGATGGAACTCTTCTATTCTGTCCCATCGTATTGCTGTGCTTTACCCTACTGGCTCATTTCGAAAGAGGCTAATGTTATGATCCTGCTGTCTCCTCCTGCGTTCTAACTCTTCATCTAATTCTCTTTGCTTTCTTGCCTCCCTTCTTATTCTCTCCTCCTCATGTCTTTGTTCTTTTTTCCTTGCTCCTGCTCTCCTTTCTTCCTCCTCCCTTCATCTCTGTATCCCTGTATCCCTTAATTTTGGCGCTTTCTACTCCTCTCGCTTTCTTTCTCATTTGTCCCTATCTTCTTTTGCTCTCTGCCTATTGTCATTCCTTCTCGGCTCCTCTGCCTTGCTCTTTCTCTTATACTTGTCTTTCTTCAATCTTTTTTCTCATTCTGTGCCTTTTCTATCCATTTCCTCCTTATCTTTTCTTTGCCTTACTTCCAAAATGCTTTTCCTGTCTAGCTTGAGTAATATTTGTCCTCTCATCCATTCGATCTGCACAAGCGTTACCAAATCAGCTTTATCCTGCTCTCCTTTCTATCTCTTAATCTTTCTTTCTAATTCTGTCGATACATTCAATCACTCATTTTTCTCTTCCTTGTGCTTAATGGTCTCCTCTTTTCTATTACTCAACTCTGGACTATCTTCACTGCTACACGCAGGCGGTTTGTATATTGCATAACGATACCCCGTTGCCGCTTTCAGTTCCTTTAAAGGATACAACCCTACATCTTCCGCACTAGCGCCTTTCACTTCACGTGAGGCAAGGGGAGCTGGTGGCTCAGCAACTTCCTCCTTACACTGGTTAAGCAACCACTCTTCAGGTGGCGGATCTTCTCTTTCTTGCTGGTACATTTTCCAAAGCTCTAGGATAGATAACCTTTTCTCCAATTTCTTCCTCGTGTACGCATCGTGCAAATATGTGGTCATGTGTTGTAGTACTGCTTTTGACAATGATCCCCCTTTTGGCCATGGCATGAACATCAAATCTGCTGTGCCATTCAGCCATTCCACACTTTACTGTTTGAGCTTGGGCATGTGCTGTGGCAGTGTCTTACCTTACATAAATGCATCAGCAGAGCGTCTCCCATTGTGACAAGTCTCAATTGACTGTCAATACTTACCAGATTTTATAAAATACCTTTGTTACTTTTTAACACTTTTAAAACAACAAATATGAGTGCGCTCAAATACTCGCCGCTCAAACCTCTACTTCTTCAATCGTCTTTGTCTACCTCTGGATTGGTACCAACCACTTCCCTTGATAGATAGTCTTTATAGCTCCTTAACTTTATCTCAATTCTTTCACAACTATTCATATCGCTCTTTGACACATTATCACAACCTATAACACAGACAGATTAGTTGACTTTACACATATACTAAAAATACCCTGTGATCACCATTTTCTCCTAGCCTCTTTTCAAATACTCTGTCACAGAGTTTAACATGTCTTCTTATGTGAACCTGTTCACACATGGCCTAGTGACTCCCGCTAGTGTTGAGACGCCTTCTTCTGAACTCCCTTGAGTTAGGTTTGTGGGTGTTATCTCTATCTTCACACAATAATTCTGTTCCCGTACTTTAAAATTACCACAACCCCGTCCCCTTAATTTGCCATTCCCATTAGTCTACTCACAATTTGTCTGTTTATTGACTCAAGGCCCTCAGTATCGTCTCCTCCAACAACCAACCACTTTCACCTTCCATCCGCAGAGCGCCCATGGAAACCAGGCAGGGATTTAATGAAAGAGGGACTCTGACCATTGTCTCAGTTCTTCTTGCAAGATTTCTGTTCGGCTGCGCTCCACAGGAAACCCTGTGATCTTCTGGCTAGATGGAGGAGGATGTCCGATCATGTATTTGTATTTATTTATTTGTAAAGCGCAGCCAGGCCGAGGGGCATCCGGGCGCATCAAATTACAACGAGTTGCAGAACGTTACAGTTACATACAGTAGATAAGGAAGATACATATGTGTTGCAGAGACATACATGTTGCAGTTACATACAGTAAATAAAGGAGGATACAGATAAATAATACAATACAGAATTTACAATAAATACAGTCGGTCAGACAAGAGCCTAGGATCAAAGAAGTTAAGCAGTCATAGTATCCACGTCCAGAAGCCAATGCTTAGTGTTGCGCTTGAATAAGTGGAAGGAAGGTTCTGATCTGAGTGAGGCAGGGAGTGTGTTCCATAGCTTTGATGCCCGTACAGGGAAGCTAGCACCACCCGAGTTATGGAGTTTGAATCTCGGTATGGAAATTGTGTTTGCTTGAGCCGTTCTAAGTGGTCTAGAGGACGTATGTGAAGTGAGTTGGTTAGTAAGGTAGGCTGGAGCGAGGTTGGCCCTAGCTTTGTGTGTTAGGGCAAGAGTTTTGAGAGATATTCTGTGCTCTACCGGGAGCCAGTGCAGGTTGCATCTGGTCTCAGAAATATGCAACTTTTTGGGGATGTTAAGGGCTGCCCTGATGGCATTATTCTGAATTACTTGTAATTTGTTGATGTTTTTGTGGCTAGTACCCAAATAGAGGGCGTTACAATAATCAATTTTGGACAGATCTAAGGTTCTAGCAAGGTAAATGGCGAGAGTTTTAGTGTTGTTTGAGACAGGGATGGCGTTGCCACCTATAGTAAATGATTTCAAGGCAGAGTTTAGTTTTTTCAGTTTGGCGTGTGTACCAAGGATAAGCAGCTCCGTTTTTAGTCATTTAGACAAAGACCGTGTTGCGCCATCCATGCTTGTATTACTGAGTTGATTTCGCTGAGGGTTTTGCTGTCAGTTGCATAGTCACCGGAGATGGGAATGAGTATCTGGGTGTCGTCCGCATAGTTAGTATACGTGACACCCAGATAGTCAAGGATATCGAATAAGGGTTTAGTAAAGACATTATAGAGCGTGGGTGACACACAAGAGCCTTGCAGAACCCCACAAAGTACCGGGGATGGATCAGCAGAGTCAGTAGGAGAGAAGACCCTCATAGTTCTGGTCGCCAGGAAGGAGCTGATCCAAGATGTGGCTGAGTCAGAGAAATGTGCTGCAGATTTCAGATGGTGGCATAGCGTTTGGTGGTTAACCAAATCAAAAGCTGCTGACAGATCAAGCAGTAAGAGGAGTGCTAGTTTACCATTGTCTTTTAATACTTGAATTTGAGTGGTGAGGTCATTCAAGGCAGTTTCTGTGCCGTGTCTAGGTCGGAAACCGGATTGCCTTAGTCCCAATAGATTGTTGGATTCTAAATACGCCTGTATTTACAGTTAGGCTGCTCTATCCAATATTTTTAGTAGAAAGGGTACCGTTGTTATCGGCCTATAGTTAGACGGGTTGGCTGGGTCAAGAGTCCGTTTTTTGATTAGAGGAATGACCCAAGCGTCTTTTAGGTCATCAGGCACTACTCCAGTTTTGAAGGATGCATTGATAAGGTTAGTAATAAATGAGGCGAGGTCATGTGCTGCTGCTTTGATGATCGGAGCAGGTCAGGCGTCGAAGGTTTGAGTTTCCTAATGATGTTTTCCACTTCCCATATTGACAGAGGTGAGAAACTAAATGGTTTACAGGAAGGCTCAAAAGTAGAGGTTTTATTAGGATATTGTTTGTATTCAGGGTCAGAGAATAGCGTACATTTATTTGCATTAATTTTAGATTGTAGCAGAGCTATTTTATCTAATAGCGCCTTCTGAATGTTCGTGCACCATAATGCATCTGTGATGCATTTGTCAACAGGGGCGATGGGAGTTTCCAGTTCTTCTAGGATCTTGAAAAGTTCTTTTGTATTTGAATCCGCTTGTATAATCCTTTTGTTGGAAGTGTTTTTTTAGCAAGTATAATGGCCTCTTTGTAGTTAGAAGATGCTAAGGTTAGCTCATTCTTATTAGTTACTGAAGGGCACTTTTTCCAGTGTGCTTCTGCAGTTCTCTTGATTTTACGCAAATCTCTTAGATGCGGCGTAAACCATGAATTCAGATGACGTTGTGGTTTAGGTTTCCGCAATTTTAACGGGGCGATGGTATTCAAGGCTTTAAGTATTGCCTGATTATACGTGTCCACTAGGACTGTAGGGTCAGAGGTGGCAGTATTGTTTAGAATGGGGAGTAATAATGGGAGGAGTTTATCAGGAGTAATGTCTTTCTTGGTTCTGGTGTGGATGGCTGGGGCAATGATAGGCACAGGACGTTGTGTAGTGGCTTTGATGGAGAAGGTTATTTTATGGTGATCAGACCAAATACATGGTTCGTTAGATAAGAGATCAATAGTGCAATTAAGGTTGGTAAGCCAGTCCAATGTTCTTCCTTTAATATGTGTGGGCTCATGAATGATGTAGGCTTGACCAAGGTCAGATAGACTGATAGCTAGTTCAAGGGCGTTAATGTTCAAAGGGTCATTAAAACCCAGATTAAAATCCCCAAGTAGTATACTTTGTGAGTTGGGTTTGGTATTTGTAGATATAAGGGATGCAATGTCCTCAGTGAATGTGGAAATAGGTCCAGGTGGTCGGTAGATGAGGTGCACTGTTGCTGTGTGGTTGGGTGATAGTGGTAGTTTGATGGACAAGGATTCAGCAGAGGGTATTTGTAAGTCTTGAATGACTCTAATGTCAAAGGTGTTTTTGAAGATGAAGGCAAGACCACCTCCCTTCACCTGATTAGTGTTTCTATCACATCTAATGATAGCATAGTCATTCGGTATGGCTAGAGCCAAGGAAGGCCCAGATGCTGAATTTAGCCACGTTTCCGTAACCGCAAGGAGATCAAACTTTTGAGAAGTTATAAAGTCAGCAATGTCCAATGCATGGGCAGGGAGGGACCAAGCATTCACGAAGGCTGCGTTGATGAAGGTGTCTTTTGCAGGGGTTTTCTGTGGTGGTCGGGGTGTGTTATGCAGGTGATAGGGGTAAAATTGGTGTCTGGTTCATTGGCCTGATTGGCTGGGTTGTTATGCCCATGCAAGTGTTTAATTCTCTTGTGGAGGTGAGGCTGAGGCGTTTTAGTCCACAGTCGAGCTCCTAATCTGAGATTTCTGAATGTGGTGCTTGGGTAGTAGAAGCAAAGTGTAGTTTAAACATGGTTACTTGTGATATTGTTGCGCAGTGAAGGTGAGCTATTATAAAGCTTCAAGTATATACACCCTTTTAATGGGGTGGTTCTAGAGTTTAGTCTAAGGTTTCTATTAGTAGTAGAGCAGGGTTGATTTGGTGCTGGTCTAGTAGCAAAGTGGTCTAACCAAAGTGCCGGATCATCCAGATAAGGGTTAGCACAGATCATGGTATTAATCCACAAGGTGTGGGTGTTAGCTACCTCAGGTGTGAATGTGGGCGTGTGGTGGCCAGTATGTAGGTGAGACTGGGATGTCCAGTGTCCAGTGTAAGTGTGCAGTAGGTGAATGAGAGCAGTTAGGCACCAGTACATAGTGGAGGTATAAAGTGCCTGTAGGCAAGGATTGTAGGCAGGTGCTCTGAATGTGTGGATCAATTGGAACGCTAAATAATATTATATTTAGGCTTAGGATTGATACGGTCTTGGGCACTAAAACAGCAGTGGGGCAACACCTTGGTACAAATAGTACATTAGGCTAAAATGCTGTGTAACGAGAGCAATTGGCTAAAATGCTAAAAATAAGGGCAACACCTAAATTCAAGATAAAAATAATTGACTAAATGTAACTATCAAATGGCGATGCACTGGGAGGCTAAATGCAGCTAGCAAATTACAATGTAGTGACAAATTAAATATAACTAACGAATGGCAATGGCAATGCACTGAAAGGCTAGTTACAACTGTCAGGTGGCAGATCAGCTAACAAATAGCAGTGTAATAAGAAACGAAATGCAGCTAACAACTGACCGTATTGTGTAAGTGCAGCAGTAAGGCAATACTATCGGTATAGCTAACAGAGGATGATGCAGCAGATGTCTAGGTATAGATAACATGTAGCATAACTTGGGAGCAATTTGTCAGATGGTGCTGCGAATGGGAACAGGTATTCAGAAACTGTGAGGCATCAATGACCAAAAGAAGTGTGGGCACACAAAATCAAATTAGAGGCAAAGCGCTGCAAGGCATCAATGACCAAAAGAAGTGTGGGCACACAAAATCAAATTAGAGGCAAAGCGCTGCAAGGCATCAATGACCAAAAGAAGTGTGGGCACACAAAATCAAATTAGAGGCAAAGCGCTGCGAGGCATCAATGACCAAAAGTAGTGTGGGCACACAGAATCAAATTAAAGGAAAGGCGCTGCGAGGCATCAGTGACCATGGTCACCTGTTAGCAACTAGAAGGGCGGCAGGCATAAATGAATCTAGATTGCCAATTAAAGTCATAGACTGCAAAAGTAGAGGGCAGTGGGCACAGTAACAACAGTTTTAGATAATGGATGGGCAGCAATCAAGTAACCTAGTAAGACCTGGATAGGCGGCAGGCACAAAACGTGGCTAATAAGTGCCAGTTTCAGACATGGATTACAGTGCTAGCAGGGGCAGCATGCATTTTCAAATAAACAGTAACATGTGTAAGCCGAAGATCAGAGTCTGGTGTAATGTCGCAACAGGGCTTGTAGTCAAAGGCAATACCTGTGGGTTACTGCAACAGTGGTAGTACTTTGGTCTTGGCAACTTGCGGCAGTAGAGGGTCGGACGCCACGTGAAGATGTAAAACTGCTAGTCTTAATGTTGCTCTGGCGTGATGCATGTTCATACGCCGTTATTTGCCTCCCAGGGAACTACAGGGGAGGACATGTGTAAATTGCAAGGCTTTAGGGTAGATTACAATATGCCTCGTACTGCGAAAATCTGCCTCGTGCTGTGAAATTCTGGAGCTAACAGATTGATGGGTCTAGAACTATCCTACACTGCTACCATGTAATCTTATTGCCTTGGCTGGTAGTGTGTCATTCAGTGGATGTGATGCAGAGTAGCTCTTACACAAAATAATCAAACCAACTCAGGAAGATGGCAAAGTCCATTTTAATGTTTTAATATCAATTGTCTAGGACAGGGAGTTACAACGGACATCAACAGATGTTGCACAGCATTCTCTCGAGGCATTTAATTAAAAAGTCATACTTTTATAGTGAAAATTTGTCATACATGATGTCACACTATATGGAAAATAAGCAAGATTTACGGCGGGGTTGTGGTTGGATAAAAAGGAACATCTAAGTATACTTCCTATAAGGGGTTGGGTTGTGATTGGGTCTATACAGTCAGGTGGACAACTCATGCTCACCCCTAGTGCAATTCATCTTAAACAGTTATTAGATACACTGTACATCATTGGCTCTCAAACTATAAGGCCCTTTGTTATATGGCCCTCTACAATTGGTTCTCATGCTTTTTCCCTTCTGGAACATTCGGCTCACTAACAGCACATACGCTTTACCCCAGGTGTCCAGGAGGCGAACATGAAGTTATCTTCCCACCCAATTAGCCCATCATCTCTCATCACCAATGCCTTCTGCCATACAGCTTGCTTTGAACTTGGCCTTGCAAAGTATCCTTGCTTCTAAGAATATACGGAAGCGTGAGCACGCTCATTTCTGGAGCTGCATGCTCAACTTCTATTTCCATTCACCTCAACAAGGGATGATTCAGCTTCTCACAATTGCTGCCTTAGAGAATAAAATACCTTCAACTCCCTCTTCCTAAATATCTTCCCTCACAAGCTCTTCTCTCATCCGCCTCCAACTCCCTCAGGGTCAGCCGCTTCTCTCTCTGTGGCAGGGGTCTCCCACTGGAACAGCCTTCCTGCCTCCCTGAAACTTGATGAGAACTATATCCGGTTCCGGAAGCACCTCAAAACCTTCCTCTTTGCTTCTGCTTTCTCTCCCCCTCTCCCTTGCTAAATTCCTGACTGAAACTGCACTGAATCCGCAACTGGGCCACTCTCACCGATCTCGGTCCCTGGCCCAGCCACTCTCCCCTGCACTGCCTCCCTGGCAACCCCTGCACTGTGGGACTGTCTCTGTATCCCTTCAGCCCCCTTCCCAGCACTTGTCTGCACTTACCTTGCACTTGCCACCAGCTGGCCCTTTATTATTTATCTTGTTATTCTACTACCCTGTACTGCACTTTCTCCTCTCTCTTTCCCCTTGCACTTTCCCTTCACCTCTTCCCATGCACTTGCACGAAGTGAATGACACCTGGCCTAGTAAGATAGTTGTCTGTGTTCCCTTTGTCCCCCTTCCCTGCCTCATCGCGCCTCGAAACACTTGTGTATAGGCGTGTTACAAATGCCATATCATATCATATCATATCATAACCAGTTCTTGGCTGCTCCAGCCTTTGACACCAGGCCAGACAGCCCTTCTTGGTTCTTCTATGATCCCAGCTGTTTCTTTTCTGTGACACAGCCTTCAGCCCTCCTCCACAGGTTTCAGCTTACTAAAGTTGTGACACCGATGTCCAGCTACTATATAATGGCGGCTTCGCCTGCTGTCTATTCACTACACATAGCTAGCTTCTATGATCACTTAATCTACTTGCGTTGCTGCATCTGTACAGTTATTGAACGGCTTGCATTTTCTGCAGTGCTCTTCAAACGTGCAATCTTAATTTTGCATATGAAAGTTTACTTGATTCTTTAACTCGTCAATAGATTCTATCAGGTCTATACATTCTCTTCTTCAGCCAGTCTTCTCAGTGCACCACGCTCATCTCTTGCGGCGTCACCATCTCTTTCTTTCATTCTTCTTATTCCTTTGGGGACTTCCTCCATGAGATTGTCATCTCTTCGGGGCTATATCAGATAGGGGTTTCTTAGTGGATACCTTTTCACGAAGATTCTCTGTAGAATCATCACAACCGCTGGTGTCAAGAATGGCACGATTTCTGGCATCTCGCATATCGGTGTGAAGGGGGCTGGACTTTCTGCAAGGGACCTTGGTTGCTCCACTACACCTTCTTACAAAAACAAGGAACAGAAAGTACCAACAAGGTTTTTATGTTCACTTTTATTGCCAAAAGGTTAACTCGGCTCGATTCTCGTCATTTGTGCTATGAAGTCCAAAATGAGCAAGTAAAAACAGGCAAAATCATCTCTCCTCCTTTTTGCGATGCGTAATGCAAATCATATTCAACCCCGCTGCCGTTTTTTCATGGCAGGAAGTATTTACAATGTATTCCTATGGTATTTTCCAGCCTTTAGCAGGTGTAAAAATTTAGCAAATTTCATAGGAACTCAATGCATTACCTCCAGCATTAGGAATCAGATGCTGGCAGTTAATGTGGGCAGATTGGCTTGATTGAGAAGATTAGGGTGGTGGAAGTGCCAACTCCACTCTGTGCCCATGCTCCACAATTCAAACCATTGAAAACAGTGCAGAATGTGCAAAGCATGCATGCAAGTGTAATGCATGCTTTATGCACATAATCATTATGTTCCCACATAACGAAAACTCTTGGTAAATAACACCTACGTTAGAATTGGACCAAGAAACACAGCAAATGGAACCGTGTACAATATCATATAAAACACCTGTCTGCTCATTTCCGAGTCCCCCAGAGCGAAAACGGAAGTGCCTAACTCCTTCATTCACCCAATGTGATTTTCATTGATTTTGGAGGCGTAGGTACGTGCAGAACAGAAGTTTGTTTCCGCCTCCCGGATGCCCTCCATCTTCAAAAACCACTTGATTTCATGCCAGCTTGAAAACAGGTGGATTCCATAGGGAATACTTGTAAACCCTGCATGCTATGCCTACATACATGGCAGACGGCTTTTACTCGGCTTGCAGTGCAAACTGCTGCTGTCTCGTTACACTTATTTACACTCTGCAGTGCAAATGACGAAAATTGCCCGCAGTGGATCTGTTTGCACATGAGTGCAAATATAAGTGGTCACCTCCTGGAAATTTACGAGCAAGAGCAACATTTGCTTCCTGGTGTACACATGCATAATAAGCCTGGCTGCCACTGGGTGAGTTGATCGTGTGTGAAAAGACTAAGGGGCCGATTCATGGAACAAACGTGCGCCGAAAATCTACGCGCAAGCAGGCGCAAGCAGGCGCAAGCGGAAAAAAAGAGGCGCACGCGCACGCGTGCGATTCATGGAAGACCCTGCGCGTGTCTTCCTCGGGATGTGCGCCAAACCCGTGCATGGCGCACACGTCACTGCAACATCCCGAAAGACGTGCGCGACGTGCACAGTGAAAGCGCACAACCTCTGCGCATACACTAGAAAGTGGGCGGAAATCGGGGCGTAACGCGCGGAATGGGGAACAACTTGCGAAAACAAGGGCGTAACTGGGGATGTACTGCAGGGAAGCAGAGGGAACGCCCACACGCACCCGAACCACACGTATTCATGGAACCGAATAGGGCAAAGCCACGCACAGCGAAAGACACGCACAAGCCGATACACGTCTGCCACACGAAGGCAGGCGGTAGCGTCCCTGCGCATTACAAAAGTGGCAACATACAGCAATTGTGCGAGCGGGGCACGTGTATTTCGGGGGTTCGCGTGAACTCACTCACGCGATCGGGCCTGGGGGAGCGGGCTACGTGTATTACAGGGGTTCGCGTGAACTTTTTCACGCGATCGGGCCTGGGGGAGCGTGCTACGTGTATTTCAGGGGTGCGCGGGAAGTTCCACACGCGAATAGCCTGGGCCGTGTATTTCAGGGGTGCGCGGGAAGTTTTACACGTGATTTCACCAGGGTACGTGTATTTCAGGGGTGCGCGGGAAGTTTCACACACGATTTCAACAGGGTACGTGTATTTCAGGGGTGCGCGGGAAGTTCCACACGCGAATAGCCTGGCCGCGTGTATTTCAGGGGTGCGCGGGAAGTTCCACACGCGAATAGCCTGGGCGCGTGTATTTCAGGGGTGCGCGGGAAGTTTTACACGCGATTTCAGCAGGGTACGTGTATTTCAGGGGTGCGCGGGAAGTTTCACATGCGAATAGCCTGGGCGCGTGTATTTCAGGGGTGCGCGGGAAGTTCCACACGCGAATAGCCTGGGCGCATGTATTTCAGGGGTGCG
This sequence comes from Ambystoma mexicanum, assembly GCF_040938575.1. NCBI lineage: Eukaryota > Metazoa > Chordata > Amphibia > Caudata > Ambystomatidae > Ambystoma > Ambystoma mexicanum. The sequence goes on along the minus strand of NC_090924.1, from coordinate 560,405,641 downwards.
CGGGAAGTTCCACACGCGAATAGCCTGGGCGCGTGTATTTCAGGGGTGCGCGGGAAGTTTTACACGCGATTTCAGCAGGGTACGTGTATTTCAGGGGTGCGCAGGAAGTTTCACACGCGAATAGCCTGGGCGCGTGTATTTCAGGGGTGCGCGTGAACTTTCTCACGCGATCGGGCCTGGGGGAGCGGGCTACGTGTATTTCAGGGGTCCGCGTGAACTTTCTCACGCGATAGGGCCTGGGGGAGCGGGCTACGCTTATTTCGGGGGCGCGCGGGAAGTGACACACGCGATTGAGCGGGGTACGTGTATTTCTGGGGCGCGCGGGAAGTGACACACGCGATTGAGCGGGGTACGTGTATTTCGGGGGTGCGCGGGAAGTTACACACGCAATTCCATCAGGGTACGTGTATTACAGGTGTGCGCGATATCAAGAGGGTACGTGTATCACAGGGGTGCGCGGGGAGCAGCACACTTGAATTGCACGTGTGGGTCCTCCCAGGTGTTCCCTCTACACCCTCCATGGCCCCTGCAGGTGGCTCACACCACAGGGGCCTACCCAGCACATGTCATGCAGGCACCCCACCCACCATGCCCATGCCCACCAGCCAACCCACATGTCAACTTGCACTACTCCCCCCCAACGCATGTGACCCTGCACCCCCAGCCACCAGGGGCAGCCTCCACCAGGTCCTCACAATCCCCAACACACATGCACGTCAGCGTGCAATACGAGGAAAGGGCCATGCGCGTAAGCGCGCGTGGAAACTGCACGTCCGCGTGTAATTCGAGGAAAGGCCCATGCGCGTAAGCGCGCATGGAAACTGCACGTCCGCGTGTAATACGAGGAAAGAGCCTATGCGCGTAAGTGACGTGACGCGCGCGTGCGTTTCCCTCAGCACGGGTTAAAGGTGAGCGGGCCCAGCAGTTCGCTGTACGTGCCTTTCGTGGAGACCGACGTGTGTTGCTGCTTCCTGTTGTTTCGCGCGCCATCACAACTTCACAGCTCTCAAGGACGTATCTCTTCTTTTGGCGGGGGTATTGGCTACGCGTGTTTTTCTGCATCGCGCTAGTCAGACGGTGAGTCACACACGCTCTTTTTCCCACTGCGGGTGCCCCTGTGTATCGCACCAATTTTGATGTCATAGTAGCCTGCGTGTCCCACGCGTACGCGTTATTCGTGTTACTGGGTGCCACCGCGTACTGCGGGAGGTCCAATCCACGCACGTAGGCTGCAGGGTTGCGTGCACGGTTTTACTGCAGTTTTGGGGTGCCTGAGCGTTGCGTGACCTGTCACCACATCACCGGGGTCACATACAGCCTTGCAGGTGCAGGGGGGCTGTTAACATCTTGCTTCCCACCCCCTTCACCCCAATTGCCCAGGTCAATTGTGGTGTACACCTCCCATTGGCACCACTCCATCTGTGCCAGCACTACTACATCTGTGCCATGGTTGGGAGGCCACCAAAGGTGAGGGGCGCCTCAGCTGGGCGTACTCCTCGTGGCGGGCGTGGTCGGGGACGTGGCCGTGGTGACCAGGGAGTAGGGGGACTCCAGGGTGTCCAGGGCAGCCACAGAGGGGGAAGAGGCAGGGGTGCGCCACTTGAGCACAATGTTGTGCCATGTGTCGGTGCAGCCATGCCACCACCCCCTGTGGTTCCGGGGGATGCAGCTCCTGCATCTGGCACTGGCACCCATATGACCCGGCAGTCCGTTCCATCGACTGCCACGGGCGCAAGGGTGGTGGTAGCTGCAGGTGCAGCTGTGGACACCGCCACCCAGGCTCAGGGTCTGCCAGCGCAGGCTGCGTTGGCACTTGAAGAGCCCTTGGTAGATCTCCAACAGGCCAGGGGGGAAACCATAGGGGCACGCTGGGCTGCTCAGACCAAGACACGTGTCCCTGGGGCAGTCATGTCATCTGCTGCCCCGAACAGCCGGGTGTTGGCAAGTGCAGGGGCAGATGCACCCAAAAGCACCCCGGTTGTGAGCCTGCCAACCAGGACCGTTGCGGCCAAGCACCCTGCCACAGCTGATGTTGCTGCGCAGGGTCCATTAGTGGGCACCCAGCTGCCACTGACACAAGTCAGGCCTCTGGTCATCCCTCCACCTGCCACTCCCTTGGCTCAATCCACCGAACCCATTGGCCATGCTGGTCAGGGCGGCATTAGCCAGCCAGGGTCTGCGCCACAGTCCAAGAGGAGGAAGGTTGCACCTGCAGCACAGGCTGCGACCCCACACACAGCCACGACCTCCTGCACGTCGAGGAAGAAGCCTTTCTGTAAGCAGGAACTGGACTTCCTCGTGGACTACGTGCGGGGCCACAGCCGTGACATGCTAGTGGGTGCCAATAGTCAGACCACGGCTGCCCAACGTGACACCCACTGGAAGCATGTTGCGGAACATGTCAGTTCATTCGGCCATGAGGTGCGCACGGCGCAGGAGTGCAAAAAGCGTTGGAATGACATCAAGCGCAGCACTAAGGCCAAGCGTGCCTCAAATTACAACTTGACTCTGGTGACTGGCGGTGGGCCTGCACCAGAGGAGGAAGAACTCACTCCGCATGAGGCTCTCGTTGCGGAGTTCATACCACCTGAATTGGTTGAAGGAGTGGGAGAGAAGCTGGACTTCGATACCCAGTCCAGTGAGTGTTGATGTGTGTTTGTTGAGGACGTGTGTGGTTCACTTGTGGGATGTGTTGTGCATGATTGCTGCTACATGTGACGTGTACATGGTTCTGATGTGTAAGTAATGCAATGCTAACGTCATGCATGTCTCCTCTGCCTGCATGCGGGACTCCATGTAGGCATGCTCCCTTGCCCTTCCTCCGCCACTCTGCACCCCAGTTCCACCTTTGCACTGGTCTGCTCCAATCTTGCCAATGTGTAGTTTCTTGTCCATGTGTCCTGTGTAGATGCTAACTTCCAGCGTAGAATCTGCCAGACATATGCCATGTCGTACAGCCTTAGTACTCGATGCAGGGTATCTCACTTGTACTGTGCATGGGTCAGATGTCCCGCAGGGACATGAGTGCTCATTCATGCTCCATGTGCATTGCACGCATGCCCCTATGTGTCCTTGACTGGATGATCACTGTAATATCAGTCCTTGGTTACATACATTGCCTGCCATCTCATCAGCCTTCCCATGTCAACTGTGCCTCAGTCCTGCGTTGCACACATGTTCAGGCTCTGACAATCTGTGTGGCTCACAGGCCTTAGCCTGTTCAATGGCCAATGACTCTGTCCAACTCTTGTTGTGTCTTCTTCACACGTGGGCGGCCTCCGGAGTTTCCATCATGTGTCCTGCCCACTGTCCCAGCATCATTTGCAGTGTTGTCATTTGAATCACATGAAGCTGTTGATGCCAGTCAACACTGCCTGTCAATACACAGGTGTATGGTCAGCCTTTTGATACCATGATAGGCATCCCTGCTTTGGTACTGGGGTGGAGGGGTGCTTGGCTTCTGGACATGGTACACATTGAATGCACAATGCACGTGATGTCTGATTTTGACATTGCACTGCCTTCACATTTCCTGGCACACACCATGTAGTGCTTGTACATGTAGGTAGTGAGTGGCGTACACATTTTCTGCACTGCATAGGAAACTGCCACCTTTCAACAGGTCTGATCACAGAAGCTATTCAAAGTAGACCCAGCATGCATGCCAGGTCATATGTTGTGTGTCACATGTCTGCCTGATGCCTTTGCTGTCGGTGTGTGTGTGTGTCGTGTGCTTCTGACATGTGTATTGACCTTTTCCCCTCTATTTTTCAGGTGATGACGCAATGGAGGCAGAGGATGGTGTTGTCATGCCAGACACAGGGTTGGTAACGCCACATCAACCCGGCACTAGTGTGGGTCGTGGGGTGGTAGGCCACGAAAACCCCCAAGTGCTGCAGTCCATCTTGTCTCTGACTGCCTATGAGTTCAGCCTTGATGACGACTCTGACGTCCATGTTGAGTTGGATGACCATCAAGTCCATGTGTCAGGGGTGAGTGATTCTGATGTGGACATTCCTCTGTCTGCGACACCTGCACTGAGGGATCAGACAGTCTTGGTTCCTCCGCCCGTGGTGGATCGGGACGCAGGGTCACCCTCCACACCAGTCACTGATGTGCCTGGGACATCACGTAGACGGGGGCATGTAGTCGTGCAGCCGCAGGCGGTGCCGACACAGCGAGGACCCCCGGTCCTTGGGTCCCGCAGGGGTCAAGCCCGGCAACGCGGTCGCCGCGCGCAACCGCTGTATACTGAGTGGGAGCAAGACATGACTGCCAATTCCGAACGGCAGGGGGCAGCAATGGAGAACATCGCTGAGAGCATGGAGCGTGTGGCCCGATCTGTGCTCCCCCCTGCTAGGCAGGTGCTTCTCCAGCAGCAGGCGGCACGGTCCACGGCCCGCTCGCTCAGGCTGGGCATGGCGGCCTCAGACAGGGCACGCCAGGCTGAAATGTCGTCTCTGCGTCAAGCAATTGCTGCTCACGCAGAGGCGCACATGGATGCCTTGAGGGAGGAGTATGCTTCCCTCAGATCCACTCTGGGTGTCCTTATGATGTCCCAGAGGCAGCGGGCAGAGGAGAGGCTTGCACAGCTTGAGTGTACCATCTCGGCTGAGCTACAGGCTTGCCGGGAGGTGCAGCGGTTGTCCAGCCAGGCCTTGCAGGAGGAACTCCGTGTTACACGTGCTACCTTGCAAGAGGAAGCACGTGTATCACGGGAGGTTCTGCATGCAGACCTACGTCACATCGCCACACAGAACCAGGCTCACCCGTCCGGCAGACTTGCTGCCGACGAGGGGCAAGCTGCGGCTAGGCCTGGCCAGGCTACTGTGCCACGTCCTCCTTTCCAGGATGAGCCAGACTCGGACGACCATCTATCTCCCACATAGGTCGTGCTGTGCAGGCGTTGAGCCCATGGAGGTATTTCTTTTTTGCTCAGCAGCATCGCATGTGGATGTTGAGCAGCACCCTGTACCTCCCCCCTCCTGGGTGCCTCCCATCCCCCCCGGGTCGTATGTGGCCATTTTTGATTTTTCTTCTAGTTTAGTTAGTTAAGTTTCTGTTTGATAGTTAGTTTAAATAGGTAATGTAGGTTTTCCATAGTTAGTGTAATTAGTTAATAGTTGAGTTAGTTTAAAATTGCTAGTCTATTGTGCTTTCATGTGACAGTGCGGTGCTTTGTGGCTTTTGAAGGCATCCACTGTCTGTTCCAGCTGGGCCCTTCAGGGTTGTCTTGTGTATGTGTTTGCTGCTTGGGTTCCTTGACTCACATATGCCACTCCTGCCTCCCTTATCCATGGGCTCACACGGATGGTTCGGTGTTACAGCATTTTACACAAGGGCATTGGACTGTCATACCTGTGGCATGTCTGGTGCTGTGTGACTTGTGTTGACACCCCTAGTGGGGATGATTTAGGTGTCATTGTCCACTGTTCAGCTTTTGCTAGATGGGGTGTATCATGATTAATGTGGACATTGATTGCTATGCATTGTGTAGTATGTTTCATTTCTTTCCTGTACATGTGCTCGTTGCTATTCATGCTGTAGATAGTGTTCCACACTTTGTAGGTGAAAGACGGACTGATGGTGTGATTTGTGATGTGACTCTCTGACATGGTCAAGTAATGAGATGCCTGATGAGACACACACAGATGACTTTGAAGCATTAATCATGTGTTACATGCCCTTTCTGCAGGGGGATGAGCCTCCAGAGCACCTTTGCCAGCAGACATGTCCCATTGGACGACGGAATTCTGGACCCGTTTGTTGGTGCCCACATGCACATGTGTGCAGGAGCAGAGGCACAGTGATTGCAGACCCACATCCTAGTACTGCTGACATGTTCCAAGGAACTCCAGGCAAGGTGAGCATCACAGGGGGGCCACGACACAGCAAAGCTTGCACCAGGCGAGTTGCACATGCAGGCTTAGTCACAGCACTGAGGGTGAGCTTAGACGAATATTGGTGTTGAAGCACACAATGCAGCTCAGATGTGTTTGTGGACTGATGGCTGCTGATAGTAGGGTTGTCTGGGACACATGCAGGGGCAGTGGCACATACCCTCCGGTACACCAAGGTCCATTGAGCCACTTGCATCAACCATGTAGCCTTCCGAGACATGGAAAGGGGCAGCTCACAGGGACAAGCAGCAAGGGACATACTCGGGTGCAGTGCATGTCTTTTCCACGTACTTCATGATAAATGCACTGCCAACTTTGTTTCGGTCATGGTGGTACACAACTTGCTCTGTAGTCATGGCTTGCAATATGGGTCTGTCTGCTTACCCAGGGAACATTGCATGTTGTGTGAATTGTGACACATTGGTGTTCCATTTGCCACGCACCCAGCAGCGGCTGCCTTACTGCATTGACTGTGTATGACCCGTCACAGGGGTGATGTTATATATGGGTACGAAGCATCAACCACAGATTGTCTGTTTGTAGAGTAGTCTGTTGCTATGGGGCATGTTTGGTGTTATGTTTTTGTGCAATTGGCACGTACAGGTTGTTGACTGTGTCTCTCTTTGCAGCATTGCAGTGCTCCTGTAACCGGACCTGAGAGTGCGCAGGCAGGAGGCCAGCACTCAAAACCAGAGCTGAGTGTCTTGTTGTTTTTCTTACAAACTGCTCTGCATAGGCTTGCTGGGGAGTGTACTGATGCATGGATGTATGTGTGGTTCAATTTGGTATGTTATTTTCTCCCTAATCACCCGTGATCCTATGCAATTTTGAAACCTGTACCCTCTACCCGGTGTTCCTGCTTCCCGTGCCTATCTAAGCAACGTTCCCTGACCCTCTTTCCCCACTGGGGTTGCGGATGCCTGTGTAAGCCCCGAACTTGCAGGCGCCAAAACCCTAGAGGGGGTGGTGGGTTCGTACCACTCCTGAGCCTGTACTACAGAAGGCCATGACAATGATGTCCAAGTCTGTTTGGATTGTGTATGTGTTCATGCAGGTTGTACATTTTCGTGCATTCCCTAGTTTCATGTGTCATTCCACCTCCCCTCTCCTGCCGCTCATTCCAGTCATCCAGTGTGTCAACACCTGTCCCGACTGCATATCCCTGAACCTCCTTCCCCACCAGGGTCTCAGGGGCCTGTGTGAGTTTGACCTTGCAGGCACCCGGGACATGGTGGGGGTGGTTGTTTCGTGGCACTCCCGCACCTGTACAGGGGACCTGTGACAGTACACATCCATTCATGGTGCATCATCCTATGTCATGTACCACACATGTCTCACATCCTGTCGTGACATTGTTTTGCTGTGCTACCTTGGTTGTTGCATCATTGTGGTAGTACTTGGCCTTTGTGAGGTACTGCTACTTCAAGTCATCTACTGGAGGGTGTTTGGGTTCGTTTTTATGCCTTGGATTTTGTGTCTCGGAAATGAGTGTGTATTCAGAGGGTTCAGGCATCTTTTTACACACAAGGCGGGAGATGGTGACGAAGTGTAAAGGTGATCCTGTGGCCAGGTGGAATTGAGGTTTGGGGGCTCCATGACCCAGGTGCAGTTGTTCAGTGGGTCATGGTCATTTGTGAGGGAGGGGGGGGGTTGTTGTTGATTGTTGCCTTGCCCTGCAGTGTGATGGGAACTCTGACATAGTAATGGTGGTATCCCATGTACATTTTGTGTTCTGCTGATCAATGCCTGTTCATGTGTTGTGTTTTCCTTTCAGGTGCGAGGGGATAGTTGAGGTTTGACATGCTGGGGTGTACACATGGTGGATGTTCACATGTGTTGTGTAGGGAACACTGATGGTCACTTGAGTGCACATGCATATGTGGAGTGCATGTCCTTGCAGAACCACACACTTGCACTCTGATGCACTACATGTACTCCCACCCTTGCATATACACATGTACACTGTTTGCCTTCTGGTGCCCACTGTGTCCCGGCAGCACATGTTCTGTGACCGATCATGGATCCAGTACATGCCTGATTTGATGTTTGACGTGGTCTGTCACTTAGATGTGATGCTCAGGGTGTGCATCACACACAATGGCTGTTCACTGTGCTGTGCGCTGAGCAGTGTGATGCAGGAGTAGGACACTGCACACATGAGCTGCAGTGTTGATTTTGCAATGCATGATGTGCATGTAGACAGGCCTTCATTGTGATATTACGTCTACGACTGTTGTAATGCATTTTGAAATGACTTATTTTGGGTGGGAGGTTGTTGGTCTGTCATTTCATCTGATTCCGGGTCAGCCAGCAGTGTCCGATGCCACTGTGCATTTAGGACATGGCAATGTGTACCTTATCGTTACTGCATTGGTGTATGGGTATTGCGTGCCATGACATGTTGATGTTTGGGAGGGTTTGTGTGACATGACAGTGATGGCCATGGCCTGGTTTGCAGGTGTGTGTGATGCACACCTTGCATGTCCGTGTCATCCGCTTCTCAGTGCAACTAGCTGGGGGTAGATTTCTGTCCGCAGCAGGGACCTCCCCCTGGAACAGACTTCCGGCCTGACTTGAACTTGAGGGGAATCATCTCCAGTTCTGGAAGCACCTCATGTCCTTCCTCTTTGCTTCTGCTTACTCTCTGCCTCTCCCTTGCAGAATTCTCCACTGGAACTGCACAGGAGCTGCAACTGGGCCACTCTCACCGACCTTGGTCCCTGGCCCAGCCACTCTCCACTTGCACTGCCTCCCTGGCAACCCCTGCACTGCAGTACTGTCTCTCTATCCCTACAGCCCTCCCTTCCCAGCACTTGACTGCACTCACCTTTGTAGTTGCCACCAGGTGACCTATGTATTATTTTTTCGGGCTACTTCCCCTGTACTGGACTCCCCCCCACCCTTCCCCTTGCACTTTTCCCATTCCCCCTACCCCTGCACTTGCACGATCCCAATGACACCTGGCCTAGTAGTACCGTTCTCTGTGTTCCCTTGTTCCCCCCTCCCTGCCTCATTGCGCCTTGGAATACTTGTGTATGGCCCATATCATGTCATATGTCATATGTGTGCCTTTTGGTCACACAGGATAGCTTGTGTTTAAGTAGCTAGGGATGCAGACGATGTGGCACTTCCATGGCAACTATCTCAGGGTGGTAAGGTTGTGACAGTTGACTGTCTCTTTGTCATCATCGATTGTCACCTGGTATGTGCCAGGCCTGTGTGCACTCCGCAGGGGTGGGAGTTTAGGTGAAAAATGTGGCCACAAGCTGGGTCCGGGCTTGCTCGCCACGTGCCCTGTCCCCTCCCATGGGCAGCGCCTGTGGTTGGGGATGTGGGGGCACCACCATGTCCACCGGGACGCCCTGCCGTGTTGCAACATTGTGCAGGACACATGCTGCCACAATGATCCTGCACACTACTGGTGGTGCATAGAGTAGTTGCCCGCCAGAGCGGTCAAGGGAGCGGAAACGTGACTTGAGCACTCCGAATGTGCGCTCCACTATGCCCCTGGTTGCAATATGGGCGGCGTTGTATCTTACCTGGGGTGGTGTGGTGGGGTTCCGGATTGGCGTCATCATGTGGTTGCTCAGAGGGTAGGCACTGTCCCCTGGGGAGATGATAATAGTTGAGATAATTAGGGTTTGGATATTTGTCTGTGTGTGACTTGCATGCATGTGCAAGGGCATTTGTACTGACCTAGGAGCCATGTGTCGCCATGCTGCCCAGCTTCCAGGGCCCGGCTCAGGGCGGACATTCTGTATATGAAACTGTCATGGGTGGAGCCAGGGTAGTTTGCATAGACAGAGGTGATGATTCCCTTTGCATCACATACGACCTGTACATTGATGGAATGCCAGTGCTTGCGGTTTCGGTAGATGTGCTCAATGGCCCTAGGTGGACGTAGGGCCACATGGGTGCAATCTATGGCACCGAGCACTTTGGGGAAGTGTGCCACCCTGAAAAAATCCAGGACAATGGCCTGCCTTTCTGCGGGTGTTCTGGGCATGTATATGTGCCTGCGGACTGAGGGGCGCGCTGTCATGATTGCCAGTACCTGGTGTAGGCAGCGTGACTGCGTGGCCTGTGAGACCCCCCCCCACTATGGCAGTGGTCCGCTGAAATGACCCAGTGGCCAAGAAATGCAGGACATTGAGCACCTTCTCCAAGGGGCTCAATGCTTGGGAGCAAAGGGTGGGGGATGTGAGGTCATCTTCCCACTCCCTGACCAGGTCTAGGATGATATGGGGTGGAAACCTATACCTGCCATAGACCTGGTCGTCAGGCATCCCAAAAAGGCTTGTCCGTGTTGCAAAAATGCGTGCCCTGGCTATTCTCCTCCTCCTGCGGTGTCCCACGATCAGTGCAGCGACAAATGGGGCATTCATCGTAGCTGTATATACGCGTTTGTTGTTTGCGCGCACTTTTATGCTGTGCGCGGGGACGCTTCCGCCTGCCTTCGTGTGGCAGACGCGTTGACGCCTGTGCACGTCTTTTGCCGTGCGCGTGTTTCCCGTGTTCGGATACGGTCCGAGTGTCATCGCGTGTGATCGGAGGGGAGTGTGCGTACACGCAAGTGGCCTGGGTACGTGTGTTCCGGGGTGCCGGGAACTTTCACACGCGATTGGTGGAAATCCACGTGTGTTCTGTCATCACGTGCAATGAGGGAAACACCTGCGTGCGTCACGTCACTTACGCGCATAGGCCCTTTCCTCGTATTACACGCGGACGTGCAGTTTCCACGCGCGCTTACGCGCATGGCCCTTTCCTCGTATTACACGCTGACGTGCATGTGTGTTGGGGATTGTGAGGACCTGGTGGAGGCTGGCCATGGTGGCTGGGGGGTGGGGGTGATAGGGGACATGAGTGGGGGCCTGGTGGAGGCTGCCCCTGGTGACTGGGGGGGTGGGGTTGGTGGGAGACATGGGTGGGGGCCTGGTGGAGGCTGCCCCTGGTGACTGGGGGGGTGGGGGTGGTGGGAGACATGGGTGGGGGCCTGGTGGTGGGTGCCCCTGCACTGCTGGGGGGTGGGGGTGGTGGGGGACATGAGTTGGACATGGGTGGGGGCCTGCTGGCAGGTGCCCCACAGTGCTGGGGGGTGGGGGTGGTGGGGGACATGAGTTGGACATGGGTGGGGGCCTGCTGGCAGGTGCCCCACAGTGCTGGGGGGTGGGGGTGGTGGGGGACATGAGTTGGACATGGGTGGGGGCCTGCTGGCAGGTGCCCCACAGTGCTGGGGGGTGGGGGGGGTGGGGGACATGAGTTGGTGTTCATTAGTTCAAGGAGACATGTGCCTTTGCTGGGGGGCATGCCCATGTTGGGTGGGCTGCCTGCGGGACATGACCAGGGATGCAGGGTAGTCCCCTGTGGTGTGGGCTGCCTGCAGGGGCCGTGGAGGGTGTACAGGGAACACCTGGGAGGACCCACACTGTCAAATCACATGTAGGACTCCCCGGCACCCCTGAAATACAGGTACCCTGCTGAAATCGTGTGTAAAACTTCCCGCGCACCCCTGAAATACACGTACCCTGGTGAAATCGCGTGTAAAACTTCCCGCGCACCCCTGAAATACACGCGCCCAGGCTATTCGCGTGTATAACTTCCTGCGAACCCCTGTAATACACGCGCCCAGGCTATTCGCGTGTGGAACTTCCCGCGAACCCCTGAAATACACGCGCACAGGCTATTCGCGTGTGGAACTTCCCGCGCACCCCTGGAATACACGCGCCCAGGCTATTCGCGTGTGGAACTTCCCGCGCACCCCTTAAATACACGCGCCCAGGCTATTCGCGTGTGGAACTTCCCGCGCACCCCTGAAATACACGCGCCCAGGCTATTCGCGTGTGGAACTTCCCGCGCACCCCTGGAATACACGCGCCCAGGCTATTCGCGTGTGGAACTTCCCGCGCACCCCTGAAATACACGCGCCCAGGCTATTCGCGTGTGGAACTTCCCGCGCACCCCTGAAATACACGCGCCCAGGCTATTCGCGTGTGGAACTTCCCGCGCACCCCTGAAATACACGCGCCCAGGCTATTCGCGTGTGGAACTTCCCGCGAACCCCTGAAATACACGCGCCCAGGCTATTCGCGTGTGGAACTTTCCGCGCACCCCTGAAATACACGCGCCCAGGCTATTCGCGTGTGGAACTTCCCGCGCACCCCTGAAATACACGCGCCCAGGCTATTCGCGTGTGGAACTTCCCGCGCACCCCTGAAATACACGGGCCCAGGCTATTCGCGTGTGGAACTTCCCGCGCACCCCTGAAATACACGCGCCCAGGCTATTCGCGTGTGGAACTTCCCGCACACCCCTGAAATACACGCGCCCAGGCTATTCGCGTGTGGAACTTCTCACGCACCCCTGGAATACACGTAGCCCGCTCCCCCAGGCCCGATCGCGTGAGTAAGTTCACGCGAACCCCTGGAATACACGTAGCCCGCTCCCCCAGGCCCGTTCGCATGAGAAAGTTCACGCGAACCCCTGAAATACACGTAGGCCGCTCCCGCAGGACCGATCGCGTGAGAAACTTCACGTGAACCCCTGTAATACACGTAGCCCGCTTGCCGTGCTGGTACAGGGTTAGCGCAGCCCTTTGCGCTGGATTGGGGATTTTGATGGCTTTTCCCTGCGCGGAAGGCGTTCTTGGGGGCGTAACTGGCGCTGCTGGAAGGTCGCTGCGCCACTGTGCGCCACGGCTGGTTTTGGTGGCTGGAATCCATGAATGGGTTTTGGCGCACGCGGCTGGCGCAGGGATTCGCACGCGCACACTGTGCGCCAGCCGCGTGCGCCACTTGTGAGCTGAATTCCATGAATCGGCCCCTTAGAGAGCTTGATTCGCAAAGAGGTTTCCAATGGGATGCACCCACTGAAACATGCTTTGTGAATCCGGCCCATTGTCTTTATTTCGGGCTTTAATGGGCGGTCTTTGGTATTTACCGCTATTAGCAACACATGCTTTCACCAGTCTTGTTTAATTGGACTGTAATGATTAAATATGGATCCGCAACGTAAGTGTTCTCAGCATACCAAGTCGTGCAAAGCTAACCTTTGGAGAGTGCGCTGTCTTTGCCAGTTACCAGAAATGGGGTTCATTGATTCTGTCATTCCAAGGAAATGGCCGCTTTCTGACTGTGTCGTTAAGCCTTAAGAGAAATACACTAGACGCATCAATGAAAGGCTGCACTTCCTGGAACACTTCCCATGGTCTTAACTACACATTAATTACTACAGTAAAATAGAATTCCAGAAAACAAAAATGCAAGTCTTTAAAAATAGTTGGAAACAGTTAAAAACATGCGTTTTTCCCAATGGTCACTTTGTTTTTTTAAATTTGTTTTTACGGTTTTCGTATTGGAAGTAAAAATAAAATCCACATTTCCAGGAACGTGCAGTCAGATGTACCGGAGTTCATTATTACCATGACAACACAGCTTCCAAGAATTACTTCAGATGCTCTTCTCCGCCGGCGTTTGGGTCTGAAGCAGTCTTTATTCCAGAATTTGCCAGACCAGCTGATTTGACTTCATGCCCTTTAGCTCAAAACTGTGCAACCTACTTTTACCATCTGTACATATTCAGACTCATTTTCTGCGCCATCGTTGCCAGTCACACGGACAAAAAGCAGCCAAGTGGTCCCTAGCACATCAGGTTTTCAATCGTGGAGAAAGAGACAGGCCGTTTCGGTGGTAAGATACCCACGATCACACTGCCCCTTGCCCCCCTACCTTTTGGCTTCCAATACCAAGGAGCTTATACATCTTTTATTCGAAGTGTGTTGCTTCACTTGGAAAACCTACACATACTGTACCATGAGAACCATCTTCAGTTCCGGTAACACCTCAAAACCTTCCTCTTTGCTTCTGCTTTCTCTCCTCCCTTGCTGAATTCCTGACTGAATTTGCACTGGTTACCTGGCCACCCTTTCTGATCTCTGGCCCAGGCCCCATCAATTGCCCACCTGCACTGCCTCCTTGGCAACCCCTGCACTTGGGGACCGTTTTTTTTCTGTATCCCTTCAGTCCACCTACCAGCACTTATGTCTGCACTTCTTTGCACTTGCCACTAGCTGGCTGTTTTATTTATCTTATTTATCTTATTTATTCCACTTTCCCATGTACTGCACTTTCCCCTCTCCCTTCCCCCTGTGCACTTTTCCTTTCACCCTTGCAATGCACTTGCGCAATCTGAATGCCACCTGGCCTAGTAGGATCGTTGTCTGTCCTCCCTTTGTTCCCCCCTTGCCTCGTCGTGCCTTGAAACACTTGTGTATAGGCACGTTATAAATGCCATATCATAACATATCATACCATATCATATCATGACTGATACTGATACGCATACAGCTGGCAAGAGGACCTCAAGCTTCATCACCATACTGATCATCATCTGGACTATGCCCGCACTCTGGGTGCAGCACCCATGAACATTGCAACCTCTCTGTGAGTAGTGCCAGGCAAACTAGAGCAGCAAAAACTCCAACTGCAAATATTCTGTTCGTTTGGTTCGAGGTCATTCAATATTCCGGACAAATTTGAGATTCAACAAGGGGTCATAAAGTGGGCCCCTAGGAGGGAAGGTAGGCTGCCGCAAACTGCCACAGGGTCATACAAGTGTCCATCTGCCCTACAGTGCCCTGGCAAGCCTCTGCAAAGCAATGAGGCATGTCAATATTTGTTTCCTGCAATCTTACACTGTAAGTAGATTTTTTTCTCCACTTCTTTGGGTCTTGCGGGGAGACATGCAAGGGAGAAGTAGGTTGGTCATAGGCAGTGGAGTAACTTTGCTGAAAATGTTGGGGGGACATGACCTCTACATGAAAGGGGCCCCTGCCAAATGAGTGGGTAAAATGGTGTCCCACAAAGCACCTGTGTCCCCCTAAAATTACACCCAGGGTCATAGGCATGTTATAGGCAGTGGGTGTGGCTTGTTAGACCCCAGCCCACGAAGTCACACAAATATTCACAGCTCACAGATCTTTGAATTGCAATCAGCAAATAATTGTGGGCTACTTTTTTAGGGACTTATCCAGAGTGTGAAATAAATGTGCCTTCTCACTCGTTCATGCATGTGCAACGTCTAGGCATATGACTGCCCTTCAGCATGTTACTCTTTTACGTGGCAGGATTAGTGGGACATTCACTGGTGTCAGGCCCCCGGGAGTCCCACTGGTCTAGCACACTGCACATCATAACATGACCCTTCATCTGTGCTCCCTCAGCTGCTGCAGCTGCTGCAAAAATCCAGGCCACCCAAGGCAAGCACCTTTGTGCATCCTCCCGCTTAGAATGTGGGGAGATGTAATGTACCAACCAATGGACAATTTATGAAACAACACATCTGTACTCATTATTTAACAATAACCTGAATAATTAATTTCATAACAATTTATAAAAAAGGCACTTTGATCAGCTTATTTAGGCAGTAAGCCCTGCAGTGGGTTGACATTATTAGTCAGGGAATGGCCGGGGGCCCAAGTGAACATGGGTTCTGGTGCCATGTTTATGCCCACTGAAATGACTCTTGCATCTGCTTGTACTGCCGCCCTGTGACATGGGGACGGCTCCATGTTTATACCCACTGAAATTCACTATTGCATCTGCGTATGCTGCCGCCCTGCAACATGGGGTTAAGCTCTATGAATGTAATTACCTTGAACTATCTTTTGCACTTTGTGCGTATGGTATTACTTCCTAATGTTCCTCTATGGTGCAATGAACATATGCACTTCATATCTGTAACCTGAAGCACTGTATCAAATCTCTTAAGTAAAAGCGCCTAGATACCCCTGGGTTTTGTGTGCTATATAAATAAAAAATAACCAAAATAAAAAAAATATTACCTCCTGAATGGTAATACCCAGGCACCTGGAGGTTTATAGTTATTAACACCCCAGCATGATTTTTGGGCTGCTAATCTATATGTATTTTGTTATGTAGTTAAATGGCACAGTGACTCTTTCTCAACCTTAAATAAAATATACAATTTAAGATGGCTGCCAATGTCAAAGGACGAAGGGAATATGATGTGTTAAAGCCCGCCTTCCAAGCTAATTTATTGGTTTTGAGTTCCAATTATGTCACCCGGGTGCTAATATATAATACAAATATTTGATTTTGGTAAAGTTCTCTGTTGTCATGGAGAATCACCATGACTGTAGGCTTTATATTTGGAAAGACGTTTCGGTTTTCAAATGGTCATTGTATATTTAAGATAGCATGCACAGAAGGGGAAAAAGACAACTGATTTGGATTTGGTGTGAAAGCTACTACCAACTTCATATGTAATGTATTTAATGTATTGTAATAAAAATGGTCTTATATAGCGCCCTGGGGCTACTAGTGGTGGCCTCTTTATGCAAGGCTCTCTAAGAAAGAAAATGGGAGTTTGTCAAACTAGTTGGACAGTGGTGGAGACAGATGTGAATCCTGTGTTTTGTTGTTGTGTTGTGGTGTGCAGGTCGGATGAATGTAGTTCCTTTGTGCCAATCTGCTTTCTATGAGTTTAGCAAAGACAATTGGGAGTATGTTATTCATAGGGAAGAGGACAAGATATGATAAACTACAGCTCTTTCAGTCTGGTTAGTCGCATACATATGAGCATGTGATAGGGTTAAAGAGGGGAGCTTAGTTATTTTAATATTTTCGGTTAGTATTGATGTGCTAATGGCTAGGCCTCTGTTGGCCATCTGTGCTTCGAGGGGGGATTGTTTGTCATGTAAGGTGGTAGGAGATCTCTGAGGGGAGTCAATTAGTCAGGATAAGGGTGGAGTAGGCATTAAAAGCAACACAACATGCAAGCTTTCACACCTCCCCTTGGCAGACAGGTTCCATTTTTCTAGCTCACAGGATTCATACTTATAATATTAATGACCCACCACTTCCAAACCTCTTTGCTATGTACAACACAGCTGAAAAAAAACACGGGAATTTCATGAACTGATAATTGTACTCATTTGCGAAGCAAGTTCAACTAAAATACTGCAAATAACATATAAAGGCCGCACATAGTGAAATGAAAACCACGCATTCACTGTGTTGAGATATCAAACGAGAACACTCACACGAACACTGAAAAATGAACGTGTACATTAACATCACTGCTTTAAACACACAAAATGACTTCTTCCTTTTACAATTGCAGTGAAGACTACTCTCCTGAAAATCAACAGCATCTACACTGCAAACAACATATCCGAAGAAACCTGGTCAATTCACAAAAAAAAGTAAGTACAGTACTACCTTTATATTCTTACTGTTCCTCAAAGAGACTGTGTGGGTTATTTATGTAATTTGAGCACCAAAAAAAACCCATTGATTTCTGAACCATTCTGTCCACAAATCCCCATTTATTAAACAAAGATTAGCAGGCAGAAAGGCACACAAATCCCTGTGTTTTTGGAACACAAATAACATACACAAGCCTTAGAATGTTAGTACTACAAAAGAAATAGCTGTTTTAATTCTATATCATTATGTTTACTATTAATGCTTCACCTCACCACTAGCTCACTTGCTATTTTCATCTGAAGGACTGTGCAGTAATATGCAAATAGAAAAATAACCTTCCCAACTCATTGTAACTGCCCACTGCACATTCACACACCACCACAAACATCTTCCCCATCAAACTCATACATGCATGCACACAGCACACATACATTGTAAAACAGACCAACCCATACCTTTTTTTTCAACAGACCCCAAAGAATGCCTACCAAAAAGCAAGTCCGTAGAATGGAACGCAGAAATAGAGCAAATGAAAAAAAAAAAGTCCAACGTAAGGATCCATCTCTAGCAGAGTTGGTACAACGTTGAAACAAAACAGCTAACACAGTCATTTAGCGCAACAAAGGAACATTCAACTACACAAACTTTGCCTCCTCGATCAAAATGTGGCACAAAACAGAAAATGCTTTACAAGAATTCGGTTACCACTACTGCTAACAATGCTCCTATAAATCCTGATATACTAGCAAGAACTCATAGTAAAAAAAACTATTTTAGCAAAAATGTTCCGCCACAGAGTCTTTCGGAATCTAATAAGAAGAGGAGCGAAATCATCCTCAACTCTTAAAACCTACCGTAGAAAATGAATCCTACAAGCTCAGGTAGACAGTGAAATCCTTCTCAAAAGTAAGTTATTTATTTTAGTGTTAAATAGGATGAAACCACTAACTAAACTACAAAAGAAACTTCTCAATAAACGGAATGTCGGCAAAAATAACTTCTTAAATATTTGTGGAGATGAATGGAGTCACACAACGACCACAGAACCATATTTTAATGAAGAAGCATACAAACAAAATCAAACAAACACAATTGCCATCCATAGCAGTGGACGAGGATATGTAATAATACCATCATGGAACAAGAAACACTGCTTACAAAAGTATCCCCAGAAAACTCAGAATTACCTCTCCTTTCGACTGAACCAGACCGCCCAGTATACAAATGGCCATGTACATCAATGTGTAACATTCCTAAAAAATATTTCAAATCTTTATGCCAGTTCCTCAATCAGTATGTGAAAGGTAAAGACGAAATGAAAATGAAAGTGCTGCAAAATATGGATACCTGTCCAGTGTGCAAATACACAGGACTACAAGGACATTCATTAGCCTGCATTTCAAGACCTATTTGCAAAAACACCTTCCATGATATGAAAATGATATCAACACATCATTCAAATATAAGAAATGTAGTGTATAAACTGTACAATGCTAAAAGTCCAGCTTTAGAATTAGCCAATTTACATAACACTCTTATGCATGGTACACCCAAATACCTACAAGAAGAAATCGACCATATCCAGAAAAAATATTTTGGAAGTGAAAGCCACTTACAAAATGCAATAGTTTTAGAACAGACTAGCAACAATTCTGCACATAGAAACCTTCTATTACACACATACAAAAAAGAAATACTAAAGTTTAAAAGGACATCCACTGAATTACCAAACCATGTGTGTGTGTGTTGCTGCAGAACGTTTTACAAAATTAACACAAAAACTATAGACGTAACATACAAAATAGAAGGCAATGAAGATTCCAAATGGTTTGAATTAGCTCTCTACCTTTTAGCAGAAAACAAATACGAAGTAAGTGAACCCTCAATACTTTGCAGTTACTGCACTACAAAACTTGACAGCAACCAAATTCCTTCACGTGCTATCACAAATGACTTGGAAATATTCCCAATACCTAAACCCCTGCAACAACTCAATTTGTATGAGAGCATCATAATTCATACAGTTCATCCATTTCAAGCAATTATACGCCATCAACCAAAAACAGTAAAATAGCATACCTCTGAATTGGTGAAAGGCATGTGTGGCAAAGTAGTTTATTTGCCATTAGATCTGACAGAATATGTGCACACTCTAGGAGTGCAACGTCCAATAGAGCATTCTTTAGTTGTCTTAGTAAATGGTGTACCAACAAAAGACAAAAAAATCTGTCAACAACTCATGGACTTACATAAAGTTAGACAAGCCGTGCAATATCTGAAAGACAATATTGCATAATACAAACAAATAAATATTGAAGAAGGCTTAAGGGAAAGAGTCATCAGAAACTGGTCAATTTAAACTTCTGGATCCTGCTGCAGTATCCACTCTTCTGGACCATTATACAATTCATCCATTGCACTCTAATGAGAGCATAGATGATGCACTAGAAATTTCCAAATGCGACAAACCAAAGGGTCACCAATGAGCATATGGGAAAAAAATATAGAAGCACGTGCTTCTCCACTACTATTTCCTACTGGCAAAGGAGGATGATATGATGATAGACCAACTCAGATAACAGCATCATCAGAAAATCGCTCATTACGAATGAATTCAGAAGATCCCAGATTTAGACAAAATGTGGAATACATATTCCACCTACTCTTTCAAAGTGAACTAGCAACTCTATGTTACGGAGTTGCACACATATTGAAATTTGGATCCCACTTTAAAAATATGTCATCTATGCAATTAATACAAAAAGTGCAAGAAGTAAGAAGAGGTTTTACAATCAAGTATAATAAATCTGTTTGCAAACATGCGTGGTACAAAAGAATACTGGTTCCGACGGCACGGAGATGTACGTTGTATGATCAGAAACCTTGGACCGCCCACTTGGTTTGTTACCTTAAGTTGTGCAGAATATGCATGGGAAGATTTACATGATTTCCTATGCATATCAAACAACGAACAAAACCAACATAGATATACTATCACCTGGAGAAATTTGCTCTCTAGATCCTTTTAATGTTTCAAGATATTTCTGCCATCGTTTCATTGCTATGCTTCACTTTATTTGTAATAAAACTGTTCCTCCCCTCGGAGAAGTGCAACACTTCTTTTGGAGAAAAGAATACCAAGCCAGAGGAGCACCACATATCCACATGCTTTTATGGATTAAAGATGCACCTAAATTTGGTCAAGACAGTGATGCCACTGTTTTGCAGTTCATCCAAAAATATGTCACTTGTGAAATGCCTTCACAAAGGACACATAGTGACCTTCATGGCCAGATTGTACAATTTCAAAGACATAAATGTGGCAAATATTGTCGTCGCAAATACAAAAGCAAAGGGAAATACTTCACCAAATGCCGCTTTGGCTTCCCTAGACCAGTTACAGAAACAGGTGAAGTGAACAACTTCATGTCTTCATTTCAACATAGTGTTAAAGGTAAATCACCTAAGAACACGGATTATATAAAAAGAACAGAAGAATCAAAATATATCAATGATTACAATGCAGTCATTGCCCTCTTATGGAATGCAAACATAGATGTGCAGTACATTGCAGACAATTCCAGTGCAGTTGCATGATATGTTAAAGCCCACTTAACGAAAGCAGAAAAAACAGAGCTTCAAGACCTGTGGAATGACCTATCATCAGAGAAAACACTATTTCAGAAATTGTACAGCCTAAGCATAAAAATGCTCTCATAGAGAATGTGGCGCCTATGAAGCTGCAGATCGTTTAACCGGTACTGCTTTGTATGTAAAATCAGAAAATATAGCATTGCTAGGTCTTGGTCCTGCTAAATCTAGAAAAAGAGTGCTCAAATCATATGACGACATAGAAACAATTGCCAAAAATGATGGAAAGCATGTCTCTATACCACATAGCCCAAAATCTTGCATACAAAAATAATTTAAAACCCGAAGAAAGCAAAGGTAGATATAGAGTGACAGATTGTGAAGGCAGCTAAGTGAAACTTACCAAACAAACCTTAATTAATCATGTCGAATTGTCATTAAAAACTCCTCAACAGAAAGAACTATATTACATGTCCCTGCTGCAACTTTTTAAACCATGGAGAAAAGAGGAAGAAATACTAGATAACTATGACTGCTATGAAGATGCTTTCAATGCAAATGAAAGCGCTATCACTGATGTGAACTTTACGCAGTACAAAACAATGTTGCACAATGAACATCAACACAAAGAAGAACTCCAGGCCCACCTAGATACGGACACTTCCGACAGAAGTCAACATTCTGCAAGAGGAAGTCAAGAACCACTAGGACAGCCACTAATTGCAAAGAACGCAGAATTAGCTATGACAGAAGTGGAAAACACCATGTGTCACTATGAACAAGATATAGAAGACTTAACTATACTGCAATCAAAACTTAACAAAGATCAGTGCACCATTTTTGAAGAAGTAACAAAATAAATTGCACATGGTGTACAACACAAAAATAAAGAAGGTACCTGCCAAAATTACAAACCTATACTGCTGTACGTCAGTGGTGAAGTTGGTTCAGGAAAAATATTCTTAATCAAAATCATCAGCAAGTTCCTTCAACAATTGACAAACAAACTGTCAGCTGTTGGAACTGCCCCCACAGGTTTAGCTACCTACAACATAGGCGGTGTCACTCTACACAGATTACAACTCCTTCCAGTAGAACACCAAAACAAATTAGACTATTACATACTTTCTGCAGAAGCTGCAATGGAACTACACAGAGTATTAAAACAAATGAAAATGCTACTAATAGATGAAGTGAGCATGGTCTCCAACCTAATGTTGGCTTTAATAGATGAAGTGAGCATGGTCTCCAACCTAATGTTGGCTTTGATTCACCTCAGATTGCAAGAATTACTTAAAACAAACTACGAAGAACTCTGCAGGAAAACACATTATCGTTTTCGGAGATCTTCTGCAATTGACACCAGTGTAAGGTGAACGTATTTTTAAAACCTTAGGACACAAACTCTGCCGTAAAACTGTTGGCAGCATAGGAAATGTCAACCTGAGGCAACATTTCCAATACAGAGAATTAACAGAAAACATGCATCAATCTGCAGACCTCACTTACGCCAACATTTTTAAAAGTATTAGAATTGGTATTCTATCTCAAGAAGCACAGGCAATATTGAAAAACCGGAACATCCTTGCACTTTATGGTGATAACGCATGTGCTAATGATGTTATGGAACAATTAGAGCAGAAAAATGTCAATTGTATGGCCTTAATGCCAACTTTTGCAAGCTGTTTCAAATTCAATGAAACAATGTTAAAAAAAAAGAAATGCAACCGATAATTGAAATTTGCTCCACAGACAAACTGGACGTACATGGTATGACACTACCCATGTGTCAGCAAGCCACAACAAATACCTTCGAAAATTCAATATCCAACACATCTGGGTTGGAAAAAATATTAAAATTATCCTTAAATTGTAGAGTAATGCTTAAACATAACCTTGACATGGAGCAAGGACTAGTTGATGGGGCACTGGGTACAGTTGATGGGTTTCAAACATACCCACGTGACGACAACATTCAGTTTGTCAATATTCTCTTCGACAAGTTTCTGAAGTAAAAAGGATAGGGCGCTCAACAGCTCGATTCCTTCTCTTCAAAGACAATTTTCTCTAACTCTTGCATATGCAGTCACCATTCATAAATCCCAAGGTCTTACCCTAGACAAAGCATTGATAGATATAGGAAACACGGTCTTTAAAGAAGGCATGAGCTACGTAGCACTATCACGCTTACGTACACTTGACAATCTATTTCTAATCAACTTTGATGCAAGTGAAGTGAACGCTGATATTTCTTGAATTTTAGTATACAGTCGACTGCGTTCACTGTACACCCCCCATCTGAAATCATATCCTGTTCCAGAAAAACAAAAACGTAAAAGAAAACTAAGTCTAATAGAAATGCAACAGGGTCTGACTGCAAATCCTTCAAAGAAAACAAAAGAAGCTAATATTTCATCAATTACCACATGCAAAGAAGAACCTATTAGGGAATGTAAATCAGGTACTTCTTCAAAGAAGGAACAAAAACTCTGAAAAAATCACTCAGAGACAGAACTGTCTGGTCCATTCAAATTTTCAAATGAAACTTGTGTAAGTTCCTACGCAAATGTAGCAATGAGTATTCTATTTCAATTGCCACCAATTGTTAACAACATTTACTTACACAGTACAGACCAATTGTGTTTGCAAATGTTAGTCCTTCATAGAAGTGCAACAAACAATCCTGACAACACATATAGTGTTCACGGAATAAGGCAAGAATTGGACTACTGTTCTGGAATGGTGAGATTCACTATAAACTCACAAGAAGATCCACAAGAATTTCTAATGTACTTACTACAAGTACTCAAAAACAAAAACATACCTACAAATGAAATCTTCAAGATTTCATACATGTGGAAACATACATGCACTCTCTGTAACAATGTGACACAGGAACAAATCCCTAATGAGCGATTTGTGTATGTATCCATACCTAATTGTGAATTCATTCCATTTAAGCAACTTCTACAAAATGCAAACCATGTCAGATTATGTACTATCTGCAATTCAGATAATCACTCCACCTTACTAATACAAACACATAGGGCCTCATTACGACCTCGGCGCCATTGGCGACATGGCTGCGTCGAAATCGTGTCCGGTTCCATGTCCTCAGAATGAGGAATTACTGGGCCATTCCTAGTTCGGAAAGCCCGGTAATTCCTCCCTCCAAGGACCCTGACCCGGTCCTTCCCCATTCTCATGAATGGGAATGGGAGAGGGAGCAAACAACGGGCCATTACGAGTTGACCCGTTGTTTGCTCCCTCTTCCCCTCGCGGGACCCAGTAAGAATGCCTGGTTTGACCAAGCGTTGCTTCCTGGGTCCCACGAGGGGACCTCGTAATGAGACGGTACGGGTTAAACGGTGCCAGCACCTTTTACAGCGCTGTTTACCCCATACCGCCAGGGTCGTAATGAGGCCCATAGTAACTAGTATTAATGAGGCATAATACTAATGCTTCTACGTTACAATGCAGATGGTACAAAAAACAACTGCAAGCTGACTGGATTCACACACGGTCAAGTGTCACTTGGTAAGAAAACCTTCACAAGAATAGGTATAATCTACCACGCAGGAGCCACAACCAATGCAGGTCACTACACTGCATATATTAAAAAGAAATGTGGATGGTTTGAAGGTAATGATAGTAGCATTACTCTAAAGCAGAGATTACCAGAAAATCTTACAAACGCGTACTTAATCTTCTTAAAGCCAAAATGTAATAACTAATGTGTACTTCAACATTAACAAAGATTCAAGTAAACGACTATAAACTGTTAGAATACGCCAACAGGTATCTAACTGCCCAAGATTGTATAACAACCACACAGATAAATGAATAAATGAATACCACAGATTTGTAACAAAAAATACACTGTTAGAATATGCCAACAGGTATCTAACTGTTTAAAAAATCTGCAACATGCCAACATACAGAACATTAATCAGAAACAACAAGTGAACACTCAAAGGAAACAAAGAAATAGGTTGTAGCATAGCAAAGAAAGTTTTTATTTAATCCGGCAAGGAATTTCTTTCCACTAGACCCAATGATTTCAAAAACAAACACAGAAACTGAGAAAATGCACAGTACACTGGTTTGTAAAGTAAATATGTCTATTATACAATGTAATAAGTCTTTATAAAATCCAAACACTAACATGCTCTTTTCTTTTATCACAGAAATTGGAAAAGCATATTTCCTCCAAGTACTAAAGTCATGTAAGAAATATATTAAATCTCAACAAATTAAACAGTAGGTATAATTTCACACATTTCTTACATATTCAAATCTATATGTTTGATCTATGGCAGTAATATGGTGCAGTGGCTGTAGGCAGGGCCTAGAGTCTTGGATGTATAACCTACAACCTACACCCTACGGCCATGCAACCAAGAGTGTAGGTCCTACCCACAACCATCGCAGCATATCAAAACCATGGTGTCTTATAACTTCACTGCTTATAACTTTGGTCTTGGGTATATGGCCTGCGGCCATGCACCTGAGACTCTACGTCGTGCACACAATCACTGCACCACATCACACCCCTGCTGACTTATAACTTCAGTGCTTATAACTTCAGTCTTTGGTGCATGGCCTTTGGCCATGTACCCAAGACGTTAGGTACTGGCCACAACCACTGCAGCATATCACAACCATTGTGGCTTATAACTGCAGTTCTTATAACTTTGGTCTTGTGTGCATGGCCTTTAGCCATGCACCCAAGACTCTAGGTCCTGGCCACAACCACCACAGCATATCACACCCATTGTGGCTTATAACTGCACTATGTATAAATTTGGTGTTGGGTGCATAGCCTTTGGCCATTATATGTATTTGTATTATATATTAGCACCCGGGTGACATAATTGGAACTCAAAACCAATCAATTAGCTTGGAAGGCGGGCTTTAACACATCATATTCCCTTCGTCCTTTGACATTGGCAGCCATCTTAAATTGTATATTTTATTGAAGGTTGAGAAAGAGTCACTGTGCCATTTAACTACATAACAAAATACATAGATTAGCAGCCCAAAAATCATGCTGGGGTGTTAATAACTATAAACCTCCAGGTGCCTGGGTATTACCATTCAGGAGGTAATATTTTTTTTATTTTGGTTATTATTTTTTATTTATATAGCATATATATTGGCCATGCACCCACGACTCTAGGCCCTCCCCACAACCACCTGATTGATGTTCAATACTATGGGTGTATCTATTGCTGTGATATGTTGCAGTGGTTGTGGCCAGGGCCTAAAGTCATGGATGTATGACCATAGATAATCGAAACTATGGGTGTGCAGTATATAAAACCCATGGTGTCTTATAACGCCAGTGCTTATAACTTTGTTCTTGCATCCAAGATGCTAGGCCCTCCCCACAACCAACTGATCGATATGCGATACTACCGGTGTATCTATTGCTGTGATATGCTGCGGTGGTTGTGACCAGGGCCTAGAGTCTTGGGAGTATGGCCTACTGCCTACGGCCATTCACCCAAGACTCTAGGCCCTGGCCACAACCACTGCAGCATATCTCACCCATTGTGGCTTATAAATCAGTAGCACACCCATAGAAGGAATCATCTTAACTTCAACATATGCTCAATTTGCACCCAGGACTCTCGGCCCTCCCCACACCTCCCATATTGTATGGGTGTGATGTATGAATGTGATATGCTGCAGTGGTTGTGGGCAGGGCCTAGAGTCTTGGGTGTATGGCCTACAGCCTGCAGCCATGCACCCAAAACTCTACGTCCTGCCACAACCACCGCCCTTTATAAAACCAAAATCCTTTTCCAAGATGGCCACCATGTAAAGGGAAAGCGCGAGTTCCATACAGGGCCCCTCTTCGCTTTCCATGGCAACCTCCAAAAGGCAAAAAGAAATCCCTCTAACCATATTAACATGAGCACATTTTTCTTCCCTTTCAAATCTATACTAATTGCGAATAACTTTACCACAAAGCCAGTCCCAGGTGGATATGACCACTTTAATCCTATGTTTTGTCCCTTGTGGTCATGGCCAGTAGCCACATTGTCCGGATCATGACCTTATACCATGACCCCGAAATTCTGGCCACTGCCCATGGCTACAGCCTACCCCTCAGGCACTAAAGCTATACCGCTATTTCTTTTTTAGAAAACACAGCCACATTTGCAAAACCATGCTTTTCGATCCTTGCCAAAGAGCCTTACGCAAATTTGCTGTAAATCCACCCACGTTTTATTTTTTCAAAACTGTAAAAAGAATACACAAATGATTCGTCATATAAGCTGTGTACAAAATCTTTGTAAACTCATTCAAAATCACGTCAGAAATATTCCACCCATCATCATCACCCATCACCCCTCACCTCCCCAAACATTATTGCATAAGTTTCACAAGTGCAATGCTCAGAAAATATTATTGTCCCGAGGGTTCGACCATGTATTTTTGTACATACGGTGATCTATCGCAAACATTTCCAATTCACCTTTCCTCATTTTTCCTTTTCAGAAACATACGAAATCAAGCAGCAGGGCACGTCCATCTTGTGCTATTGTTATCCATTCCTGCATCGGCCTAAGGTAAACTGGCCTGACATCACTAAATCATATGCCCCGCCCCTAACCCTCACATAACCAACCCTAGTGATAATCAACACCTTTCTCGGTGACGTTCCTCTTCAGCGTAGCCAAATGTGCCCATAATCACATATGTGACGTGACACAGAACCCAAAAATCAACACACATCGACTAACAACATAGCACGTCACAATTCGAAATATTAAACCGGTCTTTAAAAGAAAACAATAACACTGTACAATTTGTAAAGTACTTTTATTTCACAATAAACTCTCCGAGAACATCCGACTATTTCCATATTCAATCAAATTGCAAATTTGTTTCTTCGCTCGTGATCGAAAATGTTAATCGTGAGGCACACATTGTTCTTTTTCCATACACAAAGTGTTCGTTTTCGATAAAGAAACCGCTTGGGTCGCACATTGAATTCCAGGGCATCTGCATCAACTTGTGCCTAGACCACCATAAAAGATGTTATGTTACTCCTAACCGCTAGTGCAGCGTACGGGCACATGGGCCCTGGGCGATCGTCCCACAAAACAGTCACAGTGATCCAGCCGTTGGCGACTACGTGCACCTGACGAATGAAGAAGCCATCAGTTGGCATCTGGAATCCATGGCAATCGCAGTAAGGCAGCATGTAGCTATTTGGAAAACATAACAGAAAACATGTATCAATACCCAACCTTTATTACAATATATCTATTGTTTTCTTAATTCGGCATAGAATTTAAACTAACGATTAGCACACACATCAAACAATCTCAAAAAAGACAAAAAGAACCTTGAAACTGATACACAATTCCATATGGTCATACATGACATTTTAAAGAAATATTAGCATTGAACCTGGGTGAATCTAGTGATAGTCCACATACACCTAGATTCTGCACTCTCCATAACCACATAAAAAAGACAACCACACAGATAAATAGTACTTGAGTTACATTGCCAAAATTAATCTTCAGATAATAATAAGTTAAAGCTCCTTCCGGTATACAGTTGTCAAAAGCAAACTTACATGATATTCACCGTCTCCATTCTCTTCGCGTAACTCAGACTGTAATGCTCAATGCGCTTGCATCAAAGAAGCTTCATGAACTGATTTTACATGTTCTGTACACACTTTTGGAATTCAAAACCTTATCCAATGTTCATTATTACAAACCTCCTCTCACTCACTCTGCACGAAATATTCCCTTTCTCTCAAGGTCAAAATACAATTGATCCTTCTACTTTCTGTCCCATGTGTGGGCTTCCTTAGCTTGCAACCAAAAAATCAAAGCTAGTGACCTTCACTCAGAATCTAAATACATTCTCACTTTGCAACTACATGGCTCAACGCATTCATGAGAACTGGTACTCGCATACACGGGCAGGGCTGCTGTTTCCATCAAACACTGCAGGTTGATGCCTCAGATGCCAAACTCTACGGGGCGCCAATCTAAATCCAATATTATTTTAAATACATTGTAACACAGGCACATTAGTCCTTTGCCGGTACTTTACGAACATTATATTGAGTAACACCTCCAAATAGGGTGGCCAACTTTGTCACATCCCTTTGCCGGACAAAAGGTGGTGATGACGTCACGGCGTCATTCACCTTGCAGAATCAATACATTGCACTCGCAGCTACTGACATGACCGGCCTGCAAGCCTGTCACATCAGTAGCTGCGTTTGCAATGCAATGCAATAGGACTGTTATTTACAGATTAGCTGCCACTTGCCAGCCACTGTTGTTCCGATTCGCGGGAAATGTATGTATATGACCCCCTCCCCACTCGGCCCCAACCCCCAGCATGACTAATTGTGACTTCTGATTTACTCTGTTATATCACAAATTGTGCTCAAACAGAGCAAGTCGATACAACCCACGTCCCGCAGAGCCACTCGGCAAACTGCGGGACACAGGCGCCAATTGCGGGACAATCCTGCAAATGAGGGAACAGTTGGCCACTCTACCTCCAAATATACCGTATGACTTTCGTGACAAAAAAAAACACTTTTTTGCTTCTTGTTGCCACATCCCATCCCATCGTCATCAACCCTCACCTCCCCAGACAGTATTTGATAAGTTTAACAAGTGCAATGTTGTGTTTTTTTATATGTTTTTGCAGCGATGTCCGCCAACACCAAAACACGGATGAAAGATGGCGGGCACATCGGAACAATCTGACGCACTTCACGCTCCTCACCATCCAATGAGCGAATGTGTCACATGTCCACGGACATGACGCGCCCGATTAGCCAATCGTTATCTTGTCCGCGGAGTGCACATAGACATCACACATTTTTTTAGACCTACTTTTTGATCATTTTGGAAAAAAAACTACTGGACGGATTTTCACCAAATTTACAAAACCATGCTTTCTGGACCAAACCACTGCTCCTGCCACAAATTTGGTGAAAATCCATCCAGCGGTTTGATCTGTAGCCATGCGCAAAGTTTTTCCCCCATTCTATGGGGAAAAAGAAGTTTTGGGACCCCCCTATAACTTTGCCCCCTGTGGTCCAAACCTCGCTAAACTTTTCAAATACACTCAGAGTGGGCCATATCATTTTCTTGCAAAGGTTGGTGAGGATTCGTCCAGGGGGAGCAAAGTTATAAGCTTGCCAAAAAGTGCTCTACCTATGGAAACAGCAACTTAACCATAACTACACAGCCACTAGTGTGGCTGTGTAATTTTCTTATTTTATTTTTTAGGAAAACATGGGGTAAACTGCTACTTAATACAAGAAATAAGAACTACAGGTAATCAGGTGTTCAGGGATTAACTTCTACCATTACTCAAATGTAACACCTCCCTTGAATACCCATTTAAGACATGATCTACACATGACTTGCATCATGGAATGATCAGGAGTTGGTAAAACAGAAGTCTGTGCAGTTGACACCACTGCTGAAGGTGATTGTGCACAACCACAGGTCAGAGCTATAGTATAGATATAAAACCACATATAAGCCAAAAAGGACTGCAATCCAGTATGGTACAGACCATCTCATGCAATTTCCAATACACATCATCCAGTCATTCCAGAATATTCACACCAAATAATGTATAATAATTGATGTTCCTAAGCTTCATATCCCACATTCTTTTTTCGTTTTTCAGTTCTGAAATGCTGCAAATAAAAACATTATTAGTACCCCGGGATGAAGAGGATGAAGACTTCCAGCAGATACATTGCATAAGAAAGAAAATATCTTGTGAAGGCCGCTCACTCATTCAAGTGGTACTGATGGACATACAGCACATATATAAACACTTCATTAAATGCCTCCCCTCTGAACCTCTCTAGCATTTTTAATAACTCTTCAAATAGAGTGTTCCATTGCTGCCAGTGTTTGAAGACCCTGACTGTTGCTGGCAGCACCTTTAATGGGGGAGGTTGATTCTGAACAACCACTGCTCACAGCTACAGTAAAGACATAACACCACATATAGGCCAAAAAAGACTGCCCTCCAGTATGGGCCAGACATATTGTGCAATTTCCAATACACATCATCCACATCATCCCAGGAGACTCACCCCACATGATTTATTATGATTGATGTTCCCAAGCTTTTGGACAAAACATTAGAAGGACCACGTCTTTGTGTTTCAATTAGCAATTTCACATATATTAAAATCTTCAACTGTTGACGAAAATATCAAATAACAAAAATTACTTCTCTGAAAATATAATGCCACAAAAAATTAAGCCACCTCACTAGAATGTCTAATAACTCTTCAAATAGAGTGTGCCAATGCGGCAAATGTTTGAAAGCTCTAGATGTTGCTAGCAGCACCTTTAATAGGTGCAGGTTGATTATGCACAACCACAGCTCACAGCTACAGTAAAGATAAAAGACCACATATAAGTCAAAAAAGACTGCAGCCCAGTATAGGCCAGACCGTCTTCTCCAATTTCCAATACGCATAATCCATATCATTCAAGAATACTCACACCAAATGACTTATCATGATTAATGTCCCCAAGCTTTGAGACAGAACATTTGAAGTCCCACGGCATAGAGCTTTGTTGCAGAATGTGCAAAGTTCCTTCTCTGCCTCTTTCATGAAACAGTTTTTATTAACTTTAAAGATGCGCAAAGTCAGTGAAAGGAGGAGGCGATCCCTCACTGAATCTCACAAGACATCCAGCACAACACGAAGCGGATGCGGAGTGCAGACGTGAGTGCAGTCATATTGTAGTCTTGCATTTGTTTCTACAGTCAATGAGAGGAGGAGCCTATCCCTCAGTGAATCCTACAAGACATCCAGCACAACGTGGAGCGGGATGCGGAGTGCGAACGTGAGAGCAGTCATACTGCAGTCTGCCTGCAGTCTGCAAGGGGCTGCCATGCAGAAGACTCTCCGGCAGAAGAAGCTGCTTAGTCTGAATTCATCTAACATCCTCCGAACAAGCATTGACGTGATGGAAGAAGCATTAGATCAAGACCCTGATTGCGGTGACGCAATGCCGCTGAGTAAAAAGGTGTGAGGGAGGCTGGGGGTGGAGACACGAAGTAGTAGGAATAAAAGTAGGAATACAATTCCCTCAACCCACCTCGATCTCAATATGGCAAGCAGAACAGGTACCCATAATAAACACTGACATATTACCAAATTAAGCACGCTTCCAATATGTTCTGCACCACGGGTGTCGCGTGCAGACACGGCTGATATTACATTTACTGCAGAAAAATGCACGGAGATTGAAATGCATTGAACTACTCACTCAGCTGAATCTCTCACGAGCCAAGCAGCACATACATCGCATAAAGCAGGGCACTGCACTAACTGCAAGGACATCAGGTGATGGCAATGAATGACAGACTTTGTCCGGTGACCCTGACTCTGCTTGCAAACACTGCTATATCCACTGATGATGAGACATTTGGACCCACGCCAGGTGGAATGTGCCCCACGAAAACCCCCAAATATGAAGACACAATAGGACAAACAAATGCGAGCACCAGAGATCGGTGCTTGTTTGAGGAAATGCAAACGCCCCATATGTCTAGCCTAAGGGACTTAAACGAGACACCATCGTACATCTTGCCTGCTCAATCATTCCCTTATATTGAAAGCACTCAGCTCTCACAGGAAAAGTATGACAAGTGTCCATCTGATGTAATCTACATTGATTTCTTTTAGCAGACCAGAGGTAGACACACATACAAGTGCGTGTGTGCTTGGCGCATTTGATGACAAGACAGAGTCCATTTACGAATAGTCAGCACCGCCTGGAAATAAAAGTGACCCTGGAATGAAGCTCAACTGCCGACAAAACAAACATTTGATCTCGGTACTGCAGGAACTGACTTACTGAGTAAGATTGGTGGTAACTGAGGTAGTGCGAAATGCAGCTACAAAAGTGGGATTCGGTAAATCAAGCCCCCGTGTCAGGAGAGACCGACGGCAGTCAGAACAGCCACATGCTTGTATTATGGCAAAGAATCGAAACCAGTGAAACTCTGAAAGACGCCTGATTATGCACTTGAATGTGCAAGACGAAAACCGCAAAGCCAATACTTTCAACCTGCTCTGGAAAGAACCAGGAGAAATTCCTGTTCTCTCTTGAAGGACAATGATGATTCCGTACGAACTCACAGAAATTATTCAGCAAAAAATATGATTCACATCTGACAAACGAGTACCCAGAGAGGTGTCCAACTTCTGCCTGCAAGATAAGATGGCAGTGAAGATGTTCCCATTTAACATTGTGAGTACAGACCTCAATCTAGAGAACTCAATGCTGATACAAGAAATTGCTCACATGACAGTACAGCTGGGGAACAGTTTGCACCGTAGAAACACCAACTCAAACGCAGAAACACCTACAGATGGCCGACCATTACCCACAAACAAATCAAGGGCCCACAAAAAAAGCACCTTGGAAAGGACCGATGCCGAAAACAGGTCATTCAGAACAGCACTGGCTAACTTGCGGCATCATGGCACAGAGACAGATTTGAACTCCTCCACATGACTAGAACAACCTGAGGGCAGCATGAAAAGGAAGCGTCCAAATAATAAAATGCACTGGCACGAAGATATAAAGGCAGTACTTTCGGACCAGGCGAGTTTTCAATTACAAGCAAACATAATGTTGCCATTCTCAATATCATTGGCTCCTTTACCAAATTATATGAGACCCTTAACAACGCGCACACAGATCAAGCCACTCTATTGGCCATGGTTAATACAAAACTACAACAGATTGAAAATATTATTGCCGGTCTCGAGAAACAGCTGGACAAGGAAGCTTAAGCAGACACGTTGCTCCGAACACTATTATGCGATCACATGGCTGAAATTGGAGCAAATAAGAAATTCCAGTTAGAAGTGGCAAAAGACGTTTTAAAATGAGGAAAAATGCCCCCTACAAAATCCACAGCACACCAGACAAAGACAAGCCAGCAATAGAAGCACTTGAACATCAACTCTGCACATTCAGCTGAGTCCTAATGGACACTTCAATCCAAGTAAACAAGTAAAAAATTACGAGAATCTGGAGCAAATGCTCTAAGTGGAAATGTGTGCAAGGATGCCAAATCACAGACACAGCTTTGCGAACCACAGAAAGACTTGGAGAAAAATGACTGATGAATGCGCTTATAGAGGCGGAACCATACACAACGTCGATTGAGCCTTTGATAATTCAAGACTCTGTCAATTTAATACCCGTAAGCCTCAAGTATTTGACCCTTCAGAAACAATTGAAATAGCTGACCTTACTGAAAATGAAGA
The DNA here is from genome assembly GCF_040938575.1 of Ambystoma mexicanum. NCBI lineage: Eukaryota > Metazoa > Chordata > Amphibia > Caudata > Ambystomatidae > Ambystoma > Ambystoma mexicanum. The sequence continues at coordinate 560,371,607 of NC_090924.1, read as the reverse complement.
GGAGAACTTAACTGGACAGATTTATGAAATCTTTTTATCAAGAAAAGCAAGAAAAAGGATGGCCAAGAATAAAACGGCGGATGCCCACAATAATCAAAAGAAGAAAATAAAAAAACAACCAAAACACACTTAAATCGAACAATACACGTGGATTCATCCTAAACCTGAAAGGGACAGAAGAGATTCATGAGAAAGATAGGGAAACATCGGAGGTAAAATCAAACAGTAATTTGAACAAATAGTAGCAAAAACTAAAGAAATTATTGAGAAGAGAAGTGGCATAACAGTATTGTCGGAAACTTCAAATCAAGCAACCGAAGTTCCAACACACCAAGACTCTGCCTTGATGCACTACTTGCTTGACCTTTCGGTGTAAAGCATCGAAGAGCAACAGTCGACCCTGTCCAATTGGGTCACTAACAGAGGAAGCACCTGCAATCCAAGTGCTACCAAAATATACACAAACTGGAAGACATTTTACCTTAAGTTGCATAAAAGAATTGGGCAATGAAGACACAATTTTCCTCACATTGGCAGACAAGAAAAAATTGCTATGTGATAGAATAGCAGGTCAAAATCAACTCGTGGAAATAGGTTCAATGGCAACCAGCACTAGCAATACAATACCACTTGGGACATGTGCACCACCTTTGATAGCACAAAAGAAGCTGCTGAGTACAAACAACAGTAATCGTCAGATGAGCCAGGCTTTACCACCAACAAAGCAATAACAAACAATAAAGCTCAAAATACTTGATCTCACCCAGATCCAAGTGCCAAAGAAGCCAGAACCACGGACAAGGAGATACACAAAATCATACTTGCAAAGAATTGGCCATATAAATGACAATTTGAGAATGAATCGATCAAACATCTTAAAGTTATTTCATCACATTTCCACGTTAAGATCAATAGACATGAGAGACATTCAAGCAGTCTCATTTCCGATTCCCTTCAAATACGATTCAGTGCGCATGAAAATCAAGTCTAAACTGATTGCCCAATTGCTTTTGAAGTGCGCAAAAGGAATTGTGGCCGCTTGGTTTTGACACAAGTGAGCGACTTCAACAAGCCCACGCGACATAATTTCTCAGACCTAAATTTTCAAATCAAGAAAAACAAACAAGAACAATCCCCTATGCAGTGCCTGCAAAATAGCCAAATTAAGTTTGCTCTAACCATGCCTGAACAAACAAATTCCAAACCCAACAGGCAGAAACGATTAGTCGTACTCTCAGTACACAAAGTAACCTTAGGAAGACATGCTTCAAAGGTTCAAACTGGGACTGGTTAGCAGGAGCCATTAATACATCAGACATTAATTAGAATAAGGCGCTCCTTGTGAAAACGAACATCATCATAGGCTTCTGGGACACGAGGGCCACAAACACTTATTCAATACTAACACGGACACATGGGCAGCATACAATGTATGGTTCCATGTAATAATGTCGTCACAAAAATCTCGCCATGCAAACATATCGCCGAAAAATGGCCGTTTTTTGTGGCGACATTATTCTATGGAACATGCGGGGGACAACCCCGCAGCCCCCAAACTTTTTTTTTTCCTTTTTTTGTCTTTTTTAAATAGTTTTTTGTTTGCCCCTGTCCCCATATATATGGTCACCCATATAATATATGGGTGACCTTTTCCCGGCGATATTATTTACAGCGACCATATATATGGGGATAATATTACCTGATACCCTATATATTATGTTTCCAAGAAACATGGATGACCGAAGCACCAACAGCTGAAGGGTATGATCGAGTGTTAATCAAACAGGTCGTCCGTCCTCTGGCCTATTATTCATGATTAACATGAATTTAAATCTTGCTATTCATGCAGTTGACAATCCAAATCCTAAATATCCAAATAGTGACCTTGAAATCCACCAGTAACAACAAGAAAAATTATTTATTTATCATTATAATGAACATCTACTGGAACCCAATTGAATGGAAGAAAGAAAGCTTCATTGACATGATGATGCGCCAACTAGACAAATGTTTAGTTAAAAATTATAATCCGAAAGTCATAATATGCAGCGATTTCAACGCCAATTGCCGACCAAATGGCCATAGCAGTAGTATGTATCACAGAACAACAAGTAACCTTGCCCTAAAAACATCCAGGGGGGAAAAATTGATGAAAGAAATGAAAATTTGTAACATCCATATGCTAATCAGCAATACCAAGGGAGACATCCCGGCAGCTACCACCTGGAGCAATGTCCTGGTAAATTCAACAATTGATTACTTTTTCATAACAACCAATGCAGTAGCCCAAGTGGAAAGCCTAGAAATCACCACAATGTCTAAGAGTGTTCATAAGTTTCTTAAACTCACAATGAATTGGAGACACCCCAACTCAAAACAGAAATATCAACACCAAGTGAATGTTACAGCCAGCAGGAATCGGCTCTGCATTATGCGCGAGGAAGTGAACAAATTGTGCAAAGAATACCAGAGTGATGTGATCAGTCACAAACTCAGATCCAACAACGTACCCCTTTTGCAAGTATTTGAAGAAAAAGTTAATATATACTTAAAATCTATCTCCAAACACGAACATATGTTTGACGCAGCAATCCAGGAAAAGAAATCCAAAGGATACAGCGAGGTAATAGCGAATCAAAACACACTCTTATCTCAAAGTGCCACCAAAAATGTAAGAACTCACAAATATCGCACAAAAGCATTCACCTCCAAAATAACGCAGAGCGAATAATGATAACCATTGCAAAAAAAAAACAAAAAAAATGTAACCTTCTTGCTAAATGAATCTGTCTCAGCCAACAAAGCACTAACCATTAATGCAATATCAGAAACAACATGGACCACGTTTTACTCAGCCTTATACAACAAAGTGATGGAAAACAGAAACCTTTACGTTGCTTAAGAGAGCAAGCACTTCGCGTGCACCCGGTCCAGACGGACTGACCAACTTTACAATAAAAAAGGCACCTGAGGAATGAGCAAACTTCTGCTTTGCACTCTTCAACATAATCAGACCATCAAAGACCCTGAGACCATCCTGGAAAAGATCCATCATCATTCCAATGTTCAAAAAAGGATCCAAAGACTAGCCAAAAAACTACCGTCCAATTGCACTACTTGATGTGCTAGGTAAAATCTGTGCCTCATTGATATTGGACCGTCTGAAACGCTGGACCTGAGACATAGACCACATAGACGAAAGGCAATGTGGATTCGTAAGAGGAGTGGGTTGCTCACTAAACATGTTTCTACTGAATATACTAAGTGCCTGATTCGTGGAACGTTTTCCTATGGAATTACACCATTAAAAAACACTTCCATGAATCAGGCACTGAACATGAGAGCACTACACAAGGTTGAAAAGACATATATCGCCCTAGTAGATTTCGCCCAACCATTTGATAGCATAGACCAACAATTTTTATCTTCAAATCTTCTTAGAACCCATAATGGACCTATACACAGATACAACAATTCAGACAAGATTGAACTTTGATGGCCTGCTGGCCAAGGACATAAAAACATCTAAAGGCCTCAAACAAGATTGTCCATTGGCTGCAGAGCTATTTAAGCTGTTTATATCAGATATGCACCTCACGGTCCGGGAAGAAACAACATTCTCTCTTAAAATACATGGGCAAAGAATAGACCGCCTACTATATGCCGACAATCTAATACTACTAGGCCAGACAAAAATTGGTCTGCAGCAGAAACTAGTCCTCCTAAACATCTACACCAAACAGAATGGCCTTAGAATTAACGCTGCAAAGACAATGATACTGACTCAATGAAGACCAGAGAAAAAAAAATTCAACAGGTGTTTAGCAAGTCAGTTGTTGCTCCAAGCACCAAAAGTGAAATATTTAGGAGTGGATATCAATTCAAGTAGAAGCGATGCTAACCATTATATGGCCATAAAATCTAAGATCCAGGTCTTAACAGCCCAAGGCAGAATAATCCATCAAACATTTGGCAAGCATTTGCTAATTCCCATACTCTGCTTCTGTAAGCAGAAAGTGTGTCCAATAGTCACATATGGAGCCGAGGCAGCACTTTGCCTATCCTGGAAAACATGGTCAACAATCGAGGGGCACTTCTGGAAAAAAATCCTCCATCATCCACAAAGCCACCCTGTGCAACTAATTCGCCATAAATTGGATTTATGCTCCCTATTAGCAGCAGTTGAGTGGAATGCGCTATCATCAATTTTAAAATGTGAAGCTGATCGGCAAAATGATTTGACAGTAGAGGATTGGTCCAAATATTGCATGGCTTTGATGACAAATGCTGAAATTACAAAAGAACTACTTATCAACAATCCTGACACTGAGAGAAAAAAAATCTGGATCCATGATTGGATCAGAACAGTAGAATCCAGATCAAAAATAAAACTGCAGTCTTTTGTTGCAACAGAAGTGAAAGCCTTGAACAATCTGCCATGCCACTTAAGCAAGTTCCCTAGTCCAATCTCCAGATCTCTATTTGTGCGTTTTAGACTAACGAAGACAACAAAACATTAAAACATGTGGTACTAGTATGTAAGCAGCTTGTGTGTCTGAGAACAAAGTACCTTGGCTCTTTTGTAAATGACCATCGTGTAAGGGAAGTCGATGTGTGGTGGGTCAAGCTGGAGGAGTCTAAAAACTGCAAACTAATTCTGGCTTTGGAAAAAATGTTTGAAGAGATTTTTACACAGACACATGGGACATGATCATTTCTAAGTGAAGAAAAGCCCAAGGACGAAATGTACATAGTATTCAAACCTTTAAGACTCACACAAAATAGAACTGCAGTCACCCCTCTAATGTTCAAGTGTGATCTCCAATTCACCACAACTGTACATGATGAATTGTATAACATAATATTGTAAGTATGTGTAATGGCAAAGTTTTGTAATAAACCATATGCGAAAAAATGAATAAATAAATAAAGAAGCGCAAACCCTCAACAGTGCAATTCATGTGAGTTGCCTTTTTCCTCAGTGGCAATGAATTCAGAAACCAAAAGATCAGCAGTGTTTCCTGGCATACTGCACTTTGCGAGGTAAGGCAATCCAACCTGCTACACTTCGTATAATTTTTGTCACCGCTCCGCACCTCGGAGCACGTTAGCTGAATTTACCTGTGCCTACATAGCAGGCACCCTGCCTTATTCTGGGAAGCCCACTAACCTTGTGGTAAGGCCTCCACATTGTTGTGCTTAACTCGACCACGAGATCGACCATCTTAAAGATGGCCGCCCGTATCCTGTGCCTGGCCCATCTGCAGTTAAAAGCTGCAGGACCCAGAGCCGAGCTGCGATTGGCTGCCGTATCACATTTATTTGCATATCCTGAACCGGCAGGCAAAGCCGGCCCCTCTCTAGAAAGGCCAGCAAGATCAAGGCTCCTTCCTGTCCTGAGCCTGTCCAGTGCCGACAGTGCCCAGGGCCAGGATCTCTGCCTGTGTGCCTGCACCTACTCTCAATTCCCCAACAATTTATCAGACAAGCGGTAAGAAGCCCAGAACAACCCCCAACTACTGGGAATTAACTTTCGTCTTGCTCGCACCCTGAATGCAATCAGTCTTTATTCAGACTAACTTCTCCTTGGCTTCTGCATGCTGCGTTCTCTACGCTTCATCTGAACTGTATTAGTACCTTAACTTTGCCTTCCCGTCACCTGTTGCGGTTGATATTCATTACTTGCTCTAGTCATTTTGCATAATTACCTACTACGTATTTGGTGCTATTGTGATTTACTCCGCCACTGCACTGCATAATTGTCTGTATTCTTATCACATTATGCCCTATGTTTTTCCCTACTAGCATACCCTTAGCCATGCTTCTCTAAGAATTACTACTAAACTTACATATTTGCTAGGTGAACCTTCGTGTTGCATGGCACCTACTCTCCGCATACTGCATTTTAGTCCTTTTGCAGCTTATGAATCTAGGTGAACCCCTATTGCTCAACTGCATCTGTTTGAAAAAGCCTTTTTAGCCTTTAGTGTGAATTTTGAATTTAGGTGAACCTTTACTGCTCAATTGCATCGGTTTGCACATGCCTTTTTAGCCTTTACTGTGAATTTTGAATTTAGGTGAACCTTTACTGCTCAATTGCATCGGTTTGCACATGCCTTTTTAGCCTTTATTGTGAATTTTGAATTTAGGTGAACCTTTACTGCTCAATTGCACCTGTTTGCACATGCCATTGTAGCCTTTATTGTGAATCTTGAATTTAGGTGAACGCTCTATTGCCCAATTGCATCTGTTTGCACATGACATTTTAGCCTAGTGTGATTTTTGAATTCAGGTGAACCCTTAGTTCCATTGCATCTATTTGCATAGGTCATTCTTTGCCACTACTGAGAATCCTGAACCTAGGTGTACCTAACACCATGAGCAAAAACCTCAACACTGAGACCCTCCTACTTACGATTGGGTTCCTCACCATCATGGCCTCCGCCATCCTAAACACAAGCCCACCTTTGCACAGAAACATTAGACTTAGGGCAAGACTACCTCGTATCTACGAACCTAAAATAAATAACAATACTACTGGATTCCCAGAACAACCCTACCACACTACTTAGCCAAGTGTGCACATGCAACCAAAAAAGAGATCCCAAACCTGGTGCTTACCCAATCTCACACAAAGAAGCACCCAAATCAAGGCAAACATTTAATCAAACCCCTACATAATCCTGTCCCTAAAAGCACCTTGACATTAACTGGGTCTCTCATCAATGCCAGATTGATGGTAGCCCATGCCTCTGAAATTTCTGACATTCTAAGTAATGGCAGTCTGGACCTACTCGCCATCACAGAGACTTGGCTCCATGAGGTGGCAGGACCTACGTTGATGTTAGCTGTACCTGACAGTCACCATATACACAGAGCAGATAGACCAAAAGCTAAAGGTGGTGGCTTAGCCATCATCTCTAAAAATACCTTACCTATTAGACTTGCCAACTCGCCTCCCTGCTCATCCTGTGAAATACTCACAGCCAAAGTGCTGCTTTCCAATAACCGCACGCTGACCATCCACCTGATTTATAGGCCCCCAGGACCATTAGGAACCTTCGAAGAGGACCTCACCAGCCTCATAGCGAACAACACGCAAAATCACTCCCAAACCTTACTGATGGGCGACTTTAACATCGGCTTTAATGACCTAGACAATAAGCATGCCCAATCAATAACATCCTTACTTAACGACCACAGGCTTACCCAAAAAGTCCTCTCACCCACCCACATCAAGGGCAGAATCCTTGACTGGGTATCTGAACTTAACTGTAACATTGCCATTACCGACATTGTCCCACAACCTTGGACAGACCACTACTTAATCAACTTCACCGCCTCACTTGATCTCCACACCCCCAAAACTATCAGCATGGTACCCCCCTACTTACCAGAAGCAAAAAAGATATCACTGCTGAAAAACGTATCCCGCTCCTCCTCCCTGCTATTAATGGCCTGGAGAATAACACTGATCCAGACACCCCAGTGGACACCTTTAACTATGCCATGACCAAGGCACTAGACACCATAGCCCCTACTAAACTGCGCAAAAGTAAACAGGAAGCGCACTTGAATGCCTGGTTCACCCCCCAACTTAATGAACTAAGAAAATAGAAAAGAAAATTACAAGCTATCTGGCACAACTCGCCTACTGACAACAATAAAGCCAAATTAGCCCAACTATCTAAACACTATAAGAAAGAAATTATCAACACAAAAAAAACGTATTTGATGACAGAATCACAAAGGCCCAATCAAACATGAAGGAACTCTTCTCCATCCTCCGGGAAATGGAATCCTATATACAACCAGCTGACACTGTCCCAAAGGACAAGATATGGTGTACTAATATACAAAACGCCTTATCAAATAAAATCTCCTCCCTCCAACTAAAGACTCCCTGCCCGTCACTGACCAACCATTACACTGCCCACTGAGTACAATACTATTCCACCATTTAGCTTTAAAACGATCTCAATCATCGATACTGAAAAGGTCATTCTCTCCCTAAAACCCTCCAATTGCAAGGGTGACAGTTGCCCAGCGCAAATAATAAAGGATGCGGCCAGAGACTTAGCCCCTTTCATCTCAAAGCTTATCAACTCCTCATTTAAATCAAACACTGTACCTACCAACCTGAAAGAATCCTGGGTCCTCCCCTTACTGAAAAAACAAACTTTTGACCCTTCAATACCCACTAACTATAGACCCATCACCACTGTACCCTTCCTACTCAAAATCATTGACAGCGTAGCTTACTTACAAATTCAAGACTACCTAGAAACAAATCATCTGCTAGGCTCACGACAATCATGAGTCCACCCTCTCCATGGCACTGAAATAGCCCTGCTAGACCTAAAATTGAGGAGTTAAAGGACAATGGCAAAACATCCCTGCTACTACTGATGGTCTTGTCAGCAGCCTTTGACCTGGTGGACCACACAGTTTTATGTAGCCACCTAAGACTCGCTGCCAACTTCACAGGAGAAGCCATTGCTTGGGTCCAATCCTTTTTAGCTAACAGGACTATGAGAGTTTTCTCCAACTCCTCTTGTGCCGAACATATCCAAATAACATGTGGAGTCCCACAGGGATCCTTCATTTCACCCACTATGTATAACATCTTCACCAAGCCACTATTTGACAAGTTGGACAGACTGGGTGTCACCTACACTAATTATGCAGATGACACCCAGATCCTCATACCCCTTTTGGGCAACTATGAAGAGGACCTGGCTCTGGTGAATAAAATATACATCCTCATTGAGGCATGGATGGCGACCCATCGCCTCTGCCTGAACGACGATAAAATCGAGATCCTACTGCTTGGATCTGACTCTAACTTAAAAAAACAAACCCCAAACTACATATCTTTTAACATTGAAAACAGTATCATTAAGGTTATGCCGGAGGTAAAAACTCTAGGATTCTACCTGGACTCCTCTCTTAACCTAAAAAAGCAAGTTAGCTCTCTCTCCTCCACTACCGCCTACACCTGTAAATTAATCCAAGCTGCCAGACCATTCCTGTCCAATGCCAGTTGCATTACCTTGGCTAATGCTCTTATCATGTCTAGACTAGACTACTGCAACGCCCTGTACTCAGGAGCCAACAAGTATGTTACTGACAAACTCCAAAGGTTGCAAAATAACGCTCTAAGAGCAGCTTTGAACATCCCTCACAGAGAGCACATCTCTAAATTCAGGAAAGAGGCTCACTGGCTAAAAACAAAGGACAGAATCCTCCTCAAAACTATATCTCTCACTTCTAAATGCCTCAACACTCTAGCAACTCCCTACCTGTCGGAAAAAATCACCAGGAAACTCACCTCCCAACCCCTGAGATCTGCTAATACCTTCCGGCTTGACATCACCAGATTTAAACTTACCACGGCTGGAGGAACTAGTTTTCCAGTTAAAGCTGCTCAAGCATGGAACACACTCCCCATTGACCTTAGACGCCCCTTACCTTATGCTAGATTCAGAATCATTGCTCTCAAATGGCTTCGCTCCAATGACCTATAAGCTCTTCACTCTTTGACAACCATTGTCATAGCACCTGACAGCACTACTGTGACTTACTCATAGCTGTAACCATAGGCTCTCACTAACTTACGTCGTGCTAGTCTGACTTTTAACCGGTATACCCCACCTATGATCCACGAATAGCAAATGACTACCCCACCTCACTCACTGTATCCACATTGTATCTAATGACTGTACTGTATCATGTATTGTACTTCACATTGTAACTACATGTATATACTAAATTGTGACAGGCACTGTAACTAAGCTTTGAGAATTCTTGTACCGCTGCGCCCAGCTGCCCAAGGGCTTGGTGCGCATTATCAAATCAATAAACAAACAAACAAACAAACATCATCACTGCTGGTGCACTTGTGATTAGATATGTTGGAATGTTCAACCAGGAAGGAATATGTAAAACAATAAAATTGAAAACATGAAAAAGACAATGGGCCTCATTAGGACCCTGCGGGTCTGGAAACAAGGCTGCCAGTAAGCTTTCTGGCACCTTTGTTTCCAGACTGGCATATTACAGGTCTGCCTGCCGGAGCCGTTGTGCATGACAGATCTGACCCTGCCAGACACAGCGGCCATGGTAGGCAGACCGTCACGGAAGCACCGGTATCGTTACCAATGGTGCCGGTGCTTCCATGTCTCCACTCTCATAGAGTCCTCTGGGACTCTATGGGAATGGGGATTAACAAATTTACCGGCACCAGACTTCCCGGCCGCTGGACTCATAATGACCCAGTGGCACCAGGAAGTCAGGCACCGGTAAATTATTACAGGTCCGGCAGCAACCCACCGGTAGCACCGGCAGGGTTATTGCCGGACCCGTAATGAGGCCCAATGGGCCTCATGACAGGTTTGCCAGTCTGGAAACAAGGGTGCGGGTAAGCTCACCGCCACCCTTGTTTCTGGACTGGCAAACTACGTGTTAGCCTGCCGGAACCACATTGCCCGAAAAGTCTGACTCTGCCGGGCACAGCGGTCAAAGTAGACAAACCCTTCATGGAAGCACCGGCACTGTTAGCAATGGTGCCGGTGCTTCCTCGTCCTCACTCCCATAGAGTCATACGGTACTCTATGGGAATGAGGATTAACACATTGACTGGCGCCTGACTTCCCGGCCGCCGGACTTATAATGAACTGGTGGCACCAGGAAGTCATGCGCCGGTAAATTTGTGTGGCCTGGCGGCAACCCACCGGTAGCACCGGCAGGGTTACTGTCGGACCCGTAATGAGTCCCCATGCCTCAAAACATAAAAAAGGGAATATTAGAAGATTACGTCTTACTGTTTTTTTGCACAATATTACACATATTCAAATGTCCAACTGGTGGTTAAAACATAAAATAACAAAAATTACAACTCTAAAAAGACAATGGGCCTCATTACGAGTCCGCCGGTCCGGAATGCAGTGATTCTGTGACGACGGTGATACAGTTTCCGCGTCCGCAAGGTTGCAGAAAGAGCGGCCGATTATGGCCTGTCGGTCGCACGCAGCACTCCAACACCAAAACTGTGTCACCGTCTCCACGTAAACACCCACGGAAATGGACAAACTGCCCCAAAAAGCAGTGCAAAAACCGTGACCGCCACTGCCGTCACGGACACGGAAACACGGGAAGCGGAAATACCATTACTGCAAATACTGGAAAGAGAGAGGCAGCCATTATAAAAACCACAATCCACTGCCATCCAGAGTCAGCACAGGCCAGATCACCACTCTGAGAAGGCAAAAAGAACAACCACCATGGCATCAAGGATCCCTGCACAAAGACAGAGGAAACAGCACTTCAGCGAGGCAGAGCTGACAGTACTAGTAGACCACATTGTGCATCATGCAGAAATGCTCTTCAGCACTGACCAGCGCCATGCAACCCAGCAACGTCGAAAGGAGGTGTGGGCTGAAGCTGCACACAAGTGCACAGCAGTCGGTGTCACAACACGCAGAGTGAAGGACTGCCACAAGAGGTGGGACGACCTCAGACTCAGGGTGCAAAACCTCACTGCTGCACACCGCCAGCAGAGCAGTAGCACAGGTGGAGGGCCTGCATCGCCACTAAAACTGCAGACCTGGGAGGAGCGCTGCAGCAGTGTACTCCACCTTGAGGCAATACATGGCATTGGCGATGCAGAGGCAGGAGTGAGCCCACCTGCAGATGCCGGTAAGTGCACAGATTACAAAGCCATGAGTGCATTTTGAGCCCTGGAGTGACCCAAAGGACCCACTCATAACCCCCCCCAGTCAGGGCAGGAGTGACCCAAAGGGCCCACTCATAACCCCCTCCAGTCAAGGCAGGAGTGACCCAAAGGACCCACTAATTACCCCCCACCCCAGTCAGGGTAGGAGTGACCCAAAGGACCCACTCATAACCCCCCAGTCAGGGCAGGAGTGACCCAAAGGACCCGCTAATTACCCCCCTACCCTAGTCAGGGTAGGAGTGACCTGAAGAACCCACTCTTAACCCCCCCCAGTCAGGGCAGGAGTGACCCAAAGGACCCACTCATAACCCCCCCCCCCCCAGTCAGGACAGGAGAGACCCAAAGGACCCACTCATCATTACCCCCCCAGCCAGGGCAGGAGTGACCCAAAGGACCCACTCATAACACCCCCCCCCCCCCAGTCAGGGCAGGAGTGACCCAAAGGACCCACTCATTTGCCGGATGAGAAGCAACACCCCCACAGTACATGGCCCTTGAACATGCTCACAGTGCGTGACTGGGTACAAGCAGAAACACATACACCTGAGTGCATCAACAGTCATATGCGTGTAAATGCAAGTGCTCACTGATCGTCCTGTTTGATCCATGTCATGGACCCATCAAGTACCAGGACACAACTAACAGCATGCCTCTGTGTCCCAACGTGGACAATGCAGCACCCCTGCTAGGGAGGATGACACAAGCCGCTCTGGTACTCAGCCACCAGCTGCATCTGGCACAGATGCTCCAGCCAACGACACCATCCCCATGCTGCCTGCTGCCACACAAGTGCCACGCCCAACCATCATGGCCACAGCTCCCATCCCCGAGACCATCTGCATTGCGGAGGAGGCTGCATGCAGTGATAACAGTGCCCCAGCCTTGCAGGCTCAAGTAGGGCCACAGGGGGAGGGAGCCAACTTGGATGACCTATCATCCCTCCACGACCTCCAGTTCAGCCCCCCATCACTGCATAGTCCCATGCAGTCCCCCACCCCTTCCATGGCAGAGCTGAATGCCCGCATGCAGCGGATGGAGGATCAGCAGGCCACCCTTACGCAGCTTGTTGAAAGGCAGCTGGACAAGTTCAGGCTGCAGCGGGAGGAGGCCAGGCTGTAGAGGGAGAATTATTCCACATCTGTGCGTCGGCTCTCCAGGGCCATTGGACGTTTTGCAACCACCATCGTGACCTTGGCACGCCATGTCCACAATAACACATCCACCATAGCAGAGTCCATGTTGCTTGCCCAGCAGCACCACCCCATCTAGCTCCACCACTGCCAGCCCACGGAGGCACTCAAGTCGTCTGACAGGGCCCTCTGGCAAGGACGCCCATGCGCAGTAGCGCACACGCAAATAATGCCATGTGTGTTTGGCTGGAGACATTCAGGGACACAATGGGTGTATGGGGGTGGGTATTTTTGGGTGGTGGGGGAGGTCCATTAGGGGGTTAGTAGTTTGGGGCCTGGTTGGGGGTGGGTACATTTGGGTGGTGGGGAGGTCCATTAGGGGGTTGGTAGTTTGGGGCCTGGTTGGGGGTGGGTATGTTTGGGTGGTGGGTGGGCATGGGGGTACAGCTTCCCTACCCAATGCACCTTATTTCCTGTTTTCTTTACAATATATCACCTTTGAGAAATTCTATAATGAGTGGACATCTGTCATTTCATTTGCAGTCAATCCATGTATTAACTTGCATCGTCATATCCATGCAATGCTGTCAATCTGCAGTCTCTCAAAAGTATTTGCGAATGAGTGTATCCCATGCTCGCTGGCCATCTTGTGCAGCCCCAGGAGGGAGTGGAGCCATCCCATCCCCATCCCCATCCCCATCACCAGCCCCATCACCATCTTCAGCTCCATCTTCATCTTCTGTGTCTGGGGGCAGCAGAATGTTCCTGCGCATGCACAAATTGTGCAGCATGGCACACACACGTGCAATTTTACCTGTCTTCACTGGGCTGTAGAGCAGTGATCCGCCAGATCTGCTCAAGCAGTTGCACCTGGCCTTCAGTAGGCCAAATATCCTCTCATTCATGCCACCTGTGTGGACGTATGCCCTGTTAAACGCCTCCTCATGCCTGTTCCTTGGCCTCCGTACAGGAGTCATCAGCCATGGCATGAGTGCATATCCAGCATCACCTACATGGGATGTAAATGTGGGGGACATGTCAGTGTTTGTGGTATCATGTCTTGATCAGATGTAGTGCAATCTTGTGTCATCATTCATTCATCTGGGCCAAGCAGTGGTCGGACTGGTGGGTGATTACCATTCCTGGGTCATTGTTGTCGAAGTTGGCATTTGGACATTGGCCAACGACTTGCTGTGCATAAGTAGTTGCCCTTGCGGACAATAGTGGTTGGTAAGTATGGCATTGTGCAGTGATGTAAACACATGGAGGAGTCAATCAATATACTGTGATGATGTGGTCGATGCAGGATGTCTCATGTGCAGGCATCATGTGCATTGGGGGGCAGTGGTGCATAGTGTGGGTGGATGTATTGGTTGGCTCAAGTTGGGCTTGTGGTAGTATTGGTTGTGTGTCTCATTTGGCAGGGTGTGTACGGGCACACTGTGGCAACCTGTCATGTGTAGCTTTGTGATATGTGGGTTGTGCTGACTGTCCATTACATGGGCAGGGGGGTGATGCATGTGCAGTTGTAGCAGCCCACTCACACAGGTCATTGCCCTGGACACACCCCCCCTTCCACAGGGCCTGTACATTAGCAGTTGTACTCACCCAATAGCCTTGTGCTTTGTCCATCATAGCGTTACATGTACCGTGGCAATTCCACAGGGCCATTGAGTCATGTGTTGACCCCGGGAAACGTGCGCAGCAATGTGGTATCACTTGTCCGGCGTCACATACCATCTGTACATTCAGTGAGTGGTAGAGTTTCCTATTGCGGTACACCATCTCGATTGCATGTGGTACTGTCAGCTCTATGTGGGTGCAGTCTACTGCACCTATGCAATTTGGCATGGCCGCAATGGCATGGAAGGCCAACTTGGTGGCAATGACCTGGGCAAGGGTACGGTGTAGGGCGATGTGTTCCGACACATGGCGCAGCAAGGCATCCAGTACCTGTCCCAATATTTTAGAAAAACAGGTTTGTGAGAGCTCGTGGAGCTCACCAACTGTGTGCTGATAAGTTCCAGTGCCAAGAAAATGCAGTACCGATACCACTTTCAGGAGGGGGGATTGCGGTGGAAATGTCAATGTGGCTGCTGATGTCGTCCTCAATCATGGTGGTGATGTACATGATTGTTGGACGGTCCAGCCGGTATAATGTGTGGATAATCTGTCCTGGGGTCAGGTTCCAGGATGAGGCCCTGATGCGGGATATTTGAGGCTGCCTACAGAGTCGTGCTGGCTGCACAATTGTGTTTGGCATGGGTGCAGGGTTTGCTAACTGCCGCCTGCCCCTCCTCTGCCTCTGCCTCATCCTCTTCTGCACCATTGCTGCCACCATGTGCAGTGCTGCCTGTAAGTTCAATAGCCCCAGTCCCAATGCTGCTCCAGCTGCTGCCTGCATAGTTGTGTTTGGAGTTGGCCTGGGTGTGGGTGTGGGCCTTTTTTTAGGTTCCCAGTGGCCTTCTGGGTCCAGCTAGGCTCTTTTTGTGCACCTGCGGCCTGATTCAGCTCACCAGGCACTGTTTAACGTCATGTTCATGTGTCCATGGTTTTTCTGCCATTTTTGTGGCAGTGGTTCCTTGTCCGTGATGCTCGTAATGCGCACAGTGTTACTTATTGCCGGTAACTGAGGGGTCTCCATGCCGATGCAGTTTAAAGGGTGCCTTAACTCTCTGGTGGCGGTTTATGGTGGTGGTATTTCCGGGATTGGGATTTGCCGATCGCGGAAGGGGTGCCTGTATGGCTATACTGGCAACGTTAAGTCAGGACCGGCGGACTCATCACAAAAAATGAAGCCGCCTCTCTGAGCCTCTCTACCATTTCTAATAACTCTTCAAATGGAGTGCTCCAGATCACAAAACAAAGAAAAATAATATTATGGGAAAAGTGAGTAAAAGAATACATCATTTTAGGGTTAAAGTGGCAAAAGTGCTTGCAGGTACAGAAAAACCTTATTTATCATAATGGATGTTCCCAAGATTCATATCCCACATTCTTTTTTCGTTTTCCAGTTCCGAAATGCTGGTGAGTTTTCAACGAAATAAAAACATTAGTACCCCAGGATCAAATGAATGAAGACTTCCGACAGATACATTGCTTGAGAAAGAAAAGATCCTGCAAAGGTCTCTCGCTCATCCAAGTGGTACTTATGGACATACAGCACATCTGTAGACACTTCAAGAAAAGCCTCCTCTCTGAACGTCTCTACCATTTCTAATAACTCTTCAAATAGAGTTCTCCAGTGCTAACAGTATTTGAATACTATGGCTGTTGCTATCAGCACCTTTAATGGGTGGAGATTTTCTTTTGCACAACCACTGCTCACAGCTGCAATAAACATATCAAACAACATATAAGCCAAAAAAGACTGCAGCCCAGTATGATCAGGAAATTTCCAATAGACATCATCCCAAGAGACTTGCACCAAATGCCTTATCATAATTGTTGTTCTCAAGCTTCATCCCACATCTTTTTATTTCTTTTCTCAGTTCTGAAATGCTGGTGCATCTTCAACCGAATAAATACACTATTAGTAAGCTAGGATGAAGTGGATGAAAACTTCTGACACATGCATTGCATCAGAAAGAAAAGATCCTAGGAAGGCATCTCGTTCATTCAAGTGCTACTACTGGAGATAGGTGCACCACATCATTAAACACTTCATGAAAAGCCTCCTATCTTAACTTCTCTAGCATTTCTAATAACTCTTCAAATAAAGTGTTCCAGTGCTGCCAGTGTTTGAAGACTATGCCTGTTGCTGGCAACAACTTTTATTGATATGATATGATATGGCATTTGTAACGCGCCTATACACAAGGGGAGGTTGAT
The DNA here is from genome assembly GCF_040938575.1 of Ambystoma mexicanum. Classification (NCBI taxonomy): domain Eukaryota; kingdom Metazoa; phylum Chordata; class Amphibia; order Caudata; family Ambystomatidae; genus Ambystoma; species Ambystoma mexicanum. The sequence goes on along the minus strand of NC_090924.1, from coordinate 560,354,912 downwards.
TCTGCACAACCACTTCTCACAGCTACAGTAAAGATGTAACACCACATATAAGCCAAAAAAGACTGCCCTCCTGTATGGGCCAAAATATCTTGTGCAATTTCCAATAGACATGATCCACATCATCCCAGTAGACTTGCCCCACATGATTTATTATGATTAATGTTCCAAAGCTTTTGGACGAAACCTTAGAAGGGCCATGTTTTAGTGTTTTCATGAGAAATGTTACACATATTCAAACATCCAACTGGTGATGAAAATATAAAATAACAAAAATGACAACTCTGAAAAAACAATGCCACAAAAGATTAAGCCACCTCTGTAGAATTTCTAACAACTCTTCAAATAGAGTGTGACAATGCTGCAACTGGTTGAAAGCTCAAGCGTTTGCTAGCAGCACCTTCAATAGGTGCAGTTTGATTATGCCCAACAACAGCACTCATCTACAGTAAAGATATAAGAGCATATTCAAATAAAAATAGAGTGCAGTCCAGTATGGGCCAGACCATCTTGGATAATTTCTTGTACGCATAATCCACATCATTCAAGAAGACGCGCACCAAATGACTTACCATGATTCATGTCCCAAAGCTTTGAGACAGAACATTTGAAGTCCAACAGCATAGAGCGTTGTTGCAGAATGTGCAAAGTACCTCCTCTGCCTCTTTCATGGAACAGTGTTTATTAACATTAAAGAAACCCAAACTCTCAGCAGTGCTATTCATGTGAGTTGCCTTCTTCTTCAGTGGAAATGAATTCAGAAACTGTCCGTCTATACCTTCAGGACACAGAGTGTCAGTCACTTTTTATTTGTCACATGCATGTTGAACTGTCTTTGTACTGTCAAACAATGCAGGCACAATCACTTTTTGCACCACAAAAAGAAACATATAACTGATAAATACTTTTCTTCCCCTAAGAGCTTTTCCATACTTCTTTTATTCACTTCTCATTCATACCATACCCACCCCTCGTGGGCCTCCTCCATACATGTGAAAGAAGACATTGAAAATGATAAGCTAAAATAACAAGCTAAACAATAACCACTACTTTTTCCCAAGCCCTCTACTTATTTGATGCTCCTAGGTTTCTCCTTATTTGTATTTCCCTGCACTGGTAGGGACAGTTCACTGTGGCTGCCACCTTCTCTCCTCAGACAGAGAGGCTTCTTTTCCTTCCTCTTTCATATTCTCTGTATAAATGAATAGAAAAAGGGCCATACAAAATTCACCAAACCAAAAACACAGTCAATTCAATCACATTCATTTATCGCTTTTTCCCCTCTGTCATACTGTTCCATACCCAAATGCTGGAATTTCAATTCCTTGCAGTCTATACTCACCTGTCCACATTCTTCCAAAAGCCTCCGTTCATTGTTAATCCACAACAGGACTGGGCCTCTCCCTGGAGACGCAGCAGGCAGGATTTTTTCGCAAAACCAGCATCCACAAGAACCACTTCTGCTGCGCACGCCTTTTGGGGGACTGGTCAGCTGTAGGTGGGCACGGCCTTTCTGGAGAGGCCGCTGGATCTCTCTGCAAGTATGGGGGTTAAGGAATCACGTCACCGGGGTCACCAAATGAAGGCAAGTCCCTCTGTACGCACACTCCAGAGTAAATACAACTGCTAGGGAATAAAGCCAAGAGATAGTTCTGCAAGGATAACAAGGTTTACTCGTACAAAATACAAGTACCAGCAAAGAACTCTGCTGCTCGAGATCGCTCTGATCTTACATCATCAAACATGAGTTTATAAACATAAAAAGCATGACATCTTTTCAGGACATTCTGGTGCTGACATCTTTTCAGGACATTCTGGTGCTCCTGATTGGAGGCACCCTACACATGGGCCTGCTCCATAAGTGATGCCAGGTGCTAATTGTCTGGTTCTTCCCTGTCGATCAGCTGGGCTCATCCTTGTGGTGAAGTTCAGGTCACACATTAAATACAATATATCTAATCTAAGCTAAACAACTGAAACCTGTTATTCATTCGTTATAGCAGGCCCCTGGGCATCACAGGAAAGGGGTGCCAGGGAGAGGGGAGGATAAAATACTTTGGGCCTCATTACGACCCAGGCGGGGGACCATGGTGCTTTTAGCACCATGGTCCATGCCACTGTCCGCCATGGCGGAATGAGGAATTACCACCCCATTCCGAGGTTGGTGGGGCGGTAATTCCCCATGCCGCCATGACTCTTCCCCATTCCCATTTTTGCCCCATAGGGCTCAATGGGAATGGGGAAGGCGCTTATAACGGTACCGCAAATTGCGGTACCGTTTTTAGCACCAAAGTCCCTTTGCGGGTCCCTACTTTAACGGCTGGAAAAACCAGACGTTAAGGTCGGGTCCCGCAAAGGGACCTCGTAATCAGGCGTTAAGGGTTTAACGGCGCCGACACCTTTTACGGCGCCATTAAACCCTTAACGCCAGGGTCGTAATGAGGCCCTTTGTGGGTTATATCGCCTTGCATGGGATTTGCCTAATTTGGAAGCACCTAGGGATGGGATAGGCTCATGTCCATCACAACAATGTTTATTTGCAGTGTTGTGCATGTTAGTTGTAGTGACCATTGCCATCAGATAGTGTTCATTATTATTTTCTTAATTTCCTGTGTTTGAGTGGCAATTATTTTTTACTGTATTTTTTAAGTTTGAAAAATGTTGACATGTAGCTTTTGTATTTGTTATTAAGGCTGATGGTTTCTTTGATTGTACTGCTTGTACTTCTAATGTATTTTGAGCTGTGTATTATTTGTAGGTGTTTCAAGTGTTTTGTGAGGTAATTCAGTTGGTGGTGTTGTGCAAGTTCATTTTTGTAATGTGCTTTTTTTGTATTTTCTTGTAGCTGAATTGTTATCATCATCCCAGTGAATTTGCACTAGATGTTGTACAGAAAACTATGCGATGGAACATTAGAAGGTCCATGGTGTAGAGTTTTATTGTAGAAGGTGAAGAGTATCTCCTCTGCCTCTTTTTTTGCAGCATTCCTTCACCAACTGTCTGCTGTTTTTGTCATGCATGTCGATTGTTGGTCCACATGATGACATGGTCAGTACTTGTGGTCTAATGTTCAGATATGTTGGAATGTTTTTGTAGGGAGCAAAATATAAAACAATGAAAATGACAACATGAAAAAGACAATGCTGCTAAAAATGAAAAAGTAAAAAAAGTAGTTTGATTAACAAAATTTGTTTGATGACTTGTTCTCCAAGTTTATTTATCCTACCCTATTTTCACTTGTTCTCAAAGTTTTCTTATCCTACCCTATTTTCTCTTGTTGTCCAAGTTTTCTTAACCTTCTCATTATGCGTTCTGCATGCTACCAGTATAGTGTTGTTTGTTTACTTTCACCCAGTTTATATATCCCTGTTTGCTTTTTGTAGTGGTGTTTTCTTACAGTTTTTTATAGTATTGTATGTTTTTTTTTAAATCTAGGTTGCTGTTTTTTTCCCAATGACCCGGCTAGGATCCAGCCCAATGATCCCTAGGCAGTTGGAGATGCGGGTATCCGCAGCAACGACCGTGGTGTGTGCCAGGAACGATTTTGATGGTTCAGCGTGGTTGGATATTTTGATAGCCGCGGCTAAAGATACTCTTTTAAAAGAAAATAAAATTTGGATTTTTTCAAAAATATGTATTGAATGTAGTGTTTGCAAACAGTTTGGGGCCGATTCATGGAACAAACGTGTGCCGAAAATCTACGCGCAAGCAGGCGCAAGCGGAAAAAAAGAGGCGCACGCGTGCGATTCATGGAAGTCCCTGCGCGTGTCTTCCTGGGGATGTGCGCCAAACCCGTGCATGGCGCACACGTCACTGCAACATCCCGAAAGACGTGTGCGACGCGCACAGTGAAAGCGCACAACCTCTGCGCATACACTAGAAAGTGGGCGGAACACGGGGCGTAACGCGCGGAATGGGGAACAACTTGCGAAAACGCACCCAGGCTATTCGCGTGTAGAATTTCTCGCGCACCCCTGAAATACACGCGCCCAGGCTATTCGCGTGTAGAATTTCTCGCGCACCCCTGAAATACACGCGCCCAGGCTATTCGCGTGTAGAATTTCTCGCGCACCCCTGAAATACACGCACCCAGGCTATTCGCGTGTAGAATTTCTCGCGCACCCCTGAAATACACGCGCCCAGGCTATTCGCGTGTAGAATTTCTTGCGCACCCCTGAAATACACGCGCCCAGGCTATTCGCGTGTGGAACTTCACGCGAACCCCTGAAATACACGTAGCACGCTCCCCCAGACCTGATCACGTGAATAAGTTCACACGAACCCCTGAAATACACGTAGCACGCTCCCCCAGGCCCGATCGCGTGAGTGACTTCACGTGAACCCCTGGAATACACGTAGCCCGCTTGCCGTGCTGGTACAGGGTTAGCGCAGCCCTTTGCGCTGGATTGGGGATTTTGATGGCTTTTCCCTGCGCGGAAGGCGTTCTTGGGGGCGTAACTGGCGCTGCTGCAAGGTCGCTGCGCCACTATGCGCCACGGCTGGTTTTGGTGGCTGGAATCCATGAATACGCTGTGCGCGGAAATGGGTTTTGGCGCACGCGGTTGGCGCAGGGATTCGCACGCGCACACTGTGCGCCAGCCGCGTGCGCCCCTTGTGTGCTGAATTCTATGAATTACCCCCTTAGTGTAGCATTTGAAACACTTTTTAATCAATAATAATGTATTTATGTGTGCATACTTGAAAGGGGTTAATAAATATTCAAACACGTTTTGTTCAAAACAAGTTTATTTGGGAGGGGATGTGGTTATGGGTTTTATTTCAGTTTTATTTTTAATACATGATATATCTTGTTCTGTAGCCACATTTTCTGAATTTTTACTTTCCATGATTCGTTTTTTCATTGCTTGCATGTCTTTTTGTATATTCATCATTATTTCTTTTAATTCTATCAAGGAATCCATAATTAGATGGGTGGGTCCTTGTTGTGGTACTTCCTTTGTGAATCATCTGGACACTTGAATCACTTTTTGACAGTATTTTAAATATTTGTAAACAATTGAAGATATAATACACTTTCAAAATATCCTGATTGCGGTGTATCTTCTTCTGGAGCATTGTTTTGAGTGTCTTCTTTTCTAATCATTTCTTTTGTATGGTAATTCTCCTCCAGCCATTCCATGTACTGTTTCAGGGTTCTAGTGGTACAGAGAAGTACTTCTTGTAAGCTTAGAATTTGGAATGGAGGAAGATTAATGAGGAGAGGAGGTGGAACGTTTGTGTTTTCTTTGTGATTAGTTATTCATTGTTTGTGTGGTGAGTGGCTGTCAATAGGATTTCAAGTACCTCAGATGCTATTGAATTGTATAGAGCCTTTGAGAGAATGTATTTTTTGAGTGATGTTTATATATGCCAATAAAATTGTAGATGGGCGAGGTGCACCCTTAGGAAACAGTGCTGTTTTTGAGGTATATTTATTGTTGTATTTGATATTTGAAACATGGTGCCAATTCCAGAAGGAGATGAATGTCTTTGTTCAGAAGATTGTGGATTTTCTTTTGAGAATGGGGTTAATAGTGATGTTGAGGACATAGGTGATGAGTTCTCTAAGCATAGGCTTGCACGTTTATTTGGTTATGTAATATTATACTAGATGGAGTGTTTGAAATGAGAGGTATATGCTGCGATTGTGACAATGAAAATTAATTAATCATCTAAAGAAAGAGCAAAATGTTTTTAATTATTATAGAAGTGAAGAGTATTTCTCTGATTGCAAATGTTGGTGATGTGTTGGTAGAAGAACCCAGAGAACTTTTTAAGGATATTTGAAAAGGAAAATGCATTTGCTATCCTTTTATAAAATAGCCACGGCTACAGTATCAGCCAATGAAACATACCCTGTCAGGCGTATTTCAGCCGCAGGTACCGACCGGGTCAGGCCAAAGCCACAGGTACAAGCAGGCGAATGACACATTGTGTATTTTTGGCAGGTGCAGCCGATGCTATAACTATCGCCCCCCTAGCCGCTGGTAGGAACTCACCAATCGCATGTTGTGGCCTTTGATAACCGTGGGCACGAGCGTGCAAATGGCATGCCATGTATTCTTGGCGGGTGCAGCTGAGGATATAACTGTCATGCCCTAGCCGGGGGTATGAACGCACCAATCACATGTTGCAGTCTCTGATAGCTGTGGGTATGAAACACAGGATAGCCATGGTTATGGCCAGGCAAATGCCACACCATGTCTTTTTGTTGGGTGCACACGCGACTATCGCTATCGTGTCACTGTACCCGCGAATACAGCAGACTACAGGTTGTATTTTGGTACAGTGTTCATATTATATTATGGATGTTTTAGCTCAGATTTGTACATGTGTTTCTATTTGGATGTTGTCACCTGAAGGCTAATGTGAATTGACTTTTTTACTGATATGTGTTTTTGAGCACATTAGAACACATTTTGCGTAGCCGTGACTATAGGTGGGTTTTTGTCGTGTAAGCAGGGTTATAGCCGTGGGTATGTTATTAGGAAAAATTAGGATGAAAATAAACATTATTATTTGCTTTCTACAGTGCTCTTTTTGTGCTATTGAATTGTGAAAGCTATGCAAGTGACATTTGTGTGAACTTTTGACAGTATGATTTCCGAATTCAGAGTGTACACATGTTCTGTGATTGGCTCTCGTGAAGATCTATTCATTATTTGGAGCAGCTGAAAGTGAGTGATAGTGTTTTTTTATATACTTTATGTACAGTTGTGCATTATTTTCTTTTTAAGATAACTGAAGTATGTTTAGGGGTCTCATTTGGTCAAGTTTATAATTATTGTTTGCAAAGTAGGGTTTTCTATATTTTACTTCAGTGCTTTTAGGAGAGCGATGAAGCAGTATGACATGGTATGCTATGCTTATTTTTGCCAGAAAATATATTTGCAAATAAAGCTAGTTTCTCAGTGACATTGGAAGATTTGATATGAATGAGGGTGCATAAAAAATCCTAATGTGAACCAAGCAGTATAACTCTACCCTTGACAACTATTGTGGCTGTGAGTGTGCTTTGTAGATATTAGGCAGTTTTTTGTGACCCTATATTGGTGATTTTTTCTACTGTGTTAGAATTGTGGAAGTGTGAAATCACAAAGTAGAGAAGGTGACTTTATAGTGCAAAGTGGGTAGGGTTTCGTAATATATGGGATATTTTTTTATACTGCAGGATTTTCACTATAATTTTTCAAATTTGCGTACAAACGGTGTGTTTTGGAAGTACAGGAATCGATTTGGGTTCCATGCTATATAATGCAATATGTTGTTATGCAATGCACTGACATAGAGAGATGTAAAATGAATGGGGGTGCATAGTGGTTTGGGGGAAACAGTAGTATGGATGAGGTTTGCTAACCTGGTTTTCTGGGTTTGCTTAGGTGACATGGCCATAGAGGTTTAGTGCAGTGGGGATGGGCAGTGAAGGGATGGCATACATATTGATATGTTTTGTTAAGTAGTAGTAGTGCTTAGTGTGCAGGTGAAATGTAGGATAATGGAGATGGCTTTTGGCCCAAGCACATATGAATAGATAGAAACAGGTGAGGCATTTGACTTTACATGTTATTGGATGGGGATGACTAAGAAGGATGATTACATGGTTGTTAGGAGGGTGAAGCTTGTGACATAGCACTGTTATGTGAGTAGCAGTAGAGTGAATGTTGTCTACCTGGAGTTGACTTACATTCTTTAAACAGAGGGTTGTTAGGTGTGAAAACTGGAGCTGGGTAGAGTAACTCAGTACCAGTGCATTATTTTGCAGCTTTTTTCTCTTGATATCTTTGTCATGAATGGTTTATGTATATATTATTTGCATTATGGGTATGCTTTATTTCTCTTTTTATTGTGTTGATTCTCAAAGTAATCTTTACAAAACATGCAGATAAGATAAATATAAAAAAAATGACCATGAAGATCAAATAATAATCTAACATCTTATTTCATATGGGTATATAATCTATATATCCCAATTTAGTGATTTAAAAGTAATGATAAAATATATAAAGTCACATATAAAAATTCTAGAAATGTCCAAGTCTCTCAATTAATCTATAATGCCATAGAATTTCAGGTGTTAGATTTCTGAGGTCTTTGAAATACATTTTCAAGTGAGAAGTCTGCTCGACTACGAGCATCGCACATGCTGTTAATAGATGTTGCAGATTTTCCGGCTGATCAATTTCTGTTGCAAAATCTGCATATGTTATCATATTTGGGGAGGAGTTTCCATTTGTTCTCCTTAAATTAAGCCCTTCTGTATGAGGGGATGGAAACTTCCTTAGGTATGATTCGGGAATTCAATATTTTTTGAAGCCAAATGGGTTGTTTTTGGAAATCTATATATTTCAGTCACAGGTCCTGAGTGTAGATCCAGTCATGTTGGTAGAGCTTCTGCTTAGCACGTGTTGGATTTTTCTTTAACAGCTCAGGTGACATATTTTCCTCTCTCATGTTTTTCATGGTTTCCTGCTGCCATGTGGCAATAAAGCTATGATTGGACAATGTTAAATAGTGAGATAGAATCTGCAGTAGGGATTCCGAAGTGGTGCATATAAGGCATTTCCTATATAGAGAGCACAGTTTCCAGGCATAAGAACTATATAAAGAAAGTAGACCTATTTCATGCCTGATTATGCACCCATGTTTCCGGACTGGCAAACTTGCACCAGATAATTCATTATAATTCAGGATTGCAATTATTGTGACAGAACATTAAAAAGGCCACATCGTCAGGTTTTCTAACTCAATGTGATTTTTTAATGTCCTTAATTTCACTTAAATTTTAAATCCTTTTTAATTGATTGTACTTCTTTTCCAACATTAATTAATAGTCATTTTAATTGTTTTAATTAATCCAGGATTCCTTTTGTGAGTAGTTGTTGTAGTGCTTCTTCTTTGATTCTTTGTTATACTACAATAACTTCTTCAACTGTTCGTAAATATTTCAAAGATTTTGAAACAATTGAAGATATAATATACTTTAAAAATAATTGTGTTATTTGTATGTCCATTTTATAGTAGACAGACAATCTATATGTATTTGGTGACTACTATTTCTTTCTTAAAATATTATTGTTAGTCTCATTTTACATTTACATAAGAGTGAAGTGAAGCTTTAGGAGATTGTGCTATTTTTAAGTTACGTTCATTCTTGGGTTAGATATTTCAAATATGCAGCCCATTTTTGAACGAGATGATTTTTATTGTTCAGAATGCTTAGACATTACCAGGCGGAAAAACTGGAACATGTAATGTAGACACTATTGTCAAAATCAACAGTTCATAAAGTATTGGTGGCATCACACTGGGGGAATCACCTACTCAATGTGCACCCAATTTCCATACACATAACAAATGAGCTCCAAGCATTAATGTTCACATGCTTCAAAACAGAACATTAGATGGGCCACTCTTCACATACATGAAAGAACTATAGAGCTCCTTTAAGAGACATATTTGTTGCAACACATACTTTTGTCTGTTGTTATCATCAGTGCATGCTAAGGATGGAAATCATCATTCAATAGCCTATGCCATAAGGCTCCACCATGACCCCACCCAAACCTAACAACCCTTATTATTCACTGCAGCCACCATGCATCCTAGTTCAGTGTCCGCTATACCATAGTAATGTAACCAATGGCCACTGCTCATTGCTTGCAACTATGTCAAGTCTCCAAATCCATGAAGCATAGGCATCAGCCATGCTGCATTCCCCAAATAAACAAAATCAGAGTACACATTTGCGTCTGTCGAGGGTCAGGCCCACTACCCAGACACCAAATGTATATCACTAGTTTTTCTACTTACATTCTTACACTTTGGAAAAATAAAAAACAACACATATTTCCAAAAACATTCCTGCAGGTCCTTGCTTATGCTCGTTGCACATTTTTGTTGTAAGCTAGTCCACCAATTCAGGCTGTAACCACAAGCTAAATATGTTTTCCCATTCAAGCCTACCGGTTCGGCCATGCTGCATGCCACAATAAGCAAATTACAGTACGCATTTCTCCTTGCTAACACCCATGCCCATTGCCCATTCACCAGAGTTATATCACTGTGTTGTGTACTTACTATTTATAATTTTAAAAAAGTCAGGACATATTTGCAAAACCATGCTTTCCAGTTCGTGCTGACTGTCCTCGTACCTATGACTGGACCATGACCTTATGCCATGACCCAGACAATCTGGCCACTGCCCATGGCCACAAGCTATACCTCAATCACCACAGATATATCACTATTTGTTGTACCTACATTATGACACTTGTCAAAAAATAGTCATGCTTTCAGGTCCTTTCCAATGCTCCTTACACAACTTTTCTGGAAAGCCGCCCATGTTTTATTTTTTCAAAACTGTCAAAATGTACGTCCATACAATAGTCATATAACTTAGCCCCCACTTCACAAAATCCATTCAGACTTTGCACAAACATTCAAGGTTGGGTCTATAATCTTTCTGAAAACATTTTTCCACATTCAGCAAAAAAGTTATAAACCATTTAAAAATGTTGAGACCCCCCCTCTAATTTTGCCCGCTCTTCACAAAATCTCACCAAGCTCTGCAAAAACATTTATATCTAGATCTAAAATCTTTTGCAATCTTTTCTGCAGATTCGTCAAAGGGCACCACATTTATAAGCCTTTACAATATTTTGCCCACCCCCCTCTAATTTTGTTCCCTCTTGACAAAACAGCACAACCATTCAGAATGCAGTTTCATAGAGTGGTGCCAAAGCTGTAAGCCATCTAAAGCATAGATGCCCCCGAACATCTCAGATGTTTGTGGACATCACAGGACTGTCCGGGACTGTGTGCCCAGTAAACTGCCATTGACTGCCAGCTGCCAGTATTTCTGTAGCAAATACCAGTAAAGCAACAAGAACATTAAAACAAAAACAGTGTTTCCTATTTAAAACTGTTGCACATGCAAACTTCAAATAAACCATCCCAACATGTTACAACCTCTAATTTCTGTACTGAAATAGCATTCCCCAACACATGCTGCATTTAACATAGTAGGCGTTTGCATAGCAATAAGCCCAAAGCCAAGGGGGCATTCCTGCATCTGATACTGCCCCAAAGTCTTTATTGAACACTTCACCGTAGTCAGAACCTTTAACTATGGGCACACGAAATATCACACCACACCAGCAACAACAAAAAAATCTTTTTAAAACAAACACATTTTTATATTACCCCAAAAATCCCTTTAACACACACCATAAGTGAGTAAAAAATCATTGTAGATAACATCACCTTCTACTGCTCTGTGATTCATTTTTTATTTTGAAAACAACAAACATACTTCATGATTTTATATGGCACACCTCACTAAAATGCAATTTCTTTCCTAATAAACAACTTTCAATAATTATTCCCATCCATTTTCTCCATATACAGCAGCAGCAGCGGCAGCACTTCATTGTTAATAAATACATTAAAACACAAAGAATACCACAGAGCCTATGAACATATTATCAAATAAAACTTTCAACTCAACAATCACCAACAACTGATTAATGGCAATCATATTTTATCACAGGTAACATGAACTGCACAGTGTGAGTTCTGCAGTGAAAATAAAAAAAGTAGACAAAAGGGAGTTCATACTTTACAAAATCAAAACCACAAAAAGAGGAATTTATTATAAGATAACTAATGAAATTGCCAACATGTTCACTGCAACCTATCACAATGAATTACACAAAAATAAATGGAACACTACCCAATTAGTAACACCAAAACACATACAAACCCTGCTCAGCATCAAATGTAGCTGTGGATATTGAACATGGCTACAAAGCTCACTTGTAGCCGTGGGTACACATACATTTTTCTGCAAGCCCCAAATCAAACTAAATTGGCATTCAAACCTTCAAATCAAATAAGTGAACAACCAAATACATGAAATAACAAACACAAAAAGAATATGTACTGTATCAGTCACATAAAAGTATGATTATTGCACAGGAAATGTATATTTATAGACATGGCTTTCAATACACCCGCAGCTCCAGCTGCAACAAATTAAATGCAAAGTAGTATTAACGCGCCAACGCAAATGTTTTTTTTATAGATGCGGCTATACAAGAGCCCCTCTTAGATGTCTGTTGATAGCCACAGCTATCCGCAAAAACTTTAAATACAAAATGTAATGTCCACTACTCCAAACTCCCAAAGCTGTCGTCCCCAATATGCCCACCAGCCCCCCTGCACTTCTCATAATCCTCCTCCACTCTCCTAGTCTCTTATAATCCCCCAAAACACTCACTGCTTATAACATGCCTCCCCACCAAAAGTTTAGGATAGCCAGGACTACCACACGTCCACAAACACATGGCGTGTCACTTGTTCTTATATAGCCGTGGCCGCAATGGGGGAGGTGTCTACTCGTGACTAGCAATGCTGCACGCTGGATGGCTGTTCGTTAGTTGTGAAAACTAACAATAGCAGCATCCACCAATTAGAAAGTACAACACACATACATGATACATACCCTACTCATACAAACTACTAGAAATTCAAAGCAGGAATCATTTTCCTGGAAAAGACTAATACTGAAGATATCATGGCTGCTTTCAAAACTGTGTGACTGATTGGAGACAGTTGGCTGTTGGTTCCACGTTTTTCTAAAATTGTTAAGTCTGAGCAGTACAGGGCACCCAGACGTCATACTAATTCATTGTGGAGGCGATGATTTGGGGAATATACTAGGGGTGTCCCTTACTTTAATGATGAAACAAGACATGGAAAAACTAATGAAACTATTTCCTCACACCATCTTCATCTTTTCCAATATAACTCAGAGGCAAAAATGGATATGGACCACCAGATTTAATGGTAAAATTGAGAAATCCTGGAGCAATGTTCATAAAGCAGTTTCAGTATTCATGAGAGACCACAACCAATTATGGATTGGATTTCGAACAACAACATACAGTTCTACATGGCCAATTTCTATAGGCATAACGGGGTACACCTAAGCGATGAAGGAAATGCAGCGTTCCTTGTTAACATCAAAACAGTACTGATGTGCTAAAGTTCTCCACTCAGTGTTACCCCAAACAGTGCTTTTAAGGGCTACTTATCATATATAAATACAGAAATACCAAAATATTTTTTTTAAAAATCATTTTTGTTATACCCGCAGATACAGTTCAATGAATTTTATCAATGCCACAGTTACAAAAAGTTACTTGAGAAGGGGACTGACTTTAACTTTTATACTACTATACAACTTGAATAATCAGTACAGAACAACAGTGCACATGTACTTTTATGAGATAACTGAAAAATAATAAAAATATGTAACAATAAACTAGGTAGGCTAACATTCCACAGCCACACAATATAAAACCATATCTGAAAATACACACCCTAAAATACATTCTATTGTACATCTAAACTACACTACAATTCCTCCTTTTCATATTAATTTTGTTAAACTATTTTCTGCTATTTCTCTCCAACGTCGCACATGCTCAAAAGTCTGAAAACACACACCCAAAATAAAAAAAGACTCTCTAATACTTACTAAGTCTCTGACCATGGCCTTTGGCCATGGCCAGGGATTTTTCACCCCATTGAGAGTATACCTAAACAGGGAACTGTAGAGGGGGAGCCAAAAACCTCTACCAGAAGTCCCGTCCCTAACCTGCCTATATTTTGGGAACCAGAGATAGTGACAAAGACGACACTTGTAATGATGCCAATAACACGAGCAGCCTTTGAGGCAAAGTACCCATTAAGAAAGCCATTCTTTATGTATCCACAAAGAGTTGACAGTCTCTTGGGGAAAATCTCTGAAGAACGGAAGAAGATGGATGAAGAAGCAGACTATTGATGTCACATGATGTAACATGATGCACTGAGAAGAGATAATAGTGGAGCACGTAAAGATATAGAATCCGATGACGAAGTAAAGAATAAAGTAACCTGTTATGTGTAAAATAAAGATTACATGTTTGAAGAAGCACGGGATACAATGGAAATCATTTTATAAATGTACAGAGCCAACAACACAAGTAGACTAAGTGATCATATAAGCTAGCTATACGTAGTATAATAGACTGCAGGCGGTGCCGCCCGGTATATATATGTATATGCAATCTGGATGTTTCACACAATTGTTTAATAGACTGGGATCTCAGGAGCAGGAAGCCTGAAGTGTGTCGCAGTTAACGAACATTAGCTGACGAGCAAGAAGAAATCAAGAAGGCTTGTCTGGCCCAGTGTCAAGAAGACCAGTGCAGCCGAGAACTGGTTGTCTATTCAAAGGATACAATTAATACAAGAGACAAGCCAAGCTCCTGTCAAGGTGCAGCTGAGAGACAATGAGTGCCACGTTTTATTCACTTTAATATCATTTAATATTGAATTGAAGCTCGAATCGTGGTCTTCAGACATGTTAGCTAGATGAAAATAGGCTTGAGCAGAACTATGCAAAAGACCAGAAGTTAAGAGCATGCTCACTCCCAATTATTCCCAGGAGTTTGTGGGGCCTACAAGGCCATATTCAAAGGCTAATCCTATGGCAGACAGTTTGAGTGATGATAGATGTTGGGCTAATTGGGTGGGGAGGTATGGTCAAGATCAACCCACCCGCACCTGGAGTACCAGCTTGTGCGCTGCTAGCGAGTCGAATATTCCAGAAGGGTACAAGTGTGCCAACCAATGATAGAGGGCCACATAGCAAAGTGCTCTATAGTTTGTGAACCAATAGATTGGCGTGTATTTTTTGATGATGAGGATGACATGCACTAGAGGAATGCTTAGTCGGCCACCTGACAGTAGAGATCCACTCACAACACAAACCCAATAGAAAGTATATGTAGATGTTTCCCATTACCCAACCACAGCCCCACGTACGCTTTTACAATTTGCCACGTAGTATGACGTCAATGATGATGAATCTTTAGTATAAAAGAGTGTTTTTTAAGAAAATGTTTGAGCGTGATACTGTTGACATCCGTAGATGTCCGTTGTACTCCCTCTTTTAGATAATTGTTAATAAAACAGCGTACCTTTTTTTGCCAACTTCCTGAGTCAACCTTATTATTGCTGTTTGAGTAATTTCTGCATCCCCATCCTTCCCATAAGTGCGGCACCTCATCTTAAAGAGCCCCCTCGGGTTCAAGTGGTAGTGGGTCAGATGGTTAAAATAAAAGGTCAGTCGATTTAGTAGATTTGATTTGAGATTCTCGGATAATCCGACACCCTCCACATCTAGTTGGAAGGACACAAAGTTTCCTGTGGAGAGCGGCCGAAATAGTCAAGCTTGCAAGTAAAGAAGACACAAATGGGACTGGCCCCTCTTTGACAAAATCCCTCCTGGTTTCCACAGGCGTTGAGTGGACTGAAGGCAACAGTGGCCTGATTGAAGGAGGGGAGACGATATCGAGGGCCTACAGCTGAAAAGCGAATGGCGAGTAGACTAAGAGAATAGCAAATTGTGGGGAAAGGGGTAACAATAGAATAAAGTAACTGGGGGTTGTTTAAGTGTGTGACAGGGCAAAGATATGTTATAGAGAGTTAAGGAGAGACGGATAGCGTCTAGAAGCCCAGCAGTCCTCGTTCAAGAAGCGTAGAAGAAGTCATTTCAATATCCAAGTAGATAAAAATTGGCTACACACAGATAGATGTGTGAAAGGAATTGACTTAAACTCCCATGGGGGCATTTTAGGGGCTAGTGAAAAGAGGTGTCATGACGTGCATGTGAGAGTCGACTAAGTTTGTCTTTCTGTGGATTTTATGAGGTGTTGAGAACAAAACTGAAAAGATAGGCTGTGTTGAAAAGAGTCAAAAGTATTATCTACTCTAAATTAATATCGCCGTCGATTATAGAGAAGATTGAAATTGTTGTGAAGTAAAGGTTTTGAGTGCCGAGTGTGGAGCACGCTCATATTTATTATTTTTCTGAAAGCATATTTTTGTGCAAAAACTGATAAGTATAGACAGTCAATTGAGACTTGTCAACATGGGAGAAGACCCACCACTGATGCACATGTGCAAAATGCTGGCCAAACATATGCCCAAGATGAAACAGTATAGTGCAGAATGGATAAAAGGCACAGCAGATAAGATGTTCATGCCGTGGCCACAAGAGGGAGCACTGTCAAATGCAGTATTACAACATATGTCCACATACCTGCACGCAGCAGTCACAGGAAAGAAATTAGAAAAAAACACTAGCTATTCTAGAGCTCTGTAAAAAGTACCAGGAGGAGCGAGAGTATCCGCCCCCTGAAGAATGGATGCTTAACCAGAGCAAGAAGAAGGGTGTTGAGACTTCTGCTCCCCCTACTCCGTTGGAAATAAACAGCGATAGTACAAGATATAGGGCTGTATCCGTTAAAGGAACTGAAAGCGATGACAGGATATAGCAATCCAATATACGAACCACCTGCGTACAGCATTGGCTATAGTTCTGAAGAGAGAAGGAAAAAGGAAGAAATCTTTAAAGCCTTGCAGAACAAGGAGGAGAAAAGTGAACGACCAAGCATATCTTTAGAGATAGAACTCTAAAGATGTAAATGGGAAAAGGATAAAGCTGACAAGATAACGCTTGTGCAGAACGAATGGATGGGAGGACAGAAATTGCTTAAACTTGATGGGAAATATATTGAGGAAGTAAGGCAAGGAGAAGATCAATGCAAACAAGATAAAAAGACAGGGAACAAGAAAGAAGATTAATGGAAGATGAGAAAAAGAGAAATAATAGACAACAGCGAGAACAAATGTATCAGGGAGAACAGCAAAGAAGGGAAGAAAGGGTAGAGGTGCAAAGGAGACATGACAACAGGCAGAGAGTACTTGAAGAACAAGACAGGTTAGGAAGGAAGAGAGAAGAAGAAGAACAGACATTTCGTGACAAAAGAATGCAAAGACGAAGAGATGAGGAAGTGCGTAGAGCAAATGAGAGAATGCAAGAGAAAAGGAAGGAGGAGGAAAGAGTTAGATGGGAAGCAAAGAAACTAAGAGAATTAGATGAAGAAATGGAACAAAAATGGAGACCAAAGGAACGCGACATTGAGCATATTCGAAAGGGTTTATTGGAACCATGTCCAGTGATATCATGGAGCCATATAGAGATGTTCCTCCAGACAGAGGGAGCAGCAATTTAGCGGCTTGGAATAAAACTAGAGGAGTTTGCACCATTAAAGGAGGCAACGCCAGGACCGTCTATGGTAAACAAAGAGTTTTGAGATAGGACGCATCAGAGATAGAATCTATCAAGTTTATTGAGAGATGAGGACAAAAGGTGAATCGGGAAGCAAGGGAAAAGAAGATTGATCTATAATTGCCGAATTGCGAGGCAAGGAAGGAAGCCCTTTTAGTCTCGCGCATAGAGACTTATCGTAAGACCGTCTGACTTTGAACAGAGGTGAGAGAGAAGAAAGCCATACTAGTTGGGGACTAGATCTATCAGATGGGTACAGGGAAGCCATCCAAGGGGAAGAAGGAGAGAGCGCATGTGATCCGGAAGGTTGCATGCTGTCGGACAAGGAAGTAAGATGGTCAGGTTAAGAACAATTCAAAGGTAGGACGCCAGAGCCTATAGTATATTCTTAGTGCACTAAAGAACTAGTGCATAGTGAGAAAGGAGAATCGCCACCATATGTGATCAGACTAAGGTCATTGCCAGGAAGAAGGCGATGCAGAACCATTGTCCGTACTATGGATAGACAGACAATGGGAGCCAATGGCACAGCTGGCTATACGCAGTTCCTCTTGTTATAGAAAGGAGGAGCTAGGTCACAGTATATCCCATGGCCAGAGATGGATAAGTATAATTTAAGATGCAAACTTCCCAGCTTAACGATGGGTGTGGGAAAATGGATTTATGAACTAGAAACAATGACAGGAGGGAATACTCTAGCAATAGGGGACATTAAGGGTCTCCTAGCAGCCATTCTTGGGGAAATGGATAATGACATTTGGGCACTAGCAGCCTATTCTAGTGTCAATGCACAGAATACAGCTCACGATGGAGTGCCATTTAATAATTGCAGAGCAGATATTTGGAGAGCCCTGAGAGTACAGTATCCTGATACCTCAGATATGGGTGCAATTATGGCACGTAAAATGCAACCAGATGAAGATCTGCTTGCTTACATTCAGACTATTCAGGAACGGGTGTCTTTGGAAACTCGGGCGCCTTGGGGGAAATCAGTGGCAGTATTTTACCACATTTTATGTCAAGGACTGCCAGAGCAAGTGCAGAGGCAGCTCAAGAAAATACTGGGTATGAAAGTAAAACCCTGGGCAGCAATACAGTTGACCATAGTGCATCACTGTTGACTGTGGCAAGAGAAGAATAAGAAAAAAGAGGAAACCAGAAAGCTTGAAGAAGCCAAGCTAGTACAGAAGAAATTGTGAAAATACTCATTAGAAGGGGCGATTTCGACAAGCGGAGAAGGGCTCGTAATGGCCTATGGGTGCGTCACAGGGAAATAATCAATGTCAGACAGATCAAGGAGGAAGTGGGTTCATGCAGAGAAGCTGAGGAATGCGTTTCCGAGGAAGGGGTGGTTTTCAGAATAATCAAAACAGTTTTCAGAACATGTAGAATGACAATAAGAATATGCAAGGAGGGCAATTAAGACGAGCGCCTCTTGAATGTTGGGCATGCTGCATGACAAGCCACAACACACGCACATGTGGAAGTCAAGGGTATATACAGAATGGGCAATTTTAAAGAGGGCGGACAGCTTACTTTCCGGCATATAGTCCACAAGTTAGAACTGGATTTGCACAAGATCAGACAATGTATCAGCAACAAGTGCTCCAAATGCAGCAGGCCCAACCATTTCAGCAAGCACCATTGAGTCCACTGCAAGGGCAGTCACAACATGCACCCATGCAAATACAGCAGAATGCAAACACGGGACAACTAATGACACCAAGAGTGTGAGGTGTTACTGTGATGAATGGGAATCCTTTCACGTGTACTGGGAGGCAAATCTTTTTCTTTTTTGGTAGACACGGGTGCAACTCGCTCATGTATACAGGAGGGAAAATTTACGTTATCGGGAAATGTCATGAATGCTCAAGGCTTCTCTGGAGCTACACGTAGAGTTCCTTTTACTGATGAATTGCCAATTTCTGTATGAGAATGTGACATGTCTGCACCTTTATTGTATTCACGGAAGACACCAGTTAATATTCTGGGGCGAGATTTGATGACAAAGCTTAACATGACAATTTAATTTACTGATGATGGCATAGTTTGTTCCACTCCTGGGATACACTATTTAAATATGGGTAAATTTATAATGGCATTTACAAGGCATATGGCTATGCGAGGAGTGATCTCGAACCTGAAGTTTTTCTGTTTGGGATACGAATTTTGTTAACATGGTTGCCTGGCTTAGTGGGAAAGACTGTGAGAATACCTGATGAGTATCTGTTTAGACCACATATACCTATGGACACAGAGTGGGGACGAGTTATCCTTTCTTAAATCAGTAGCAGCTGTAGTATGAGGGGAATTAGCCATGCTTGAAGTTTGGAATGACGGAAGGCCATGGAGAAAGGTCATTGCTATTGGTGAAAGGTATAGACTGACAGATGTCACAAATGAGGATTGGTTTAAAGAAAATCCAGCAGACGATGAGTTGATAATTGAAATTAATATTACATATTGGATTAAGATAGAGGAAAGAGAAGTGCTGCAGCAAATGCTGATAGTATGGCAGCGTCCAGAATATTTTTTTTGAGGATTTAGACAAAGTGCCAACCTCGTTATGGACTACAGGCCCCTATGACATAGGCCTATTCAAGGGGGTAGGAGAAATTCAGATTTGTTGAAATGAAAACAGGAGCAATTTTACCTCAAACAAGGCAGTATCCCATGTCTTGAGAGGCAGATTAAGGAATTTTTAAAACTATTTCAGCATTAATGGAACAGAGTATTCTAGTGACGTCAGAGTCACCATGCAATACCGCAGTGTATCTGATAAAAAAATTCTAAAGGAGGGTCATGGCGTTTAATTCAGGACATGAGACCAATTAACCAGATTGTAGAGGCAGAGTTCCTTCTAGTTCGAAATCCTGCGACGATACTGTGTAATATTCCTGTTGAAGCATGATATTTCACGTTGATTGACTTAAAACATTTGTTTTTCTCAATCCCGTTGCATAACGACTCTCAAGATCCGATGTCATTTACGTTCTGTCAGACGAAACTAAAAAGAACAAGATTATCTCAGGTGTACTGTGAGTCAGAATTGATCTTTAATAGGGTCCTTCAGATGGACCTAGGCAATGTTGAATTGAAAGGGAAAGGTGTTGTACTGCAATACGTAGATGACATTTTAGTTTGTAGCATGACTGAAGATGAGTGTAGGGAAGACTCAATTCAGTTAATGATTATCCTAGCAGAAAAGGGATATAAGGTGGACAAGGAAAAGCTATAGTATTGCCAATAGGAGGTGGTGTGTATAGGCCAGTTGATTTTACATGAGGGAAAAAAGGTTACACCTGAAAGAGCAGAAGCAATTATGAAAACAGCAAAACCGCGCATGATAAAATGATGCAACAGTTTCTGGGATTGTGCAACTACGTTAGAGCATGGGTATTTGATTACAGTTCATACACAAGACCACTTTTGCAGGCTCTTAAGAAGGCACAGGTGATGTCATGATCTCTGCTTCCAAAAGGTCAGGGTTTTCCCAACTCCCTTGGAAGCAGATCCATAACCCAGGTTCCGAGTGCCAACCAGTCCCAATTGGGACCTTTTGGACCCAGTCCTGGCGCCAGTGGCACCAGGCTCATAAATATGCCCAGTCCCAGCGCTGGAAGCGCCGGGCTCATAATGCTTGGGTGGACTTACCTTCAGCAGACCATGCTGCTTACTTGCCTGCCAGTTGAGCCTCTGATCCTCTTCTGTTTGGAACTACTTTTCCTGTTGGGTGGGGCTGGAGCCACTCCCTAGATTCAGAACACTGGAACTCTTCTGGAAGGCAGGAACTCTTTTCTTACCAGGAACTCTTTTCTTACTTAGGCGTGGCTGTGGAAGGAGACACCTAAGCACTACAGGAGGCTATTTAAACCACACCCGGTGGATGAATCTTGCTTTGCGTTATTCTGCAACCTCTGCAGCAGAACGCTCATCGTGTCTTCTGCATCCGGTCCTGGGCCTAAGGAAAAAGGCTTACTATCCTGAATCCAGTCTTCAGCAACACCTATAAAGACAAGAAAGAACAGGTTAGCATTCCGGCATCTGAAAGGCAAAGGCTTACCATCCTGAATCCAGTCTTCAGCAACACCTATAAAGACAAGAAAGAACAGGTTAGCATTCCGGCATCTGAAAGGCAAAGGCTTACCTACTCTTCGTGCGCTCCGGAGGTCTTCACACTGCATTCCGGCATCTGAAAGACAAAAGTTTACCAACTCTTTGCACGCTCCGGAGGCCTTCGGCGCTGCATCCCGCATCTGAAAGACAAAACAAGGTGCGTTTAAAGACATTGGGGAACTTTAATACTCACGTGCCATTACTCCTTTCCACATCTAATCCAGTGGGTATTCCGGCACCCTGCAGCCGCTCCGAACTCGTACCTGCAAAATAAAAAGACAGTTAGAGCGCATAGTGAAGCAGGCAACAAGCGCTTACTTACGTGCTTCCAGGCGCTTCTATTCATCACACGGGCTCCATCTTCAACTCACTTCAGCCCGTCATCCGCCATCGCCGGAACCCTGCAAAACAAGAGACATCATTACTAAAGACTTTAAAGACATTTGAATGACTCGAAACTTACCGTTCGTGCAGTAAACGACGGACAGCAGTCCTCTGAAGTCAAGAGGCCTGCGCTACCTATCCAGTGAAGAAACTGGTTACAGCACCCTGCCCCGAGGCAGATGGAGAGCTCGGCATTCACTTACCTAAGGTGAGAGCGTTAACCTTTGGGGGTCTACAGGAGAGGAGAAGAGGAAAGAGATAGGGACACCCCAATAACCCCAGTTCATTAACCCCATATTTTCTATCTGCAGACATCTTACTCTACACGTCAGGCATACAGTGCACAGAGGTCCAGCCCCAAGAGCCAACCGGGTGCTACACATCACCTTTGAAGATACGGTAGTCGCCCAGTCAAGACCGGCGCCTCTGCGAGAATCAGGTGAGCGTTACAGAACGCAAAGCCTACCGCAAAACTCTCGCCCAGGCGCTATGGAAACCTCGGATACTGACCCCCTAGCCCGGTTACTTGGGGAACTAAGGGCAGAAGTGCATGCAGCTCGTCAGGAAACGAATGCTCTAAGAAGGGAACTAATTATTTCCAAGGAGAGAACAGACAATCTTGCTAGACAAGTGCTACAGTCACAAGCCGGACAGACCCCGTTACCTGCATCAGGGGCAAATCTTCCTTCAACATCCTCTATGAATCCAGTGCAGATTAACCTACCTGGGAATGTACCTCTGGCTCCGCCCGAACGATTTTCTGGTGACCCAAAGAGGTTTGCAGTATTTATCAATCAGTGCCGGTTGCACTTCTTATGCCGGCCAGCAGCCTTTCCAACTGATCAAGCAAAAGTAGCTTTTGTACTTTCGTACCTTAGTGGCAATGCGGCAGACTGGTCGATCCCTCTAGTTAATCAAGATGATCCGGTTCTCCATGATTTTCAAGCCTTTCAGCTTAGTATGGAAAAACTGTTCGCAAGACATTCACAGGGGCAGGCCTTGGACAATGAGCTTCTTTCGTTGCGACAGGGTAATCAAGACCTTTTGGGTTATATTGCATCTTTCAATAGACTAATAGTGGAAACTCAATGGCCTGAGGACAAAAGGATTACGCTGTTTTATAGAGGTCTACGTGGAGAGCTCAAAGACGTTTTAGCCCAAGTAGTGAATCCCCCACAAGACTGTTCGGATTATATAGACTTGGTCGTTCAAATAGATCACAGGCTGCAGAACAGGAAGGCCGATCGTTCCAAGTTTGATGCTCGAGTATTTTCCAAACCGCCAACTCCTTCCAAAGGAGTAGACTCCGGGGAACCCATGCAAATAGGGGGTCTGAAAGGTCCTCTAACACAAAGGGAGCGGGAAAGGAGGAAACAGTTGCAATTATGCCTATATTGCGGAAACTCAGGGCACTTTCTTCGAGACTGTCCGGTGAAACCTGCCAAGAAGGCAGTAGGAGCTGCAGTTACCAAAGTTACAAACTCTGAGCAGGAAAACGACCTCGCCCGACAAGAATAGAGGTCCTCTTGCCGAGCGTGAAAACCAGTTCCGTGACCTCACATTTCGTGATACCTATGGTCCTCATTAGCCCTGATAATCCGGATCGATTACATGCAATTGAAGCTTACGTCGACAGCGGTGCCATCGGCAATTATGTGGATCATGAAATGGTTTTGAGGATGAATCTAACTCTTTGTCCCAAGGCTGTAAAGGACGTCATTACTACGGTGGATGGTACGGAGATAGCCTCCGGGCCAGTAACGCATACCACTCAAGAGGTGACGCTAGTAAGTCAAGATGGACACCATGAGAAGATCGTGTTCGATGTGATCAAGGCCCCTCAGTTTCAGATTATTCTAGGAATACCTTGGTTAGAGAAACACAATCCTCTGATCGATTGGCGAGCAAGAACGGTCCAGTTTCCAGAATGTGTCTCTACTTGTCACCCTCCACCTGGTGTTGCACTGGCCGCAATTTCTTCAGAGACTCCCCAGTTACCTCCCGAATACCTAGAATACCAAGATGTTTTCCGGAAGGATCAGGCTAACTCTCTACCTCCTCATAGGTCTTATGACTGCCAGATAGACCTGATACCTGGATCTACTCCTCCTTGTAGTAGAATTTATGCCCTCACCGAGCCTGAGAACCTTCACCTTCGACAATACCTGGATCAATACCTGGCAAATGGGTTTATTCGTCCTTCCAAGTCCCCTGCTTCTTCAGCTTTGTTCTTCGTTCCAAAAAAGGAAGGAGACCTTAGAACTTGTATCGATTATCGCTCCCTGAACCAGATCACCGTTAAGAATAGATATCCGTTACCTTTGATCCCTGAACTCCTGGACCAAGTCAGAAAAGCATGCATATATACAAAGCTGGATCTTAGAGGAGCTTACCACTTGGTACGAGTAAAAGAGGGCGATGAATGGAAGACGGCCTTCCGCACCAAGTATGGGCTATTTGAATATCAGGTCATGCCCTTCGGACTTTGCAATGCCCCGGCCGCCTTTCAATATTTTATGAACGATGTCCTCAGAGAGCTCATAGATGTATGTGTTGTTGTTTACATTGACGACATCCTCGTTTATTCTTCATCGGAATCTGAACATCGGAAAC
Source organism: Ambystoma mexicanum (assembly GCF_040938575.1). Lineage (NCBI taxonomy): Eukaryota > Metazoa > Chordata > Amphibia > Caudata > Ambystomatidae > Ambystoma > Ambystoma mexicanum. The sequence goes on along the minus strand of NC_090924.1, from coordinate 560,330,617 downwards.
ACGTGAAAATGGTCCTCGAAAGATTGCGTCAACACAAACTTTTCGCTAAGTTGGAAAAATGTGTTTTCAACGTGACTGAAGTTGAATTCTTGGGATTCATATTATCACCTGGCGGAGTGCGTATGGATTCAAAGAAGGTCGATGCAGTTCTCAAATGGCCATCACCATCCTCCGTAAAAGGTGTGCAAAGCATGTTAGGCTTCGCTAACTTTTACCGCAGGTTTATCCCCGAATTCTCTCGAATAGTCCAGCCCATCACTGCCTTGTTAAAGAAAAACAAACGTTTTGAATGGTCTACCGAGGCGGAACAAGCTTTCCAGGATTTGAAGACTAAATTTATCTCTGCACCAATCTTAAAACACCCTCGCCCCGAACTCCCCTACATCGTGGAAACTGATGCTTCAAGCCTTGCCATGGGGGCAGTTCTATCACAAAAGGACCCGGCAACCAATCAGTTGCATCCCGTGGCATTTTGGTCCCGCAAATTCGCGCCTCCTGAAATCAATTACACGATTACTGACAAGGAACTTCTGGCTATCAAGTCTGCCTTTAAGGCTTGGCGGCATTATCTGCTGGGGGCCCGACACACCGTTACTGTGATTACGGATCACCGAAACCTGCAATATTTGAAGACCGCAAAAGCCCAATCCTCTAGACAACTCCGTTGGGCATTATTCTTTGCCGAGTTTGACTTCATAATTACCTATCGACCTGGTACAAAGAACGGTAAAGCCGATGCCCTTTCTCGGATGGGAGTGGAAGAACACTTGGTCAACCCTAAACCTGTACCAATCATTCCCGAACAAAGAATTCTGGGTGTAATCGCCACAGAATCCATAGAGGAAGTTAAGGATAAAGCCAGGCAACTTGTAACTCCAGCAGACATACAGAATTGGCATCTGCAGGGAAAGGACTTTGCAGTAAAGGACAACTTATTGTATTTCCAAGAACGATTATACCTACCCAGCACAGATTTACAGAAAAAAGTAATCTCTTGTTATCACGACTCTTTAATGGAAGGTCATCCCGGTATAGCCAAGACCTCAGAAAAGATCAAGCGCTACTTCTGGTGGCCGTCTTGGAAAAAAGATATCAGAGACTTTATAATGTCCTGTGGAGTATGCGCCCAAAACAAGAGTCAAAAGGAAAGACCAGCAGGCCTCTTACGCCCTATTGACATCCCACCTCGCCCTTGGCATACGCTTTCTATGGACTTCATCACCGATCTACCTCCATGCTCCGGATACAATACGATTCTAGTAATCGTGGACTTATTCTCCAAGATGGCGCATTTCATTCCGCTCAAAGGCTTGCCAACAGCAGCAACTCTGGCCCGAGAATTTCTCGAAAACATCGTCCGACTGCACGGTTTTCCTTCGGTTCTAATTTCGGATCGAGGTAGTCAATTTATTTCTCATTTTTGGCGAAGTTGCTGTCGGTCGGCTCAAATTGATGTGAGACTATCGACCAGTCACCACCCTCAGACCGACGGACAAACCGAGAGGACCAATCAAACTCTGGAACAGTATTTACGCTGCATGCTGCAACAAACTGAAAAAACTTGGAAAGATATCCTTTGGATAGCCGAGTATGCCTACAATAACTCTGTCCATTCGGGAACTGGGAAAACCCTGTTTTTTCTTTTGTACGGCAGTCACCCTCGAACCTCGGAGTTGGATCCCCTCCAAGATCTTGAAACACCAGCAGTAGACTACCTGCATTCTACAATCACCCAAGCCTTTAAGGAAGCTGTTTCTCACCTTCAAAGGGCTAAAGAACAATACAAGAAAGGAGCAGATCAACATCGGAAGGAAGCCCCTCACTATCAAGTAGGGGATCAAGTCTGGTTATCCACCAAATATCTATCTCTAAAAGGGCCACGCACATTCAACCCAAGATACCTTGGTCCCTATTCCATCACTACCATAGTAAACCCAGTAGCGGTCAAGTTGGACTTGCCCCCGCACATGAAGATACATCCGGTCTTCCACGTCTCTCTATTAAAACCCGTGCAACCTCAAACCCGACTAACCAAATCTCCAAAACCTATCCTAGTGGATGGAGAACTCGAGTTTGAAGTCAAAAGCATTCTGGACTCCAAGATCTCCAAATCTAAACTATTCTACCTAATTGACTGGAAAGGCTACGGCCCCCAAGAGAGATCCTGGGAACCTGCTGAATATGTCCACGCTCCTCGCCTAATCAAAAGATTTCACCGAACATTTCCTGACAAGCCAAAACCCCTGGAGAAGCCCGGTTTGGGAGGGGCCTTGAGGGGGGGTACTGTCATGATCTCTGCTTCCAAAAGGTCAGGGTTTTCCCAACTCCCTTGGAAGCAGATCCATAACCCAGGTTCCGAGTGCCAACCAGTCCCAATTGGGACCTTTTGGACCCAGTCCTGGCGCCAGTGGCACCAGGCTCATAAATATGCCCAGTCCCAGCGCTGGAAGCCCCGGGCTCATAATGCTTGGGTGGACTTACCTTCAGCAGACCATGCTGCTTACTTGCCTGCCAGTTGAGCCTCTGATCCTCTTCTGTTTGGAACTACTTTTCCTGTTGGGTGGGGCTGGAGCCACTCCCTAGATTCAGAACACTGGAACTCTTCTGGAAGGCAGGAACTCTTTTCTTACCAGGAACTCTTTTCTTACTTAGGCGTGGCTGTGGAAGGAGACACCTAAGCACTACAGGAGGCTATTTAAACCACACCCGGTGGATGAATCTTGCTTTGCGTTATTCTGCAACCTCTGCAGCAGAACGCTCATCGTGTCTTCTGCATCCGGTCCTGGGCCTAAGGAAAAAGGCTTACTATCCTGAATCCAGTCTTCAGCAACACCTATAAAGACAAGAAAGAACAGGTTAGCATTCCGGCATCTGAAAGGCAAAGGCTTACCATCCTGAATCCAGTCTTCAGCAACACCTATAAAGACAAGAAAGAACAGGTTAGCATTCCGGCATCTGAAAGGCAAAGGCTTACCTACTCTTCGTGCGCTCCTGAGGTCTTCACACTGCATTCCGGCATCTGAAAGACAAAAGTTTACCAACTCTTCGCACGCTCCGGAGGCCTTCGGCGCTGCATCCCGCATCTGAAAGACAAAACAAGGTGCGTTTAAAGACATTGGGGAACTTTAATACTCACGTGCCATTACTCCTTTCCACATCTAATCCAGTGGGTATTCCGGCACCCTGCAGCCGCTCCGAACTCGTACCTGCAAAATAAAAAGACAGTTAGAGCGCATAGTGAAGCAGGCAACAAGCGCTTACTTACGTGCTTCCAGGCGCTTCTATTCATCACACGGGCTCCATCTTCAACTCACTTCAGCCCGTCATCCGCCATCGCCGGAACCCTGCAAAACAAGAGACATCATTACTAAAGACTTTAAAGACATTTGAATGACTCGAAACTTACCGTTCGTGCAGTAAACGACGGACAGCAGTCCTCTGAAGTCAAGAGGCCTGCGCTACCTATCCAGTGAAGAAACTGGTTACAGCACCCTGCCCCGAGGCAGATGGAGAGCTCGGCATTCACTTACCTAAGGTGAGAGCGTTAACCTTTGGGGGTCTACAGGAGAGGAGAAGAGGAAAGAGATAGGGACACCCCAATAACCCCAGTTCATTAACCCCATATTTTCTATCTGCAGACATCTTACTCTACACGTCAGGCATACAGTGCACAGAGGTCCAGCCCAAAGAGCCAACCGGGTGCTACACATCACCTTTGAAGATACGGTAGTCGCCCAGTCAAGACCGGCGCCTCTGCGAGAATCAGGTGAGCGTTACAGGTGAGCACAGATAAAATAGAATGGACTGTGGAGATGGAGGAAGGATTTGATGAATTAAAGAAAGCAATTTAGTACAGCTCCAGTTTTAGGTATTCCCAATTATTCTGAAGAGGTTTACCTGTTTTCACATACAAATGGGACAGTTGTGACAGCAGTGTTGACACAAAGAATTACTCTAGGATGTAAACCTCTGGCATATTACAATGGGATTTTAGACCCAGTTATGAGAGGACACTTTCCTTACGAACACTTGCTGGCTACAGCAGCGTTCACCATTGAGAAGGCTTCAAATATAGTGATGGGATGTTCTATGCCATTATTTGTGGAGCATGCCTTGTTTGCAATTTCAAAAAACCTAAGGGTACATTGATGAACCAGAGAGCTTCTGCATATGAAGTAGTTATATTGAATCCTGCTATAAGATAGTGAGATGCAAGATAGTGAACCCTGCCACATGTGTAGCTGAACCCTTGGCAGAGGGTGAGCAGGTACATGATTGTGCTAGCTATGACGAATTGATCGATGACATACAGCATGTAAATGAAAACATATTGTCAGGAGAGGAGATTCTCTTTATTGATGGGTCATCGAAAATAGATCACAATAATGGAGAAAGACGGACTGGTTCAGCTTTAGTGAGATACAGGGAAAACAGGGAATTTGAAACAATGGCAAGTGTAAGGCTGCCATCTCATTTTTCAACACAGGCAGTAGAATTGGTGGCGCTTATTATCGTGCTTAAGAAATACGAAGGAGAGGAAGTGACGGTGTATTGTGACTCTGGCTATGTGATGTCAACCGTGCCACATGGTTAGCACATTGGAAAAGGAGAGGCTACTTCAGAGCAGACGGCACTCCAGTGCAACACGCAGTGTTATAGGACATGCTTAATTAGGCACTACAGCTCCCAGCAGCTATTGCAATAGTTAAATGCGCTGCACATACTAAGAGAACTGAATTTATTTCATGTGGAAATGAAACAGCAGACCAAGAGGCCAAAAGGGTTGCAGATTCTTCAGATATTTCAAGTTTTGAAACTCCTAGCCTAAAGAGGGGGGTGACTATGGCAATACAGTTGATGGAAGTTCAAGGAAGTGCTCCACAGGATGAGAAGGAGTTATGGGAAAGGAAGGGGTGTCCTTTATCCCCCACTGAAGCATTATGGTGGCAAGACAGCACTGGAAATCCAGTGATGACAGTAGCATTACTGAAGGTAGGGCTTGAACCGCTGCACTACCCCGCGCATATAATTAGGGAAAGCCTCGCAGCAGCTATTTGTGGAGGACTGATTTGTACCAAGCCTATTCGAACACGTTGCATTTTATGTAGTAAATTGCATTGTATGTCAAAAGTTTACTGCTGGACACACTCTGCGAACAATCAGGGGAGTAATTCCTAGACCGAACAGTTCTTTTCAGCATATACATATTGACTATGTTGACATGCTGCAAGTATGTAATGGATACAGGTATATGATAGTGGTAGGGTGCCCGTTCTCGAGATGGGTTGAAGCCGGCCCATGCACACATCCTGACACCACTTGCACAGCAAAGTTTTTAGCACAAGAAGCATTTCCTAGATGGGGAGTATTTGAGGTGCTGAGATCTGACAATGGTCCACATATTGTAAATTCATTATTTGAGCAGATAAGTTTGTTATTGAATATTAAGCATACATTTTCATCTAATTATTACCCGCAAGCGAACAGGATGTGTGAAAGACTCAACAGTCTTCTCAAAGAGAGGATTGCTATGTTGAAATTGACACTGAAGAAGGGATGAGTGTATTGCCTGCACTTAGCATTGCATGCATTAAGGAATCATCCTGGGTCGGACCACCACCTCACACGCCATGACCTAGTAACAGGGTGGCGAATGAGAATGCCTCTAACTCCTCCATCGAGTAATAGAAGTGATGGCCAGAAGACAGCTGAAATGTTAGGAAATTAGATAAATGACTATTTGACATGTATGACTGCTAGTATCTCTGTCACTTCAGATCAATACAGCAGCAAGGGGTGTCAGTCTCAGGATGCAAACGAAGACGATTCAGCAACCGGAATTCAAGAACTTGTACCTGTACCTAGACTATTTATTGGAGATTCAATCCTAATCCGCAACTTTACAAGCCCCGTTTTATTGGTCATTTTATAATAGAGAGCATTACCCCTTCAGTAGTAAAAGTCCAAGAAAGGTGCGCCTGGATTCACTTGAGCGATGTCAAACCCTACGCCGGTGAGACCGATCCAGCCCCACCCATTGAATTGGAAGCAAGGCAACACAGTACGAGATGGATGCGCTCCGACTTCTCTATCTCGTGCCACAAAGGAAATAAGAATGGAGATGGAATGGGAGCAGAAGTATGGAATGTAAATTCCTTCCCAGGGAGAGAGTGAGAAAGCATGATTTAATCAGGTTTTGCAACCATGAGCAGACCCCATGAGTGGAAGCAGTAAATGTTGCACAGGGTTTGCTAACGGATAGGAAGGTACTGCAATGAAGATTCTGCCCATGTTCTTAGGAACTAGCAAATGAAAGGTCACAGTTTGGTGGGAGCAAGGCAATATGCAGAGGCATGCACAAGACAAAATCACTCAGACAGCAGACACACTGCCCCTTGTAAGAAAATATTCACTCAGGAATCAAGCAAGAGCATTAGATAGTATAAGCACTTTCTTTCAAGGATACACAGAGATAGTCAACATCAGTTTGTAGAAATCAAGGAACCTATTAAGTAATGAAGGAACGGAACACATAGAGTTGTCTTAACACTCATTAAAGTTTACCTAAAAACCATGCCCAGCCACCAATTCATTGAATACACAATTTAGTCATGCAAATGGTCTTAGAGCAAGGGGTCAAGAAGCTTGCATCATAAAGTCATATAGACACATCATGAGAAAGGAAATAGAAGGGAAACATTCTTCCAACAAGAAGTCGCAAAATGAACTGCCGGTTCAGCAGTCACAAGGGTGAGAACAGTAAGTTGGTTCCAACATTTTCGATCTCATGGGAAAGGATGCAAAGCATTCTTTTTTGTTGCCACACTGTTCACACCTCACAATTCTGTTGGTCACCAATGACCGAAGCTGGCCACCCCAGGTTAATGAAAGGGGCTACACCAATCAGAAGTCCAATTGTATATGAAAAGTTTTAATGTGTCAACTATCCAATTAAATATGTGTGAATCTAGATGGTCCCATCATGAGATCATTACAATGATGTAGTAACTAGAATGGTCACGAGGGATACGATAGGCCAATAGGGCTATGCATTCTGTAAAATCAATGATGGAGAAATCAAGACTGTCCAATCAGCGAACAGGCATTTGAAAGTATTCTGAAACAATGTTTGAAATGTCACTCCACATCTCACAATAAAATGCAGCCATTTTGTGATGTTCTTTGAATAATTTGTGGATTGTTCCCAGCTGTCTTTGCATGTAATAAACCTTTTTGTTTTTCTCGCTTCTGTGAAACTTTTAATTGGCTGATTGAGTTACTTTTATTATCTTGATTTTTGGGCCTCACCCTATGGTCTCTTAGCATATAGGCAATCCCTCATTATGTCTTATATGCATTTCAGCATGTTGTGAATATGAGTTATTAAAATGTATCATGCACATCTCACTATATATTATACATAGGCTGCTATGCAATCTATGCATTTCAATCTGCACTGTATACATTTCAATATGACATGGATGCATCTCAATATACTTTGCACACATCTCAGTATATGTTGTATATATCTCAGAATACAGTGGATACATTTCAATATGTAATATATGTAGGTCCATATACAGTATATTCATCATGATGTACAATGAATACATATCAGTGTATAGTGTATATCTTTCAATATACAATGTAGAACAAACAACAAAGTGGCGTCTCATGAGAAAAACATGAAATATACAATTGAGTATAGTTTCACAAATGGATGTCAATTAGGAACATCAACTTTTTTGCATGGACACTCTACAACATAAATAACATTGTTGCTGTTGCATGTACTGTGGCTTCTGAGGGTCCAAACCTGATTATTGGTGTTAAGTGTGGTGCATGATGAAGAAACTCTGCAAGTGCTGCAACTGCCACAGGGGAAATGTCCTGACTCCAACAACATGGCAGGCTTTTCAACGCTAATAAATCGCACGTCAGTTATGCGTGGAGCATGTGAAGTTTATTGCGTCCTTTTATCAGGCGCCTACACGGAGTCCCAAAACTTGCAGTTCGAGAGGCCGAATAGGCTGCTTCCATGGATGGCAAGCCTGGCGCTTTGAAGCGTTAAACGCTGTGGTGCTGTAAAATCCTTAGCTTTAGTCACTTTTGCCCAAATGCATGTTTTTACCTTTTGTGTGTGGTCTGTTTAATTTCAGATGCCATGTAGCGTTTGTTCGCTCAATGAAATTCTAATTCAATGAAGACTCTATGAAGTTTCATTTGTTTATTTTCTGTCTGCTGATGAGGGTGGAGGAAACCTATCAAACAGTTATCCATTTGTTTGGGTTTCATGTATTCTAATTTTATTCACGGAGCAACTAGTGGATTCTAACAGAAGTTGTTAGTTATGCTAATACAGGAGATGTCGGTTCCTGGAAATGTATATTGAAGTAGATGATGGCTGAAGTCTATGTTTATTCAGAATTAGGAAGTCATTGATTGCCCTCTTGCCAAATAAGGCAGGAGATGTTGGTGTCAAATAACTGACATTCCCATAGATGATTTGCTTATGTAAAAAACTATTTTATATGATTTTGTATTTTTAAAGCCAGTGAGGAATATTTAAGAGGAATCCCATGATGCATGAATCCTGGGTTAAGGATATGAATGGGGTCTGCAAACTGCCCAAGTAGGTCCTGAAGAAGACGCCTAATTTTCTTACATTAATGTGTTGTTCTGTTGAAACTGGTAACAAGGAAGGTATAATACACATTGTCTGGGGAACACAATGTGTATGTATGGTGTTATGTTTCCGTTACCACCCTCTAGTTGACCAGTTTCCACAACAAATGGTCTACCGTTAGACCGTACGTTGTAGAGCATGGTCTGACATGACCATTCAATGCATTTGTTGAAATGTGATGACTTTGAAGCTATTTGTTGCACATGTATAATGTTGACGTAGGTAGGGTGATTTCTTAGCACTTTTTTATATATGAGTCTGGAGTGCAATGTCTATACAGTACTTTTATCGTATTATCTGTATTTTATAATAAATGAAATTGATGTGATTTAATGACACCTCTCTACGATTCTTGTTGTTTGCCCCATGTTCTTCTGTGAGGATTGATGTTCCTAATTGACATCCATTTGTGAAACTATACTCAATTATATATTGCACGTTTTTCTCATGAAACACCACTTTGTTGTTTGTTCTATTATTGATCCCATGTGTCTATTAGTCATGGGGTATACCCATCTAATCATTTTTCCTTAATATGCAATGTATGCATCTCAATAGTTGGTATATATATCTTAGTATATAATGTATGTATCTCAGTATTCAGTGCATATATTTCAATATATAATATATTCATCTCAAAATATTGTATACACATCTCAGTATACAATGTATGTACCTAAGTGTACAGTGTATATGCATACATACTTCAATATATGATATATGAATTTCACTATACAGTATGTACCTTTCGGTATACAATGAATGTTTCTCTGCATGCATTGTATCTATTTCAATTTACAATGCATGTATCTCAATATACAGTACATACCTCTCAGTATAGAATGTATCCCAGTGTACACTGTGTATATTTCAGTATCTAATGTATATATATATATATATATATATATATATATATATATATATATATATATATATATGTAATGTATACTTACCATTTCAGTATGTACATTTATGAACCTTATATTATGTCCCAACCACCTCCCATGAAAAAGCCATGGAGCCTTGCATCTTCTAGTGAGGTCAGATGGAGGTGGGGTACGTGGACATGGACTAACATCTGCTGAAGTTGTGCAACTGCCACATAGGGAGGTGCTTTCTTAGAGCTTGCAGGGTTTGGACACTTTCAGTCACGTCAAACACTTCTACGTGTGATTAACCCGACTCTCACTCTATCAGCCTGTCTGGCACATCCTGCTTCCATGTTTACTATCGCGGTAGGGAGCGTCCTTTTTAAAAATAGTAATGAGATGGAGTATGCTCACCTCGCAGGCACCCTTCGAACTATGAACTGCATGAGTGGACAAATCCGTTCATAGACTTCTGTGTGAGTTTCAAGGAACGTTCAACATTCACTTTCCACCAAAGCTTCCTTGCAACTTGCAAGAGATTGCAGCATGTGCGATTAACAAAGGCAGTTAGTTATCCATTTTGCAATGTAGCCCTCTGCACTCTTGACGCTTGCCACTTTGAATATTAGTGGTTTTGGATATGCAGCATATTTCCCTACATATTGTCCCGGCTTTTTAGTTAATCTTTCTGTATTGTACATTACATAAGGATAAACTGTTGATTAAAATAGACATGAACAAATAAACATGGGTACACATACTTAAAAGAGTGCTTTTATTGTTATTAAAAGTGTATTTTTCAGCTTTGGAGCATGAATTTTCAAATGAAAAACAGCTATTCGGCGTTATATCCAGCAACCTATTTGCTATTTAGTGGAATACTAAACATGCAATTCGGCACACTCCTATTTGCTGTTTCATGCTCATACTAGCCTTGTGGTGCAGTATCCTTCAATTGGTATCTGTACACAGTGAACATTGGCTTTGTCATGTCTCCTTGAAAAGACTAGTGTTTGTTTGGCTCAGTGGTCTATTCCAGGCAGCAGCACGCAGGACGTATAACATTACACAGGCATACTTTGGCAAACGGCACCGCATTTATTTTGAGAAGGAGAATATGATTGGCCCTACTTAGCAATCATCTGCCACATAAACTCGCACGCATAATCTCTTGGATACTGATTGAGCTTTCTGCATTCTCTTTCTAAGATGCGAGACAATGGCCCCAGTGCGAGACAATAGCCCCAGAGCGGAGCCAGCGTCCGCCATTTCTGGCGCTGTGGTCAGGCATGCAAATGCCGTCTGTTGGATTACTTCCAAGCCATGCATTGAGGCGGAAGAACCCCAAACTCCTCCATTCCACAGACGCACACTGGTAGATAATTCAGCAATATAGGGATAGCCTTGTATTTATTTGTAATTCACCCACTGCGCATTTTGAGGTGCGAAAAAAGAATCAGCTGTTCCAAATCCATAAAAAAAAATAATTAAAAAAAAATGATGCACTGTGCATGTGCCTTTGGCCAAATAAACAATAATTCGAGCAAGCCCACGATACCTGACAAGTTCATATGTTTTACTTCATCATAGCGCACATTTTTTGTTAAATAGCGGAAGCAGCTGATCCTGCCAAAAATTGAAATATTTATGAATCATAAAAAAGATGCCCGAATGTTCGAGATCCTGCTGTTTTAATACAGCTTCTGAGGACGGGAGTGCTGAGAGATATTGCCGCGGTTCTGGGGCTGGCGGCAAGGTGATTGGAAAGAGAGAGAGAAACAACATGGCTTGCAGCTGAGTGCCGACAAGAGCGGAATGCTAATAAAATAAAGTGCCCGTATTCAAAGCTACAAAGGTCCCTAAGCACGAGCACAGGCACAATATAGAGCATGCACTCAGCAACTGAACTAAGAGCAGATTTAATGAGGTGCTATAGGAACGTCTCCTGTCTTTACATGTCAGCGTTACTCGCCTATTGTTTCGAAGTGCATTTTGAAAAATACGGCAGGCATTTAAGGCTTAGTCAATAAGGCCGCTATGCGGTGGAAAATGGACAGCTGTTGCACGATAATGATTCATGGTTATGTGGTGAAGTTCTTGGGGGCTTTTAGATCCGCTTACATCCTTCATCGCGATCTAAAATTGAACACATGTGTACCCGGAATTAACCGGAAGGCTCAAAAGACTCCCCTTTGAGTAGTCAGACAAGTCAGAGGGCTGTGGTTGGGTCATTGAGGTGAATAGAATTAGCGGGTTCCGAGGTGCATGTTTTGTATTTAGTATATTTGGATATGTGTATTATTTTGAAAAACGTGGGCATGTCCAAACCAGATGGTGAGAAACAGAAATAAGCATTCACATTACACAATGCTCATTAAGATACAGTGGGAAGCACAATGCGCCATCACACACAAACTACAATCAAACAACAGCTCTTAAGGAAGTCACTCCACGGAAAACTGAAGAACTAACTGAAAGATAGTCATGATAGGAGGAAACTAACGACTGAATACACAGGCTGACCAAGACGGAAGCACTAGGATGCCTCATCAACAGCACACTGACCCTGAACCATTCCAATCTCCAACAGACCACTGTCACATTAGATAACAAGAGAATAGATAGTACCAACCTCAGTTCCACACCCAAATGAAAGGTTCAGACAAACCTATCACTCCATACAATACTCATTAGGATGCCGCTGGATCCACGCCGCATCATCACACACCACAGCAAGACGGCCTATAAGGAATCAGCAACAACCCCACCCACAGGGATACAGCTCAAATGGAACCAGAAGTACCAGAATCAGGGTACAGACCGCGCTAACCCAACTTTCAAATCTCTGCCTACTCAACCCTCATAAAACTCACACAACCATTTCTCTCCCAGCAATCCGCACACACCTTACCAGACCGCATCGACAACACATAAACAGCACCTACAGCACACGAGGTCTTGCCCGATCCGAGTCTTGCACCAAAGCCCAGAACTCGTGTATACTGAGCTGAAGCTGCCAACAGCACACCACCTCTCCCACTCTCCTACTCCCCTCCACCCGACTAACCCTACCCACCCTCCTTCCTGTTTACAGATCCACCAGAGTGCCTGGGGACCAATTCTGTTGTTGACGGTGCACTTTAAAGTATCTTTAACATAACAGCATAACTTGTGTTTGAGTACACGAGCATGCATAAGTGTATCCAGTTGTTTCTCCTTCCTTCTCCACTGATTATTTTTAACGGAACTGAAGTAATCAATGTGACAAATTGACTTCTACTCTGCAGCAGTACAACAGTGAGCATGGAATAACGTGCCTAAGCCACCCTCGTACTTCTACAACCCAAGAGTGACGCCAATCAGAAAGGTAAAACAGGCACTGTTAAGGGATATGCCCGCTTTGCCTTTTGTGGTAATGTGGGCTGAAGAGGGGTGTGAATGTGTTCTGTAGAAAACTCAAATAGCAAACTACAACAGTCCAAATTAAAGCAATGCCCAATCAAAGATCTATAAATAAATATATATATTAGACGGCCTGCGGTAGCGGCTGTGTAGTTATGGTTAAGTTGCTCAACTCATTGGAAGAGCACATTTTGAATGGCTTATAACTTCTCTCCCCTGGATGAATCCTTACCAAACTTTTCAAAAAAGTATAGGGCCCGGTCTGAATTTTTTGGGAAAGTTTGGTGAGGTTTCGTCAAGGGGGGGGCAAAGTTATAGAGGGGATCCCAAAAGAGGGAGACATCACTGATGACATCACATATCTGGCCCACTTGTTTTTGTTCACTGAAATATCTATTCCAAGTGGTTTTGTTTACTGACAGAATATTAAAATTAAAAAGGTGCTGCATATCTAGACGTTAATCTTGTCATATGTTCTCAAAGTACTTTCCTTACAGTTTGGTCTCAGCTCATGGTGCACGCACATAGGGCAATAGGCAGGTCTCAAAAACACCAATCTGTACATGAAGATAAACGTTTAGGTTATAAACAGTTTGTGATGATACTGCTTCTTTTTTACATGATTTAGTTTCCCTGTATATGCCTCTGATTTGCATGCAATGTGGGTCTTCATATATATTGTTTGTACTAGCACAAGTGTGTAGTAAGTCTTGAATTGTTAGCTCGTTATTAAATGTTTAACATTACACAATCACCCCTGAAATCATGTAAGCAACATTACAAATACAACCCCTTGTAGGGACTTTTCATCAAAATTCATTTCAAATGTGATGTAATCAGTAATGTCATCAGTGACATTTGTGATGTCATCTTTGATGTCCTGGGTGTTAGTCTTAGCACTGCACGGTGGTGGCGTAAGTTATGGTTGCTTAGCTTACCATAACTGGCGAATTGCTGAGGTTTTTCAGTTTAACTTGTAAACATAACGTCCCTTTAACAACTTTTTTTCATTGAATTTCAGATTTTTATTAGTGCAACTTAACCATACCGTCCCTTTAACCAAGTTTTTTCATTGAAAACATATATATATATATATATATATATATATATATATATATATATATATATATATATACTTTAAATACAAACACCAAATGCAATAATAACTAAATAGGAAATACTACAGTTTAGGTATCTTGAGGACTGGGAGGATAGCTCAGGGGCAACCCGTGTGTCTTGGAAGCAAGAAAATGCATAGCGGCACAGGTTCCTCCGGTATTAAGTGCGTTTTATTTATAAGCAAAGAATTATAATTATAATATAATGGTATAGAATGTATTGTATCTATAGATATATTGATTGGCATCGATTAATTTTTAATTTATATTATATTTACTAATGAAGTGACCTGCACAACCCTATTTAATAATTGAAATTATAGGACACATTTTTAAACACTGAATTCATTGCTTGCAACTGATTTAAAAGTGTGCATTTTTAGTGATATGTTCTAAATGTGTTGTGAAGTGTATTTTGTACCTAAATGGTTATTTATATGCAGAATAAACTCAATTGATTGAGATAATGTTTGTGAAAGGCGTTGGTCAGCATACTTCCCAACATGCTACAAACCTGAAATTTGGCGAATGGGTAGGTTCCAAGGTGTAGACAATATCAAAAGTATACAATATACTTTTTTCTAATTAATTTTTTTAAGTGATCAGCAATGTTTACCACTGCCATATGCGTGTGTGTGTCTGTTTGAAATGTTCAGCATTCTTCCCAACATGCTACACACCTGGAATTTGGCATGTGGGTAGGTTGCATGGTGTAGACAACAGAAAAAAGCCAACAAAAAAATGTTTTCTATTTTTTATTTTTTAAGCAGTCTGCAATACTTACCACTGCCATATGTGGATATGTGTGTCTCTTCAAAATGTTCACCAACATGTTACGACCCTTACATTTGGCATGTGGGTAGGTTCCATGATGTATACAATGTCAAAAGTATAGAATATACATGTTTAGATTTTTTTTCTTCTTCTAAGCACTCTGCAATGCCTACCCTTGCCATATATGGATATGTGTGTGTACCTGTTCAAAAAGTTCAGCATGCTTACACACATAAAATTTGGCATGTGGTTAGGGTCCATGGTGAAGACAATGTAAAAAGTATAACATATACACTTTCCTATTTTTTTTTAAAGTTGTCTGCAATGCTTACCCCTGCCATATGGCTCTTCGCACTGTAGTTCTGCCGTAGTGCTAGGTAAACATCAGCAGTTCATTGTTCCTAAACTTTCCACACTATCATCATTCTAGCTGACATTAGCAGCACTCACTTTTGAAGTCATGCGGGTGACACAAAATGGTGCTTTTGTTGTTATGCGGGTGACAGGAAATGGTGCATGTCTCTTCAATAGTGTCTGCAATCACATCCATCACATCATTCAAATCATTCATAATAATGACAGGAACTTCATTTCCCATGGTAGTTGATGAATGTATGCCATCTCAATATGAAGCTTTCATGATTCAGCTGTACACGTACAGATGCGGCACATCAAGCTTACACGCTTCATCCATAGGAATTATCGTGAGAAACACGGGTACACCGGCTAGTAAAAGTTAAGATCAATTAATTGAAACACGCCCTGTTTCCATGTTTATGTATTTATTGGCAATTTTTTCTCTCACTCTCCCTTGCTGATGTCCCTTTCTGCTGCGCATACTGGTTACCTGGCCACCCACCGAAATTACAGGACGAGGCTCCTGCATGACCACTTGCCCTTGCACTGCCTCCGGACCTCCCAACCACTTAAGGGACTGTATCTGCAACCCTGCAGTCCCCTGATGCTCTGCACTGATGAGCCACCTCTCGGCAGCACTTACAAATTACTTGTACTTTCCCCTCCCCCTCATCCCCCTGGCATTTCTCCCCTCCTTCTCCCCTGAACTTGCATGATCTGAATGACACAAGGCCTAGTAAGATGGCTGTTTTGTCCTCCTTTCTGTCCTCCCTTCCTTGTCTTGTCACGCCTAGGAACACTTGTGTACAGGTGCGTTATAAATTAATTATCATATCATATCATAGCATTGCATTAAATACATTTGTTACCAAAACACACATCAATCAAGCCTTTGGAAATGCTGTAAGAGCTCAATACCAGTAATAGAATTGTTCACATAACTCGACCCTTCCTATGTCCTTCTCATGACGGCTCAGGCTGTGCTCATTGACATGGAAAATCTTCTTTTCAAAATAATATTTGTAGTCAATTTAAGCTTTGTATGTGTTGGACTCAAACTAAATTATATATGAACACAATCAATCCGGGATAGTATTTTCTTACCTTAGATCTTTTGTTACTTCACATCTTATAAGAAATGTGGGTGCATGCATATCATTTGTGATGGCATGTTCAGCGTCTTGTGAAGTGCATGGTGTGGGCTGCTTAGGGGCCACAGCTGGCAAATCAGTCAGGTTTCTTTGTCCTATGCTGCAACCATTACACCCCTTTACGCATATATTTTCAGAAAAGTTGGAAGGCGCTTTGTAAGGTAAGCAAAAACATAAAGTCCTTTTGCCCTCTACCAAGAGCATCAATGTGAACAATGAGCATGATGTATGTCCATGCCAGGTGGCCAGTTTGCCGGGGCCAGGACTTTCAACTATCACCTATGCCATGGGTATCTTACACCATCCATTGTGTCTACTGGTCATGGGTATCAGCCATTCCCAATCAGCAATGGAACCAAGCCACAGCCTTCGATGTTGGCCTGTGCACCCCACTCACCCCCAATGTGGCCAAAGAGCATGCATGCTCTGCACCATACACGTTGATCATGTCAATTGTGGCAGGTCTTTCAGTCAGGCACCAGGCATCAGATAACCACCCAGTGTGCCCAGTGTGTTTGACATTCCCAGTGCACACATTGCTTGGGAAATGGCCTTCAGCTGAACCCTGTGGACATAAGCACTAGGTAGCAGTAGTGGATGGTGAATTGTTTAATTGGAGAGGCAGAAATAATTTCCACAAAAATATTCAAGAAACCAAGGTAGCCCAAACCAGTCCTGAGGGGCTTGTTTCAGGTGGGGGGGGTTTCCTCTCGAGAACATTTTCGAAATCATGGGTTAAAATGGTACATTTACCAGCATACTTCTTGTAAAAAGTTGGTCAAAAGGCACACAGCACACAGTTTACATTCAGTTTTGTAGGTTAATACATGAAATAATACAATGGATGCAAGTCATCAACAATGCACAGGAGCATTTACCAACTCATTTTCTTGATAGCTTTGCCTGAAATACATGACAGTATACAAATATTGTAATGCTGGCAGTACCCATATGTGTCCATGCAGATTGCACCAATACATGCCAGTATTACCATATAAGAACATACTCGTGTTGGCTTTATCCAGACTAGTCGCACCAATGATGGCCAGTCTAGACATGTAATAACACTTAAATCCTGATGCCCAGTAAAGAGTGCTATTCCACAGGAAGAAAACATAACCAGACTGCCTGCAGCATGTAGGCGAGACTAGCCACATAACATCATTTATAATTTTTGTTTCAAACTTGATGCCCAGTAAGAAAACATAACCAGGATTGCTGCAGTAATTTAGGCTAGTCTAGCAACATAACAACTTGTATCATGTTTACTGTACCTTTGATGGCTAGTAAAGGGTGCAATGCCACGGTAAGAAAACATAATCAGACTCGCTGCAGCGATGCAGGCCACTCGAGACACATAACTACATGTATAATGTTTGCTTTCATCTTGATGCCCAGTAAAAAATTACATGGCAAAGTAAAATCATGTAATCAGACTGGCTGCAGCAACGTAGACACACTAACCACAAAATAACTCTTATCATGTTTCCTTTAGTCCCGATGACCAGTAAAAAACATAAGCCATAGTCATAAAATATAAACCATTCCTACTGCAACAACGCAGTCAGATCTAGCAACGTAACAACATCCATCATATCTGCTTAACCCCCTTTAGCTCCTCTGCAACCCCCAAATCAGACGGCCACTCCCCAGCACACATGAAATCAACCTTACGCATTTATGCAGCATTCATATATTTTCACTTGTGCACCCATTCACATTCACTCGCACAACTATACACATTCAAAGCACTCATAACTGTTTCACCTGTAACAAACACATTCTAAGTCACACACACACACACACACAAAATACACTCTTTCATATACATGTGCACTCAAACAACATACACTAATTCCTTCAAACGCATTAATGCACAGATGCAGTTGTGTCCCTTACCTGCTGCTCCTGTC
Organism: Ambystoma mexicanum; assembly: GCF_040938575.1. Lineage (NCBI taxonomy): Eukaryota > Metazoa > Chordata > Amphibia > Caudata > Ambystomatidae > Ambystoma > Ambystoma mexicanum. The sequence continues at coordinate 560,312,347 of NC_090924.1, read as the reverse complement.
CAGATTTCGCTCTGCCTCAGGTCAGGCTCCAACAATGTGTCTCAGGTTCTCCATATTCCACACAACACAAGAGGAACCAGGAAGCTCTCCCTGATTCCTGGTTCCTCTTTAGTCACAGAGGAGCACTCCTGGCATAAGATCGCTGGTGCTCCGAATGTATAGGGAGGCAGAGGAGTACCCCTACATACATTCAGAGTTGCAGTTGCCCGGCCTGCATCCCCAATGAGCCATGCAAGTCTGTGGAAGCAAAACACCCCAGCCTTACATGGCCCATTGCAGCTGAGAGAGCGCATAGGGCCTTATTCTCAGAGTGTTTTCCAATGGAATTGCAACATTGTAAAATGCTTCTGTGAATCAGGCCCTTAGTGTTTTAACTGGGCTGGCTTGGCGGCTCTTCTGAAGTGGGTAACGGCTGAGGGCAGTTAGGTAGTGCAGCACAGATACAACAAAAATTCAGAATGAGCATTTTATGTGTTAGAAACATTATTGAATACGGGGGTGCAGTTTGGATCTGGTGTGTCCGCAGAGAGGACACTACTAGAAAATAATTGGCATGGGCTTCGTGCAACTTGTGCTTGTGCATTTTCAAGGCTGAATAATGCATTTGTTAAAACCACATATGCGCAAAAGTAAATAAAACATACAAAAAGAGAGAGCAAAAGAAAAATAAATAATACTGATTATTATTTCAGTCATCCTAGGAATTCGATAAGTACTTCATCATAATCTATAAAATTTTGCAGACTGCATTTTTCTTGTTGACCCATACATGTTCTGAGTCACCAAATCTATTTGGTTCTTGCTGTTTCAACTCTTGTAAAGTAACCATAAAAACAAAATCTATATGTATGCACAATTACATTCCTGGATGGGATGACATATTGTTGTATGGCTGATTGACTAAACAAGTCAATTATTAGAATTTGTAAAAGTGCCGGAGCCCATCTAATGGAAATGAATACGTCCAAATAAACTGTTCTTTGGAAATCATTCACACTCAGGAAGGCATACAACCACACCTTATAACTCACTGGACCTTTAATATATTTATTTATTTACTTATTTATATAAAGGGAGGAACAATGCTCCTTTGAATGTAAAATAGATAAGAAATCAGATTTGACGCAAAGCAGTGAGCTTCTTACAATGGGTTGAGTTTGTCAGACATTTTGGCAAGGCTATGTAGGGAGTAAATGGAACAGTAACCGGGACAATATATAAGTGGATATACATAGATTAAGGACAACCAACATTAGACATTTTAAAGTGCAGGTAGGCGGTACGGACAGCTGTGGTCGGGATGTGACCATGATGGAAGAAGAGCTAGAGTGGAGGCAGAGAAAGTGAGGGAGTGGGGCAGGTTAGCTAAATGGCAAATGAGAAGTAGGTTAAGAGGGCTATTCGGAGGGCAAGGAGGTAAGACTTTAGTTTGGTTTCAAACAAATGTATGTGGACTGTTTCTCTGATGTCTGGGGAAAGAGAATTCATGCAAATGGAGCAAGAAGTTAGAGAGAGCAGAAGTGATTGGAAGCACAGGGAGTGACATGGGTAGTCGAGGAGGCAGAGTGGAGATTACGAGAAGGATTGTGGAGTTGGATAGAGGAGGATAGATGTGATGATGCCATAACGTGGATGGATGTGTGAACCAGGAGAAGAAATGTAAATCTGGCTGTGTTTTTCATCATCAGCCATCCAGTCTGGTGACAGTATGAGGAAGTAGGTGTGAAGTTCAAAGAGAGTCCTAGTAGCAAAGTTAATAATCGTATTGAGAGGATAGAAAGCATAGTGGGGGGACCAAAGATGATGCTGACAATAGTCCAGTTTAGAAAGACAAGACTGGTTAAGAGAATGCTGGCAGTGTGAAAGGGAAAGTGGTACCTGAGTTTCCTAATATTTAGCAGGTTGAGGCAAGATGTTGTTGCAGTTTTGGAGATGACACTAGAGAAGGGTCATAGATGATGCCAAGGTTTCTAGCTGAAGAAGAGTAGGGCAGATGATGAGGTGTGAGCTGGATAGGTAAAGGAAAATATGAGAGAGAGCATTTAGCAGGGAAGAAGATCACCTCTTTCTTGGTAGAGTTTTACATCCGAGAGTGCAAAGCCAACCAATATTTAATGACAGGGAGGATGTTGAACATTTTGATAGAGAGATCAGAGGAGAGTTCAGGAAAAGAGAGGAAGAATTGGGTGTTGTTCACAAAGCATTGGTATGAGAGCCCAAAGGAAGAGATAATTTCCCCAAGAGCAGAGGTATAGAGTGTAAATAGGAGCGGATGAAAGGCAGAGTCTTATGGAACAAGAATAGTTAGAGGAGAGAGTTGATAGGTGTTTCTGCTCCAGGAAACAGAGAATTGGTGAGGGGCAATGTAGCATTCAATAAAGGCAAGGACTTGATCATGAATCCCAAGAAGAAACAAAGTATTACGGAGATCAGAGTTGTCAAACGTGTCAATGTGATCAGACAAGTGAAGTTGAATGAGGATAAAGGATAGGTTGGAATGCTTAGCAGAGGTGATTAAGTTGGACACATTCCTGAGAGTAGTTTCTGTGGAGGGACGTGAGCTGAAACCTGCTTTTAAAGGGCCTTGAAGGTTGTGGGTGTCAAAGCAATTGGTAAGACAGTTGAACACAGCCCTTTTCGAGCACATTAGAGTAGCAGGGAAGAAGAGACACAGGGAGAAAGTTAGCTGGTAGATTTGGGTCAACCCTTTGTTTTTTTAGGAGAGGGATGACTGTGGCTGTTTTGAAAATAGAGGGAAATCATGCAGTGTCATAAGATAGGCTTAAGGGTTCACTGAGGTGAGAGGCAATAGGCTAGACTAGCTGAGGTGCAAGAGGGTCTGAATGGGCACAAGAGGGGTTACCCTTCGTCAGTAGAGATAGGGCTTTTTCAATGTTAGTGTGACTAAAGTGGGAGATAGAGGCAGAGGATGATGGGAGAGGAGGCAGAGCCTAGAATGTAGGAGGAGGGAGTGTGAGGAAGTTCAGGAGAGAGTATCTAATTTTGGAAATATTTGTAGCAAAGTATTCATCTAGGTCATTAGCTGTGAGAGTGGAATTGATAGTCATAGATTTAGGAGCAGTGCAGAGTGAGTTTAGGGTGCCCCGTAACTGGCATGGATGGTTGGAGTGAGAGTCAATGAGAGTGAGGTAGAATTCACGTTTCACTCTATCACAGAAGGACTTGTGCGAGTTCAAGGCAGAGAGGTAGAGTTTCAGGCGCTCATGTGAGTGGGTAGGCCTCCATTTACATGCAGTCAATGCATGTCTGTGAAGAGAAAGTGTATGAATAGGGTGACCCATGGCTAATGATGTTGAGACTTAGGGGTGAAAGTAAGCAGTGCGAAGTGAGAGTAGAATGAGTCACATGGTAGGGAATTGGAAACTGGAGAAGGCAGTGTTGGAGGATGAGGGATCAGGTGTGAAGGAGGAGAGTGATAAATGTAGGTCACAGAGAAAGGGAGCAATGGTAGAAGCTTTAAATGTCATTTTAGTAATAGGTGAGGCAATTAGTGAGGAGAAGTCAGAGTGGCGGAAAGGAGAATCAAGGAGTTGCCCAAGATCATCAAAGAATGGTACAGTGGGACCAGGAGGATGGAGATGATGTGAACCAAATAACAATGTTAGGACATGACATGGCATTGGAAATTTGTGAGGCGTTGAGGTGGAAAGAGAGTAGGTGTCTGATGCTTCCACTGCTGGGAGTCAGTCAAGGAGAGTGAATGAAGGATAGTATGGAGTCATGTAGGGCTGCCAGATTAATATAGTCAGATCGAGAAATCCAGGTTCCAGTAAAAATAGTCACTGATAAAGGTGTGTTGCATACGGACTGAGTGCAATATTTAGTTGATGCAGTAAGGAAGAGTAGAGGAGTTGAGTCTCATAGGAAGAGAGGCGAGGAGGAGAGGTGTTAGAGGAGGTATGGTTAGCTCGTCGGCTTTGTTTGTTGCAAGTAAGTGGAAGAGAGATGGAGCAGTGGGAGTTTTGAGATGTGAGTTTAAGGATAGGAATAAGAAAGGAGGATGTTGTAGGTTGATTGGAGAAAGTGTAGGGAGAGATGAGTAGGAGGAGCAGTAGAAGGAGTAGGAGTAAATATATCATAGGTGAGTAACACAATGTGGAGAGACAGCACGTTAATTAGCAAGCTAGTGTTACTCCCATGTGCATAGGCTAGGAAGACGAAAGCAAATGCTCTTTTTTTATTTTGTTATATATTTGAATTTATTTACAGAGCACAAAACCCAGAAGCTTCTAGGCGCTAGTTACAGAAAGAGCATTGGGCAGGTCTTAAGTACAGTGATAAGCATATGAGTTACAGCGTGAGTAAATAACTTGGTAAAGCCTCCCTCTTGGTACGGGGGGCTACATCATGGTGCAGACAAGCAAATGAGACATAATAGGTGTGAGTATGCATTCTGTGAAAGCCTCGCCTCATGATACAGGAGGCTACATCAGGGTGCAGACAAGCAAAGGAGACATATTAGGTGTGAGTATGCATTCTAGGAACGCCTCGCCTCATAGTACAGGGGTTACATCAGAGTGCAGACAAGCAAATGAGACATAATAGGTGTGAGTATGCATTCTGGGAAATTCTTGATTCACGGTATGAGGGCTACACCAGGGTTCAGACAAGCAAAAGAGACATAATAGGTGTGAGTATGCATTCTGTGAAAGCCTCGCCTCATGGAACGGGGGCTACATCATACAGCCAAGCAGAAGAGACATACTAGTTGAAAGTATGCCATCTGAGAAGGTCTTGAATTATAGGCCTCACTACACCCTCCGTAGCTTAGACCTAGCTTACAAAGCATTTGAAATTGAAGACAACCGGATCAAAACATCTTCTGCAGCCAAAACTCTGGGCATCTGCCTAGACAGCACCATTGACCTTTCTCACCAGGTCAACACTTCTGCCTCCTCCGCTGCCCACACCGCAAAACTACTGAACATCAGCAAACCATTCCTCACTACAACTAACTGACTCACTATAGCCAGAGCCATCACTGGTGCTAAAATGGAATACTGTAATGCTCCATTTGCAGGAACCTCTGAACGTAACTTCTGCAAGCTGTAAACCATCCAAAACAATGCCCTCCGAGCAGCCCTAGGTTTGTCCAAGCACGACTATCTCACAAAAGACAGGAATTATGCCATTTGACTCACAAATCTGGGAATTTATTAAATTTAAGACCCTCTCCATCGCACACAAGTGCACCACAAACATCGTCCCGGCCTACCTCTCATGCTGGGTGGAGAAATACATCCCTGTGCCCTCTAAGATCCACAAAAACCTTCTGCAGAAAGATCGCAGGAGGACTGAGCTTTCCCGTCATGGCCGCTAAACTCTAGAACAAATTCTCCATCACCCTGTGAAAGGAAACCTACTTCTGGACACTCAGAAAAAACTTTAAAACTGTGCTCTTTGCCTAAAAGTTCCATGAGCTAACATACTAACACATTTGAGTACCTGTCTCCCCACCCCACCCCTCGCCTTGAGTCAAAGACTAAGACACTACATCACCCCTCCTACACCTTTGTGCTTGCATTTGCTTCCTGTATTCTGTATTCCGTTTTTTTGTCTCCTGCTCTGTATTTCTCTGTATTTCTACTTCTCACAAAATAACTAGCGGCTGGATACCCAAGGATTCGAGGTGCTGAACCAAATGCAAAAATAAATAAATAGCCATGGTCGGCTGGGATAAGTCAAAATATAGAAGCAGCACTGGGTTGAAAATCATGCAGGAGGCATAGATAGGGTGAGGTTGAGAGGCGTAGGCAGGTAGCTTTCATATAAATGCAGCTTAAGGCTGATAAGTCATTCAATGTAAAAAATGCAATGCATGGTTGAAAATGTATAAACAGATAGAATACAATTAAAATACAAAAGCAGCGTGGGCTGAGGTGGCGAGGATGGGTGCATAATACAAATCAAAATGGGCATTCTCTTTTAGAAGAAGAGGCAAAGATGCTGCTCCATTGCTGGTCTTCACCCTTCACTGTACCACCCTTAAATGGGATGCCCCTGACTGGACGCCCCGAAGGAGTTCAGAAGTGATGATGCACAGTCTTGTCACCTGATCTACTAGTCTATCAGTGGTTGCTCTTTCGGATTTCGACCCTGGTGTTGCTGGCATGATGTGTTTATTTTATTTTCTGATTGGTGTTCCCATAGGAGTCTCTTGTGGCCTTCAGCTGGAGAGTGAGCCGACTCAAGATGGCTGCAGGAAACGTTGTCACTGATCCAAGATGGGCACAGGAAGTGATGCCAGAGGTTAAGATTCATTCTAAACCTTCAAGCCATTATTTGTTTTTGCTTTGTCACCCCAAGTGGGACGGGTATTCCCAGACATGGGTCCCGTGCCTGCTGGGCTTAGAGACCCAAATTACTCCACACTGATGAGGCCCAACAAGGTCAAAACATTTCTGGGGATGCTTGTGGTCTCGTGCAGAAGGGATGTGACCTAGAAGTTTGGGCTGGGCTTTCCTTTTGGGGTGGGACCACGTTTGATTTGCAAATGTTCTTTCCCCTTCTGTAATGGCTTGGCAGGTGAAGAACGTTGGTCTAGAGCAGGGTTGTCCAACATGCGGCCCGAGGGCCGCAATGCGGCCCTTCAAGCCATTTTATGTGGTCCTTGAAGCCCAAGAGCACAGACAAAGCATTAGGCTTACTTGTGTATGTTTTGTATTTATTTTATATGTAGCGAGCGTTGTGGTAGCAGTTTCAGGGTAGGAGTTGTAGTCCACACACATTACGATTTCCATTGGCTGAGAAACAGCCAATGGAAATACTGTTACCATGCAAGGCACGTCGTAGTAGTGGAAATAAATAAAATAAATAAATGCATTGCATGGTAAAAGTATTTCCATTGGCTGTTTCTCAGCCAATGGAAATCATAATCACGTAATGTGTGTGGGTGGAGTCATGGGCACACAGCTCCACCTTCACACATCTGCATTGCCAAGCCCAGGGCAGTGCTTCTCCTAGGGTCCACTGCCAAACTGAACAAATTGGGTGCGCTATTCACGTCTTTCAACATCGACGGAAATGTAATTAAAGTAGCCAATGTCGTGAAAACTCTAGGAATTTACATCGACACTGCGCTTACCCTATCGAGACAAACCAGCGCCTTGGCATCCTCCACAGCCCATACCTGCAAGCTCATTACGGCCTGCCGCCCATGCTTGACTACAACTAACTGCATGTCGATAGCCAGAGCATTCGTCATATCAAAGCTTGATTATTGTAATGTCCTCTACCTGGGTACGTCACAACAAAACCTTAACAAAATGCAAGTCATGCAAAATAACGCTATAAGATCAGCCCTTAACCTACCCAGGAAGCAACACATCTCTGAGACCAGACACTCAATAAACTGGTTTAATATTAAGCAAAGAATTGACCTGAAAACACTCTCCCTCACCCACAAGTGCCTTTCCAACCAAGCCCCTACTTCCTCGCCAACACCTTCACGTGTCATTCCACCTCTCGACACACTAGAACAGCTCAGTCACACTGTGTATCCATCCCTCGATTCAAGCTACAACGTGCAGGCGAAGCCAGCTTCCCAGCCCTCACGGCTAAGAAATGGAATACACTCCCAGTATCATTATGAGAGGAACCGTCTCTTCCCTTAGTCCAGAAAAAGGTTAAAACCTGGCTCCACAAGCTAGACCTTAATGTGCTAGGCTAATTGGATACAATCGCTACCTGTTTTACATAGGTAAACTTGACTAGTTTGCAATGTTGACCTTGTATATTTGTATAAACGTGTATCTTCATCTATGCTCATTTCTACTGTACTCCTGCTCTGTATTTTCTCTGTTGTAACCCGTATGAATAGCGACCAGATGCCCATGGGCTTAGTTGTGCTCTACAAATAAATGAAATACAAATACAGAGCCTGCGTGAGCCAGCAGCTCAGCCCAGCCCAGCCCAGCCCAGGCTCACAGTGCTACGTGCAGTGCACTCCGAGGCCTAGTTCTCCTTGCCTCCAGCAGTGGGAAGTACTGCCTGCTATATTTTCCGGTGTATGTTTGAGGCATGCAGTGCTTGCCAGCCTCTGAGATACTGCTGACCAGATACTTGTGAACTATTGTATCTGGCCAGCAGTATCTCGGAGGCTCTAAAAGCAACGTGGACCGCCTTAATGTTTGAACATTCCGCCTGGGGAGGGAGGGTACAATTTGCATCACGTTTTGACAAAAACCTCCCCCTTGGGTGCTGTTCAAATTGCGTCACAAAGGGAATGAATTCCCACATGATTTTACCGCATGTGGGAATTAATTCCTTGCAAAAATGGCTAGGCAACACAATCGCGCCATCCACACCCGGAAAAGCAGCACTGCGGGTAAAATGCCTGGGGCTCTATCTTAGTTGTGCTCTACAAATAAATAAAATACAAATACAGAGCCTGCGTGAGCCAGCAGCTCAGCCCAGGCTCACAGTGCTACGTGCGGTGCACACCGAGGCCTAGTTCTCCTTGCCCCCAGCAGTGGGAAGTACTGCCTGCTATATTTTCCGACGTATGTTTGCGGCATGCAGTGCTCGCCAGCCTCTGAGATACTGCTGACCAGATACTTGTGTTTCGGTGTATCTGGCCAGCGGTATCTCAGAGGCTCAAAAGCAGTGTGGGACAGTAACAGTCAGGAACTAAAAATTGCAAATGTACTATATTTGTAGACTCATCCTTCAAGAATGTTCTTACAATAATTCCCTTATGGTCCAGTCATATCATTTGAAACATATACATAGGGGAAGACACAACCTTGAAAGACAGCAATCCTTTTTGTGCATTAAAATTATCAGTAGAGTTATCAGCACTTTCTGATAGTTTTGATGTTTTTTATTACTGTACTTTCCCTGTATATGCTCATATTCTTATATGTTGTACTCAAACTATTTTCCTTAGGGTCCAGACACATCATGTGATATATATAGATAGGGTAAGTAACAGCTTTGAAACAGAGCAATCATTTCTCTGCATAAATGTAATCAGTTAGGTTATGAACACTTTCTGCTACTATTGCTGTTTTTTTCTTACTTCAATTCCCTTGTATATATTCATATTTGTATGGGGTGTTGTCTCTTTGTGATTTGTCTATGATAATGCAATTTTGTAGTAAGTGGGTTTTATTACCTACTTATCACAAGTTTCACTGTACGCAAAACTCTAATATGAAAACAGTTATCATTTCACTATTCAACATGGCAAGCTTATGAATATTGCACCTCCATCATGTATGCTGCACACAATGCCTATGTTTCTACAGGAGTACCTTAGTATACTGGATTGAAGTTAATAATAGAATGCTATTTATATCAATGCATAGCTTAATGCACTGATTAGCACTTGATGTTTATTCCAATAATCTTTGACACGTTTTTTATTAACATTACACTAAGAATCCCTTGTACAGACTTTTCATGAAAGGTAAATGCACATGTGATGTCATCAATGACATTTGTGATGTCATCTTTGATGTCCTGAGTGTTAGGCTTAGCAGTGCACGGTGGTGGCGCGAGTTATGGTTGCTTAGCTTACCATAACTGGCGAATTTCAAGGGATTGTCGGTTTTACTTGGAACCATAACGTCCCTTTAACAAAGTTTTTTCACTGAATTTCATAGGTTTTTAGTGGCGCAACTTAACCATAACGTCCCTTTAACAAAGTTTTTTCACTGAATTTCATAGGATTTTAGTAGCGCAACTTAACCATAACGTCCCTTTACCAACTTTTTTTACTGAATTTCATAGGTTTTTTCATAGCGCAACTACCATAACGTCCCTTTAACAAAGTTTTCTCACTGAATATCATTGGTTTCTATTAGTGCAACTTTACCATTACGTCCCTTTAACAATGTTTTTTCATTGATTTTCATAGGTTTTATTAGTGCAACTTAACCATTACGTCCCTTTAACAAAGTTTTTTCATTGAATTTCATAGTTTTTTATTAGTGCAACTTAACCATAACGTCCCTTTAACACATTTTTTAATTGAATTTCATAGTTTTTATTAGTGCAAAGTAACCATAACGTCCTTTTCAATGGATGAAGACCACTAGCATCCTAGGTTCTCAAAGTGGGAACCCGGGGTGGTAAAAAAAAGATTTTTCTTCCCAAACCGGAATGCCTGCTGCGTCCCGGTGTAGGAAGGAAAATCTTTTGCCAAGATGGACACCATGGAAAGGGAAGGAGGGGTGAATAAAGAGAACACAACAGGGCATGGGTAGGGGGGGACCAGGAGGGAGACAGGGGGCATGGGAGGGGGGTGCGGGGTAACAGGAGGGAGACACAGGGCATGAGCGGGGGATGGGGGGCAACAGCAGGGAGACACGGGGCATGAGCGGGGGGTAACAGGAGAGAGACACGGGGCATGAGCTGGGGGTGGGGGGAACACGAGGGAGACACGGGGCATGAGAGGGGGTTGGGGGTAACAGAAGAGAGACACGGGGCATGAGCGGGGGGTGGGGGGCAACAGGAGAGAAACACGGGGCATGACCAGGGGGTGGGGGGTAACAGGAGAGAGACACGGGGCATGAGCGGGGGTGGGGGGCAACATGAGAGAGACACGGGGCATGAGCGGGGGTGGGGGGGCAACAGCAGGGAGACACGGGGCATGAGCGGGGGTGGGGGTAACACGAGGGAGACACGGGACATGAGAGGGGGTGGGGGGTAACAGGAGACAGACATGGGCATGAGCGGGGGGTGGGGGGGCAACAGCAGGGAGACACAGGGTATGACCGGGGGTGGGGGGCAACAGAAGGGAGACACAGGGCATGACCAGGTGGTGGGGGGCAACAGGATAGAGACACGGGGCATGAGAGGGGGGTGGAGGGTAACAGGAGAGAGACACGGGGCATGAGAGGGGGGTGGGAGTAACAGGAGAGAGACATGGGGCATGAACAGGGGTGGGGGGCAATAGCAGGGAGACATAGGGCATGACCGGGTGTGGGGGGCAACAGGAGAGAGACACGGGGCATGAGCAGGGGGTGGTGGTAACAGGAGAGAGACACAGGGCATTAGCGGGGGTGGGGGGTAACAGAAGACAGACACGGGGCATGAGCGGGGGGCGGGGGAAAACGAGGGAGACACAGGGCATGAGAGGGGGGCGGGGGGTAACAGAAGAGAGACACGGGGCATGAGTGGGGGCAACAGGAGGGAGACATGGGACATGACCGGGGGGTGGGGGGCATCAGGAGAGAGACACAGGGCATGACCGGGCAGTGGGGGGCAACAGGAGAGAGACACAGGGCATGAGAGGGGGGTAACAGGAGACAGACACAGGCATGAGCGGGGGGTGGGGGGCAACAGCAGGGAGACACTGGGCATGACCGGGGGTGGGGGGCAACAGAAGGGAGACACAGGGCATGACCAGGTGGTGGGGGCAACAGGAGAGAGACACGGGGCATGAGAGGGGGGTGGAGGGTAACAGGAGAGAGACACGGGGCATGAGAGGGGGGTTGGGGGTAACAGGAGAGAGACATGGGGCATGAGCGGGGTGGGGGGCAACAGCAGGGAGACACAGGGCATGACCGGGGTTGGGGGGCAAAAGGAGTGAGACACGGGGCATGAGCAGGGGGTGGGGGGTAAAAGGAGAGAGACACAGGGCATGAGCGGGGGGTGGGGGGTAAAAGGAGACAGACACAGGGCATAAGCGGGGGGCGGGGGGAAACGAGTGAGACACAGGGCATGAGAGGGGGTGGGGGGTAACAGAAGAGAGGCACGGGGCATGAGCGGGGTGCAACAGGAGGGAGACATGGTGCATTACCGGGGGGTTGGGGGCAACAGGAGAGAGACAGAGGGCATGAAGGGGAGGTGGGGGGCAACAGGAGAGAGACACGGGGCATGACCGGGGGTGGGGGGCAACAGGAGAGAGACACGGGGCATGAGAGGGGGGTGGGGGGTAACAGGAGAGAGACACGGAGCATGAGCTGGGGGTGGGGCAACTTGAGAGAGACAAAGGGCATGAGCGGGGGGTGGGGGGCAACAGCAGGGAGACACAGGACATGAGCGCGGGGTGGGGGAACACGATGGAGACACGGGGCATGAGATGGGGGTGTGGGGTAACAAGCGAGAGACACGGGGCATGAGAGGGGGTGGGGGCAACAGGAGAGAGACACAGGGCATGAGAGTGGGGTGGGGGTAACAGGAGAGAGACATGGGGCATGAGAGGGTGGTTAGGGGGTAACAGGAGAGAGACACGGGGCATGAGCGGGGGGTGGGGGGCAACAGGAGACAGACACGGGGCATGAGAGGGGGTGGGGCTAACAGGAGAGAGACACGGGGCATGAGAGGGGGGTGGGGGTAACAGGAGAGAGACACAGGGCATGAGCAGGGGGTGGGGACAACAGCAGGGAGACACGGGGCATGACTGGGGGATGGGGGCAACAGGAGAGAGACACAGAGCATGAGCGGGGGGCAACAGCAGGGAGACACAGGTCATGAGCGGGGGTGGGGGGCAACAGCAGGGAGAGACGTGGCATGACCGGGGGTGGGGGGTAACAGGAGAGAGACACGGGGCATGACTGGAGGATGGGGGGCAACAGGAGAGAGACACGGAGCATGAGCGGGGGACAACAGCAGGGAGAGACGGGGCATGAGCGGGGGTGGGGGGAAACAGCAGGGAGAGACGGGGCATGACCGGGGAGTGGGGTGTAACACGAGAGAGACACGGGGCATGAGCGGGGGGTGGGGGGCAACAGGAGGGAGACACGGGGCATGAGAGGGGGGTGGGGGTTACAGGAGAGAGACAAGGGGCATGAGCGGGGGGTGGGGGCAACATCAGGGAGACACAGGGCATGAGCGGGGGGTGGGGGGAACAGTGGAGACACGAGGCATGAGCGGGGGGTGGGGGGAACAGGAGAGAGACACGGGGCATGAGCGGGGAGTGGGGGGCAACAGCAGGGAGACACAGGGCATGAGCGGGGAGTTGGGGGAACTAGAATGAGACACGGGGCATGAGCAGGGGCTGGGAGGTAACAGGAGAAAGACACGGGGCATGAGCAGGGGGTGGGGGGCAACAGCAGGGAGACACAGGGCATGAGCGGGGAGTTGGGGGAACTAGAATGAGACACGGGGCATGAGCAGGGGCTGGGAGGTAACAGGAGAAAGACACGGGGCATGAGCAGGGGGTGGGGGGCAACATCAGGGAGACACAGGGCATGAGCGGGGGGTGGGGGGCAACAGCAGGGAGACACGGGGCATGAGCGTGGGGAGGGGGGTAACAGGAGAGAGACACGGGGCATGAGCGGGGGGTGGGGGGCGACAGCAGGGAGACACGGGGCATGAGCAGGGTGTGGGGCGAACACGGCATGAGCGGGGAGTTGGGGGAACTAGAATGAGACACGGGGCATGAGCAGGGGCTGGGAGGTAACAGGAGAAAGACACGGGGCATGAGCAGGGGGTGGGGGGCAACAGCAGGGAGACACAGGGCATGAGCGGGGGGTGGGGGGTAACAGGAGCGAGACACGGGGCATGAGCGGGGGTGGGGGCAACAGCAAGGAGACACGGGGCATGAGCAGAGGGTGGGGGTAACAGCAGTGAGACACGGGGCATGAGCGGGGGGTGGGGGGAACACGAGGGAGACATGGGGCATGAGAGGGGGGTGGGGGGTAACAGGAGAGAGACACGGGGCATGAGCGGGCGGTGGGGGGAGCAGCAGGGAGACACAGTGCATGACCGGGGGGTGGGGGGCAACAGAAGGGAGACACGAGGCATGACCGGCGGGTGGGGGGCAACAGGAGAGAGACACAGGACATGAGAGGGGATGGGGGTAACAGGAGAGAGACACGGGGCATGAGCGAGTGGTGGGGGGCAATAGCAGGGAGACACGGGGCATGACCGGGTCTGGGTGGCAACAGGAGAGAGACACGGGGCATGAGAGAGGGGTGGGGGGTAACAGGAGAGAGACACGGGGGGTGGGGGGTAACAGGAGAGAGACACGGGGCATGAGCGGGGGGTGGGGGGCAACAGCAGGGAGACACGGGGCATGAGCGGGGTGTTAAGGTAACAAGAGGGAGACACGGGGCATGATCGGGGGTGTGGGGAACACAAGGGAGACACCGGGCAGGAGCGGGGGGTGGGGGGCAACAAGAGGTAGACACGGGGCATGAGCGGGGGGTGGGGGTAACAGGAGAGAGACACGGGGCATGAGAGGGGGTGGGGGGTAACAGGAGAGATACACGGGGCATGAGCAGGGGGTGGGGGGCAACAGCAGGGAGACACGGGGCATGACCGGGGGTGGAGGGCAACAGCAGGGAGACACGGGGCATGACCGGGGGTTGGGGGGCAACAGGAGACACGGGGCATGAGCGGGGGTGGGGGCAACAGCAGGGAGACACGGGGCCTGAGCGGGGGTGGGGGAAACACGAGGGAGACACGGGGCATGAGCAGGGGGTGGGGGGAACACGAGGGAGACAAGGGGCGTGAGGGGCAACAAGAGGGAGACACAGGGCATGAGCAGGGGGTGGGGGGAACACGAGGGAGACACGGGGCAAGAGCAGGGGGTGGGGGGCAACAAGAGGGAGACACGGGGCAAGAGCAGGGGGAGGGGAGTAACAGGAGAGAGACACGGGGCATGAGCGGGGGGTGGGGGGCAACATGAGGGAGACACGGGCATGAGCGGGGGGTGGGGGGAACAGGAGGGAGACACAGGGCATGAGCGGGGGTTGGCGGGAACAGGAGGGAGACACGGGGCATGAGCAGGGGGTGGGGGGGAACAGGGGCGACACGGGGCATGAGCGGGGGGTGGGGGGAATGGGAGGGAGACACAGGGCATGAGCGGGGGGTGGGGGGAACAGGGGAGACACGGAGCATGAGCGGGGGGTGGGGGGATACAAGAAAGAGACACGGGCATGAGCGGGGGTGGGGTGCTACAGGAGGGAGACACGGTAATGAGCGGGGGTGGGGGAAACAAGAGAGAGACACAGGTAATGAGCGGGGGGTGGGGGAACACGAGGGAGACACGGGCATGAGCGGGGGTGGGGGGTACAGGAGGGGGTCACGGGTAATGAGCGGGGGTGGGGGGATACAGGAGGGTGACACGGGTAATGAGCGGGGGTGGGGGGAACGGGATATCCGCTCCTCAGTCCTCCGCAGGCCACTGTATACCGATGGCGTGTCTCCTGCAAGTCTGCAGCAGCCTGGGACATTCAGGAAGTGTAATCCACATGAGCCTCACACAGCCCCATTGGAGGCCCTGCTGTCCTCTGATCTTATCGCATCGAATTTTCACTTGTTAAGTTGTGATAATCACTTGTGAAGTCTGAAGTCACTGCAGAGCTTGCCACAGATGCCAATATACGAGCAATAAACTAAGATGGTGGGCGTCTCTGAAAATAGGACGCAGAGCACGCTTTACTACAACCAATGGGAGAGCACGTCAGATGTCCGCGGACATCACGCATATCGCTTGCCCAATCACCATCCTGTCCGCGGAGCGAACAGAGAAGTGTGTCCGCGAAGCGGACACAGATATCACAAATTTTTTCACTTACATTTTTGTATTTTTTTAAAAAACTACTGGACGGATTTACACCAAATAACGCACCACGCCATCCAATCAGCGAACACGTCGCATGTTCGTGGACATCACGCAAGCCACTCGGCCAATCAGGGCACTGTCCGCGGAGCGAACCGCGAAGTCTGTCTGCGGAGCGAACGGAGATATCACTAATTTTTTTGCCTTACATTTTGGTCATTTTAAAAAAAAATACTGGACGGATTTACACCAAATTTGAAAAAGCACGCTTTCGGGACCAAGACGCCGCTCCTGCTTCAAATTTGGTGTAAATTCGTCCAGCGGTTTGGGCTGTAGGCGTGAGCAAAGTTTTTTCCCATTATGTCTATGGGAAAAAAAAGTTTTGGGACCCCCCCCTATAACTTTGCCCCCTTTGGACCAAACCTCACCAAACTTTGCAGAGTGGGCCATATACTTTTTTTGCAAAGTTTGGTGAGGATTCGTCCAGGGGGAGCAGAGTTATAAGCTGCCCAAAAAGTGTTCTTCCTATGGAAACACCAACTTAACCATAACTACATGGCCACTACCGTGGCCATGTAATTATTTGTTGTGGTATAGTTTATTAAACCTTTCACAACAGAATACAAAAAAACAATGCAGCCTACAAAATTAAAATGTACAGTTGAAGAAAGAGTAACATTACATTCCTGTTCTCATGCTCAATTTGTTACACAACCAATGGTACATAAGGCGCTATATAAATGCAAAGTAACATAACATAACATTACATAACAACCCATTCATGTTAGTAATTTAAGAATTTTAACAATTCCCCTCCAAAGTAGATTGAGGTAAATAATACAAGCATGGTTGTTCCCACTCATGAACTCCTCCTATATCAGAGTCCCAGGCAGGGTTACCATCATCCCTGCACAGTGTAGCACAACCACCCGTAAAGATACCAGAGACATACATTCACATAACAACTGCCTCACAGTCTCCACTTCCATCTTCTTATATCTTCTTAAAGTACTTTCCATATGCTTAGTTTACCATAACAAATGCATTTCTGATGGTTTTTGTTTTTACTTGCAACCATAACGTCCCTATAACAACATTTTTCATTGAATTTCATGGGTTTTTATTAGTGCAACTTAACTATAATGTCCATTTAGCAAAGGTGTTTCAGTGAACATATATATATATATCAGTGAAAAAACTTTGTTAAAAGGGACGTTATGGTTAAGTTGCGCTACTAAAACCTATCAAATTCAGTAAAAAAACATTGTCAAAGGGACGTTATGGTTCAAAGTAAAACCGAAAACCCCCTGAAATTCGGCAGTTATGGTAAGATAAGCAACCATAACTCGAGCCACCGTGCACTGCTAACACTAACACCCAGGACATCAAAGATGACATCACAAATGTCATTGATGACATCACCTATCCAAGTTTCACTGCGCTGTCCGCGGTCGTCCGCGAATGCAAGATGGCAGGCGCCACAGAAAATCTGACGCGCTTCACGCACCACGTCATCCAATCAGCGAACACGTTGCATGTCTGCGGACATCACGCAAGCCGCTCAGCCAATCAGGGCACTGTCCGCGGAGTGAACCGGGAAGTCCGTCCGCGGAGTGAACGGAGATATCACTAATTTTTTTGCCTTACATTTTGGTCATTCTAAAAAAAACTACTGGACGGATTTACACCAAATTTGCAAAAGCACGCTTTTGGGACCAAGCCCCCGCTCCTGCCACAAATTTGGTGTAAATCCGTCCAGCGGTTTGGGCTGTAGGCGTGCGCAAAGTTTTTTCCCATTATGTCCATGGGAAAAACAAAAGTTTTGGGACCCCCCCTATAACTTTGCCCCCCCTGGACCAAACCTCTCCAAACTTTGCAACAAAAAATTCAGAGTGGGCCATATACTTTTTTTGCAAAGTTTGGTGAGGATTCGTCCAGAGGGAGCGAAGTTATAAGCCACCCAAAAAATGCTCTTCCTATGGAAACACCAACTTAACCATAACTACATGGACGCTACCGCGTCCATGTAATATATATTTATAAAACTGTCTCCAACTTAACAAAGCTCAATAAAAACTTTAGAAGTGAGTGCACTTTATTATCATGCTAAATCAGCCGTAAAATATAGGCTTGTGCGGTGAACCAGAAGAAGGAGTCGGAGTGATGTCTACCTGTCCCTATTGTTACCAGGAATTGTCCCTGCCTAAAACTGAACTGTGTTCAATAATTGTCCAAATTAAAATAGTCCTCAGCCTCAGGAAAGTGGGTGGAAATGGTTTGCTATGGTGTGCAGTCTTGTATGTGCGCGCTCTGTGTTCCTAGAGTATTTAATTTGTGATACCTGACAGAGGTTTTTTCCATGTGAAAAGCTGTAACTGCAGCTTTAAGAACTGATGGTTGCAGACTTGGATCAGCTGGAAGAGGAAGAACTCACTCAACTGCATTGTATTGGCTGTTCAGAGATTTTTAAAAGCTTGTCATTTATTTTGAAATAACTTTTAATTGTATTTTAATAGTGTAATTGGGGGTAAGGTTTTATTTTCACTTCGATATATGGAAACTATTTTAGGGGGAGAGGTTTGAAATATTCCTTTGCTCTTCTCTTTTTTAAGTGTTATTGGTTTTGATTAACGTTTTATGTGATACTGGTTTTGATTGTCTTTACTGTGTTCACATTGGAAAGGTATAAACAATTGAATACATTTAATTTAATTAAATTTAAGAGTCTTTATGGCCCTATCACTTTTAGAAAAAACAAAAACATACATAAACGTAACATAAAGATTAGCCAGAGTTGTAGCCTTTCCAGTCTGTCTTCTTCTGGCCAAAGCTACTTGGGTTGCTCCCAAGTACTGTTCATCAGTCTAACGTGGGTTTATAATAGTTTATTAAAGTAAGGTTTTCAGTCCTCTCTTCAGGTTCCTAATAACAAGTGTTAAGTCTGTACACACATTTGATGGTTCCAGTTCCTTGAATGGAGAAATTATTCTCTTAGTGTGATTCCACCCATTTGGACATTTGGACATTAATGAAAATATGCTTACAAATGAAAAGAAGATCATAATCTATATTAAAAGTGCAGACACATTAGATGATCATGTCATGATACATTCTTTGTGCCAACAACTTATCGTCCTCCTAAACCAGAAGAATCAGTATCAAACTAATCAAATTTGGAAAATGCATTGGGCCTCATTACAAGTTTGGAGGTAGCCATGCCGTTTTTACCGGCATGGCTAACACCAAACTCGGGTCCGGGTCCTGAAAAATGGGAATTACAGGGCCATTCTGACCTTTGCGGGCCCGGTAATTCCCATTCGCAGGACCCGGACCCGATACGTCCCCATTCCCATCTGAGCCCCCATAGGGCTCAATGGGAATGAGGAGGATGGTAACAACGGTACTACCGGCGCCGTTGTTGCCTTACCGCAACACTTATAATGAGGCCCATTGTCTGTTTGCCTCATCAGCAGTGCCTTTATATGACACAACCTGGCATTAGACCATAGTTTAGTACATGGAGCAATGAGTACAGTAATCAGCTTATAACTTTATTGTAATCATGATGATATTTAATATGTCTTAGTAAAATTTGACAAACTACCTGAAACCAAAATAATTGCCCACACTAAAGCTTTTTTTGTACTGTTGAAAGGCATGCCTGAAAGAAGTGAACAATTATCTCTTTCTCTTGCATATGCAGTTGCTAATGAGAGGTCACAAATCCTCAGCTTTAATCATGCACGTGTGGGTATAGATCAGAAAGTAGTTTGACAAGTCCTTAGATGTTGTCACTTTTCCCTGAGGGGGGAACACCTTCCCATGAGGCCAGGGAGTTGAGGCTGCTACCCGATAGTCCATCTCTGGGTGGTAATCCGTAGGAGGATCTCATGGGGAGAGACTACCTCTCTAGGAACGAAGATGACCATCTAAGTAGAATGCAGTACAACATACCTCACCCTCCACCCTTCAGTCCATGAGGCCCACCGTATCATCCCTCACTTCCATACGACACACTTACATGTATGTATATGAGACTGAATGCCCTCAGTTGCTGAGATGAGGCAGAGTAGAGATGACTTAATGAAGATATCCTGTGCAGATTCTAAGATGAGGAAGAGCAGGGATGAGTTAATGATGATCTCCTTGACAGGTACTGAGACAAGGAAGAACTGCGGAACAATGAAGAGTCCTCCTAAGAACTTGAATGAGCATTCTAACTGTCATTGCTCATTCAACATAAAGAGAGAGGAAGGACTTATCTTTTTGTCAGACCCTTCCAAGAGGACCCTCAAGCGAGAGGATTGTCTGGCATGGAAAGGAGGTAAAGCTGGAACAGCGTGAGTTTAGGCAAGCAGAGCACCTGGATCGTGCTGGCAAGAAAAGGCACACAAACCATGAAGAAGCAACTGCGACAGAGTTGCTGCAGCAGAAGCTGGAACAAGAAAATAGATGAGAGACCCAAAGTAGAGGTCAAAAGACCCTGCAAACCAACAAATGACACTGGCAAAGACCCGAGATGTAAATGGGTGGTCGGGACGCCTGCTAGCAGCTATGTCGAGAGTGCAAGAATGGCAGACCCAAGGGTTTGGGATTCTCATGCACAGAAGATGTATTTATTTATTTATTTATTTATTTATTTATTTTTACTTGTATAAAGTGCACTAAGCCCAGGGACATGTAGGCACTGTTACGTAGCAGGTTACAAGCATAGCTTTAAAAGGTTGGTCAGGTCGCATGTGGCGGTCCCCATCTCCAGATGTACGTGAACAGCCAAGATCTCAACAAGTAATCTTCTTTGAGGCAGTGCTTGGCAGGAGATTGAGCCAGGTATGCCAGATATTAAATATAGAGATAACAGGGCCCCTCAATCATGACAGGAGACTCATCCTAAGTTATCTTATTATGGCAGTACCTGGCAGGAGAGTGAACCAGGTCTGGCAAAACTAAAGCCAAGAATGGCCAGGGGAAGGGAGACATTCCCTCTGGTGTTGTGGAGTGTACATTAAAGCCTGAGAAAGACCAGGGGAAGAGAGACATTCCCCCTGGTGCTGCAAACTGTAAAGCTAAGCCTGAGAAAGCCCTGGGGAAGGGAGACTTTCCCCCTGTTGCTGTGAAATGTAAAACAAAGTCTGCGAAAGCCCAAGGGAAGGGAGACATTCCCCCTGGTGTTGTGAACTTTAAGACCTAGCCAGGGATTGGTCAGGGGAAGGAAGACATTTCCCCTGGTGTTGTGAACTGTATAGCTAAGCCTGAGTAAGGCCAGGGGAAGGGTTTCATTCCACTTTGTGTTGTGAACTGTGAAACTAAGCCTGAGAAAGGCCAGTGGAGGAGAGACATTGCCCCTGGTGGTGTGAACTGGGAAACAAAGCCAGGAAAGGCCAGGAGAAGGGAAACATTGCCGGTAATGTGAACTGTGAGAGGAAAGTCTAGGAATGCCAGGAGAACGGAGTAATTCTCCTGGTGGTTGAACTCACAAGTTCCAAGGGAAGGGAGTCATTCCGCGTGAGATAAAGAAACAGTGAACTTCCTGAAGCAGAGGGTTGGAAGGATAGCAGCAACTACTTTACTGATGATTTGGGCATGCCTAGGTTGGATCCATTACTGCAATCAGGAGGAGAGATCCACCAGTCCATACTGGTTCGCCGGGATGTTCCATTGGCGAGATATGACATGTAGTTTTAAATGCCTGATCTGCAGGGAGTGTTATTTATTTGTGCAATATTATTATTCTTTTATTGTTTGGTTTATATAAACCTTTCACAATTTACAGCATTTTCATACAAAATTTCAAAAATATTTACTTACAAAAGTTTGCATATTTACAACCACTAAAATATTTCGCAAAAATTCACATACTTCTAATCACTAAAACTTTAACAAATCACACTATACAAACAGATCTTCACTTAAAATGGAATAAAAGCATTCATACTTGATTCCATACTTTTGTGGTATCAATTATTTACAGATCATACAGTTCCTCGTTTAGATACTACAATTTTTTTTTTTTACAAAATATTGAGTACTAATTAAGATCCAGCTAAGCAGTTGCTCCATCCTATAGTTCATTCTAGTGAACATATGGTATTTAAAAATGACAACACTTTCAAATTCAATGCTATTGAGCTGCCATGTAGCATATTGTGCCATAATTTCTCTCTGTTAACGTGCGAAATATCCCTTACAAATCTGGAGAAGTATTCAATTCTTGATACATTTAATTCGGTACATTCCAACAACAGATGTAACAGTGATTCTTTCATCTTTGTGTCTTTGCAAAATCTGCATCCAGTACAGCCCATAGCATTTAAACCTCTTATTACTAGTATTTTGTTACAGTTCATAACATTAAAACGAAAGCGCATCATCCTGTTTCTAAACGACTTGGAGGGGTATTTTAAGAGATAATTCTCTGGCTTTGGACACCATTTCCAAAAAGATACCACGTGTGCATATAATTTCGAATTCAACAGTATGATATTGTTCTCAACCCAGTCAAATGCTTTTACTGTTTCTTTTACTTTTGCTGGTTTACTTATCAATGTTTGAAATGATATACCCACACCTACCAGCGTTTTGAGATATGACTCATTTAAGGCCATCATAAATTTGCTCTTCTTATCTACGTGCATATAATGGTACAGGGAATCATTTTTTGCCGTAAGACATTTTCTCATCAGAGCAAGTTTTTTATCTTCATGATGCAGGCCAAAGAAGTTAAGCCCAACTCATACCGAATAATCTCAAATAGTACGCACGTGGGTATAAAGAATAGTATTTTGCGCCATATTGTAGCTTCAACCTGTTTCAAGAAGTTTACCATAGAATCCAGTAGGAATTCCATCCCATAAGTTAGTATTGGAATAATTTTCAGCCTATAGAATTGTATACACAGTGCTTTGGTAAGTTTCCCGAATCTTCTTTCTACTGCTTTAATTTGGAACAGGGCTTTTTTTGCTTTCAGTAACAGTGTCTTTTTTGCTATCTCATTCGAATAGGATTTATGTACAACATATCCCAGGAATCTTAATAGCGATTGGCTTTTTATTTCAATACCACCGCACTGCCACGAGTATTTCTCCTTGTTACACCCTACATGAAAGATGACTGTTTTACTTGGGTTAATTTTTAGTTTTCGTTCTGAGATGTATTCGCCAAAGTCATTTATTAGTCTTTGTAGCCCTATTTTGGACCATCGATCAGCAGAAAATCATCAGCATAGGTGATCCATCGTATCATAAGACCACCTATCTTTAGACCAATCAGTCCACTCTTATTTAGTTTTTTCCCAGCTTCAGTCACATATAGGTTGAATAAAGTGGCTGCAAGCCTGCAGCCTTGTTTTAGTCCATTTGAGGTGTTTATGATGTCAGTTAGTAATCCCTTGTTATTTAACCTGACCCTCATCACTGTATCTGAGTATAGGTTGATGATAATATTTAGTAGTCCATTGTTGATCCCCAGTGACATTAGGGTTTTCCACAAAGTGGGCCTATCCACTAGGTCAAAGGCTGACGTCAAGTCCATTGATGCTACATAAAGATTCTCAGACCTTTTGCCTTTCACCGAGTTCAACACATGATGTAGTAAGAGCCCCCCTGCATCTGTACCAATACTTCTTCTAAACCCAATCTGTCTCACATCTAAAACCGCTTTGTCATTAATCCAGTTATTTAGTTTTTCTAACACCATGGATGTGAATATGCCAATTGCAGTATATTTTGTCATTTATTACAAGCCAATGAAAATGAATGCTGTTCACATTACTAAGGTGATGAAACAATAATTAACATGCTACATCACTCTTATGACGTCTGGTTCAGCCTAGGATTTAAATGCTATTGAAGGACATATGTGTATTAGTATTCAGGAGCTTGGTTGTCTGGTTTGGGTGGGTGGTTGGACTAGCATCTATAGTTTTGGCAATGTAAATTCATACCCAGCATTGGCATAAAGCTGAAGAGAGGAATTTTATGCAGTACTATTGATACGACAGATTGTCAAGGATTTGATTGCTACTGTAGGAGCTGGGGAAATTGGGATGTTAGGGTTGAGAAGAGAATTGGTATATATTTGATGGAAGTAGTTAAAGTATGGATTAATAAAATTGATTTATTTTTAGTGGATTTAAGAGGTGATGGTGGGAGGGAGTTGCACCTCAGCGGCTAGTGCTAAACATCAAATCCTTTGAAGAATGAGAGCGAAAGCAATGAATTTAAATTCTAATGGCCCTGATCTGGTTTTAAATTATTATATTGTAGATATTCTAAAATGTCACTTTAATGCATACATCTGCAATTGTTAGCTATTTTCAATGGTCTGCCAAAGGATAGCTGGACATTATTTGTTGAAATTGGATTGGGCTAGGCACAGATGGAATTAATTGGTTTCCCGAATTGGGTCTCAGCATCTATAAGGGGTGTGTTGAGTATTCTTGATCCAGTCACGGTCAGGTGGGGATGGCTAAAAATCCAGGGCAGTTATTTGGGCTATTATAGTATATCATTATTGGTTTTCTATATTAGGTAGGAATTCTTGAAATTTAGGAGAGGAGTCCAGGGCGCTGGACTGTTTGGAATGTATTGCACAATTTTAACTGTTACGTTGTTCTTAGTGTCTCGCTTCTCTTTCAGAGGTGGTGAGTCTGCGTTCAAATGTGTACATTTACAGTGTGGTGTAATACCTTTGAGTGAGTGGGGTTTGAGAGAAGGGATTTGTGCGAATGAAGAGGTGAAGATGAGTGATTAATTACTTGTGGTCACATGGAATGTGAATGGTTTGAATAACATTCATAAAAGAAAGAGATTTATGACATATTTGAATGATCTGAAAAGTGATGTATGCTTCATTCAAGAGACACATCTTATTAAGGGTTAAGGGGGAATTGGATAGTCTGAAGAAGGGTTGGATTGAGAACGTATATGGTTCAACGTTTAACTCTAGATCTAGAGGTGTAGCGATTCAAATCAGAAAAAAATGCCCCAATCAATGTCTTGAAAGATGTCTTGAATCAAGAGGGAAGGATTATTGCATTATTAGTCAACATTCAAGGTTCAGATGTTATTTTATGCAATATTTATGCCCCATCCGTAGATGACAGAAGCTTTTTTAGGAAAGTTGCACAAACTATTCCGGATTTGGGCTTCCAGAACATAATACTGGGAGGGGACTTTAATGCGGTGTTGGCTCAAGGATTGGATAAGAGTACTTCAAGGCCATGCAGACAGAATGACAATCACTCTTTAGCATTGATGGATCTTCCTGAAGAACATAATTTGAGGGATAGCTGGAGGCTGGAACATTCCCTGGCTAGGGAATATCGTTTTTTTTTTTCTCAGGGGCGCATGCAGTGTACTCCAGACTAGATATTTTGCTGATGGCAGGGAAGATAAGGGAAAATTACATGACAAGCAATATTGGTAACATCCTGTTGACAGATCATGCACATGTGGTCATGCACTTGAAATTAGACTTTGCACTGCACAAACAATGTACTTAGGATGAATACATCGCTGCTACACAATGTGGAGGTGGTTGACAAATAAATTGCAGACATTGAGTTCTTCATAGAAGAGAACTGTACAGGGGAAGTTAGGCTAGATATAGTGTGGGAGGCATTCAAATGCACAATAAGGGGTATGCTTATTGGTCTGGCAAGTGGACAGAAGAAAACATTTGGGAGGTGACATTTAGAACTAGAGTCAAGCATACAACATATCCAGGAGACATATGGCTAATCCTGCATGTACTGACTTAGTTCCAGAATTATTGAAATTGAAGAAGGAACTGAAGATGCTAATCACAGACCGGGTGGAGAAGAAGTTCTTTTACCAGAAATGCACATATTTTGAAAGGGGAGAGAAGTACGATCGTTGGTTGACATATAGGTTAAGGAAAAGAGAGTCAGAACGTACAATTACTTCAATTCAAGGCCAAGACAGGCGGATTACTTTCCATCCGAAAGAAATTAATGAGGTTTTTCGGTCATTTTACACAGAGTTATACAAAAATGAATTACATATTATGGTTACAGGAGAAAGATTTCTGGAGGGGCTGAAGATTCCAAAGAACTAAGAAGATACTTTGCAAATCCTTGAAGATGATATAACGTTGGAAGAAGTTAAGAGAGCAATCGGGAGGTTGAATATCGGGAAGTGTCCAGGACCGGATTGCTTGCCGGTTGAGTTCTATAGACTACTGCCCAATTCTGCACTGACTCTCTTGAAGGACATGTTTACAACATCAATGACTAATGGCTCATTACCGCCAACCACGCGACCTGCTATGATCTCGGTCATTCGGAAAAAAGGGAAGGATGAAACCTGCCCATCGATCTATAGATCAATTAGTCTAATTAATGCCTACAACAAGATACTGTCTAAACTATTAGCCTTAAGGTTAGAGAATCTACTCCCAACATTGATTCACAAAGATCAATCAGGGTTTGTGAAAGGAAGAAGGACTTCGAGCAACATTAGGACATTTTTGCACACAATATCAGTAGCAACAGACTCTCAAGATGACGCTGTGGTCCTATCCATCGATGCTGAAAAGGCTTTGACCGGATAAACTGGGGATTTCTTTTTACGGTCCTCGAGAAAATGGGATTTGGTGTAAACTTTATGTCTTGGATTAAGATACTTTATTCCAATCCGACCGCAGACGTCAATACCAATGGCTTCAGATCAGAGTCTTTTGTGTTGGAACGAGGCACGAGACAAGGGTGTCCTCTGTCCCCTTTATTGTTTGTCATTGGGATTGAACCTCTGGCCAAAACACTTAGAATGGAGTTTGGTTTGCAGTGTTTGAGTTGCTGGGTCTACAACAAAAGTTATGGATGTATGCCAATGATTTGCTCTTGCTTCTCTGGAATCTAAAACAGTCCCTGCTAATACTTATGTACATCTTGACGATTTGCAATTGGTGTTAAGGTTACAAAATAAACTGGGCTAAGTCAGAGGTGCTGCCTCTTGTGCCTTACTGTGATAGCAGTTTGTCTTGCGGTTGGGATTTAAGTAGTGTGCCGAAAAGATGTTGTATTGGGGGGGGTGGGTTATGCCTAGAATTGCTGACGTTATGAAGGAAAACTTGAACGTGATTTGTACTGCTTTCAGACAGGATTTGGAGTAATGGAGTTTATTACATCTCTCCCTCTGGGGAAAGGATAATGATGGCCTCAACACCTAGGATAAACTATGTCCTGAGCATGATTCCGTTAGATATTGATATGATTTATTGAAAATTACTTGATAGACTCCTTCAAAATGTTCTCTGGGACCAAAAAATGCCTAGATTAAAACAAAGTAAATTACAACTACCCTTGGCAAAAGGAGGATTGGGGTGCCAAATTGTAGGGCTCATCATCTGGCTTTTATTTCCCAATTCTTGGCCGCTTTTCTAAAATCTGAACTGGATGAATGGGTGCATGCTGAAACCAGCTATAACGGTCCACTCTCGCCTAAGGCGGTTTTAACCTCTGTTTCAAGGACAGGTTGTGCAAAAGATCCCTTAACTGTGAGTTGGCAGAGTTCATGGAAGAAATTGAATGAGTATCTAGGAATTGATGCGTTAAAGGCTCCTGGGGCATCAGTCTGGATGAATCTGAGCATTAAACGAGAGGGGGAAACTTATAGTTTGGCCTGAGTGGTTCCCTGGTGGTGCGAAGTGGATTGCAGATCTTTTCAGAAATAGGAAATAGATGTCAGCCAGAGAAATACAAGCACACTTTAACATTTCCAATTTGAATATGTCAGACTGCCGGAAACTCAGAAGAGCAATTGGTGAGGTTGACTTGGAAGAGAGGCTGAATCTGGACTTGTTCCTTACGGAACCTAAATTAAGAGAAGTTGGCTTGGCCAGTCAAGTTTATGAATTGATTGTGGCAGAGTACAAAGGCAATGACTCATTGAGGACAGAATGCTGTCAGAGGATTGGAAGTGACATTCTGGAGGAACTTTGGTCAAGAATGTGTGTGAATGTCAGATTGTGTTCTCTGGGGCTGACAGAAAGGTCTCATCAAATTAACATTTTGAATCGGGTCTTCTGGACTCCAGAGCGGATGGAGAAGAGAGGTCTAATGGATAATTCTGATTGTTGGACCTGTGTGCATGAAAATGGCACCCTAGAACATATGTTGTGGGAATGTAGGAGAGTTTGAGGATTCTGGGTGAAAGAATTGCTTTTGATTTCAAACCTCTGGTGTTGCATGCTACTGTTGAGATTTTGTTTAATAGGTGCCTAGTAATTTGTGAGATGGTAAGCACATTAGGCTACTAAGAGATTCCATTGTTATCTTTCAAGTGTGTTTTTAAAAAAATCCTTATTGCATAATTTTTCTTCTTGACCCAAGAATTAGAAATACTGTAACGCTCACCTGGTATCCACGGAACGTCACTCAGCCTGTTCTGACCTCTTAAGACCTCAAACCCTTCCCTGGAGTCTACCCGACTGGAGACTGGGCCTGAAACACTGGATTGGTAGAGTTTAACTCCCTATTGTCTCTGTGTGCTTGAACACCTTCTTCCCCGGGGACCAACCCTTCCCTTTGATCCACAGCTCACCTTGTTTTCTTGGAAAGTGTGCTCTCCGTCCTGCTTTCAGCGCAGGGGCGCGTTGATTGATGCGGGCTCGTTGCTGCCTAGTTACTTCACTGGCAAGAGCCCAACATGTAAGTATAATGAGTCTTTTGAACAGTTCTCTAACTTCGTTCCTTTCCTTCCTTAGATGTTGGCCGGCGTCCGGGGATGGCGACGTGCTGCTGAGATGAGTAGCGCTGAAGGTGAGTGACAGCGCGATGCGCGATGCGACCCTTTCGTATTTGTATTGAACTAAGTTCTTTTTCTGTGTCTTTTAGGTGCTGCGACGTTTTCAGCGTGTATGCCGGTTATGAAGAAGAAATACTGTGAGTAAGCACGGTATGCAGCGCCTCTAGATGTTTCCACGCTAACCTGGAGTGTCTTTTCCCTCTTGCAGATGGATGAGAAGTTCCGGAGACAGAGTTCCCCCACAGCGCCTGGGATTCAGGTAAGCATTTGAAGCTCGTACAGTCTTTAAAAATAAGCGAAGATTTGCTGAATGCTTACTAATGCCTTTTTTCTGTTCTTTTCCCTTTTCCTTAGGGAGCGGCATGTCCGGATGGGAATGACACCGCCAAAGAAGCCTGCAGAACAGAAGAAGCGATGAATGATGGGCAGAAGCGCCGCAAGTTAAGGCTGTTCCTAACAGTGTTCTTGTTCTTGCAGGAGCTGAGCGCAGAAGAAAGATGCAGGCCTACTGGAGACCGATCCGAACACGGTGAGTGTCACGCTGCAGGTGCAGAAAACACAAAGCATGTTTCTCAGCCTGGGCATGGCTTAAATAGTCGCTGGGTATCCTAGGTGTCTCTGGGCTGAACCACACCCAAAAGACTAGACTGCACATGCAGTTCTGGGAACCAAAATATGTGGGGGCATCCATCTTGTCCCCATCAAGGTAGTACAAGTCCAACCCCCAATGTTATCCTATGGGAGTGACTGAGTCTGGTGCCACAAGCGCCAAGCCTGACTCCAAGTGGGTCTTTGGAGGGATGGAGAGGCCCTTGAGGGCCATGTAGGTGATCGTGGCCTGGCTCCAGCCTGACATCTTGGAGGGCTGGGGACATGAGGGGAAGGAATCATGAAGCACTCCCCCCCAAGATCCCTCTCAAGGTGGCTCTTCTGTCTGGTCCGGTTTGTTTGGATGGTTTTGATGAAATCGTCTAAGCAAGCGAGGTGCATGGATGTACTCACAAGGCTCCCATGTCCTGTCTTGCGGACCATACCTCTTCCAGTCTACTAAGTAGTATAATTTTGATCTGACGTACTTTGAATCCAGGATGTCCTTGACTTCGAATTCTGGCTCCCCGGCGACTACTAATGGCTGCGGTGGCGTTGCTACCCGGGTCCCAGGTTGAACAGGTTTAAGGAGAGACACGTGGAACACAGGATGAATCTGCATGTTTGACGGCAAAGCTAGTGTGACCGCCACAGGATTTATCACGGAGGTGATGCTGAATGGACCCAGGTATCTTGGACGGAAAGTTTGGGTTCCTTTAATGGACACGTGTTTAGACGCCAGCCAGAGTTTGGCCCTCAATACGACCCAGGCGTTGGACCATGGTGCTAATAGCACCATGGTCCATGCCGGTAACTTACCGACTCCGCCATGGCGGAATGGGGAATTACCGCCCCATTCCGAGGTTGGCGGGGCGGTAATTCCCCATGCCGCCATGGCCCTTCCCCATTCCCATTTTGCGGCACCGTACTTAGCAACAAGGTCCCTTTGCGGGTTGGTTTTTTAACGCCTGCTAAAAGCAGGCGTTAAAGTGCCACCCGCAAAGGGACCTCGTAATCAGGTGTTAAGGGTTTAACGGCACTGCCACCTTTTACGGCACCATTAACCCCTTAACGCCTGGGTTGTAATGAGGGCCTTTGTCTCCCACTTGGTAGTTGGGGGCCTTTGCTCGGTGTTGATCAGTAAACTTCTTTTGGCGATTATTAGCTTGAAGTAGGTGTTCAGCTGCCCTTTTAAAGGTTTGAGAAATGGTGGTGTGCAAGGTTTTTACTGCTGGCATTTCCAGGGTTGTAGGAACGTCCAACTCAGAAGTACGTGGGTGCCTACCATACATGATATAAAAGGGTGTCTGCCCAGTGCTGGTGTGTAGGGAATTATTATAAGCATATTCAGCTATCCATAATAGGTCAAACCAGCTTCCTTCAGCTTGGTGTAACATGCAACGCAGATACTGCTCGAGCGTCTGATTTGTCCTCTCATTTGACCATCCGTCTGGGGATGGTGACTGGTGGATAGCCGGATGTCGATCTGCGCCATAGAGCAGCTTTTTCTCCAGAAGTGAGATACAAATTGAGCGCCTCGGTCTGAGACTAAAACTGAAGGAAACCCATGGAGCTGTACGATGCCTTCAAGAAATATCTTTGCCAGAATGGAAGCATTTGGGAGCCCCTTAAGAGGAATGACATGTGCCATTTTTGAAAATAGGTCCACGACCACAAGAATAGTGTTAAACCCTTGACTGGGTGGTAATTCAGTAATAAAATCGAGGGACAACGTTGCCAGGGTGCTGGTGGGATATCCAATGGTTGTAATAGCCCAGCCGGTTTCTGCTTGTATGACTTGTTTTGTGGAGCACACACTCCACAAGATAGGATGAATTGGATAATGTCTTTACGCCACGTGGGCCACCAATAATTTCTTTTTACCCCGGCTAGGGTTTTAGCGATTCCGGGGTGGCCCTCGATCAAGGAATCATGATAACAGGACATGACTTGTTCTCGTAGTTCTTGGTTTGGTAAGAATAAACGATTCTTGAAGTAGGGAAACTGATCTTTTATCATGTAATGGTCTCCTTGTGCACTTCACGCTTGTAATTGCTCCGGACTCATCAGGTTTTGGATTTCTTCATGTAATTCTTTCTGAGTTATGGTTGCTGTGATTCCTAGGAGCTTGTCACTCGGGATGATTGGTATTGGGTCAGGGGTCTGATACCCTTGCTCTTCCACCCCCATACGGGAAAGGGCATCGGCCTTCCCGTTTTTCACCCCTGGTCGAAATGTAATCACGTAGTCATATTCAGCAAAAAAAAGAGCCCAATGTAGTTGTCGTGAGGATTGGGCCTTTGCCATTTTTAGGTACTGGAGGTTCCGGTGGTCAGTTATTATGGTGATTGTGTGTCTGGCACCCAAGAGGTAGTGCCGCCATGCCTTAAAGGCTGACTTAATGGCCAGGACTTTTTTGTCTGTGATAGTGTAATTGAGTTCAGGGGGTGTGAATTTACACGACCAGAAGGCAACAGGGTGTAACTGGCCAGTTTCGGGGTCCATTTGTGAGAGGACGGCTCCCATAGCCATGCTTGAGGTGTCAGTTTCCACCAGGTATGGGAGATAAGGGCGAGGGTGGCATAAGATTGGGGCAGATGTGAATCTTGCTTTGAGTTCCTGGAAAGCTTCCTCGGCTCGTGTTGTCCACTGGAACTTTTTGTTGCTTTTCCTTAGCAATGACGTGATGGGATTCAAAATTTGTGAAAATCCTGGGATGAACCGGCGGTAGAAGTTTACAAAACCCAGCATATTTTGAACCCCCTTGAATGAATATGGGGATGGCCAGTTCAGGATAGCATCTACCTTATGTTCATCCATTCGGATTCCATTCGGGCTGAGAATAAAGCCCAGGAATTCCACCTCGGAGACGTGGAATGAGCACTTTTCGAGTTTGGCGTAGAGCTAATGTTGAGGGAGTTTCTCCAATACGAATCAGAGTGTTTAACGTGGTCCTGCTTTGATGCGGAATATACTAGAATATTGTCGATGTACACTAGAGTACAGACATCAATCAATTCCCGTAGGACATCGTTCATGAAGTATTGAAATGCTGCAGGCGCGTTGCAAAGGCCAAAGGGCATTACTTAATATTCGTACAAGCCGTATTTGGTGCGAAAAGCGGTTTTCCATTCGTCCCCCTGTTTTATGTGAAAAAGGTGATATACCCCCCTCAGGTCTAGTTTTGTGTAGATTTGGGCATCTTTGACTTGATCAAGCCATTTAGGGATCAGTGGAAGGGGGTAGCATTTTTTTTCGGTAATCTGGTTCAGTGCGCGATAGTCGATGCACGTTCTCAATTCCCCCTCCTTTTTCGGTACGAAGAATAGAGGACTGGCTGCTGGAGACTTCGAGGGATGGATGAACCCGTTGGCCAGGTATTGGTCAAGATAGGCCTTCAGGTGCTGGTTTTCTGGTTCTGTGAGTGCGTAAATTCGCCCACAAGGGATTTGTGCGCCGGGTATCAGGTCGATTTGGCAATAGTATGGTCTATGCAGTGGCAGGGTATTAGCCTGTTCTTACTGAAAGACATCTTGAAAGTCCTGGTATTCACTTGGTAGGGTGCCGATTGCTACAGTCGCAAGCGTGGAGGTTCTGGTGTCTATTGGTTGTTTCTCTTGGTGATAACATGTGTGGGCGCAAGTCTCGGGAAAGGCCAATTCTTTTGCTCGCCAATCGATTCGTGCCTTAATGAGGTCAAAAACGATAGATTCTTGGTGTCCATCCTGGCACAGAAGGGTTAAAGCTGCAGTGCATTGGAATACTGGACCAGAACCTATTTCCGTGCCGTCGACAGTGGTAACAGTGTTGGTGGTTTATTTAGGACGTAACGGAAGCCCCATCGTTGCCGCAAGATCCTGGTCGATGTAATTCCCAATGGCTCCACGGTCAATGTACGCTCTTACTGCGTGCATCCGAGATGGTTGTTGGTGATTGATCAAGACCACAAAATGGGAGGTCTGTAGTTCACTTTCTTGGCTCGACAAGTGGACCCCTACACTTACCGGGCTGGGGAGTTTTCCGATTCCTTGATGGTATCTTCCTTGTCTGTGGCCCCTACCGTCCTCCATGGTGGCTTCACAGGGCACTCTTTAAGGAAATTACCTGACCTTCCAGAGTACAGACATAACTGCTGCTGTCTCCTTTTATCCCTTTCTGCTTTAGTCAAGAGGGATCTGACCCCCGATTTGCATTGGTTCTCCTGAACCTTCCGTTGTGCGGGCAATATTGTCCTTTGAACGCACATACATAGATCTGCTCTTCGGTCCTGAAACCTATGATCCAGTTGAACAACAAGGCCAATGAATTCTGAGTTGTCTTTCGGGGGGGGGTTCACTACTTGTGCGAGAACATCCTTGAGCTCCCCCCGCAACCCCTGATGATATAACGTGGTTCTCTTCTCCACTGGCCATTCTGCTTCAACTACGAGTCTATTGAACGTGGCTATGTATGTTAATAGGTCTTGATTCCCTTGGCGTAGGGACAGAAGTTCGTTGTCTAATGCCTGCCCATGAGTACGACGGGCAAACACCTTTTCCATCTCCTACTGAAAGCCCATGAAGTCATGCAGCAAAGGATCGTCTTGGGCCACAAAGGGTACATACCAGTCCGCAGTGCTACCAC
This sequence comes from Ambystoma mexicanum, assembly GCF_040938575.1. NCBI lineage: Eukaryota > Metazoa > Chordata > Amphibia > Caudata > Ambystomatidae > Ambystoma > Ambystoma mexicanum. The sequence goes on along the minus strand of NC_090924.1, from coordinate 560,278,891 downwards.
TCAGGTAGGATAGCACAAAAGCGACCCGTGATTGGTCATTCGGAAAGGCTCCTGGTCTACAAAGGAAGTGCAGGCGGTACTGGTTCATGAACGTTGCAAACCTCTTGGGATCCCCCCATAAACCGTTCGCGGCGGGGCCAAGGGAACTGCCCCAGGAAGGGTTATCTGAACGGGATTGGCTGATGGTGCTGGCATCGAGGGCACGCTTCCCGCCAATGGTGCATGCCCTGCTTGTGACTGGAGAAGTTGCCGGCTTAAATCATCAGTGCATTCTTTGGCTACTATCAACTCTCTCCTCTGTGTGTTGGTCTCCTGCCTGGCTGCATGTACTTCAGAATGTAGCTGCCCCAACATGTGGGCTAACTGGTCAGTTTCTGACATGTCCATGACGCCTTGGTGGATTTTGATTTGGGGCTTTTTGTTCTGTAACGCTCACCTGGTATCCACGGGGACGTCGCTCTGCCTGTTCTGACCTCTTACAACCTCAAACCCTTCCCTGGAGTCTACTCGACTGGAGACTGGGCCTGAAAAACAGGATTGATAGAGTTTAACTCCCTATTACCTCTGTGTGCTTGAATCCCTTCTTCCCCGGGGTCCACCCCTTCCCTTTGATCCACAGCTCACCTTGTTTTCTTGGAAAGTGTGCTCCAGTAAATCTGCTGGAATACCGCCCAACAAAATTACTGTTACTGCTACTTGGGCCGGCAGATTTACTGCTGGATTACAAGTGGCAGTGGAGGAGTGAGTCCCAATTTATTCAGAGTCCTTTGGACTCAGTAGGGCATTTCCGGTGGAATTACCATGGCAGTGATTTTGCCATGGTAATTCCGCTGAAAATGGTCACAAAGTCCACAGATTTTCCTCCAGCTCAGAGCTGGAGGTGAATACACCAAATTTCGACCAAACTCATAGTTGGCCAGTGCGGTAATGCAGTGGTAATGGTATTACCATCACCTTTTTACTGCACCTAATGAGGCTAATGTATCACCTCATAGCACGTGTGATGCTTCTGCCATGACTTGTGGCTGCTTCGTAGGTCAATGTGCCATGGACAATACCTATAGCCTTGTCCTATGGCAAACCTGCCAAAGGAATGAGCTTTGAATGTGAACAAAGACCCATCAAGTGCTAACAAAGTCAAAATCAGAGGACCTGGCCGCAAACCATGCCTAGTGTCCCACTGAACAATATTGGGACATAAAATGTTCCCCATTATGACTTCTCTGCAGATACTTTGGTACTGGAATCTCACGATGCTCCAATATGTATTTCAAGTCTGTGTTCCACTAGCTAGTGGCCAACTTTTCCAGCATCAGAGTACTCCGATTCACAGAAAGTGCAAACTATGGCCATTGAACACTTCACCACCCCATTGAAACTTTTTCACCAATGACATACCTTCTGCAATAGTGTAGGTCCAGGAGCCACTGGCCATGACCCATACCTTGTCCTATGACTACTTTGCCGAGAACATAGCCTTCAGACATGCGCCTGCCATCGAGCCACCCAAAGTAGTTATCACTAGCCCTGACCAGAAACCAATCCCAGATACCCACCGACTCATTTTGAGACATATTGCACCCACTAGGGCTTCTCCCCTCACACTTCGGGATGTAATGGAAATCCCCAAAACATCTAACATTTATTGTGGGTCTGTATGTATCTGATTGACAACTTTGCCCAGTGGCCCCCAGAAACATCAGACTACATCAGAGCCCCCAAAGAGCATACTAGCACTGCAGGACAAACAATCACTTTAGCACCCAATTTCAGGCATTTTGCTACTGCCATTCTTTGTGGCAACATTACAGGTTTATGATCCACTGGCTGTAGTGTTCAGACTCAGGCCCTACCAAACCACCCAAAGTTGTAATAACTGGACCTGGCCACAGACCAAGCACAGTCACCCACTGACTTATTTTAAGATATAGTGAACCCCACTTTCAACTCGTCACTCACCCTTTGTGAGATTATAAAAAATACTACAAAAGCCAAAATGTATTTGTTATGAAGTTGTCTCACTGTATGTAAATAGTTATGGCCATGCCTGCTATTCATAAAGAGCAGGGTGTTCATTGTGTATGATGTAGTATAGTTCTATTTGGAATGTCACAGTGTAATACAGTTCTGAACAAGGTGTTATAGCCTGCCTGTGGACAGAGAATGTTTACTTTTAATGTTGCTTCTATTACTGTTTGCACTAGCCAGCCAGGTGTAAGGTTGAGCTGGGGGTCTGTACTTCATGACCTGCAATAAAGGTTATTTTATCTCACTGGAAACTGCGTGGGACTATTCTTCATTGGCGATGAGGATCTTCTGACAGACCCCCGGCACTGTAGATTAATGGATTAGCAACATATTTGCTCTGCAGTTATAACCTTGAAGCCACTCCGCAATCCGGCGTTTGCAGCAGCCAATGTGGGTGCTACCAGGAGTGACTTGCCTTGACATATTCATCTTCAGACTGAGAAAACCGACAAGCCCCTCCACTTTATATTCCCTAATTAAGGCGTTCGTAGCAGCCAACATAGTATAGTAACAGTATAGCAACAGTGACACTGTGTGCATGAGCAAATTGAAAGGCTCAAGTACATTTGCATTTACTGTGCGAAACGATATTGGGCTGTAAAATCGAAATATTAAGTTTACACTGAATGCATCAGCAAACAAAACAAATACTGCAGAAACAAGGAGAAAGGTCACTTCATTTACATGTACAAAATAAATTGAACAGGTGCAAAGTAGACAGCTTTTACCTTTAGGGTGAAATGCACAAAAAGTAAGAAATATCAGCAAGCAAAACGTATTGCAAAGCACAATGTGAAAGAACTAAATAGAAGTTTTTCCTTTGTATACAGAGCATGGCCATGACAGGTGTTCCGGGATCTTCACTGTTTATGGCATGTCCAGGAAACCCAAAGGTGAGGTGGTCTCAATGGAGAAAAGGGTTTCAACAAAACATTAGGACGGCATGCAGGAAATCATATTTAATTCGGAAGAAAGGTAGCACTGCTCATGCATTTTTTAGGTTATGAGGGGCAGAGGATATATGGCACTCTTCCAGATATAACAGGAGCGGGAGACGGAGATGACATGACATTGTTGGGTATTGCCTTAAAGAAGTTGGATATTCATTTTTAACCTAAAACAAGTATTATTCTTGAAAGATACAATTTTGGGGTGAGGGTTCAAGAAACTGGTGAAAGCATAGAGGAATTTGTAACAGCAATGAGACTTGAGACATCTAGCTTTGTCATGTAAATTCAGAGAATCATTTGATGAACGAATAAGGGATCAATGTTATGATCAACTACTGAAGTAACAAAATCTGTGAAGAACTATGGTTGCGAGATGAACCTTCATTGGATAAGGTACTCAACATAGCAAAAAGAGTAGAACAATCCTTGGCATGTGTTGCAAAGTTGTCAGAAAAGGATGGCAATGAAGGAAACATTGAAGTACTCAATGTAATAGAGTCAAAACAGAAGAAAAAAGGTGAAGGAAAAATTGTATAAAAAGGAGAAGGAGTAGCCTGAATTCATAAAGGAAGCTTGGAAAGGGGAAAGAAGAGAAGAAAAAGAGTGTCTATGGGCCTCATCACGACTTGGGCGGTAACGGTAACGCTATTAGCGTGGGCGGTATTAGCCCTACCGCTGAACTCCCCGGCGCTAATAGCGCCGGATCACGAGTTCGGCAGTAATATAAGTCCCCATTCCCCACTGAGCCCATTCGGGAATGCCCCATTCCCCATTGGGCTCAATGGGGAATCTTCGCGCTAATACCACCGGCGGATTTCCCTCCGGCGGTAATAGCGCGAATTTTCGGCAGATTTCCCCCCAGCTCAGAGCTGGGGAGAAATCCGCCGAAGCCCTGATTCGGCGGACCCTTAAATCCGGCGGTAATAGCGCTACCGCTGGATTTAAGGGTTACCGCCGAAGTCGTGATGAGGCCCTATGTTTCAGATGTGTGAGTAATTCACATTTTGTGGCAGCATTAGCATGTCCTGGGAGGAGGGCAATATGTGCAAAGTGAAAAAGACATGGGCATTTTGCAAACTGTTGTAAAAATTACATATCTTTCCAAAGAAGTGTTTTGGTAGTAAATGAGGAGGAGAGCATTGGATATTCTGAGGAAGGGGCATTCCAAATGTGGAAAAGAGTATGGTTAATGTGATAAATGATGATGATGAAATGGAGTGCGAGCATAACATGGTATTGTGAAACTTAATGAGTGTGATGTTAGGAAGATGGCAGATTTGGGATCTAAAATGTCATTGATGTCCAAGAAGGTGTTTGAAGAGGAAATGAATGGGGATGTTAGAAATGTACTTGAGCCAGACATTAATCCTGGGGGTTATAACGAAGACCGGATTGAACTTTTAGGATACCTCATCACATATTTTGAATTTAAGGGAAGGTATGCCAAAGGAAAAGTTTACATCACTAAAAAGGGGAAATCTTTGTTTGGTTGGAGGGACCAGAAAAGACTAATGGTAAGATTGGATCCCAATCAAAATGAACAGGTGATGCAGATAAATACTTCTCAGTGTGTAAGATAAGTATGTAAAAGTGTTCAGAAAAGAGATTGGAAAAGTGAGAGGTATTAAGCATCAGATTGTGGTGAAGAAGGGATGTGTTTTGCTTTGAGAGAGGAAGCAAAGGAAGAACTGGAGAAATTGACACATATGGGTGTGATTGAAATAGCTGGTGGTGTCGAATGGATTGCTCCACTAGTGATTGTAAAAAAGCCATCTGGAGATTTGAGATTGTGTGTGGATTTAAGGGAGGTAAATAAAGCGATTATGGTTGATAGATATCCATTTCCCAATATGAGTGTAATGTTATCGTTGGTTGGGCAGGGAAATATCTTTTTCAAACTTGATATGGCGTCTGCGTACCATCAGGTTGAACTTGAAGAGAAGTCCAGAAAGTTAACGGCTTTCATCACTCATGAAGTTGTATTTCAGTACAAGCGTATGCCATTTGGGCTGGTATCTGCATCTTCCATTTTTCAGAAAATTATGGATAGGTTGTTTGGCAAAATAAGTGGCATATTTTGCTTTCAAGTTTACATTCTAGTATCTGGAGAGAATGTGGAGAAACCTGATCAGAGATTAAGTGAAGTGTTGAAAATTTTGAGTGAGAATGGAATAACTCTAAGGAAAGAAAAGTGTGTATTTCACGGTGACATGGTAGAGTACCTCTGACATGTAATATCTGCCCAGGGTATAAAACCTAAAGACTCAATGGTCACTGCTATCAAAGAGGTTGCAGATCCCAAGAACAAAGGGGATTACGATCTTTCCTTGGAATGTTAGAGTTTTATAAAAAATGTATTAAACATTATGCAGAAAAGGTCACTGAGATGAGAAAGTTATTGAGGAAAAGTGAAGAGTTTGGGTGGAATGATGCGTGCCAGATGGAATTTAAAAAGATTAAGGAGGAAATAAATCTGGCTGAACCTTTAAAGAAATTTGACACGAGAAGAAAGTGTGTGCTCACTGTTGATGCAAGCGATGTCGGTTTAGGGGTGGTTTTTTCCCAAATTAAGGCTGAGGGAGGTGAAGAAATTATAGCACATGCCTCTAGAGCATTGAGAGGTGCGGAATTGAGGTAGTCAGTCCTGGAAAAGGAGGCCTTAGGATGTTTATGGGCAATTGAGAAGTTCAAAAGTTTCGTATGGGGCACACATTTTGTGATTAGAACCAACCACAGGCCATTTACGTCGATTTTTGAAAACAAAGGATTAGATAAGGTATCGGGGAGAGTTGCGAGATCGGTTACCAGATTACAGTGTCATAGTTTTGAGGTGGCGGTCATATCAGGAAAGGAAAATGTATTTGCGGATTGTTTGCCCAGATTATCGATGAAGGTTTTGTTACCAAAAGTGAAAATGTATACTCAAAGTTATTGGCCCAGAAAAAGTGAAGGTGAAATGGGTGTGAAGGAAAGGCCATTTTGGGAAGTTAGAGAGGAATTGAGTATTGAAGACGGCATTGTGTTTCGGTGGGGCAAAGCTGTGGTGCCCGAGGAGGTCCGCATCAGGATGATTGATGGAGCCCATAAAGGTCACATAGGGATCAGCAAAACAAAAGCAGTTTTGATGGAGGATTGTTGGTGGCCTGGATTTGACAAGGAGGTGGAAAAGAGATTGAAAGATTGTATGGAATGTGCTGAGAGCGGTAAAGGTTTGGTAGCGAAGAAACAGCCCATAATATCTAAGGATATCCTGGGAAGAGTGTGAGAGGAGGTGGCATTTGATGTTTTGGGTCCCGTGGAAATGGACTATGGGAATGGAAGGTTCATATTGGTAATGGTTGATGCATTGCATTCTCCCCCTGGTGCGAGTTTAAGATAGTTAGAGACATAGATAGAGGTAGTATTGTTAAGTTTTTACGCGAGGTATTTGTGATAGAAGGATTTCTCAAGTATATTCTGATGGAATATGCTATTCAGTTTACGGGAGGATACTTTGAAGAATATGTGAGGAATTGTGGCATAATACATAGGAAGGCTGCATTGTACCATCCCAAAGGGAATGGGTTGGTGGAAAGAATGAACAGATGTGTTATGGAGGGTGTTCCAAAGCGTGCAGTGTGAGTAGAAGTTTGGCAGTGGAAGAAAGAATGGGTGCATTGAGAATGGCACTGCATTCTGTTACAAGAGTTTCACCATTTGAATTGACAAGAGGGTGCAAAGGATATTCTTTGGTGTGTCCCCCTGGGATGGAAAGGGGAGTGGAATCATATTGTGAGATTGAAAAGTGGAGAAAAGATCTCAGAAATAAGAAAGAGCCGTTTATTATGAGGGAGAACTGGAGAAGAGGGAATAAGGAACTCACAGTGGAATGTGGAGATTATGTGAGGATCAGGAAGGCGGTGATCAAGAAGAAGGGAGATCTTTTGTATTCGGATCCCGTACGTGTGCTAGCAGTGTTGAGGGGTGCTGTGAGGGTGAGTGGAGGACAAGTTTGGAATAAAAATAGAATCGCTGTGTTGAGAAGTTTCTGTGGGTAATAAGAGAGGAAGATATGTTATGAAGTTGTCTCACTGTATGTAAAAAGTTATGGCCATGCTTGCTATTCATAGAGAGCAGGGTGTTCATTGTATATGATGTAGTATATTTCTATGTGGAATGTCACAGTATAATATAGTTCTGAGCAGGGTGTCATAGCATGCCTGTGGCCAGAGAATGTTGCTTCTATTACTGTTTGCACTAGCCAGCCAGGTGTAAGGTTGAGCTGGTGGTCTGTACTTCATGACATGTAATAAAGGTTATTTTATCTCACTGGAAACAGCGTGGGACTATTCTTCAATATTCCTGTTAAAAACTGCAATGTTTGCTGCCCTGGATTTGTCCCAGATAATAAGTGAGTGTGTTAGATAATTCCACCATAGGGAAAGACATTTTTTGTGCCCTTTTGAAGATATATCTCACCCCACTGACCACCAAACATCCACCTGCAGGTCTTTACAAATATTATGGGATTTCAGTAAACCCCTTTTCGAAGGTTTAGTAGATTGGGGTCAGTTAAACCTTATGAGATATAATAATTCATACACTTTTCAGGGCATTTTACATCCTTGCATCCTGCAATAAGCCCTTTAAAATAATTTATCATTGCAGAGTCGCAGAACCGCACACAATTCCATGGACAAAAATGGCATTCATTTGAAAAAATGTTCAAAACCAACAAACCATTTGCATTGTAACATTTCTCAATCACCAAATCTACTTTGTCGTCAGTCCGTGTAACTCTAATCTCAGAAGTAAGTTTGCCATTTCAGATACATATTGACGTATCAGGAGGAAAATTGGTCTCATAATCCGCAGACTGTAGGGTTAACTCAGGCATCCCTAAATCATTTGCTTACTTTTGGATATGGTCAAATAAAATGCTGCAGATGTTTGTACCAAATTAGTGAAAGCCTACCACATGACCACTCCTTGCAGAGGTGTGATGCAAATCTATCCTGCAGTTTTGGTTGAAGGCACTAACACAAATTTCTATTTGGACACTATCTAGGAAAACATACGTTTGCAGAGGCCCCAACAACTTTGCCATCTTTGCAAATCACAAAGACCTTTTCATCAGCAATCAGGTTTGGCTTCATGGATTTTTATTTTTAATTTCATACAAATTCATTGAATGGTGCCACAGTTATAAGCCATCCAAAATGTTCTCATACGATTAGGAGTGCATCTTAACCATAACTAAAGATCCACTGTATGTTTTTTTTCTGTATAATACAACTATTTATGACTCTTGAGTTATGTCAATAAATTACACGGCATATTTCTGTGCCCCTGACACTGTGCAACTGAACTACAACAAAACGTACCATCAATTCGAAATCCATATATACTTTTTAAAATGTCTATTCCAAACCTCAGGACAAAGACGTTATGTTTCTCCATTTGAATTCAGGACAAAAATGTACATGTGAAGAGATAAATTAACAATTTCTCCCAACTCCCTACATAGTTGGCGTTCCCTTTTCAAGCCAAATAAACCAAACATGTACAGCTAGGAAACGTAAAACATGTACTAACGTTAGTATCGGGGCTAGAAAAAGCACATGTTTGCATCTGAATCATAGTAAGATAGCCTGCCTTCACAGGCATCACTGGAAGCAGTCTAGCAGAATAAACACGTGAGTTCAGTGTTTGCAGAAGGCAGACCATGAGGCAGGATAACCTTTTGAAAAGGAAATAATCTTTATTATGACTGAGTTTTCCGTATGTTTAGCACGTTTTAGAAAATTACTTTTTCACTTAAAAATAAATGTAACAAAATAGCTTCCAGAGTTTGAGCTATGTTCTTGTTCTTACAATTTTGGCACAGCACACTGATCCACATGTCATGAATAGTCTTCACATATGGTAAGTTTATGAATAAAATCTGTCAGCTGCCAGCATACCTCTTCTGACTCATATCTCATAAACTAATTATTCAAGACAGATTTTCTTGTGTTTCGTGTTTCCTATATTAGTGATATCCTTTAGGCAGTACTCGTGTTAATTCCAGACCAGCACATAGCATAATACATTGCTTAAGTTCTGCTAATTACAATGAGAAAATAATCAATACACCAAATAAAAGGAATGTGTCACCAAAAAATTACTGAAGGATATTGAGTTCATTCGTGTATAATGCCTTCTCCTTACAGGCAGGTGTGTACAATTACATGGGCGGCTGACAGTTACAATACCCTATTGTTTAGTATTAATAAAGCCACATGGTCTGGTAATGGAAAGTTGCATGAACCATTTGTATGGGATCCACCCTAGTAACAAAGATTAGTCATTGAGGGCAGCACTTACTGTCTTTGAAGACTTGCTCTATACATTAAGTTGAGAGGACAGCGAACAAGAATATATTGGTCAGGGGACAGAATAGATCATTTGCATATGTCAACCATTTTATCCTTAATAGGAAGTTAAAATAATTTAGGCAAATATGATTCAGGTGACATTAAAACAATCATTTGATTTTCGGCAATTTAAAATTAACTGAGTACCCACCATATCTTTTATATACATACCTTTTTTTCATTTGCATAGTGATTCACCACTGGAACTAAAGGACTTGTGACTTTACAGTGGTTCTCAAGGATATTTGTTATCGTAGGAGGCATGTGCTGGGCCCTTTGCTGTGACATGATACCTAGTACCTCAGGAAGCTCCCTGTTACACACATCTGTTTTCTCTACCCCAGATTCACCTGAAAGAAAACTAACTGTAGAACTCCAATCTACCCACAATGTGATGCTAGAAGCAAATGGAAAAGGTGTGGCCAAGCCAATCATGGTCTATTATCTACTGTCCTACAGCATAGCCACTGGATTCCACCCACTAGGTCAGGGATGTCCAACTGCATGCCTTCAGGACTGGGATCCTGAAGTGTTTTCAGGATATCCCTCGTTAATATTCATGAGGAAATATTTGCATACCTTTAGAATCATTGTATGCAAATGTATCTAATGAATATTAATGAGAGATATCCAGAAAACTTGACACGGATCTGGCCCTCGAGGCCTGGAGTTGGACAACCCTGCACTAGATGATATCTGGCACATACTAACATACACACCTCTAATTTTCTGTTCATAATCAATTGTACATGAATAGTAACAAGAACATTGGTAGTGTTGAGGTTATGCCACTTGCCTTTCAAAAGGGAGCAGCCAGGTGACCTTGGTTATAACATCTCCATTTTGCTGAACATGCCTTTCCACCAAAATATGAAGTGCTGAACATGCCTTTCCAAGAACATATAAGAAACATATTTGGAATGTGCAATCTAGTATTTTGGACAGATTGACAGATGTGTGTAAAATAAAAGTTACAGATTGTCACCTGGTAAGCAAATGTAAGGAGGCCTTATACAGGTGGCAGGACAATCCTATTGTACCTTCACTGGTTACCCTTCATATACATTTGGAATTACTTCTATTTTCAAAAGGAAAAGGTGAATTGTTACATTGGTAGAATTTCTATTTTGCCCATTTTATGATTTTTGCTGTGGCTCCAGAACATGAATGCTGTCTGTTTGCATTAATATTACAGTCAATGCAAGGATGTGTGTTCTGTTAGATTAAGATCAGCCCAACATCTTTGGTTGTTTTTTCCTTTTCAGGGAGATGGGATCCTGCTCACTGTCTAGGGATAGAAGAACATGTTGTAGGAGAAGCACAAGAGGAATGAAGATGCCATGAGAAGGGCACACTTGGGAATGGGGAAAGGATGCTGTGAAGAGTTGAATCAAGTCAGCTTTGACAAGGAGAAATGCAGAATGTCTGACATTAAAACCTCTGCATTAATGAAGATGGGAAATGGAGTCAACATGCCGCACCCTGGAGAAGGGCTGAACATGAGGGGGGAGGGAGAAAACAGTAGATGCTGCGATTCCCTTCTGCCAAGAACTAGCCACTAAAGCATGTTTTGCATGCTCACTTAAATCTACTGAATGTAATCATAGATGTTCTTCACCCTTCTCAGAGACAGTAAATATCAAGTCATCCTGCACGTCATGCAAGGTGGTCACTAGCTTTCTTTCACTTTTCTGTCTCTGTGTCTCTCAAATAGATGTTCTTTCAATCACTAACTTCTCCAAATAAATCCTAATATATTGTTCTCTTGCTCCCTCATCACAATTCTATTCCAAAAAATCCAAATCCAAATGTATACTTCTCAGCTGGGCTAGCAACCTTCTGCCTCGCTCTACGAAATTGATCATTGCAGGTTGCTGCTTTAACCCTACATCTATCGGCATTGGGGCGAACAACCATGGGTGGTGGCAGCAGTGGGCAGCAGTGGGTTCGGAGTTGACCCCCTCCCCTCTGAGTAGTAGAAAATACTTTGCCCCTGGCACTGTTTTGCTAATTAAGCACTGCTCTTAGCAGAGGTTAGGCTCCATTGCCTTTTGCGGCTATTCAGGGTCAAGGGATTGAGTAAGAGCAGATTTGCTTTGCTTTCTCCCGGACATTGGCAGAGTGTAGTACAGACCCTTTTCTCCCACGTGAAAAGGTGTGAGGTTCATGGCAACAAAGAGGAGCTCATTTATCGAATTGGAAACAGTATGTGTAAAGGCCTTTTGTAAGGCTTTTACCCATATAATTTTTGGTACAGCTAATTTTCCTTGATTTGTATGACGGAGAGGAGGGGCAGAACATAACTTAATTTTCCCGTCACTCCCTTTGTCTCAGCCAGATAAATACTCCAGCATTAGCGTGGGCATGGACATTCATGCCGCCGCAAATGCTGGGGATTCCTAAGGAGTCCGCTGGCCTTTTGCACCAGCAAATCGGGCAGACTCCATTGGAATACATTGGACACGTTGCCTGCCATATGTCGGTGGCAGGCAGTGTTTACTCAATTTGCACAGCATAGTGTGCGCCACCTTTGTGCCCTGTTCTTTTGCACTCCGTTGAGCAAATTATCAAAATGTGGCAGCAAGGACAGGTGGGTGTGAAGGTACACACATAACGGGTCCCTGTCATCAAATTACAAGGACTATGAAAATGAGCCTCACAAAGGGATTAGAAAAAGTTCCACATTGCCTTCTTCCAGCTGGTAATAGAAAATAAGCCATACAGCAAATACAACAGATCTTAATACCAGAACTTTAAGTTACCAAGACTGATAACAGCAACCTGATGTCAATCAATTGGGTGAAGAGATGACAACAGCATAGTAGACAACAACAATCCACAGACTAATTGGAGGTTTTGCTCTAGGTAGTTATTATGAAACCACCCCTAACTGGTACCCGCCCTCCTAGCCCCCAGCAGATGACGGAAACCTATGTTAAGGAACTTGAATCATGCCTCGCTTCCAACAAAGGTTTTCCTTTTGTATTCGAAAAACAGTTTCGTCACTGCTACTTGCTGATTAAAGGGTTCTACTTTGATACCATTTGCCCACATTTTCACGCCCAGCTATTTATTTTCACCAAATGCACAGATCATGATGATGAGCAGATGCATATCCACGTGATTGGACTATGTTAATGCCATATTCTCCTGCTTAGTAAAGAGCACCATGAAACTTCTTTGGTGAACACTGAACAGTGCTGCATAAATGTTCTATGAAACTGGTCCAAGAGACACAATATCAAAAGCTCAGTGTACATTGCAACATAGTTTATTGTTTCTGGTGAAAATAATCAGTCTGTGCGCTCTACCCACTGTTGATCTGTTTGCGTTATTTTGTGTTCTAGTCGTCACTTAATGACTGACTGATCCAAGTTAGAGGTCAGTGTCTTCATGGCTCCATAGGGACTCATATTCACCTGTCAACCTGTCAGGATAACCCCCTTTCCTTACATTGTAACATATGTGAGCTGCCAAGAGAATATTGTACAAATCTCTTGGTTCACAAGGGTCTTGTGCAGCCCTCTTTTAGTCACAGAAACTCCACTGTTTTAAACCATATAGAGGAGTCCCATCTAGCATCCAAAACTGACTGAGCGTAGCACGTCTTTGGTGAGCCCAACTTGTTTGGAGAGCCTTCGCATATCATGCAACTGAGCTTTAGAACTTGCCATTATATGTCAGAGCAATCAATGGCGTTCTTAAATGTCCCAAATCTGCGTAGACCTGGCTTTTCAATCAATGATCAGGCAATGACATCTTGTTCATTATACTCCTTCACCTATATAGCGCCAAGAAGTCATCAGGTTAATGTATCTTGCTCTTCAAACCTCCATAAAATAGAAATAAAAATGCTTCCCATACACTGCACTTTGTGGATTGTAAATAAGTGGTGGAGACAAATGCTCTGAAACGGCAGTTAGCACAGCATTGTGTAGATGGCACACGGAAACGAATATACAAGTACACAGAACCACCAGTGCACACCAACAGCAACACACTATAGCTCATGTGCATACCCTTTAACAAGCTTTATGGTATGCACCGTGGAAGTTACAGCAGATGAAGGGCTACACTGCAGAGTATGCAGGATCTTACTTCCAACACAAACCCCACAACACTGATCTGCCATGGGTTAATCTGACCATTGCTGGACAGAGCCTTCTTTCTAATATTCTGCCTTTTTAGGTTGATGGTCCTGAGATTATTAACAGAAACCGAGGCCCAGCAAACTCGGTGTTGAAAATAGGGATAAAACCAATGCCACCATTCACATCATCCCCCATGCTCCCATGCTACAAACTTAATGTATCCCTTTTCACTCCAGTGTTGCTAAATGAATGTGATTAATCTGTAAAAGGCTTCATAGGACCAATTTAAGGAGAAACATTAATTAGGGTTCTTTTCAATAACTATGTACTTCACGTTCTATTGCTAACTTCACACATCGGTTATAAATGTTAAGATTAAATTGAAAGATTGGTTGCGTTTTTTGCTTTACTAAACAAGTGATGTCTGATGGAAATGCCATACCACGCATTTTTAAGAGGTTTTTTTATGTTATTGTTATTGTATACAATGGATATATGAATATTAAAGTATGCTTTTTTGTAGAACATGGGTCTGTCTTAATTATAAATGACAGTCGCTAATCGGTGTTAAGTGTTGACTTTCACACCTGGTGTGTGTGAAGGAAGGGTAGCTGTTTTGTGGAATCCTCTTATGTACTGCTGTATTTTTTTGGTCCTCTCCCACACAGCCCCCCATAAAAAAGAGGACCTCACAGCTCTGTACTTGTACACTCCACTTAATAAACGGTGTAATAACATTATCACATATTTATATAGTGCTTCATTAAGGGTTCCACTTACTTTACAGCACTGCATTAATATGTGCATCATTACTAGATGTAATAGTACTGCCTTTATAGACCATTGTTATAGACTATGTTCTGAAGAGTTCAGAGTTTAACTCGTTCTGAGAACAGAACTACAAAGAGATTGGTGCTGACTGGATACAATGAGGAAAGGGTGAGTCAACCCTCCTGGGTCAAAACATGGCCCACTGGACAACATGATAATCTTTTTCAGCATGTCCAAATATTGACTAAGTTATCTAAGTATGATACAGACGTGTCTTAAGCATGTTTGGGTGATAATGTGATGACACATAATTAGTATGCACAGGGTTCATAACACTGCTTGGCCTATCAGTAAACATGTGCATCACTTATGTATAATGTGGGGCTAATTAAAAAAAAATATTTATACTGCAGCAAATCAGGAGAAGGCTGCAAACATGTGTTCAAAGTCATCTCAGGGATGTGCCAGATTTGCTTGAGTTTTTCAGTTTGTGTACCAAGAATAGGGTGAGAAGTGCAAATCTTATATCCTCACAGTCATCTCCTGCTTTTTCTAGTTGAATTCTTTGTGAATCTGTTAATACGTCTTAAAATAAAATAATGAAAGCTGCTTTGTTCCTTAAAACAAGGATCATGATTTTTAATAATCCACTTCCACATACTTACATTCATATATTATAGGGCACCGTTGCTGCCCTATAGATAAGGTGATTCGAACTCCCATAGGAACCTCGAAAAAAGTAATTGATAATAACTGTTGACTCGTGTGACAGATTTGGCCTGGATTTTGAAGTCAATTAGGGACTTGCAGGCCCACCCCCACCCCAACTCCCCCTGACTGAAAATGTTGGTAAAGATTTGTTAAAAAATAAAAAAAAGCTATTAAGACAAACGTTTTTGTTGCATCTGGTAGTGTTTTAAAATGGACAGTGGGCACAGCTGCAGTGCCCACTGGCCATGACTTAAGGCCATATCTAGTGGTCTGGTAGTGTTTTCCTTCTTATTTTACATCTTCCTATGACGTCTTTACAAAAAAACAGCCTGATATCTGCATTATAAATAGTATATTGCTTAGAATGTTCCAGTTTGTGCAAAATATATCGAAGACATGTTCACTATAATATAATCTGTATATACATTTACAAATAAACTAGTAGAAAGTAATTGAAAGAGACACAATTTGAACCCTAATTATTTATGTAAATATTCAATTGTTTTATTCTAAGAAAAATGTGTACACATATAATTTTCTAAATGACATGAGATGTGCTTTTAAACAAGGAGCAACTATGTATTTTTATATATTTTAAGATGTCCATACATGGGTATTGAAAACGTGATTATTGCTCTAAATGTATATATGTATAGAAAAGAAATGAAGTGTTAAAACTCAACATTTGCTTGAAAACATGTACATAGATGCATATTTGTTCGGTGTGTTTTTTTACAAGTGACAAACATGTTAAAATAAAACACATACTGCACAAAGTAAAGGTAATCTTTAAATAGTATCCCATGTTTTAATACATTGACTTGTGTGTAAGTCATAGATGATGTTGTTAGTGATGCCACCAGTGATGTCATCGGTAATATCATCAGTGATTTCATCATTATGGTCATAGGCAGTGTTAACAGGGGCTGTGAAGTTAAAGTGGCTTTGGCATAATTTTGTGTTGTGTTATGTTCTCACATCAACGTCCCTGCAACTAAAGTGTTTTCCTTGAATATATATATAGTACTCTGTAATATGTGTTTTTAGTCACAAAAGAGGCAGCTGGGCCCTTCTAGAGTCTGAGTGTGGGCTTGATATGATGGAATAAATCCAGAAGCTCCACGGCAATGGGAGTCGTGAAATTTGTCTCAGGAAATTATGATGATGCATACTGTGACAGAAATAGTGACACAACACAAGGTCTACTCAAGTAGACACACAATTCCAATTGAATACGAGAACCAGGATATTTTGGAGAGAAGGTATCATTGTGAGCTGAAGAATTAAAGGGAAAGTCTTATTAAAGGACCATGCAGCAGAGGGCAGCAGACATCACCAAAATCAAATGTGAAATAAGAAGGGAAACATAAACAAATAATTGTTAATATATACTGCTTCAGTTTCAAAAGACAGAGCGATTCTTCGTTACTAGGAAATACAATTCTTAAGGTTATTTGGGGAGTGTTAGAATGTTGGGATTTCTTAACATTTTAACAAGGGTTTACGCTCACCTTGTCTTTCAAGGTAATGTTTAATTCTTGCTCTCCAAATGTGAGTGCCAATACATGCGGTAGGAGTATAACCATCCAATTAGAGGCCTTGATGCTTTCTTAATAAGGTTCAAGTGCTTTTATAATGCTTTGCTTGCTTCAGACTTTCTTTGTTGGTTTTCTTTGAATGTTGGGAGAGAAGTGGATGGCATAGGTCGCACATTGGTGTTTCTTTGGGGGGAAATGTGTATGTTTTTGGCAGGTTTAGTAGAATTGTGGACAGAGTTGGAGGAGTTCAATAGGTGTATGTGGTATTTGTTGTACTTGTCATGATGTTTGCCGTTACTTCAAGATTCATCTTGCCATACATTAATTTAGTTACTTCTATCTCTCATTACCATTACTTTTACCTTTCCCTTCGTCTAACATTCACCTCATAATTACAAGGGTAGTCTGCCTGTCTCTGTCTGATCTTTTCTAACCAATATTCTTCTACATAACTCACCTTTGACCCAAACCCAAACCTTACAGCTCACCGTAACCATTGAATGCCCTGTTGACAATGTGAAGATGCAGATTAAGTATAAGTGATAATAAGTAAATGCAAAAAGCAGTACATATCAAAAAAGTGAATGCAGAAGAGGTGAGTGTGGAATAAGTATTCTGGGTGAAGAAAAGGGGAATAGCATTTACTGATACTCACGTTACCTATTTTGCCTGTTTGGGTGAGTACTTTACACTCCTTCTCGAGTCTTCACATGTTACCTTTACTTCCTTTAAAACAAGTTCCTCTTGTACTTTCCAATGTTTCCTTTGGGTCATCCAACATGTTGAAATATATATATATTTTTTTTCCTAAGACCTTTCTTTTTCTATGTGTGTAGGTGTGGGAGTATGTGAATGCAGTCTTATAAAGATGTGAATTGTGCAGGCAGGGGAGTAGGCCACAGCAGTCATTGGCAGACAATAATGTTGTACATGGAGGAATATGCCACAGCAATGTTAGGCACATATGATTTTTTTAGACAGAGGATTACACAAATCAGTTTTAGGCACATGTTGATATTGTAAACAAGGAGTACACCAAATAAGTCTTTGGAAGTGGTACATTCTGTATTCTGGAATAGGGAAGAACTCCAAAACAGTGTGATGCAGGTGTCAATTTGTGTTGATGGAGAAGTTCACAAAAGCAGTCTTAAGCACCCATGAAATTCAGAGGTGGAGAAGTACAACAAAGCTCACCTAAACAGAAGTGTATTTGATAGGTGGGGTGGTATGCCGCAGCACACCTAGCCAGGCATATTTTTGTAAAACATAGGAGTGTGTCACAGCAGTCTTAGGCAAATGTGAATGTTGTAGATAGAGGAGTATGCCAAATCAATCTTAGGCAACCATATACTTTGTATTCAGAAGCTGCCTCAAATTATTTTTAAGTATATGGGAATTTATAGAAGAGAGAGTTTGCCAAAGCAGTCTTAGGCAGAACTGAATGTTGTACGCTGAGGAGCACCCCCAAAGCAGTCAAAGACAGACATTACTTGGTTAGACAGAGGTGTATGCCATAGCTTACTTAGCGACCCATAGATTTTGGAGGATGTTTGTATGTGTGGGCAAAGGCCATCTTAGACTGGCATACATTTTGTAGGTGGGGAAGTATAACAAAGAAGTGTTAGGCAGACATTCATTTTGTAATCACAAGTGAATATTGTAAGTGTGAGGAAATTGGGCAGATGTGAAATTTGTAGGAGGTGGGTGTACGCCACTGCAGTGTTACAAAGATGTGAATTTTGCAGGTTAGAGAGTAATCCAAAGCAGTATTGGGCAGATATGCATTTTGTTGATGTGGGACTATGCTAGAGCAGTCTTAGGCACATGTGAACCTTCTATGCAGTGGACCACCACTCTTATGCACACAAGAACATTGCAGGGTGGGTGGTATGTAAAGGCGTTCTTAGGCAGATGTGAATTATATAGGCTATGAGTACTCTAAAGAAGTGTGACATAGTCTTAGGCAGATTTAAATTATGTAGGGGGTATGGTGGCCAAATACAT
This sequence comes from Ambystoma mexicanum, assembly GCF_040938575.1. NCBI lineage: Eukaryota > Metazoa > Chordata > Amphibia > Caudata > Ambystomatidae > Ambystoma > Ambystoma mexicanum. Next base: position 560,260,403 of record NC_090924.1, on the reverse strand, counting down.
ATTAGGCATAGATGAAGTACATTATAGCGTTCGTGTTGTTGTCATTTTGTAAGCGAGAGAGTAATTCACAGCAGTCTTAGGCACACATGAATATCACAGGTGGGGAGAATACCACAGAATATCACAGTAGTTAAAACAGTTACACCAATGGTTGCACTTTGATGAGTAATATAGCATAGAAGCTAGCTAACTGGGTGACCTATTCAAATGGCTGAGGCAATGAACCAAAATCGTCCAACATTTGCCCATATAGTTGGATAAGCGGGCAATGTTCAGTTGCCAGCTCTGGCTATTACTGCAGTAGGTCACTGCATTGCACTGTTCTCACACATGATACAGCGCTGGGAAGGTTGAATTACATTTAGTTGGCATAGAAGTTTTCAGTTGGTTATAATGGTGCTGGTTATGTTACTGCAGATTTTCTAACATATTCCACGCACTTTACGAGTGGATAAAGTGTGTGAAGATCTTCTGGGCCACACTGTCCATCTGCAAATAAATTTCTATGCAAAGACATTTATATTGTGGAACAAATCACCTTAAGAGGCATCACAATTCACCGATTTACAGGTATTTATCGCAGGAATACAAGTCTTCAGGTGTCAGGTTTGGTGCCAGCATGGTAAAAGACCAGCCACCCCACCATTGGTATTTGATCTTTGGTGCTTTCAAAAGATTGGCAGATGCTGACCTGAGCTATGTGGCATATCCTGTATTAGATGTTTACGCAGGAATGTTTTATGGGCCACGCAGAGGTTGCCAATGCAATTCACTGATGGCAGATGAAATATGATCACTCCTATCTAAGTGGAAGAGCTGCATTTGGTTGGAGTTTAAATATTTTTTTTCCTTAGGTAATCCAAGGTATATGGATTTACAGTGATCAATGCATTTGTATAAAAATGCATTCATAAATTGAGCCCTTCCTGGAATACTGAAGATATCCAAAAACCTTTTTCAGGTGGAAAAGGCAACTGCTTGTGAGTTTTTTATTTGGGTGTCCATGTCCAGATCAGTATTAAACTAAACACCAAGATTTTGTACTGATTCTGAGGGTGAAGGAAAGAGTCCTAAAGAAACTGGCCACAAATAGTGATTCCCTATCGAACTAACGGGGAAGGAAATGATAGGTCTGAAATGGTGGGTCAAACTGGCTGTAAAAATCATAATTTTAGTTATTTTTGCATTATGTGTGGTAACCGATTTGTGGACATCCAGGCCCAGACCCGTTTCAAGGATTGTTTGAAACAATCAATTGGATTTTGGTTAGCCCTTCCAGTCAAGGGATGGTCTGGGTATCCTCTGTATACATAACATATGTAAATTGAAGCTATCAATGAGATTCACTAATGGTTTCATGTAAATACATAACGATTAAATAAATGCATACTCAGTGAAGACCCCTTTGGCATGTGTAAGTTCAGTGTATAGTGTTCATTAAACTGTATTTGGGTTGGAAAAATGCCTAATCTAAACCTAAATATAAGATGGGAGCAATCTACGACCATCAAATAGTAATAAGGCTATCTGTGAGACTGGACCTCATGGGTCTCGGGGTTTGGACTGTGTAGTGCAATCTAACCCAACCACAAATATTGCTGTAACTGAAAACACAGTCTTTGGGGCAATTGGAGAGAAGGCATCTACTAGGACTGGGGAGCCGGTGGTGGCATGGTGCAGTGAACTCGGGGGAACAAACGACAGAAAGCATGCAACTGTGAACCAACCAAGGCACAATTCCATTCTGCCAGGAGTTTCGGAGACTAGCCCTTCAGCGTTTGAATATCTGGGAACTGCTACTCCCACAATGCATTTGCCTGAATCCCGGCAAACCGGTCGAAGCCTAAACGCCCCCAAGACCCAGACCTTTAAAATGTAGAGTGGGATACACTTACCTTACCATCGGGGCAGGGGGAATACATATAGAACGGGAGGAACACAGAGGTGGTGCGTTGGACAAAGTAAGAAACAGGGCGGCCGGGTGGAAGAAGAAACACCAGGAAATTAAGACGAGAAAAGTGAGGGGTTGATTCAGAGGAGAGGGGAAGGATTGAATACACCTGGGGATGGGAGGGGAGGAGGAGAGAGACCATTAAAAACTGCATGTGTGAACTCAGGGGCTCTCTCTATGTTTTTGTCTAGGGACAGATCGAGAGCTGTGAGGAGCAGACGTAGGACGTAGCCGGATTTCACTGGGCCTACTAGGTCTACCAGCACCCGGTACCAAAGAAGTCCTTATGCACGACCAAACATAAAAGGAACGCAGAACGACATTGAGAAGTGGTGAATTACATGAATAAACATTTTTGTTCACTTTACCACCTAGCCGACGTCCAGAGCGGTGATTTATGTTAAGGAGCTTTACCTTTTTTGCCTGCGAAACCGACACTGAGAAGAGGTGTATAAAATGAACAAACTCTTTAGTTTCTTCCTAAACCGCTGAGCAGACATCCAGCGTGGTGATTAATTTAGGACCTTTGCCTTTCTGTCATACGGAGCCGACACTGAGAAGTGAGGATTTACATAGATAAACATGTTGTTTCTTCTTTACCACGGAGCCGATGCAGGAGGCCTGATTTATGTTAATGAGCATTACCGGGAAGCAGAAACTCCAGTGAATGAATGAAGATTTTCCTTTTGTTTGAGAACAGCATATAATGTTGATTGCCTGAATACAGGTCTGTTGTTTCAACCTGATTTCCGACTTCTTCCTACTGATTAACACAGTCCTAGTGGCGTATTGTCAAAATAGAAGGGCCTGTACTAAAAGAAAACTATTGCCAATCCTTACAACTAATAGAAAAAGAGTGTGAGATATGTTCACAAGAAAGAAAGAAGTGTTCACATCTGATTAGTCAGGATGTGTTAGCCGGGGGTCTCCCTTCCCCCCGTTTTGAGCACGGGACGAGGTGGGACTTCTGAGCACAGCACACTCTTGAGCTTTCCCTGCATGAGACAATAGTTCCGCTTTAGATATCAGTACCGTCGGTGGTTAAGTCTCTTTTCTACAAAAAGTCTCTTACCTCTGAGGAGCTGATAGCCTCCAAAAAATAACAAACAAAAAGTTCCTTTCATATGCACGTTGGGTGATGGCTTTTCACCCTTGGATCCCCCTCTTCCGGGCACAGATCCCTCTTGCATGTCAGCCTCCGTCAGGTTCACTATGGCTTTTCTTGCATTCACTGGCCGGTGGGTGATGGTTTTTCACCCCTGGATCCCTCTCTTCCGGGCTCAGACCTTTCTTGAATGTTTGCCTCTCCCTTGTCGGGATCACTGTGGATTTTCTCAAAGATATTTTCTCCTTGACATTCACAAATGTTAATGTCTTTTTAAAAGTTTCACTGTTGACATCCCTCTGTCAGGATCACTTTTGTCAAAACACTGTTTCTTAGGACTTTAGACTTCACCCCTCTTTATTGGCATCCCTCTGTCGGGTTCACTCTTGCCATCTCACCATTCCTTTTACTTTCTTATGTTGTGGGATTCACTTTTCTTGCGTTCTCAATGCTTTGTCGGTCAAAGACTTTTGACTCTACAGGGATTTTGCTAGACTCCTGCATGACCACACTGACCTTTCTTGGTGGCTCTTCTATGGCCTTCTGGTATCAGTAGATCCAATCAACATGGGATCAACCAGAGTCTCACGAGTGAGCACCCACGTCATGCTGGTCCCCTCTGCAGCTGGTCTTCCCTTAACTATTTACTGTTCTTTGAACTTTCCTCATAGTGCCACTTTGCGACTTTAATTCAACACAGTTTGGTTTATTATTGGATCTCCACTCAACTCATCGGCTGTGATGAACCTCTTGGATTTTCTTGTATCTGGAGTCAATGCCAGTACCACGGTTGCAGGCTCCTCCCTCGGTCCTGCTTATCAGCGTAGGCACACTCTCTGTACCTTTGGCATCTGCTGCATCACACTAGGGCTAGTGGTTGCGGTCTTACGGTTCCTTCCACAGAGGTTTCGCATGCTTGGGTCAAAAAGGGCAACATCACTTCTCTCCTTGTCAGCCTTTCGGTTCTCACTGCCTTTCTCCTCCTATTGAAGTGCTGTGTTTCGATAGCTGCCTCGTTGTGCGGTCTTCCTTGCTCATATTGTGCTCTTATGCTCCAACTTTTATCCCTGTGAGGAGGGAAAGGGCTGTCAGGTGTGTGTGATCCTGGTCAATCGCCTGACTTTGCCTAACCCTTGTGTTGGGACATGTCAGGTAAATGGCTTTGGTGTTTGTAAGTCGTCTTTTATTGTGTGTGAAAGTGTTCATGTGGAAAAAGGGGGGGGCAGTGTTTTGGAATATCCTACATGGTAGGAAGGGTAAAAGGTGTTGGAAGAAGGCGGATATTGGTAGGGATTTTGAGGCAAATGCGAATGATTGGGATTATTATCATGAGATGAACAAGGGGGATTGTGGAAACAGTAGTGTCTAGTCAAGGTAGACTGGGTGTTCAGAAAATAATAACGAGAGGGACGGGAAGGAGAATGGCTGGGAGTATTCAGGTAATTTCTAAAGCTACAGGGGTTCGGAATCCATGGGGATTATTTATATCTGGGCAAGAGAGATTCAATGGGATGAAGGGAGGTAGATGTATTACAGCCTACAAAAGCCTCAGGGATATCATCCTTCTAGCCTTCTTCCTCAGTGTAGTGCCTCATCTCACCTGGGGTATTTCCCCAAGCACAACCCCAGGCTCCCCCATCCAGGTGATCCTCTCTCTCTCATCTGCCCTTAGGGTTGGGGTCTGAGAGCATCGTCCCTTCCCAGGCCACCTGAATAAGGGATCCTCGAGGTCTGCTTGGGAGAATACCCTCAGATTTCTCACACATGCCACGAATGGCAGGCCAGTGATGATAATAATAAGGAGAGAGAGCAACAGGTTGGGTTAGGTTGGACAAATCATATTGAACCGACATCTAAGCCCAACCACTTAAGGCCATCCTACATAGTCAGCTGAGGCGAATGTTGGGATCCACTGTATCAAAGGCTGCTACAAAATCCAAAATAATCAAAATGCCCACTCTTCCTGAGTCAATAAAAATTCTTAGATCATTGAGGGCCAAAGTGATAACTGATTATGTACTTTTTCCAGGCCAAAACCCATCTTGCCCATCTTGGTGCCAGCCATTTGAACCCACAAACACCTGATGTTGTGATGTTACCTCAGCCTCCATAATATGATTAACATAGGGAAGGTGGGAGGTAGGATGATAGTTTAACGCAACAGATGGATCCAAGGAAAGTTTTTTTTTTTTTAAAATAAGGTCATAGCTACTGCCATTTTTAAGGGTCTACAGTGGACAAAGATTGATTGATGATTAAGCAAAGATCAAAAACAATGGAAGAACACAAAGTCTTATGAAGGCTGGCTGGGCAAGCGAGGCTCGAGAGGGTCTCCATTCAACCATGAGCTCAGCCACCTCATCTAATGGTGGGTACATAGATAGATCTTTATTATCCCTTCCATTTCCCAGAGTTTTCATGTAAATTATAAAACATCAATATTATAAAATAATCTAAAACTTTTGACCCACATACACACACAGTCCCAAGGACAGCGATTCATCCCTGAATGATACTCCTTCAGAGGGGGCCATCTCAGAGCTATGCGTTTCAGAACCGCTAGTTACTGCACAGTGAGGAGACGCAATCCATGTATATCATTGACCTCAAACAATTTGTCCTGTACTTCTTTAAGAAGACTGACCATTGATCTCAGCTGAGAGCAGTGTAGGCCCATTATGACCATCGATGAAAATGGATATTCTTCCAGTCCATAAAAATATAGGCCCATACCATCTTGGTTGTAAAGTCATTTAAATCACCCAGAAGGAAGAACTGGGCATTGTTCACCTCCTGAATTCCCTTGAAGAGGGAAAATCGAGATCAAACCCATGCCCCCTCACCCCAGGCAAATATACAGAAGAACAGCAGGAAGAACCAGGAGCGCACTTATCATTTGAACAAGGCCCCAGCGCACCCATGGGTGACAAATATGCTGAAACACACCCACTTCACCAACAGTGCAACTTCCATGCTACATTAGAATCAATGCTGCAATATCAGAATCTACAAACACAAAAATCCCTGTTTAAAGGCTTGCAAATGTCTATATGAATTAACATGGTCTAATTGCACAGTGTAAAGCCATGTTTCAGGAAAATTACAGCCAAGTTCATTTCTCTCACTGAACACTGGCTGCAGAAGCCTTCAGCAATGCTCCTCGCAAAACCCACGAGCAGCCAAGGTCGCACATTCAAGATAAGATTAATTTCTGCAGACAAACATTTTGAATTCTCCACAAATGCGAATAAACCACGGCAACCCAGTGTGTTTTTTTTCTTTTCTTTCTGGGAAAGAAAGACATTTTCGCAAAGACTCGCACAACATTTGAAACATAATTGTAACAAGAATGGCTCAGCCCAGCCAATCAGCGCTCAGAGCTCCGGTGCAAACTGCTTGCTTCAGCTAAAAAGTTATGGGAACAAAGTCATAATGCAACAAGTTAGAATTAGGTAATGGGGGCTGGCACAGCTAAACCAACCCACTGACGCAAAAGGCTAACATCCAATTGTCAGGCTCTCTATAAGGGCTACATAGGTAACCTATCACTTAGCAGCCAATAGCAGGAGGAGATAGGTTTCTGGGAGCTGATCCAATTCTGTGAGGTCAGCCTGCAGTGTGATTACAAAGCTGGCTTGCAAGCCAGCCCTGGGGGAGACGGCGCCTGAACTCTCGATGTGCACGATGCTCTGCGTGTTTTTTTTCTTTTTTGCTGCCCAGAAATAAACGCAGTTTGGAACATGCTGCTGCCTGCTTGGGACTCTGTTGCATTTCTGGGGGCCATATGGGAGGTGTTGGGGTCTCCCATAGCTGGTGAGGGTATGGCTGCTGGCCCCCCACTGCCCTGGTGGGGGTCCAGCTTCTCCCCAACAAGTTGGTGCCCTCTGTGAGGCTCATTGCTCATTGTAACATGGGTGAATGAGTACTGCCTGCGCAAGCCCTGCATTGAACTGCACTCCCTGCCGCCGACTCAAGGAAGCTGTGGGACCCTCGCCTGCACCTGAAGACCACCGGAAAACGCGTAACCGGCTAAAGGCATCGGGGGCCACTTGGAAATACCCCGCTTGAGGGCAGTTGAGAACACTGCAGGAGAAGGGGTCCGGTGAAGCGCCTTCAGGGGGTGTCCAGCAGCAGAGCAAGTGCCAGTGCAGGAAATGTAAGTCAACCAGCAACATGGGCTTTGAGGGGGGGAAATGTTTAAAGTATTATGATGCATTGTTGATCAGTATGTTGCAGAAATGTTAAGTTATTTTGTTTGGGTAGAAACTGAGGGAGGCATTGTAATTTGGTTGGTGGGTGATTGTACATTGTCGCAAAATTTGGCGCATTGGTGGTGATCGGCACGTGAATTGTTGGGACTGGAGCGGTGGCAGTTGCCCCTTCTTGTGTTTATGAGGATATTGGGTGGGGTAGTGACTCCCCACATATAGAAAGGAGTGCCGCGCTGGTTGGTCCGGATGGCGATTTCATGTACAGGGGTGTGGATTTCCTATGAATTGACGTTGTAGATCAATGAGTAGATGAGGTTCCCTGCTAATTGAGCGTTTTAGTTCAGTGAGTGGATGATGTTTCCCCGCAGGAGGTAGCTAGATTGTTCCCGAGTGCGGAAGATAGTTGGCTGGTTAAGGTCCCCTGGTGAGGAGGGTATCACACACGAGGCGACACAGAGTGCGCAGTCCAATTATAAGAGTTTTTATTGTGGTTTACCTTGTTCCAGTTGAGACAGGAAGACAGCTGTGGGGATTGTGGGGTTTTATTTTGGGATTTTTGTGGGGTTGGGAGAAATGGGTTATTGTTCTGTGTATGCACATTTGTCTGTTCATTTGCACTGTGTTTTTAGTTTGGTGACGTCACCTTCAGATTGATGCATAGGACACAGAGTTTTGATGGTGAGGAGATAGTGGTGTGGTTTTGGATTTGGAGAATGGGTGACCCAGAGGCGGTGTGTGGAAGACACATGCGCAAGATTGTGGGGGTGTGCCGGAGAAGGCAATGGTTTGGTGAAGATGGGCTGCACGTGGAGTGCTCTGGCTAAGGTGCGGAGCCAAGAAGGCTCACAGAAGTTGAAAAATGTTCAATTATCTTCTAACTTTTGCTCCCTGAACAGCAGACTATCGAAATTTTCAAATTGAATAGAGGTAAAATGTATCACACAATACAGAAATGACTCCCCTTCACCTGTTGTGTAGCAACCAGCTTCCATGCCGAAATAAGTCAGTAAAACATAGTGTGCAAAGATTCAAAAGTACTGAAGGTAAATTAAAAAAGACCATGGCTGCTCATAGGCGGCTTCTCCAGAAGCGTGCAGCAATCGCTAATGACACACATACACAGCACTTACACGGAATAGCTTTAAAAGCACATGGCTACAGTTGAACTGTGTGCACGAAGGAAAGGGAAGATGCGAGGGGTCAGCTGATGCTGAACCAGCACGAGGAGAGGGAAGAGGGGACTCACCCTTCTGAACCTCCGGGAGTGTAATAATTGATGACACAGATGGTAAGCAAGGAATGCATTGCATGAGAGAACTGAAAACAGCAGAAGGACATTTAAACACCACACACACACAATCACAATACACTAAAGCGAACAAACAGGAAGGTGCAGAACAACCCACTAGCAGCACAGGAGTGAGCAAGGGAGGGCTGCAGTGCATGGAAGCAGATTTGAAGGCACAGGTACAGAGGAATAAAATTTAAAGGGAAGATAACGGGGGAGGTGCAAGGAGTAACAATAGCAACAGATAGGGGGAACTGGAAAGGGAAGAAAGGGATTGGAGGAGGAGAAAAGGACTGAACGAGACAGCACATCCAAACATGATAGAGGATCAGTAAGGGTTGGCGCAGCATGCATCGGGTTATGGAAGGGAGGAAGGAAGGATAGCGCACTAGACATTGACTGTGTGCATTGTAGATTGTGGCAAGAGAACAGCGGAGGCAGAGAAAGGCAGATGAGGACAAGCAGGCACAAAATAAATTGTTAAAGTATGCAATGGGAGGGGCAGTTAAAAACCGCCTCAATACACACGCACAAGCATCACAATAGCAGTGTCAACAACCACCACAATATGCACCGCCCATGTGGGGAGGGTACATGGGGCAGGACGGGATCATTTCAGCAGACACCACAAGCACCAACGCAGGCACTGTCACCACTACATGTACAGACACAACAAATGACAGCACCACTACCCCAGGAATGACAAGAATCACAACCCAGGGGCACTGCACAGCAGTAAGCACCCATGCAGAACACTGACACAATAGCAACGGTACCGGTTACATGACTGGGAAGGGTCTTCCTGATGGGGAACAAACCTTTCAAAGGACATAGATTGACATTATACCCCTAATAGGACAGCCCAATACAAACTTGATTTGACTGACTCTGCCACACACACTCATGCTCCACCTCCCCGACAGAGCGGGCGAGAGGCACGCCGACACACACACTCACGCACACTCAATAATGCAGAGGACAATTGCATAGGGGTGGTGATAGGTATCAAAACATTTCCTTTTCTGGGTGACAGTGGGGCGACTAGGCCATGCATTAGGGAAGAGACATTTGTGACATCATGAGCGATGTGGATATGACCACCTTATTAACAGAGAAATCCATAACTTGTTAAACACCAGGCATACACATGTTGAAAGTAAGGAAGATTGTTTAAGCATAATGGGGGTGCACTGTACAGAGGGGGGTGCATAATGATAGCGCATCACAAGAGAGTACATTTAGCCACATTTTGAGCACACATCTTTCAGCGAGGAGACTGGGCTCATGAATACACGAATAACACAGGACAATTAAATGAGACACACAAGGTGGAGGAAGGTGCACTTGAGGGGGGGCGTACATTTCATTGACAGTTCACGGGAGGAGAGAAATAGAGGTAAAGGGTGGATGATCAATGTTCCCAACAGACTCAATTTGGCGACTAAATAACACAGTGCAAGTAATAATGCCACTAGCGCTTTTGAACACAGCACTGTCACAAATGCATTAGCCAACACACATAGGGAAAGAGGTCATTGCTGCACGAACTGGAGAATAATGGTTGTATTAAAATTTGAGAGCAGATATTGGGGGGAGAAATATATTGTTTAAATGTAACAGTAATTACAGTAGTGGAGTAATAAAATACTAGACTAAATGAGTAATGAACAGAGTAGGTAGGGTTTAAAAAGTGGACATGGGGTGGGATAGAGAGAATGGGAGTAAATTGTGAGGGTTGGGTTTGAAAGAAAAGAGGAAATAAATAAATAAATAAATAAATAAATAAATAAATAAATAAATACAAAGAGGGCGGAGGGACAGGTAGTGAATAATTGGTAGCGAATTTCATTAGTACCAGCTTAAAGTGCCGGCAGTTCACTGTGAGACACGCCCTGAGAAGTTGAGAGAGGAGCCATAGAAAAAAAGATTTAAAAACCCTGCGATTATCTTAACTAAGTAACATGGTCCACTTAATTTAGAAACACAGCCACCCTATATGACAAATTTACCACCCTGATGTTTCCCTGTTTAGCTTGTCAGTGCCTGATGCCCCACGGGACAAAGGTACGCACTATAAATAGCTTACAACAAAAGCACAGTAAATATAAAGATCCAAAGGCCCATTTGTACACTAGCACCTAAATTGTGTATATATGATCCAAGAGTGTAATGAGTATCTTAACATAAATTAAGTGCCTACCCATTTTCTGGGTACATTTCGAATAGCGCAACAAGTTACGGTCAGACCGTCATTGAACGCCACCAGGTGGTGACAGGATGGTGCATAAATGTACCATTGGCTCCTCCCACTAGGACACTGAATAGTGCAAGATTAGTGCAGAGAGGTTAGGTCACGAAATTGAAGAATTTGTAAATGCTCAGGTCTCAAGCGCTTCCATTTAATTTCTCGCCAGATATAAAGGACCCAGGGCAGGCCTGAATACAACGGACAACCAACACCCAATGGCTATGGACTACAGTGGGACATTTTCCCCTCCTGACAGACTTTGTTAGATGTGTGAGGCGTCAAGCCCTACAAAGCGGTGGCCACCCTGGCAACGAGGGAGCAACAATCAACAGGGCCAACGCAAGAGATTTTCATGAACTGCAAGATAGCACGAACACTCCTGAGTTAGGGAAACATGGCCATCCTATGGTCCAACGCACACTAGCAACTAGAATAGGGATCGACACACGCATGTCCAAAGTTTAATTGAGTTTCATATTACATATTGTGCACACTGTTTTGTTCCTTCTCTTTTCCCCGCACATGCAGGTTGTTGCGTATGTATGCTGTTAGAAATGTGTAGGAAATTTCCTTAATGTTATCTTCCATTAGTAACACTGAGGACTACTAATTAAACCATCGTGAAGCATTCCCCACTCAATTGCCCACCCTATCAGGAACCTCAGACCCCTTAGAGCATGTTACCCTGAAGTATATTTCCTTGCTTCCATTGAATAAACAGCCCAAGATTTTCCCTACCCATATTCAGAAATTTTGAAAACACGGAATGTCCAGGGGGAGGTTTCATTTTTGCCCTTAGTTATTGTTTAGTTCGCGGAGCTTGAGGTTACTAACAAGTACTAACGTATTAATGCCTTTCTTGCGATTTTCAGGTGGGCAACTTTATCATCTCATCAGCTGCAAGGACCCAGCAGCGTAAGTGGTTATGGGCACGCAAATAAGGACTTTTACCTTCACGATGGGACTATTAATGATGAACGAAATAATGGGGGTGGTAATTTGAAAATTATATGTAATAGTGAGCATTACCGCTGTATCCCCTGCTAACATTCCCTAACCTAAGCAGGAAGAGTTACGGCGTCAGTGGGTGAGGAAAAGCTGCTGCTAAAGTAAGGAGAGGTAAGGGCAGACACAAAGGGAGTAAAACACACACACATAGCAGAAGTGACCAACAACATGCACACATGTACAAAATTGGTAGGGACACCACTGGAGAGAGCTGCCCTGACTGTTCTTTAACATATGCCGGAAGAGAATTGATTACAACAGAAATTACTACAGCAGAGCACGACGCCCATGTATCCCAAGGTGCGAAGAAGATTGCAAGGAAGACAGCAACATTGAGATTGATTAAAAAAAAAAAATTAAAAAAATAAATAAAAATAATAATACATTTAAAAAAGAAAAAGGGGAGTAATCCCCTGTGGAAGATGATTACATAAAAGAAGCTAATTGGAGAACAACTGTATGTGGAAAGTGACCAGAGAGAGAAGAAACAACGAGCAAATGCACAAGTGAGCAAGCTGCAAGAGAAAAAAAACCAAAAGAAAACATAAATAAATAAATAATAAAAGAAGAAAGAAAAACAAAAAGAGAGAAGAAAAAATAAAATAAAAGAGAGAAAAATATGATAAGTGCCTAACAGAGTGAGACAAAAGAGAGAAGATGGTCACTTGGGTGGAGAATGAAGAAGGACGTATACTGTTAAGGTACCAGCGTTATGTTACCAGCACAACAGTGACAAGAAGTGGACAATCATTCTGGATGCAAGAAGGTTGAGAGAAGTTGCGAGATGAGAGCAGGAACATCACTGCTTATGGACTACTATTGAGCACATGCATCCAAAGATCAATAGAAACTACCACTGAATTGGGGAGGAGACTGTTCATTGGTGCACATCAGCATGCCCTTGTTGATGATGACCAAGGAAGATGTGAAGAATGACACATTCACCAAGATGGAAAACAACGGAAGAAGAGAAACAGACAGAGGAGTAAAAAGAGGGGGGAATTACTTCTCAAGCGAGACAGAAGAATGATTGGGTGAAGTACCAGCATACTAAAGAATGATCAGCAAAAAATGCATCTGAAAAGAGAAAGCAAAGAACTAGCTAGTGCCTGGTTGATTAAAGGTGATAACAGAAGGACTAGTACCGAGCACAGCATCATTGTGCAAGATAGAGATACATTGCAAGATGTAAGAGAACAACAGAAGAAGACATCGGAATGCAAATAAGAGACATGGTGAAAGGAAGAGCCGGACTAAGGGAGAAGATAGCGGTGTGCAACATGGTTCCAGCAGTAATAAAGGTGGCCACTCCCTGTGATCAGAGGAAGTATGAAGGGAAGTGAGTGTGATGGAACACAGAAGGAGAACACTCCTATATGTACTGTTCATCAACAACAATGCAAAGAATTATGGACACTTCAAGGAATTGACAAAGATATGCAGACCGGAAGGAGGTGAATGTTGCTTGGTGGTGTGGTCGACAAAGTCGACCAGAGGGGGGACTGAAGAGGGAAAATCGAGATCAAACCCATGCCCCCTCAGCCCCGGCGCATATACAGAAGAACAGCAGGAAGAACCAGGAGCGCACTTATCATTTGAACCAGGCCCCAGCGCACCCATGGGTGACAAATATGCTGAAACAGACCCACTTCACCAACAGTGCAACTTCCATGCTACGTTAGAATCAATACTGCAATATCAGAATCTACAAACACAAAAATCCCTGTTTAAAGGCTTGCAAATGCCTATATGAATTAACATGGTCTAATTGCACAGTGTAAAGCCATGTTTCAGGAAAATTACAGCCAAGTTCATTTCTCTCACTGAACACTGGCTGCAGAAGCCTTCAGCAATGCTCCTCGCAAAACCCACAAGCAGCCAAGGTCGCGCATTCAAGATAAGACTGCTTTCTGCAGACAAACATTTTGAATTCTCCACAAATGTGAATAAACCACGGCAACCCAGTGTGTTTTTTTTTCTTTTCTTTCTGGGAAAGAAAGACATTCTCGCAAAGACTCGCACAACATTTGAAACATAATTGTAACAAGAATGGCTCAGCCCAGCCAATCAGCGCTCAGAGCTCAGGTGCGAACTGCTTGCTTCAGCTAAAAAGTTATGGGAACAAAGTCATAATGCAACAAGTTAGAATTAGGTAATGGGGGCTGGCACAGTTAAACCAACCCACTGACGCAAAAGGCTAACATCCAATTGTCAGGCTCTCTATAAGGGCTACACAGGTAACCTATCACTTAGCAGCCAATAGCAGGAGGAGATAGGTTTCTGGGAGCTGATCCAATTCTGTGAGGTCAGCCTGCAGTGTGATTACAAAGCTGGCTTGCAAGCCAGCCCTGGGGGAGACAGCGCCTGAACTCTCGATGTGCACGATGCTCTGCGTGTTTTTTTTCTTTTTTGCTGCCCAGAAATAAACGCAGTTTGGAACATGCTGCTGCCTGCTTGGGACTCTGTTGCATTTCTGGGGGCCATATGGGAGGTGTTGGGGTCTCCCATAGCTGGTGAGGGTATGGCTGCTGGCCCCCCACTGCCCTGGTGGGGGTCCAGCTTCTCCCCAACACCCTCCATCCTTAAGCAGGTGATCATTTGAGATTTCCGAGATACAGAATAGATAGGATAGATCAGCAAAAAATGTTGCAAATTATTAATACAGTTTAAAGGAGAGGTGCATTAATCTTCCCCCAGTTACTTCCACTTTTTCACGCTTGCATCTAGAGTGAGTTTATCGCACCTTGAAAGTGACAAAGGCTCCTTTCCTGTGGCTTAGTTATGTTCCTCCTGTACCACTGCAAAAAGCCATCCATAGAATGAAAATTCTGCCACACTGACTGGACCCACTCATCAAGATTTATGCAGCATGCTGTATTGTCTCTTTGCTTCTGTAGGCACTTTTTTAAAAATGTACAAGGGTATTCAATGAATAGGAGCCTCTACTGCATTGCTTCACCCAGTATCATACCCAGGCTGAGAGTTTGTAGGTGTGACTTTGTTGCACTCTTATTTTTGGAAGAAAGTTCAAGCTTTATATGGTCTTTCCGTGATTGATTGATCAGATTGTTATTACTTGAAGAAGCCCTTTTGGCTGCATACTAAGATGAGTAATGTTTAGCTCTATTACAGAAAGACGAAAACACACATTTGGCAGTGCCTGCAAGAAAGTGGCACTAATTCAGTTTCCACAACTTTTTTTTGATAGTAACAGAATAACTGACACATTTACTGCACTGCCAAACAACAAGTTTGGCATTGACGTTGATAATTTACCTCCAACGAGATGCTGGATGTAAGTCCTCCACTTTAACGTAAAAAATCAGCACATTTCTGTAGCAGAATAACTACTTGCAATAAATCTGTCAAAATCCCCATGGAGTCCTAAGGACTCAAAAAAATGTGGACAAACACTGTCATACCATCAAATACCATGGTAAATCCACATGGACAAGTGATGCTAACGGTAACCCATTCTGGCAGTAGTTCCGTGGGTTTACTGCAAAATTACTACCAAACTAGTGATGAGGCCCCACCAGGGTCACATTTGGATAGCTACTTGTCAGGTTCAATAGTCTTTTCAAAATTACCCTTTGGCAGGCTCCGGGGGAGAAAACTTTACTGTCTAATCCCGATTTCTAAGCACCATACATAATATGTCTACAAAATGTTGCCTGGAACACATATTCAATGTGAAGTGAGATAATGTTATGTGTCCTTACCAGCTTGATGATGGCTCTGCTAGTGACTTTTGTTTCTTAGTTATAGGGATGATGTGAGTTTTCCAATTTAGGAAGTTTGAAATGGTTATGTTCAAGGGATCTGCGTGATTTGGCCGTGGCAGAATTGTTCACAGCGGAATTGACCGTAATCAATTTTGCCATGACACCAATATTGCTGTGGCCAAACTCCACACATCCATGCTCCCTCCCACCCCGCAATACTTCCCCACCCTCCCCACAGTTACCTTTTGCACATCTGCTTCCTTCTGACCCTGCAGAACCAGTTCCGTCCCTCTTACGTGGGTCGGATCCAATGCTGCAGGGTCCCCTTTTCTGTTTTTTTCTTCCTATCCCCACCTTCAATCCTCAGGAAGCAGGTGACACCCCTGCTACCCCCAAGGCCATCAATAACGAACATGGAGAGTGGGGGCTACCCCGCAAACCCCCGCTCCCCATATTCACAGTGGAGTAACTTTGCTGAAAATTTTGGGGGGGATATGACATCTGAAGAAAAGGTGCCCAGCCAAATGAATGGGGACAAAATGGTGTTACTGAATTTGATTGATTTTAATCAATTAAATAGTACCGGCCAAATTTGGCCACATATACCATTTGAACAATTACAATTGATCAACTTGTGTAATACCACGTTCAAGTATGTACATTCTGGAACTTTTGCAAGGATGTGCCATTCAATACAAACATACTTGGTTGTTTATTAAGGTTGGGGTGAAGACCGTCATTGTTTACTTTCTTTTGTTGATGACTTAATTATTTACTCTGCAGTACAGAACAGATGTATTAATTCTTTCTGTAATTCCAGATGAGCCCAGGCCAAAAGGGCAGAATCATCACTGTGTAGCAAAACTAGAACTGGGTGACTACCCACATATGAAATATTCTTTATTTATTCATGATTTCAAAGGCCATGTCATGAAGAGGCTCCTGTAGCGGTGGGTACTGGCTTATCAAGCTGGTTACCTCAAGATAGAGAACATGGGGAAAGTAGGGCGCATGCATGGTTTTGCCTAAACTCAGTGCAGCTACTACATTTGATTCATTGTGTGCACCCACAAAACCCACTTGCAAACAAAAGGATTGAGTCAATGTTCCACAACATATTTGATCTTTTGCCAGAGATCAACTACCCTGTGGCATCTGCTGTCAAACCTTCTAACAAACAACGAGCCTGTTGTAGAATGACTTCTGGCAGCTGCTGTCCTGACCTTTGCTGATGTGGTACAGTGGAAAGTGACCAGTGTGTGTAGATGGCCAGTAATCTGTGCGTTGAGTACTGGTCCACATGCCCATTTTTAGGTATACTTTATTACCTTCAAAGTGCCCCAGTGTCATTCCCACTGCTCCAATAGTGCTCCACTGCTCCAATAGCATTGCACAGCAGTTTGCACGTAGTTGTGCAGACTCATAACTTCCCAGCGTATATCAATGAGGCTAGGGAGCTGTCTGAATCCACAGTTTTCTACAAAAGAATAGAGTAGTAAATCTATTGCTGAAATTATACCAAGTATGCCATTGAACAGTCAGTGATTTGTGTATGTCTTTGTGACCTGCGTAGAGGCCTCTTCATCAGTGGCCTGTCGCTCTGAGGGGAACATAAAAAGTTGTCTGCATGCTAAAGAACTAGTGGGATGAGAAATCTGAAGCACTGAGAACCCTGCATACATGTATTGCAGGACCGTTTAAATTAAATAACTTATCTGAAGTAAAGACTCAAATGTGTTAGATGATGACGTATGGCTCAGAGGAGGAATACATCTGTTGGGAGTCCTTCACCTTCTCCAGCAGCTGCTGTTTGTGTTGGAGATGCCAGGAAAGTACATCAGGCATTTTACCAGAATAAGGATGAAATTTGTTTGTGTATGCAGTACATTTAAATAAGCATCAGGTGCCAGAGGTTGGAGTTAGGGAGCAGGAGAAGGACGACGTTGAACTACCACTTATTTAGGCAATATGTCCGAAGCCTGCAGGCCATTACCGCATAAGGTGGTGCCCCAGGACCGATAGTTATAGGCCCGAGCGTAGCGTAATTCTGTGGATGGCGGACAGGGGGGTGGGGGATTGGAGAAGACATACCTGATTCCCCGGCGAGGAGAGATGGCGGCCGCTGGCCATGTGGAGGCTCAGGGCAGCGGGATTACCATGTGGTAATGCTTGCATTCTGAGCCTCCCCATTGGCTGGGAGGCTGCCACCCCCCCTCACCGGGTACTAATGAGGTTTAAGATGGAGAATATATAACATCAGCTCAGCAACAAGGAGATTAATCAATGGATGAGACATGATTTCATCTCTGATTTCTTTGGAAGCAGATGACAATGAAGAACATGACACAAAGTTAATGCACTGTTCACTGATTAAATTTTAAGACTCAGCCATTACCACAAATAGCAGGGGAGACCAAGAGACAGAAGAAGAGGGCTCCAACATCGAAAATCCCATGCAAATGACAAGTTCAAGCACTGTACACAGGAAGCAGGTTTCAGGCACTAACGTTGCACCAGTGTACAGCCTTTTCCAAAAACAGTCCGAAAAATGACATTCTAGTTATAGTACAACTTCGAAGTCAGTCACATCAAGGGAACCGGTGCCTTAGTCAATGGCACCTATGCAACATCAACTGGAAAGTACACCATTTAGAACCCAAGAAGAATGGCAGGTTACAGACCTTTTCAGCCTCAAAAAGTATGGAGAAATTGTACAGCAAAAAATTAAGAAGCACATCTGGCCATATGCTAAAAATTCAAAACAAGTGTCTTGTGAGGGAAAATGGGTACTCATTTGTGCACATTTTCCATTTAGTCCCACATGACATTACATCATCTGCATGCCAGTTTTACCGTAACGGAAAATTGCAGGCTTCGATCACTCAACTGCAAGCAATGGGGACATTAGCATCACCATCACATAACTGTCAGAAGACTATCTTTGACAGGAAGAAACAGCAGACTCATCTCTTGGAAGACCACAGAACAGATTCCTTAGTTGATGAAGATGTGTATGTAAGCCAGCTACAGTCATGCAGAGGGAGTGGCATGCTGAAAGACCAAGGAGACTTTGACTCTGGCAGTGATTGCTGAGTTTATTACAGAAGTCAAACTTTAGTTTGTCCTTCATCTCAATGTATTTGGCTTTACAAAGGAGTGGAGCCACTTTCCGAGTCCTGGTACCGTGCTCACAAACTGGAGGATCTGGTTACATTTATTGTGCTCTCTCAATCCGTGGAGCTACTTTTGTTTAACAGTACCACACTCATCAGCTAGAGGATCTGGCTAAATTCATTTGGCTTCACCAACCAGTAGATCTGCACTCCGATTATTAGCTCTGAGCTGTCAGAGTCGTTGCTGGGGGGGCGTTGAGGTGGCTATAGCCCCAGGTCTTTTGGTTGTAGCCCCCGATAGAAGCTCACAGTCTACAACCAAAAGGCTAGCTGGCCCTGAGTCCCGATAGCCCTGACATTAGCCTAGTCCCGGACCTTTTCCAGACCTAGCAACATTCCTGCTGAGCTCACAAACTGGAATTTCTGCCACAATGTATTTGGCTATGCTGCTCAATGGAGCCACGCTCTGATTCCTAGTTCTGCACTCACAATCTGGAGGTTCTGTTGCTAATGATTTCACCATAGCAACCAGCAGAGTCACTAATGACATTTTTATGAATGATCCCTCTTTTACTACTGTGCTGCCCAGGCATCTAGAAGAGGCTTCAGTAGTGCAGGAGCATGTGCTTCATCATGGCATCCACCACTAGCTCATTATCCAGTACACGAAGACTGACAGAGGTCAGGCCATGCATGTAGCATGTACTTACCTTCCTCACCTCTTTGCCTAGCCTGTTATTCCAAATGGAACTATACACTGAATTCTATCACTACCAAGAGGAGGCCACAGTGCCCATGGTGGTAAAGTGGCCCTGCCAATTGATGGTGCCACCGTGCAGGCTGTGCGGATCAGACATGGGGAATTAGCACAAGGGTTAGGCTTTTCCAGAGTCAGGGGGTTGATCTGACTTGAATCTATGGAATACATTTACTTTTCGAGTAAATCGTTATATGGAGAAATAACACTGATCTAATAGCCCCACCACAAAAATCCCACCCCCAACATTTGGGACAAAAGCAGAAATTAAAATACAGGCAGACTGTCTGCAGAAAAGAAATTGAAACCTGTCTGCATTTGCCACGCTAATGATTTCATTCCAGTTGCCACAAACAACTATATATTGTACACGGTCGACGTAGTGACTGTGTTTTATCATTAGGTTGGCTTTCCCATAGGAAGAGCACTTTTTGGGTGGCTTTTTACTTTGGTGCTGTTTAAGAATTTGCACAAAACCTTGCAAATGAAATACAGACCCGGCTCTGAATGAATTTGGTGAATTTTGTGTTGCTTCATCAAGGGGTGGTGGGGGGGCAGAGTTACAGGGGTTCCAACATTTTCAAAATCTAGTTAGACATGAATGGGAAACAATATTACTAGTGAATACAGCCAAAATGGTGTAGGTGCCTTTCCCCGTCTTACTACGTGTGAGAGAAACAATAAAATAACAGGCAAAACCCCTTGTCGGGGAAAGAGGCACTGAGACCCGGCTGCAAGAGTTCAAAGGATGGTTTATTTCTCCAGCTAGGAAATAACCCAAACAATTCTACCTCATTTACATCAGTGCCAACATTTATATTAGTTAAAGTAACTCTAACAAAAATACTAAATGGACCCGATTGGCCAGACGGTGTGGTGCTGTAGGTGTGGGTAGCATCTCTTCCTCCTGGTTGGCTGAGTAGCTGACGGACGTCAAACATCTTGCGCTCCATGCAGGTCAGGGTCCGGTCACTGTGGTCACTACCTAAGCTAGTATTGTTACATACTAAATGACAAATTATTTGAAACATTTTGTGCTACTTGTCACATTTCTACATAAGTTACGCACAATGATTATTGTCAGTACAATTGGGTCATTCGTGGCTTTAATTGAAGGCCTTGACCTTTATTGTGCATGTAAAAGAATCAGGCTATGTTTTGAATCTCTTTTTAGGTTTCAAACTCATTAGTGCAAGTAAAAGCATATATAATAATAAAAATGCTTAAGGTTAATAGTGGGTGTGTTGGGTGGGTTTCGCAGCACAGGCAAGGGTCTGGCACTTGAAAGAAATACCTTACAGGGGATGCAGGGTCAGGATGGCAATACATTGTTTTAATGGGGGTGGGTGGCTTGCACGTTTATGAGGACGAAACGAGCAGAAAGTGCTTAGCTCCTCTTGGTTCACATCCCGGTTTTCAGGCAAACAGTGATCTCAGAGGAAGAAAACTGTAGCATATTGATTGTTGCAACTTTCTCCAGCTTCAGCATGAGAATGGAAGCACAGAGCTTTCCTTCGCAGGGGGAGTGCAAGGGTGGGGGCCAGCCAGCTGCCTGCACGCCTTGTGTGTGTGTGTGTGTGTGTCTCTGTCCTTGGCTGCTGCGGTGGAAAGGGGAGCTGAGCATTGCTGTACTATCACAGTGAGGCCTGTTTACCCAAGATGGAGTCGAAAGGGGGCACAAAAGATGGATGCCCCGTGTCCTGCTCAGAAGTCCCATCTATGCAACAGTCAACCGTGGTTAACTTTACATAAGGGCAAGGGGCAATACCACTACCAGAGGCACGCGGTCCAAACCTTGTACTGAGGAGCGTACAACGGGAGGGGGCCTGAGGACCCCTTGCTCCATACATTCCCCCCATTCGTTACATCTAAAGTAACGAACTACTTTATCTCATTCTTTCCGTTCTCCCTTCGGTAGCGCTCAGCTTCAGCCACAGCCTCATCCCAAGCCGGTGTACCCTTTATTGGCATCCATGCTTTACACACACTTCTTAAGCTGTTACCCCTTCTTGCATATTCTTCTGGGGTTCTGGGGTGACCATTAAGTATATCCCACCATACCCATCTAAATCTATCCATACCTCGTTATTCCACAGCAAGTTTTTTGGTTCTCTAATGGTAGTGTAATGTAGATTATCGACCACGTCCCCATACTGTCTACAGATGGCAGTCATCCTATACTGTGGTGTGGTGTATTCTCCGATTTGTACTTGGGCATCTATCATGGTAGCCACTGTTGTCTGTCGGCCCACTGTTACCATCATCATTGCTGAATTAGGCATATTATTTTCACAGCATCTTAGTCCCAGTTGGCACACACAGAATATTAAAAGAAGAAAGACTATGATGGGAATGAGTATCTTTGCTGCAATGTTCACCCACGAAGGTATCCAGCTGAACAGGTCGTCGAACCACGTGTTGTTGTCTACTCCGCCTTCTGCTCTCATTCTTTCTCCTAAATTATGCACTGCTGTTATCACATGCGACAGTGTTCCGTTATCAGCATCAAAAGTTGGTACGAACGTGCAACACGCCCCCCCAATTTATTTGCAAACACCACCGTCCATCGCTGTGATAAGATCTAAGACATATCTGTTTTGCATCGTCATCAGGCGCAGTGCACGGAGCTCTATTTTATGATGTTGAATCCTACTTCAGTGTCGTTGGCCAGCTGGATGAGCTCCCAGCGTGTTATCTGCAGCCATTTCGTGTTTGCCCTTGCTTGAACGCCTGGTGCTAAGAACGGTGCAAAGAATGTTTCTGCAGATGAGAAAAGCTTATACTGTTGTGGGATTTTAGCAAGGAGTTCTGACGATTTGGACGAAATATAATTGGATCATTTGCTGCGTGACAACTTGGTTTTCAAAGTTTCTTCTGACAATAGTTTGTATGCTGGGGGCTATGTAATTGTCTCATCAGGCTCTGTCGATGGTTCAGCCGATTGCCCTGCTGCTGATGTATCATTCGATTGGCCTGCTGTCGATTTGTCAGCCGAAGGCCTTGCCGTAGACTGGACGTGGCTCTCTGGTATCACCATTAGTGCTGAGTGAAGTGTGGCTAGGGCACAAGTGCCCCTCCAGGATGCTGGGAGATGCAGGTAAGCTTGTTTGCCACAGATCCAGTATATATCCATTAATGCAGCAGTGCCTTTTTTCATGACTGGCATTATTAAAGTCTTATTGCACTGCCGCGCGGTTCCCATGTTCACCTTCCCTTCTCCATGGAAGCAAAGTGTGTGCAGTAATTCCTTTTGAATCTTTATGGGTCTCTCCAGGGGTGTGACCCATGTCAGCTTGGTGATATGCTGTGTCCAGATGGGGATGCACGTTTCTTTTGCCCATTCGTATGTTTCATCTGGCAGCCCTCGAAGCCTCTCAGCTTTGCATTCAATCGTTTCATCATGCCACTTGTCATCTGCATATCTTGTGCCTTTTATAATGAAAAATGGCTCCTGGAGGCAGATTACTCCTTGTCGTCTGCTGGTGCAAGTTTGTTCGTTTTCCAATTTCTCCATAGTGACTACGTGGCTTGAAATGTCTTTTTTATTCTACACAGCATCAGATGAATCAAACATTGGGCCTCAGACAAGGGTACTTCCTGTGGGATCAACATTTTTGGGGTTCCAGTTGCGTGGGGAATAAGTGAGCACAGGTAACAACTTTCGTTACTTACTTGCTTTGCTGCGGTGCTCATGTCTGAATACCATTTGTTTGATTGGTCAGGGTGTCGGGGGTCCTCTATTTCATCTAACCCCAAGTTATGATAAATATCGTATCTGTTTTTTCCCACCCCCCTTTTTCTCCTCCTTCTGTTTTTTAATTGGGTACCAACTAGTGAATATTGCAGCGGGAATATTCTAGACCATGCTTCATCTATGTTGTTCATTGTGGCATGTGTGTATTCAGTAGTGGTTTCTGGTGCAGTGTGTGTACGCATGCTTGTATTTCTAAAATCAGTTAACCAATAGTAATCATCATCTACATTCCATCCAAGCTCTTTTTCCTTAGCTCCAGTATTATTCAACAATGGAATAGCAGTTTCGTTTACGTGCAGTTGTACAAGGGGCAATGTTATATTTTTATCATTCAATTCAATGTTATAAGTGTCCTTCAAAATAGCCGTTGCTTCAGTCCATATTAGTTTAGACCCTGGTTTTGTCATATCAGTTCCGCTCCCCCCTCTGTTCATTTCATTTGCCACATATAAAACAACATTATACCAAATAAGATAAAACATCATTATTGCAAATAATATGGTAGCATATTTTATAACACATTCCAAATTATTTAATCTACTGGCCCTAGTGACATCCCTATTTCTATCTAACATTTCATCTTGCTCAGCCATTCCGTCGCATTGGCTCATGTTGAACCTATGTGGACGAGACAAATTTGTTAAGTCACATGGAAGAAAAATAATTGCAATTATTCATTTCTTTTTCATTTCTTTACTCAGTTAGGCATGTAACAATTCCTTTTCATTTCATCATGGAATAATTTAGGAAAAAATAGAAAAAACAACACGATTTATATGAAAAGAAAAGAAAAAGAGAAAGAGAGAGAGAGAGACAAAATATGTAAAACCTTTGCTTTTCCCCTATACTTTCCCTGTCTAAGTTGCAATTGTCATCATGTCAACCTGTGCCAGTGGTGGCATCCACACAGTCAGTTTCATTTTGGGGAAGTGTAACACTGTGTGCCCTTCTTACGTCTGAGAGGCGCACCCAGTACTTTAACCCTGCGAGCTTAACTGCAGTTGGGGTGCTGTACACCACTCTGTATGGACCATGAAATCTTGGTGAATTCCGTCTTCTTACAAAGTTTCTGACAAGAATTTGCTCCCCAGGCATTAAAGGCCCCTCCGGGCTGTCTGCTGTCGGCATGGGGGTGCCTGTTGCTACATCTTCAGTTAATGGTGAAACAATTTGTTTTGCTATGCTGCGTACTGCGGGCGTTAGCTGTGTTAGGTATTCCTTAAATTCTTCTCCCAGCACTGTGGCAGCCCTGTGCGCATCAGACACCATCCTAACAGGGGAGAGCAGTGTGTGTACATTCTCCTTCCCGTCACGATTTTGTGCGGGCTTAAATGATGGTCCTCGCGTGGTTGGTTTCTGAGTTGGAACAGTGCTAGGGGCAGACAACATACCCAATTTTTTTTCAACGTGCTGCATAATTTTGATACATTGCTTTTGAGCAGCCCGTTGATCCTCTCCACAACTCCATTGGCCATTGGATGATAAATCAAACATAATTTGTGTTTCACCCCCAGAAGGGAGGTCACTTCTTTGAAGAGGTCATTTACAAAGTGCGTGCCGTTGTCTGAACGGATCACGTCACAGATTCCCCACCGTGAGAATACTTCTCGCACAAGGAACTTGGCAGCACATTTTGCATCAGGATGGGGACAGGAGCCCGCTTCCACCCACCGTGAAAAAGGGCATACCATCACAATCAAGTATCTTGCTCCATTGCATCTTTTTCCCATATCGGCGTAATCGATATTTAGTTCTCTAAATGGACCTGTAGGGCATGGCAAAGTGCCATGCAGAGTTCGCAATGTCATTCCAGAATTGTAAGTTTGGCATGTAGTACATTCAATCACAAATTTAGTCAAGTATTCGTGCAGATTAGGAACAAACCAATCCTCTTGAATATCTGAGGCAATGTGTTGCTTTGCAACGTGAGCTGGAAAATGCAGTTGTTGGAATGCTACTACTACTAATTCTATCGGCATCACTACTTTGCCTGTCATTTCCTGTCTCCAAATGAGATCTGTGGCTGATTGCTTACACCCTCGTTTGCCCCACAACTCCTGCTCCACCGGTGGGGCTCTTCTCTGAAGTTCTATCAATTGTGCTATGGGCGTGTTATTGTATGCATGTGCTGGTTGTTCTGCTGTGGTTGTTTTTACAATGTACTCTGATGTTGGTATCTTATTGAAGTACAAGGCTTCTTTCGCTGCTGCGTCGGCTGCGCGTTCCCCAATGAGACGGCGTCTGTGTTATGGGTATGGGTTTGGCATTTAACCACTGCTACTACTGATGGTTCTGCTAAAGTTTCTATTAGTTCATTTAGCAACATGGCATGTTGTACAGGAGACCCTTCTGCTCTTCTGAACCCTCTCCTTCGCCAACGTGATAGCCCTGAGTGAACTGTGGTGGTAACATAAGCTGAATCTGAATATATGGTCACGGCACAATCTTTGGCTGTGTGTAACGCGCTGATTAGCGCAGTCAATTCGGCTGCTTGTGCAGAGTAATGTGAGGGGAAGCGTTTTTGCACAATCACTTCATATGTGTCTTCTTCCATGCGCAATACCGCCATCCCCACATGTTTCTCTCCTGTCTCTGAGTTTATGGATGCTGACCCGTCTATGAAATACATTTCTCCTTCTGTAAGGGCATTTTCGCTTGCTTTGGGAATGTCATCGCCCTCTCCCTCGTATGTGCTACAATCGTGTTCCTGTAAATCCTCAGTTGTGCATGGCTCTGTAATGAAGGTAGCTGGGTTCACTGTTTTACATCTGACCACATGTACATTTGGACTTGATATTATTATTTCATAAGCAGAGGCTCTCTGTGTTGTGAGGGTAGATTTTGATCTTTCCAAGATAGAAAATAACGAATGTTCCGCATATAGCGTCACTGAACATCCCATTACGTGGCACTTTTCTCAATGGCGAAGGCCGCTGCAGCGAGGGCCTGTTCGCAAGCGAAATGTCCCTGCATTACTGGGTCTAATATTCCACTGTAGTACGCTAATGGTTTGTGGCCTAGTGATGTCTTTTGTGTCAATACTGCTGTCATTAATGTTCCATTGCTGTGTGAAAACAGGAAAAATTCCCTTTCATAATCTGGATTTGCAAGGACTGGGGCGTCTGAAATAAAGTCTTTTAATCGAGAGAATTGATCAATTGTCTCCTGTGTCCATTTTATTGGGGCTCTGTTCTTTTGTGCTTCTTTTAGTGCTTGTAGCATTGGCCGTGTGTATGCTGCGTAATCTAGGATCCACGCTCGGCAATAGTTACATATGCCAAGAAATGTCTGCATGTCCTTCACTGTTTTTGGTATGATAATGTGTCGAATGGCTGCTGCTCTGTCTGGTAATATTCTTTTTCAATCTTTAGATATTTGCTGGCCAAGATACACAACGTCAGCAAGGCAGTATTGTAACTTTCCTTTGTCCACCTTGTATCCCTTGGCAGCCAATACGTTAAGCAGTGTTATCGAGTCTTCTCTACACTCTTCTTCTGTTTTGCTGCAGACGAGTAAATCGTCTATGGCCCTCATTACGACCCTGGCGGAGGACCATGGTGCAATTTGCACCATGGTCCATGGCGCTAAGCTGCCAACTCCGCCATGGGGGTTGGCGGACTTACCGCCCCATTCCGACCTTGGCGGGGCGGTAAGTCCCCAATCCCCATTTACCCTTCCCCATTCCCATTTTTGCCCCATAGGGTATAATGGGAGTGGGGAAGGCGTTAATTACGCCACCGTAAATTACGGTGGCGTAATTAACAACAAGTCCCGTAGCGCCATGGATTTTTCCGCCTGCAAAAAGCAGGCGTAAAAATCACCATGGCGCTACGGGAACTCGTAGTCAGGCGGAAAGGTGCGCCATGGTTTACGCTGGCGTAAACACCTTTCCACCAGGGTCGTAATGAGGGCCTATGTACTGTATAATGGTGCTCCCTACATCTATGTTGCCAATGTCTTCTCTTAGTATTCTGTTAAAAATGCTCAGGCTTTCGCAATACCCGTGTGGGAGTCTGCGATGTTCATATCTGTTGTTTCCTAATGTAAAAGATGCAAGGTACTGCGACTCTGGTGCGAGTGGCACAGAGAAAAAGGCATTTTTCAGATCAATGACAGTGAAGCAAGTTGCCTCTTTTCGTATACTGCACAATATTGATGACGGGTTAGGCACTAAAGGGAACTCTTTTTGGATGATGTCATTGAGTGGGCGGAGGTCCTGGACCATTCTCCACGCCCCTCCTTTTGCTTTCTTAATTGGAAAAATCGCTGTGTTGCATGGGGAAGTTGATGGCACTAAGATCCTTTGGTTTAGGAGTGCATTCACTGTTTCTCTAATACCTTACTCTGCTTCTTTGGATATTGGGTATTAATTCACTCTGGGTGGGAGGGCACCTGGTTTCAGTTTTATTTTTATGGGAGTTACCTCATGCAACAATCCTACATCGTGTGGTCCCGTAGTCCAAATTTCAGGTGCTACCCTGGCCATGCCTTCTTCAAATATTGTCAGTGGGGACCCCCATGTTAGCCATGAGTGGGTTGTGTATTTCTCTGTATTGAATCATAATGTCACATGGTATGCTTATTTCCATTATTATTTCTCCATCCCCTTCGTAGTCAGTAAACAATTCTTCATCAGTAATATCTTTTAGCATTATGTTTGGCTCTATGCATAGCACACTTCTCCACTCGCGTCCTTGCGTGTCCAGGCCTATGACCACAATGCGTTTGTTGGAAACTTGAACTGCCTCAATGTCTATAGACATAATTGTGCCTGGCACTACATCTGTTGGTGTGATTGGGCGGAATATGAAGTCGGATGGTATTCTCCACTCTTTTTGTGTTATTTCAGGCACTACTCGGGCTAATACCTGTATTCCATAGACGAACATGTCCATGTCAATGGGAATCCCTCTTACTGCAACTTCCTTTGTAATCGTACTTATTAGCAAGAGTGCCCGTACGGGGCATACCCCTGGCGTCGAGCACACTATTCCTCTTTCAGTAAAGGCTATAGTCATGTTTAACTAACTGAGCAGGTCTCGTCCCATCAAATTGACTGGCGTGTCTTCGTAATACAATAAGGGTGCACGCACTGTTTTTCCCCCCACTGTTACATCAAGATCTTTTGTATAAGGAACTTTTAAAATAGCCCCAGAGAACCCCTGCGTCTCCAAATTTCTTCCCGAGAACTGAAACCGCCCTTCTGTGAGGCTTGATTCTTCTGCTCCAGAGTCTACCATAAAGATAAACTGCTTGTTTCCTATCTCTGCCGCCAGTAGTGGTTCCTCATTTGCACTTTGTGTGGTGGATAGGCCTGGACACGCAAGTGCTCCCTGTGGGCTGTCCTAGTCTTGGTATCTTTGCTGACCTGGCATTGAAAAAACATTGTCGCCCACGACCGTTATGCCACGGTATGGTGCAGGGGCACCGTTTGCGGCCGCTGCAAAAGGGTTATTGTTTATGTTCCCTACTGGGTTTTGTCTCGCCATGGGCTGTAATGCGTTTTGCTGTTGTGGCTGCTGCTGCTGTTGCTGCGGTTGTGGGGCTGGCTGTCTCTGTTGCATTTGGGGGTCATAGCAGTATTGATCCTGTTGTCCCTCCCTCCCCATTGGAGCTCCACAAGGGCTACCTGGGTGTGGGCAGCCCCACCCCTGTTCATTGTTCATGGGCTGTTGCTGCTGTTGAAAATACCCTAATTGTCGCATTCTACAATCTCGTGAATAATGTTCCCATCTTCCACAATTCCAACACGACCCCTGTTGTCCTCCCCTTGGTCCTTGCCCACCATACCCTCTGTTTCCCATTCCTCTGTATCCTCCCCTTTGCAAGCGGTACTCACCTCTTCCTTGGGCCGGCCTGTTCTGCCACTGCGATCCTTGGCATGGTTGTTCCTATCCGTTCCACTGTCCTTGGTCCTCTCCAACCCACTGCGCTGCTATCCCGAAGGGCCTTCCTCCCGTGTTTTCTTCTCCTTCGTTTCCTCTGTCTGCTGTTGCACTGGCAGTAATGGCGGCAACCTTCACTAATTTCGTCTGTACTAATTTCACTTCGTCAGCCAGCCTCTTTTGCGTGACCTCCTTTTCCTTCTCTTTGATCCTCCTCCAGTGGTGTACAATTATGCTCTGAATTTCAGGCCACCCTTTGGCTTTGATCCCAGCTATTTTGTCCAATGCCTTCTGCACCTCTTTCGGCAACCCCTTTTTAATGATAAAATAGAATAAAGCTGTTGATTGATTCCATGCCGTACCAGTTTTGCTTCTCCATAAATGTTGCACTCGCAAAATGAATTGTGCAGGATCCTCGTTCTCCTCCATCGTACACTGCATCACTGCATGTAAATCTGGAATGTCTGGAAATGCACGCTGCAATGTATCCCACACTTGTGCTCGAACATTGTTAAATGGTGATCCATCGTGTCGGTCACAGCTCATTGTTACACCTGGGAACCCTGCCCTTTCCCAGATTGTGTCTGCTTGGTCCCCGATTGCTGAAACTAATAGACTTTTTACATCAACTATAGCTAACGGCACGCCTGCCGTGTTCTTCTCAAATACATATATCCACTTACCTGCCCCTCCCATCAGCGTGGGGAGGAGTTTTAATAGGTTGGTTTTGTCCATTTGGGCCCACGGAATGTAATTTGGCCTACCTGCTCCTTTATGTATCAGTGGCATTTGTAGTTTTTGTTTCTTTCCCGTTCTGCTTGTCTTCCCTTTTTTCGCTTTACTTGCCAATATATTTCCTATCCTCCCTGTTCGTTGTCTTAATCTACCTTGCCATAATGGTGGCGATAGTGTGTCTGGGTAATGGTGGTTTGGCAGTGGGGAACCCTCCTCGGCAGCTGCCTCTTCGTATTCATCTAAATCGTCCCATATTTCTTCTATTTCTGACTCTAACTCGTTATTATCTTCCCAGTTTTGCTTGTGTTCACTTCCTTGTCTTCCACTCTGGTCTCCACTTTGTTGACTCTCTGGTGTATCTGGGCGTATAATTCTCACTGGCTTGTTATTCAATAGGAACAGGAACTGTCCTGACTGCCACTCTTGTCCTTGCCTCTGCTGCAATGACGTCCCTTGTGATACTATAGACTGCCCTGATACCGAGGCTGCTGGGGTTGCATAGCTTGCTGCCCCGATCGGAGTTGTGAGATCTGCCAGTGACAGCGGGGGTACCTCCCCTCCTCCTGGCAGCATTTGCCCTTTGTCACATAAAGCTCTTAACCGTGTTATTTCCATTTGTGCGTGTGCTAGCTGACGGTTCAAATCACCTGTTCAACGTGCTATATCCACAGGAGGCGCACTTGTGGGGTCATACAGGCCTCCTTTGTCATATGGCAGAGGCTCGGGGGCTATTGCCCCGCTCTGGGCAGTGGCGGTGGGTGCTATATACAGGGGTTCACTAAACCCTACCGCTGGCCTAGTCATTAAGGGACATATTTATGTTACTTCGTTTTCGGTTGTAGTTGTTGAGCATTCCCCTTTTGGTGTCCCACCCACTTCTTCAGGGTTTTTCTGCTTTTCTGTCATTCGGCGTGTACCTACCTCTGCCGTGGGGGAAACTTCCTCAAACATTCACCATAAATCTAGCACTTCTCTCCGGTTCTGTAACTGTTTCCCTTTGTATCGCGCTAGCAAATGTGTTGATACTAGGTCCAACACTCTTTTGTCAAATGATCCTCCTTCTGGCCAAATTGGTGTAACCCTGTCTCCCTTTATCTCAGTGATCCACTGATCGTGATACTTCTGTATCCTGTCGCTATAAAGTGGAAGGTGCTGGCAAATATGTGCTAGTGGTGTTACTCCCCCCATGGCAATGTTTCTTTTCCTTTCTTGTGTATTCTAGTACCTTTGAATCTCTTCCCACCTCTTACTTGGTTAATCAGTTACAATATGTAGAAATAATACGTTTTTTTTATCAATGCTCACAATTACCATGTGCCACATTAGCTTTCTGAGAGGTGTTACCTGATCACCCCTCACAGTTTATTTCTTCTGCTTTACCTTATATCAATCACAAATTACTTGTGTTAAAATACTTTAGCGTGTTCAACAAGACATATACATAAAAGCAGATCAACAAACATATAATCATGCAACATACACATGCACTGCCTGCGCGCGTTTGTTCTTTCCCTATTCCCGTTACTATCCCTGTTTTTTCTTCTTCCCCATACTATCCACTATTTCGCATTCACTCCCCACCTCTTTCACCTTTATTATGTCTCAAGATTTCTTACTTCCACGGAAAATGAATATTCTAAAAACTACTCTGAGCCTACACGAGACCCCTAATATTTTTCTCTTTATCTCTATTCTGCACTTGGTCTGGACAAATGCTACGCGGCATCGCCTTATACCCCCTACGGGCTAGGATACCACTTCTCTTCTTCTTCTCACTTCTTATAACACCTAATGGCCATATAAAGGATAGATCAGAAAAGCCTCACCGTCACTCACGCAGACCGTATTCTTGGCTACCTTCCCTTTGTTGCTAATTCCCTTCTTCCCCTATTTTCCCCTTACCTTCCTTTGGGGTCTTTGCAACCGGGACTCCACATGTTCAGTCAGGTACTCCGAGGGTCGCCGCTCACGGCCAGACCTCGCTCAGGTCCGTCCCCCAACCAAGCCGTGGCCTGCCTTGGTGAGCAGCTTTCGATCGGGTATTCGTCAACCGGGAACCCTTGACCCTTTCTTCTTGGTGTGCACAGTCTGGTCAACGGCGGAGGCGATGGTTCTGCTGGGGAGCGCCCTGGATCTCGCTGCCGGGCGGCGCAGGCCTCAAGGCACCTCTCTAAATCATGTCGCGGGGGTCACCAAAAATGTAGGTGCCTTTCCCCGTCTTACTACGTGTGAGAGAAAAAATAAAATAACAGGCAAAACCCCTTGTCGGGGAAAGAGGCACTGAGACCCGGCTGCAAGAGTTCAAAGGATGGTTTATTTCTCCAGCTAGGAAATAACCCAAAAAACTCTACCTCATTTACATCAGTGCCAACATTTATATTAGTTAAAGTAACTCTAACAAAAAATACTAAATGGACCCGATTGGCCAGACGGTGTGCTGCTGCAGGTGTGGGTAGCATCTCTTCCTCCTGGTTGGCTGAGTAGCTGACGGACGTCAAACATCTTGCGCTCCATGCAGGTCAGGGTCCGGTCACTGTGGTCACTACCTAAGCTAGTATTGTTACATAAATGACAAATTACTTAAAACATTTTATGCTACTTGTCACATTTCAACATAAGTTACACACAATGATTATTGTCAGTACAATTGGGTCATTCGTGGCTTTAATTGAAGGCCTTGACCTTTATTGTGCATGTAAAAGAATCAGGCTATGTTTCGCATCTCTTTCTAGGTTTCAAACTCATTAGTGCAAGTAAAAGCATATATAATAATAAAAATGCTTAAGGTTAAAAGTGGGTGTGTTGGGTGGGTTTCGCAGCACAGGCGAGGGTCTGGCACTTGAGAGAAATACCTTACAGGGGGTGCAGGGTCAGGATGGCAATAAATTGTTTTAATGGGGGTGGGTGGCTTGCACGTTTATGAGGACGAATCGAGCAGAAAGTGCTTAGCTCATCTTAGTTCACATGCCGGTTTTCAGGCAAACAGTGATCTCAGAGGAAGAAAACTGTAGCATATTGATTGTTGCAACTTTCTCCAGCTTCAGCTTGAGAATGGAAGCGCAGAGCTTTCCTTTGCAGGGGGAGTGCAAGGGTGGGGGCCAGCCAGCTGCCTGCGCGCCTTGTGTGTTTGTGTGTCTCTGTCCTTGGCTGCTGCGGTGGAAAGGGGAGCTGAGCATTGCTGTACTTTCGCAGTGAGGCCTGTTTACCCAAGATGGAGTCGAAAAGGGGCACAAAAGATCGGTACCCCATGTCCTGCTCAGTAGTCCCATCTATGCAGCAGTCAACCGTGGTTAACTTTACATAAGGGCAAGGGGCAATACCACTACCAGAGGCACTGAGGAGCCAAACCTTGTACTGAGGAGCGTACGACGCGAGGGCGCCTGAGGACCCCTCGCTCCATGCAATGGCTAGATGGATTTGCACCAAACTTGTGTTAGGAGCGGAAGCCTGGCCCTGGGCCTGAAAGCGTGCTTTTGCAAATTTGGTGATAATCCACCCAGTGGATTTTTAAAAATGCAGAAAAAGTAGTTAATAATAATATTTGTCTGGTCAGTGGACTCCTGTCTTGAATTGGGTCCATGGACGCCTGTGAAGCAATCAGGGAACAGCGTAAAATCTGCAGACTTCATATGAGGGTGCTGATAAATTAACTAAGAAATGCCATGCCTCTGACAATCTGGCCACTGGTTATGCCTGTGAGGGTCTGGTTATGGGGTTACAGTTGGCACAATGCCTGGTCTGCAGCAAGGGCAATGCATATTCTGAAGAGATGCTCTGACAATCGGACCACTGGTATGGCTATGAGGGATTGGCTATGGAGATAAAGTTGTCTCTGGGCCTTGGTTGCTGTAAGGTCAATGTGTTTTCTGAGATGCTTAATGGAGCATAGATTATTGTTAGGAACGATTTCATAATTGTATGTAATTTTCCCTCCATATGTCAACCTCCCCAATCTTTTTGCTGCTGTTTAAACACCATTGACCCTTCAGCTGCACTCCTCTGGGCTTTCGCTCCCCTTGTTATGGGGAAACTGACATGTCATTTTGACAGTCAGTACTGGGAGACTTTGTTTCCCTTAGTCCTTTCCTCATGTTGCAACTTGTGTGCAACATGTAACAAGTGTGCCATGTATCTTACCATACAGCACACTTGGGTCTATAGTCATTCCCAAAGGCCCTAGATACTCTTGCTGGACTTTTTTATGATCTTTGCAGATGTGTCATGGACAGGACTGGTGGCAGCTATCGTTTTGCATTATTTTTAACCCTTTCCTGCCATGTTAACCATGTTACCCGCATTTGGCATGAATAGGTGGCCTGGCTCCAAAAATGGCCATGCCACGAGTTTCTTTGTCCTGTCCTTTGGCCATCTTGCCCCTTCACCTTACCCAGGTCAAGTTGCCCGAGCCAGTCCTTATTTGGTCATGCAGTTTCCCATGAAACCCAATGCTTTCACAGGCTTCTGCATGCCTTGTGTGTGTGCCTCCAGGATGTGGGCTGGAACGTCTGGTTCCAATACACATCCTGGGTTCCAGAGAGTCTGGAGTGCCATGAATGACTGGAACCCCTGTTGTCCATGATTGGTCCACGTATGGAGTGAGAGTTTGTGAGCAGATCTCCCATTGGGTCCCCTTCATTTAAGCACAAAGGGAACTTTGGATAAGAGGATGCTAAAAACACCCATACCATGTCGATGTCCTGAGTTCTCACTGAACAAAGGATAGGATCCAAGTATCCTGCAACTACGAAGCTGAGTCGAGGAACCGCTGGTGACCTGCTGGAAGGTTTGGCACCCTGAGCCCGCTGTCGTCCCGTGGGGCCCCTCTACATCTGATCATCCTAGAAGGTCTGCGAAGATGCTTTGACCCATTGGAATAGTGGGACGAACTATTCTCGGCATCTTCACCAAACCCTGCACGTAAGCTTTCTCGGAAGTGTCCCTGGGCCAACCAGAGGGCTGACCAACTTATGCAGGACCTTTACGGAGGCCCTCAAAACTTGGTATACTGCTATCT
This sequence comes from Ambystoma mexicanum, assembly GCF_040938575.1. Classification (NCBI taxonomy): domain Eukaryota; kingdom Metazoa; phylum Chordata; class Amphibia; order Caudata; family Ambystomatidae; genus Ambystoma; species Ambystoma mexicanum. Next base: position 560,225,609 of record NC_090924.1, on the reverse strand, counting down.
CTGTGTCCATGGCACCCTCACACCGAATTTCCTACACTTGGCATTCCCAGGTCTGAAGTGAGACGAGTGCGCCAGGACCGGAGATAGCATGGTTACTGTGTTGCCCTGCCGTGGCAACGACCTGTGCAAGTTTGCTGCATAGGTGACCCTCTTCGCCCTGAAGCCTGCTGCAGTGGAACTGGGACAATTCCTCCTCCCGGAGTGGAGAAATTGCCACTGTCCGATTTGGGAATCATCGCTGTATCTCAGGATCTGAAAGGTGCCGAGACGTCCTTTATGCCTCATTCGAACCTGCTAGCGACGTAGACTGAACTGGCGAAGTTTGGGTCTGCCTGCGTCGAGGACCGGTGAGTACTCCTTACCCCAACCGGTGGACGCTAGCGCAAGAGCCCATTTTTATGCACATGTGGCCCCTGTGGGCCTCTTTCCTTTCCACAGCTATTGAAAAATAGTGACTCCATTCCGCACTCTCGAACTGCCTCTGCCTTCAAGTGGAGGTACTTCTTGAATAGTGGGAACTTGTCCTGCATCGCCTCATCCACCTTCCTGAGCTGCTAAAGACCCTCGAAGAGACCCTATTCAGCCCATTGGCACAAGCGCGTGCATGTGCTATTGAGCACAAGGCTCCTCTGTTCGTAGGGCTTGGACTGCCTCTTAGTTAGGTGTATTATTGATGTTGAACTGCGCCTAAAGATTAACTGCTCTGCCTTTTTCCTTCCCATCTAGGTTGTCGACATATTTCATGCATTCACCCCTTTGGACCCCCATGGTCTTGTGTATATATTGTATTGAGTGTGATGTGTTGGTTTACCTAGTGTTACTGTGATTCTTTGTTATGGCCTTGTAATAAATGTGTCTATATTTTTAATATAACCCTTTCGGTAGTAATTTGTAATTGTCCTTTCTCTGTGTGCTCATTGAGGTCCTTCAGTCACCCTCACCGTTCCTGAGACTTAGTCTTGACCGCATGCCATAGCAACCCTGATTGGCCTGGTTTGTCCAGAGGTTACCCTGTTCCAAGAATCTAGGCTGGCCTACAGAACCTGTGCCCCTCCTGGTCAGAGTTCAGAAATCCATCTTAACAAATTGGTGTACAGCGGTGGGATAGGACTGAAGGTATCCAGTGTTCCATTCTAGCAAAGGCATTTTAAGTTATTTCTACCAGGACACATAAAGAATTATTGTAGTATAACTAAACAAGGCCATAGTCCTATCTAACAATATGGAAAAAAGTACCTTGTTAACTTTAAATGCTTCTAAAACTGAAATATTGAGAAGGATGTGTGCTGAGAGAGGTGTTCCTGAGACTTAGGGCCTGATCACGACTTTGGTGGTAACCCTTAAATCTGGTGGTAGCGCTAATACCGCCGGATTTAAGGGTCCGCCAAATCAGGACTTCAGTGGATTTCGCCCCAGCTCTTAGCTGGGAGGAAATCCACCGAAAATTTCCGCTATTACCGCCGGCGGGAAATCCGCTGGCGGTAAGAGTGTGAATTTTCCCCATTGAGCCCAATGGGGAATGGGGCATTCCCGAATGGACTCAATGGGGAATGGGAATTACATTACCGCCGAACTCGTGATCCGGCGCTAATAGTGCCGGGGAGTTCAGCGGTAGGGCTAATACCACCGGCGGTTACCGCCAAAGTCATGATCAGGCCCTTAGTCTTGACCGCCTACCATAGCTGCCCTGATTGGTCTGTCTTGTTCAGAGGTTACTCTGTTCCTTCCAAGAAACTAGGCTGGCCTTCTGAACCTCTGCCCCTCCTGGTCAGAGTTCAGAAATCCATCATAACAATTATGGCAAGCAATGGGCAGTGTTGAAAGGTCCCATCATTGAGGTATAATGCACACTGGAAGATTCTGTTGGCTAGTTCCAAATGTATATTGAGGTTGGATTTTTGGGGCCGGGGTCATGGTTGAGTGACATGCCTTAGAGAAGGGCACATTATTTGTGAATGTGTTTATATTGTGTTGTTTAATTTGTTTTTTATTGTTGGTATCTATTTTATTAGTTTGCTGTCCACAGAAAGTTGGCCTGTCCCCAGGCAATCTGGCCAATAGCCATGGCCACTGGGAACCAGACATGGGGTGGAAGTTGGCACTGGTCTTGGCCTGATTCAAGGGCCAATATCTATTTTGAGATGCTTAGTGTGGGGCCTGCAGCATGGTCCAGGGAATTTGGACACTGGTCATGGCCCCAGATGATTTGGCCACTGGCCATGGCTACCATGAACAGCTATGGGGTTAAATATGGCACGGGCCAGGACTGATGCAACTCTAATGCTCCTCTGAGATTATTTAATGTAGATTGATCATTATATATGTTGGAGTTGGGTTTTGTTATAATTAGGGATAGCAAAATATTAGTGTGGAGTTCAGTTTTGTTAACAGAGTCTAAAGTTGGCCTGTGACTAGGAACTGGCTATGGGGTTAAATTTGAAGTACAAGGTATTTTGTCAACTAGACATTGTCGCAAGCCATGGCCAGTGTTCAACGGCCCCATTGTTGGAGTATAGCAGACAATGGAAAATGCTGTAGGCTAGGTCCAATATATATTGAGGGTGGTTTCGTGGAGCTGGTGTCATGATTGGGTGTCATGCTGTATTGAAGAGTCACATTTTTTAAGTGTATTAATGTTGTGATGGTTGGTATTTTCTTATTAGTTTTTTGTTGTTGGTGTGTGTTTTGTTATAATAATATTCAGGGGAAAGTGAATGTGTAGTCCTTAGAAAGTTGGCCTGTCTGCAGACAATCAAGCCACTGGCCATTGCCACCAGGAACCGTTACAGGGTTAACATTGGCACTGGGCCTGGCCTGTTTCCACGACAATGTCTACTTTCAGATGCTTAACATGCTACAGACATTGTGGTCAATCAATGGTAATGGCTCTGGGTGTAGAAAATGCCTTTCTGACCATCCCTCCCTACAACCAAAAACTAAGGATCTGTCTGTGTTAGGATATCAAAACGAAAAACTCTTCTTGTGTCCAAACATTCTATCCTGACCCTCACACTACAAAACAAACTATAATGCAAAAAGGGACATTTCTTTAACCTGGTGATTGCAAGACTTGGGTTCTTTCTCATGATTGTTTTCTCTAACACACAAGTTTTCCAAGGCCAAAACCTTTGACTGCAACAATGGGGCGAGGGGTCCCATACCCTGGGTTCTTTCTCAATGGGTGAATGGGTGAATTTGAACAAAGACAAATAAATTGCTTTTGAAATTACCAGCTTTTAGTCCTCTTTTGGACATTGCTTGTCCTTTCTGGGAATTTTAAAAACATTTGCCAGCTTTCCTGCAGCCTTTGCCCATTGTTTGTGCCTTTACATCATGGCCGCCTGTTTTTCCACCTGACTGTTTTCCTGGGCTGGCCTGCTCCCTCCTCCCCTTGGTTCTTCATGGCTTGTTAAGCCAATCACTGCAACCGGGAGGTGGGAGCCGGCCCATTCAAACAAGTCCCACAACGAGGCCCCCTCATCATTCCTACTTCCTTCTTCAATACTGCGGACCTGCAGCGGTGACGCAGAGACTAACATGCTGCTTTCTTGGCATGTGCTGCTCATTCGTACTTTTGGGGTAAGCCTAGTTGTCTCTATCTGAGTGCATGTCGTGGTGGTATCCTTTTGGGTGAATTTGAACAAAGACAAAGAAATTGCTTTTGAAATTACCAGCTTTTAAAAGTGCTTGATAAGGAATCCTCTTTTGGACATTGCTTGGCCTTTGCGGGCATTTTAAAAACCTTTGCCAGCTTTCCTGCAGCCTTTGGCCATTGGTTGTGCCTTTCCATCATGGCTGCCTGTTTTTCCACATGACAGTTTTGCCTGGCATAGCCTGCTCCCCTCTCCCATTGGTTGCTCATGGCTTGTCAAGCCAATCACTGCAACCGGGAGGAGGGAGCCTGCCCATTCAAACAAGGCACACAACGAGGCCCCCTCATCAGTCCCACTTTCTTCTTCAACACTGCAGACCTGTGGCTGTGACACGGAGGCTCTCCTGCTGCTTTCTTGCCATGTGCAGCTCATCTGTACTTCTGGGGTAAGCCTGGTTGTATCTATCTGAGTGCATGTCGTGGTGGTATCCTTTTCGGGAAAATTTGAACAAAGACAAAGAAATTGCTTTTGAAATTACCAGATTTTAAAAGCGCTCAATGAGGAATCCTCTCTTGGACATTACTTGTCCTTTCTGGGCATTTTAAAAACCTTTCCCATTTTTCCTGCAGCCTTTGGCCATTGTTTGTGCCTTTCCATCATGGCTGCCTGTTTTTTTACCTGACTATTTTGCCTGGCCTCCCATTGTTTGCTCATAGCTTGTTAAGCCAATCACTGCAACTGGGAGGTGGGAGCCGGCCCATCCCAACAAGGCCCACAACGAGGACCCTGTCTGCTTCCTGTCAGCTAAAAGATCACTACTTATGGTCTCTCTGCATCCCAGCACTTAGCACCTTACCTTCAAGATGCTGCCACCTCACTCTCCTGAAAAATCTGCACTGCCTTGACATTGTCATCTCCTTAACTATGGGTTAGTTCCCTCCTTCTGGAGTCACTCCTACCCCCTTTTTGACTTTCACTGTCCCTTCTTCTTGTTTCTCCCATATTTCTTTGTGTTTTTAGACCCTTTGCTAACATCTGGACCTTAGTGAAAAGTCAGCCCGGCAAGTGTAGGGGTCCACTTGTCGAGCGAAGAAAGTGAACTACAGACCTCCCATTTTGCACTATCTGTGGTCTTGATCAATCACCAACAACCATCTCGGATGCACGCAGTAAGAGCGTACATAAACAATGGAGCCTTTGGGAATTACAACAACCAGGATCTTGCGGCAAAGATGGGGCTTCCGTTATGCCCTAAATCAACCACCGACACTGTTACCACTGTCGACGGCACGGAAATAGCTTCTGGTCCAGTATCCCAATGCGCTGCAGCTTTAACCCTTCTGTGCCAGTATGGACACCAAGAATCTATCGTTTTTGACCTCATTAAGGCACCACAGTTCCAGTTGATTTTGGGAATGCCATGGTTGGTAGCTCACAATCCTCGAATCGATTGGCGAGCAAAAGAATTGGCCTTTCCTGAGACTTGCGCCCACACATGTTATCGCCAAGAGAAACAACCAATAGACATCAGAAACTCCACGCTTGCGACTGTGGCAATCGGCACCCTACCAAGTAAATACCAGGACTTTCAAGATGTCTTTCAGAAAGAACAGGCCTTGCCACCGCATAGACCATTCGATTGCCAAATCGACCTGATACCCAGCGCACAAATCCCTTGTGGGCGAATTTACGCACTCACGGAACCAGAAAATCAGCACCTGAAGGCCTATCTTGACCAATACCTGGCCAACGGGTTCATCCGTCCCTCGAAGTCTCCAGCAGCCAGTCCTCTATTCTTCGTACCGAAAAAGGAGGGGGACTTGAGAATGTGCATCGACTATCGCGCAATGAACCAGATTACTGTAAAAAAACGCTACCCCCTGCCACTGATCCCTGAATTGCTTGATCAAGTCATAGATGCACAAATCTACACAAAACTAGACCTGAGGGGGGCATATCCCCTTGTTCGTGTAAAACAGGGCGACGAATGGATAACCACTTTTCGCACCAAATACGTCTTTCACGAATATCAAGTAATGCCCTTTGGCCTTTGCAACACGCCTGCTGCATTTCAATACTTCATGAACGATGTCCTACGGGAATTGATCAATGTCTGTGCTCTAGTGTACATCGACGATATCCTAGTATATTCCGCATCAAAGCCGGACCACGTTAAACACGTCCGATCCGTATTGGAGAAACTCCGTCAACACCAGCTCTACGCTAAGCTCGAAAAGTGCTCATTCTACGTCTCCGAGGTGGAATTCCTGGGGTTCATTCTCAGCCCGAATGGAATCCGAATGGATGTACACAAGGTAGATGCTATCCTGAACTGGCCATCCCCAAATTCATTCAAGGGGGTTCAAAGTATGCTGGGTTTTGCAAACTTCTACCGCCGGTTCATCCCAGGATTTTCGCAAGTCGTGCATCCCATCACGTCATTACTAAGGAAACGCAACAAAAATTTCCAGTGGACAACAGAAGCCAAGGAGGCTTTCCAGGAACGCAAAGCAAGATTCACATCTGCCCCAATCTTACGCCACCCTTACCCTGATCTCCCATACCTGGTGGAAACAGACGCCTCAAGCATGGCTATGGGAGCCGTCCTCTCACAAAAGGACCCTGAAACGGGCCAGTTCACCCTGTTGCCTTCTGGTCGTGTAAATTCACACCCCCAAACTCAATTACGCTATCACAGACAAAGAACTCCTGGCCATTAAGTCAGCCTTTAAGGCATGGCGGCACTACCTCTTGGGCACCAGACACACAATCACCGTAATAACTGACCACCAGAACCTCCAGTACCTAAAAACGGCAAAGGCCCAATCCTCACAACTACGTTGGGCTCTTTTTTTGCTGAATATGACTATGTGATTACATTTCGAGCAGGGGTGAAAAACGGGAAGGCCGATGCCCTTTCCCGTATGGGGGTGGAGAAGCAAGCGTATCAGACCCCTGACCCAATAGCAATCATCCCGAGTGACAAGCTCCTAGGAATCACAGCAACCATAACTCAGAAACGATTACATGAAGAAATCCAAAACCTGATGAGCCCGGAGCAATTACAAGCGTGGAGTGCACAAGGAGAACATTACATGATAAAAAATCAGTTACCCTACTTCAGGAATCGTTTATTCTTACCAAACCAAGAACTACGAGAGCAAGTCATGCCCGGTTATCATGATTCCTTGATCGAGGGCCACCCCGGAATCGCTAAAACCCTAGCCAAGGTAAAACAAAATGATTGGTGGCCCACGTGGCGTAAAGACATTATCCAATTCATCCTATCTTGTGGAGTGTGTGCTCAAAACAAGTCATCCAAGCAGAAACCGGCTGGGCTATTACAACCATTGGAAATCCCACCAGCACCCTGGCACACGTTGTCCCTCGGTTTTATTACTGACTTCCCACCCGGTCAAGGGTTTAACACTATTCTTGTGGTCGTGGACCTATTTTCAAAAATTGCACATTTCATTCCTCTTAAGGGGCTCCCAAATGCTTCCACTCTGGACAAAGGTATTTCTTGAAGGCATCGTATGGCTCCATGGGTTTCCTTCAGTTTTGGTCTCAGACCGAGGTACTCAGTTTGTATCTAACTTCTGGAGGAAATGCTGCTCTATGGCCCAGATCGACATCCGGCTATCCACCAGTCACCATCCCCAAACGGATGGTCAAACTGAGAGGACAAATCAGACGCTCGAGCAGTATCTGCATTGCATGTTACACCAAGCTGAAGGAAGCTGGTTCGACCTATTATGGATAGCATGACACTCACTGTGTTCGGATCGGTCTCCAGTAGGCCTGCATCTTTCTTCTGCGCTCAGCTCCTGCAAGAACAAGAACACAGTTAGGAACAGCCTTACCTTGCAGCGCTTCTGCCCATCATTCATTGCTCCTTCTGTTCTGCGGGCATCTTCAGCGGTGTCATTCCCATCCCGGCACACCGCTTCCTAAGGAAAAGGGAAAAGAACAGAAAAAAGGCATTAGTAAGCATTCTGCAAATCTTCGCTTAGTTTTAAATACTTTTTGAGCTTCAAACGCTTACCAGAATCCCAGCCGCTCTGGGGGAACTCTGTCTCCGGAACTTGTCATCCATCTGCAAGAGGGAAAAGACTCTCCAGGTTAGCATGGAAACATCTAGAGGCGCCGCATACCACGCTTACTCACCGCATTTGTTCTTCATAACCGGTATCAACGCTGAAAACGTTGTGGCACCTAAAAGACACAGAAAAAGAACTCAGTTCAATACAAATACGAAAGGGGTGCATCGCACTCTCACTCACCTTCAGCGCTACTCATCTCAGCAGCATGCCGCCATCCCTGGGCGCAGGCCATCATCTAAGGAAGGAAAGGAACGAAGTTAGAGAACTGTTCAAAAGACTCATACTTACCTGTCAGACTCTTGCCAGTGAAGTAACTAGGCAGCAACGAGCCTGCATCAATCAACTCGCCCCTGCGCTGAAAGCAGGATGGAGAGCACACTATGCAAGAAAACAAGGCCCAGTCTCCAGTCGAATAGCCTCCAGGGAAGGGTTCGAGGTCGTAAGAGTTCAGAACAGGCTGAGTGACATCCCTGTGGATACCAGGTGAGCGTTACATTTTCCCCCATTCACACAATTCACACAGCCTGACTGTCAATCCCACAGCAGGGTGGCTGTCCTGGTGGGACATTCACCACAGCCAGTCATACAGAGTGCGACATGGGTCTCCAAAGAGACCCTTTGCACGGAGTCTCAAACCCGTCCCTCACATTGTGCCACCCTCAGAAATGCAGGCGCCTAAGGAGGGCTTCTGTTTAGAAGCCTGCCAAAGGACGGCGAACAAAGGAACCAAACCTGGTTTAGCGCACAGAGTAAAACATGAGCAAGACCTTTACAAAAAGAAATGGCGAAAAAACTCAGCTGGCACCAAATAAAAGTAAATGGGGTCCATCGGATTTAAGTTTGAGGCTACTAACTTAGCCTAAAACAGTACCGAGGCTATTTAAATAGACTGCAGTAGGAAAAATAGGGTAGATTCCACTGCCACCAGCCAAATCTTAAAGAAATGGGAATGGAATAATGTTCCATGAGAGACAGACAAAAAGGGATAACTATTAACCCTTTCCAATACTCTATGTAAGAAAGTTTGTACTGGGTCTGTGCTTTAAAAAGATTAATAAAGGCCATGCAACTTTACATGTTCTGGGAGACAGTAGTGAGTCCCAGAAAATGGAGTTTAAAGTGGGAAGTCTGAAAAAGACAACCCTGTGTCACTAAATGTGCTGTGTGACACACAGTAAACAGATGATGCCTATGGAGTAGGTGAAGCTCCACAGTCTATGAATACAAAAATGTTAAACACACACAGCAAAACACATGTAAGAATTGGAAAAAAGGCTCACACTCTTACCAGGTGAAAAAATAAATCCTAGAAATCCAGCAAAACTGCTGAGGGACTCAGTAGGTAAGGGAAATTAGCCATTCTGGAGAATTCTCCCTTACACTGAGACATGGTTCATGGCCAGTTCTGTCACAAGCTTTGACACTCTCCTCCCTGATGGCTAAAAGATCCTCTCCGCACCCAGATCCACCAAGTCCAGTGGGGGTGTAGCCCTGATCTTACCTGAGTGGATTCCTGCCTCTATCATTCCCACATAGACATACTCTTCTTTTGAATGCCTTGTCTGCAAGCTTTCCCTCTCCCCTAGCCACTCTCTTACAGTGGCTATCTACTGGCCTCCTGGTCAGATCACTTAATTTCTCTCTGAGTGGGTGGATCTCTCCTCCCTCCCCCGGCCTCAACCACTCAACTCCTCCTTCTTGGTGACCTCAATATCCACCTAGACACTCCTTGTTCCTCCTCTGTACTCTTACATGACCTCTGTGACCCCTTCTCCCTTTCTATCCTCCCCTCTGGCCCAACTCACTCTGCACTTGATGTCTTGAACTCCTCTGACCTCCCCTCTCCATCCCTCTGACCAGTCTTCTCTCCTGGAGCGATCACTTACTCCTCTCTTCTCATATCTCGCTCTTTCTTCCCCCCAGGCCAAGCCTACCCCAATGTTGCCACCTACCTTCTCGGACATCCAGCCCATGAAGCGTGTGTCAGTTGAGGGCTTTGCTGCCAACTTCTTTCCCCGCCTCTGCCCCTGGCTGACTCACATCCTGACACAGCCCTGTCCATGCTCTACTCTTCTATTTCCGATACTCTTGATGCTCTTGCCCTGTCACGGGATTCACTTGAAGCCCAAAGCCAAGTGCAATTTTTGGTATGACTCTGACCTAGCTATACTTACAAACTGGCCTGTCACCTGATCCAATGGCAATATCGACTCTCTGTCCACACCAAGAAGAGAGCCCTCAGCCAAGCCCGTGTCTCTGCAGCATCTAAGAACTTGGCCAAACTCTTGTAAATCTGCAAGACGTTGGCCAACCCTGTTGCAGCCTCTACCCCTCCTGTCACCTCGCATGCCCTTTGCACGGCCCTTGCCTCTCACTTCATCTCAAAATCCCAGGACTTCTTGTCCACCCTCACCCCCCTCACCCTCCTTTCCCCTCTCATTCTGTGAACTCTGACACTCCTTCGGCCACCCCACCCTCTTTCTCGTCCTTTCCTCTTTTCTCCTCTGACGACATCGCTAAACAAGTCTGATCTATGAAAGTCTTGTCAAAACAGGTTCATCCCTGTTCTTCTAAAACCATCAAGGACCACATTGACATACTCGCTCCAGCCCTGGGTGATTTCTGCAACCTCTCCTTTGCCTCAGGAGCCTTCCCTTTCCCTCTTAAGCACTCTCTTGTGCATCATCTTCTTTAGAAACCCACAGCTGATCCTTCTTGCCTGGCTAAATATCGCCCAATTTCCATTCCTCCTTTTCTGGGCAAACTCCTGGAAAAGCTGACCATCTTGCAGCTTAACTTTCACTCTGATTCTGTTGGCTGCCTCCATGACCACCAGTCAGGCTTTAGATCTGCCAGAAGCATGGAAACTGTTCTCTTGAACATCCGTGAATATCTGCTCTCCAACCTTATCTCTAACATTCCCTCTGTGCTCATCCTACTTGATCTCTCTTCTGCCTTCAACACGGTCAACCATACCATCCTGCTCAACCATCTACATGACAACCTGGGTATAACTGATATGGCCCTGGCCTGGCTGACCTCTTTCCCCTCTGATCGACACTCCCAGGTCCATCTTGGGTCCTTCCTTTCATCTATCCCCCATTCTACTGGCGGTGTTCCACAGGGGTCTAACCTCTCCCCCTGGATCTTCAACCAATACCTGGCAGCTCTGGCCCACCGCATTGCCATGTTCTGCTCCAATTTCCAGTGCTATGCTGACAACACTCAACTCATTTTCAGGCTTCACTCGGCCACCTCCTCTCCTTCTCTCATCTATAATTGTCCATCTGCTATTCAGATTGGTGTGCCACCAACGATAACTGTCTGAATGCCAGCAAGATGGAGATCCTCCTCATCAGCACGCCTTCAGCCTTCTTTGCTCTCACTCTCTGGCCGGCCTCTCTTTGCCCTCCTCCTACCACCACCTGCGAGGCTAAGCACATTGGGGTCATCTTTGATTCCCTGCTTTCCTTCTCTGCCCACATCTCTGATGTCTCAAAAAAGTCAAACTTTCCACTGTACCTCCTCAAAGGTACTTTCCTCTCCTTCCCCCAGAAGCTCACTGTCTCCTGAGCCCTGGTTTTCTCTAGGTTGGACTATTATAACAGCCTCTTTATAAATCTACCTACCTCTACGCTGTGCCCCTTGCAGCTCATCCAGAACAGGACCGTGAGATTTGTCCTTGGCCTCAAGCTCTGGGATCATATCTCTCCAGCCCTGAAATCTCTCTGTCCACTGGCTCCCAGTGGATGCAATGATTACATTAAAAACCCTCTGCATTATCCACAAGGCTTTCTGGGGTTTGGGTCCAAAATACTTGCAGCTGTCCCTCCGTAAATACCTCCCCTCTCGAGCTCCTCACTCCTCTACCTCTAACTCCCTCAGGGTATGTCATTTTTCAAAGAAACAAGCTGGGGGTAGATCTCTTTCCACGTCTGGGGCCTCCCTCTGGAACAGCCTCCCTGCTACTCTGAATCTTGAGGAGAACCATCTGTGGTTCTGGAAGCACCTCAAGACCCTCCTCTTTGCTTCTGCCTTTGCCTCTCCTCTCCCCTGCTGATCTGCTCTCTCTGCACTGTGCACCTGGCCTACCCTCTTACCTCTGGGCCCAGATACTTGCTCACCCTGCTACCCACCCAAACTGGCCCTTGCAGTTCATTGCACTGGGGTCTGTATATGTAACCATAGAGTGCCCCCCCTTTTTTCCTGCACTTACCGGACACACCCTGCCCGTTGCCTCAAACCCAGCACTTGCCACGAGCTGGCTGCACTACCAATTTTTGTTACATTTTATCATTTATTTATTTATTATTTATCTGTTTTCCTCTGCTCAGCACTTTATACTTCTCCCCCCTTCCTTGCACTTTTCCCCTTTCCCTCTCCCATACACTTGTGCGTTCTCACAGGGCCTAGTAAGATCCTTGTTTTTGTTCTCCCTTGTCTCCCCCCCTTGCCTCGTCGTGCTCTGAAACACTTGTGTACGAGCGCAATACAAATAAAATATCAATATCAATACAAATGAAATATCAATATCATTGTCTGTGACTCTTTAATACAGAGTTTTCAAAAGTCAAGAAAAAGGGCTTTGTTCAAGGGTCATTCCCTTTCCCTGAATTTTGGTTTCACAGTTATCAATTCTTTAACATAAAAATGTACGAAGAGTAACAAGCCCTGCTTCCAGAGGGTGATTCTTCCTTAATCCCAGCAACTCTTGGTCTAACAGTTTTTGGTGTCTTTCTTGGTTCACAACAATGCTGTTAGTTACAAAGTTCTTTTAATTCCACAATTGCATATATCTTCTTTGGTTCCGTATATTTGGTTGTTTCAACATTTACCCTGGGTTTCCCCCATATCTGCACTCCATATACTCATGCATGGCTGGGGCGTGTATTTTCAATATGCCCTCTTGGTTTTCAAATAATCTCCTTAATGTCTTTGTGGCTTTACAGTTTACAAATTATGGTTGCTGAAACATCCCGGTGTCCCCACTTTGTTTGGGTTGACTCACCGGCTCTGTGTGGTGCCTTCGCTCCCATTCGCTTTGCCGCCTGCTTTCTGTTCTGGACTGCTTCCTCATTGCTCCGGTTCCTCTTGCAGCTTCCTGTCAGCATGCCTGCCTTCCTTCAGGTCCCAGTAGGTGAAGCGTTGCTCTCTCCATTTGCCGAACTCCCAGGAATCTTCACTCGGTTTCTGGCGTGCCTCTGGCATGACTTGCTCATAGAAACATTTCTCTGCCTCCTTGCTTGTGAGCCCCTTGGCTATTTCACACTGCTCCATGCTTCCACGGACCACACACCTTGGAGAGAGGTACGATGAGTTCTCCAAAACAGCATAAGACTCAGAGAGTTTGTTTTTGGTCTTTAAATGTCCCGTGCACAGGTGCATTCTGAAAACAACTAGCAAGCTCATTGAGCTTGAGGCTCCTTCTTCTCTGTATCGTTCCCTTCTTCCTCCTTGTCCCAGTACTAGGGTGTTTGTGGGAAATGGAGTCTATTGATATTAATGGGTGCAGATTACTTGGGAAATACGTTCAATGGTTCCATGTGAAAAGCCATTTCTATATTGTAAAGAATTAGAACTGGACAACTTATTCTTGGAGCTTTTACCTTTTTAAATCAGGGTTGGAAGTTTGGACTGAAGGGTTTGGGGAAAAGGTTTCTTTATCTTCCCTAAAGTGTGGTACATATGGAAGGCAGAAGGCTATTTGAGTTGTGGGTATTAAGGGGTTTTCTGCATGGGCAAATGGGGGATACCATGTCTCATCCAATGAAGCCATGACATCTTCCTGGAGAATGTGCCTCCCGTGTGTTTCTCCCTCATATAGCCACCCCCAAGGTCAGGATCAGGTAGCAGCTGCCATTCCCTGGCCACATGGGAGTAGGTTACCACCGTGGTATCTGTAATGACTCCATTGGATTATCACAATGCTTAGCAGGACCTTCAATATAGGTGGATGCAATGTGCAGAGGTTGTGGAATCTGGCTATGGCAAACCATGGTCAGTGGTGAACAGTTTTATGATGGGGGTAAAGTGGGCAATGGAGCAGGCCCAAGTTAGTTCAAATAGATATTTAGGGTGGTTTGGTGGAGCTGGGTTAAAGGTGGAGTCTTAGGTAGCACAAAATGTACTTATCAAACAGAAAATATCTATTGAATTTCAGTTGATCATATAATGATGTGATACTGTATTCCTATTGGCGGCTTCACTTCAACTGCTGAGTTACGAGTTAGTACCGTACTGTGCCATGCAAGGGATGATTTAAGGTCCATTCCTCTAGCCACACAGAGTTTTCTGGAAAGTTTGGATGCCTGGAGCTGGACACGGAGAAAGCAGTACTGTGTGCCATGTACTGACCACAGAGCTAGCTTTGGTTCCCCCAGGGACACAGAGTACAGAACTGTGGGCCTCATGCCTTCATGACACAGTGAGGGAAGCGAAAAGGCAGCAGGAAGGAAGAAGTAGCCTTTGGTCCAGATGCTTTGCTGTGAAATTAGGCAGTAGGATCCGTAGTGATATATTATGGATAAACTGCTATTTTTTCTCCTGATGTTTATGGGAAGTCACAGTGCCCAGTGACTGTGAGGATCCCCTTTATAGAGGAGGTATCTTTGAGCTTAGCACATCTGTGAAGGTGTACACCTGTTGCGTATTTATCTGACATCCCGTCCTGGTCCCACTGTCACTTTCCAGCAGTCACTGGAGTACCACGCAAATTCCACACACTGCAGCGCTGGTGGTGGTTGCCTTGGTGGTTGTCCGACGCAGCCCAACGGCAACGGCCGACATGTCCACAATGCAGGAGAAGAGAGGTCACATGATCGCGGCCCCCTCACATGATACAAGTACACCGCTGTCCAGAAATTGAGCATCCCGCTATTTAAGACACCGGTAAACAGCTTTTCAGCGCTTCTGAGCTGTTGTGGCGCGTGGCTTGATTCAATGTCCGTGATTCCTGCTCTGCATCTTTGGACCTTGGCTTTTGAACTCTTGGAGCACCCTTTGGATTGCCTTGTGGATTACCCTTGGAATTTGGTGAACGAGGTTTCGTTTTTTGGTTCCTCGATTTTGGACTATACATCTCTGGAACTCTTTTGGATTACCCCACTGCTTTGATGACATGCAACTTTCTTGGAACTATGCTTTTGCCCTGGATTTAACTTTCCTGCTTTTTCTGAAACTGGATTGGAACTCATATTGCTTCCCATCCATCAGACTTATTCCATCTGTCTTATATTGCGTCCTCATGGTGGTGGGCTACAAATACTTAATTTCTTCTTCTTAACCTGCATATGCCCATTTCAGGTATGTCACTTGTTTGATGGGTGGATTGACTGAGGTAAGACAGTACTACGGACTTGATTTCTGTTCTTCTTTACTGTTCCCTTTACAGCTGCTGAGAGCCTGGCGGAGCCAATCCTGTTCTACCTTTGTCCTCATTGGCTGGCTAGAGAGTGTATTTAATCTCCCTGGCTGGAACATGTGGAGAATGGTCTAAGTTCAACTGGGACATCTATTCATGACAACACCAAAGAGAACAGAATACGAATTGAAGACTGTTTAAAAAGGGAATCTGTTTGAACAGCAGCATTTAAGTGCACAGCAAGTATAGTTACACAATAGTGACTTGCAGTGCTATTGTTGGATTATTTTGGAAAAGATTGCAGTCTTACAGTACTGACTTCTGTGTTAACCCGAAGCATGCGCCCCGAAGAAGATACCAACTATGTAGCACTGCTCGTGCAGTTCAAGGTAGGGAATTGGCTAATAGTGGGAGCTATAGAAGACATAAATGGTAAGTAAACGCCTATACAGGCTGACGCAGACGCTGAGAAAAATGCAAAAGGAAAATCAGATCATGACAATAATAATAATAGTGAACAAGGTAAAATGATGGCTTTCCTTACACCTCAGCAAGTGAAATCACTGGTGCAAGTGGTGTTGTGTTGTTATCACTGAAACTATTGATCTGGTGACATGCGCGCAAGTGGAATCCCCGCTTTTACTCTCCATCGATAACAATTCCCTATTAAACATGTGCCTTGATCTCCAGATGGAATCATTGGGTATTCCCAATGTTAGCTCACAGCCGCTAACAATTGCCGTATCAGCAAATATTATTGGTTTTGATTTGATGACCAAATCACCCAATCTCTCTAAATTGCCTGATTTACCTCGGATTGCAGAAAGTGTGTATCCTTCCTCACCGGCTAATAAGGATTCTTTCACTTCCTCAGATTCTTCCCACTGTGAATCACTGATAATTTGGAAGGCATTATTCTCATTGTGCAATAACATATACAAAGAATAACACATTATTAAAAACGGTTTAGTTAAGGCTGGTGGATGTTATTATTGAATTAGGTTTGAGTTCTGAAAAACATCTGAAAGGTCAAGTGGAGACTGAGATTTTATCGTCAGGAGATGAACCATACATAGAAACAGTAAATTCAAGTCCTTCTGAGGTGGATGTAATGGAAGGCGAGAGAGCCCAATCTGGAGATGCCTCTGTCGTGCTCGTCAGTCAGCCTCAATGAGACGACCCTTCTATTGAGTCCACTAACACCATAAGAAGTGGCTGCCGACAACAAACATTCCACAGAATGAGGAGAAATTAAGCAATCAAAATACGTTGGCAAATATAGCACAAAAAATAAATAAGGGGCATTGTCAATCGTTGCCAATAACCTCTCCTCCAGATCCCACTTGAGTGACTACCTCAAATTGCTTTGAATTATTAGCCCTTAGATCTCCTGCCACTACTACTAACATAAAACCCTCCATTTTAAAGACTCAGGTTGGTTCATTGGACTCGTAGGTTGCTCATTCTGATAAAGAATTGTATAAAAAGGGTCTTTTAACCAATCAGAAAAATACTCTTCGAAGTCAAAAGCCAGTAGAAGTATTTGAAAAAAGAAATGAGGACGCGAGCGCAAGAAGGTTAATAATGGACACACCGATAGAAATACCCCCTTTAAAGGGATTAGAGAAAAGTAATTATTTGCCATTACAAACAAAGTGGGCAGACAGGACGTTAAGCAATCGTGCAAACATTGTGGAATTGTTTGCTACTTCGGCCAGCCCATTCCTGAATTGCAACAATGTTTTGCAACTAATTCATTTTGTACCACAGAACCACTCAGTCCAGACAAAATACATATCACTAGTAGAGATTCCAGATAAAGAACAAGAAGGTAATTGGTCCCTTGTGCACTTTATAACTCCTGTTATTGCAGATTTAATAATGTAATTTTCACAAGATTTTCTTTGTATGGGGTATGAACTTATAAGAAGGCGGACAGAAATTCTGCAACACAATGTATCTCTCGATGGTCGAATTCTAAAATCAAATTTGCATTTCACCACGAAGGATATAGACTCTATTGTACAGAAAATAGTTTCAGCGTTGAGTGAATCTGCCAATGATTGTTTAAATGATGGGTCTTCATGTCATGCGGAGGGGGACTTTTTTTATCGGGTAGATTGACCTCCATTGGAACAATATAAGCCATTGGTGATAATTTCTTGGATAACCAGAGGTTTCTATTTTTTTACATCTAATTTTCAAGGCCAAGCTTTCCTATTAGAATCCGTTTTTTTTTTTTATATCACCAGAGACATGACTGACTCCCCAATATCAATTATATGGTTATAATGATGTCCAGTTACTAATAGATTTTTAGTGCAGTTGGAGTGGAGGTAATGGATCCTTCTTTACATGGTCATATTGTTGGTGTGGGTGAAGTGCAAGTGTGAATTTCTTGGTTGGAAGTTTCAACATTTTGGACAGTGATGATATTGCAATTGTTCTTCTAGTCTCAGTGTTGTCACTCTTGGGTTTGAAATTGTGCAAAGGTGAACTAATTTTTTATGTCTGTTTATGAAGAAAAGACAACATCACTAGTAGTAGAACATGATATGGAAAATATAATACACATAACATTTTTTTACTCTCATATATAGTACATTGTATGCACCATGTTTTGCATAACATTTATGTGCGGAACAATGCTGTTGCATTAACAAATTGCGAATCATTTGTTCATGGGAATAAAATCTGTGGTGGATTGGAAAAACACATATTTAACTTTAAAACTTAATCCATGTTTTGATAATTGTGTCTGAATGTTTTGTAATATATTAAAAGTAGTTACATACCTGATGGTGGAGTCTTACTGTAATTTGTTTAAAAATATATTTTATAAGTGTAAGTCAATATTTGTATTTAATGTATCATTGTATTACTTTATTTTGTAGAATGCTTTTTGTTTTAAAGTAGTTAGATACTGATTGGCATATTCTAACTGTAACAGTATAGAAAATATACATTTTATTTATAATTTAAGGATTGAACAGAATTGTAGTTACTTTCAAACTAAGGGTGTACCGAATAGTGAAATTACATCTTAGCTGAATACCAAATAGTTGGCCTAAGTATTCAGTTGACTATGGGGGAAAAGCGTGGTTCCTGGCACAGTTGCAGCAAAAGAAAGTTGAGTATACTTCTTGATGCACGTAATGGAAATGGCGCAACAGGCATCCATAGGAAAATACTGCTCCATTTTCATAACGTGCCTCAGGCAGCGTATTATTCACTGCTAGACGCACGTTGTGCTTTAAACGTTAGTATACTGCTGGAGGCATGTTACAGAAATAGCGCAACATGTGTCTCTGGATACATGAACAATTTCTGATTAGTGTACATCAGAAAATGTGCATGCATCCATCAGAAAAAGCTGCACCATTTCCATAACGTGCCTGCAAAAGTATATACATATACTGCTAAAGACACAGTGCCTCCATCAGTATATTCAACCTTATAATACTGCTGGAGGCATGTTATGGAAATACATTCTGCAGAACAGTAAAGGTAGCAGTTACATAACTTGCCTCTGCTTAAGGCACATTATGTAAGTGCCACCTTCACTGGTGTGCTGATGCTGACTTTATTTTGCTCACAGAGCGGCTCAAAGGGAAATCCCTGGAAGCCCTCTATGAGAAAAATACATTCTGCACACCAGTGAAGGTGGTGTTATGTAAATGCCACCTTCACTGTTGTGCAGAATGCATGTTGCTCATGTAAACACTCAACATATTTTTTTGGAGAAGCTCCTGGTAAGGATTTCAATCAGGCGACACGCACACCTTGGTCTCGGCCTAGTGTGTAGCGCCTAACTGAGGTGCTTTTCTCCTTATTTATTTGGATTAAATTTTGGGATGATATACCACTCATATCACACACCCTTTTCGTTGGTCAAATGCAATATTTATTTATTTATACAAATTCTAAAGAAATCACATACTTTTAATATAGGGCAGCAATTACCAATGGAGTGATAGTTACAAAGGAGAATGTGAGCAATTCACTGGGTTTGACTTTTTAGTGGAGCACATACACTACACAGTAGAACAGAAGCACTTTTGATTTAGGACAGATAGCACCCAAGTTAGGATTTCGACCTGCAATTTTCGTACTAACAATCACAAGCAATGGATTAGCAAGAGCATACATTCGAAAAATTAATGGAAGATTTAAAATGGTTTACAATCAAAATGAAACATTGAAACTTTGCAAATATTTCTGTTTTCCGTGTAAATTTACTAAAACGGTTTCTTTGAAAAATGGGTGAAATATTGCAAATCGCACTATGGAAGTGAAAGTAAGTCTCTAGCTGGTAAATTGAATGAGTTATGCAAGATCTAAGAAGGTGCACTTTGAGTAAATGAAGGTGCGAAAAAGAAAGAAAATCAGTTGTGACAAGAATAGTTTTACTCTACACTAGAGTTTTCAGACTCGGCCACCAAAGAGGGACACAGTAAGCTCCAGGGTTGATTCGCGAGTTCAACCCTCTTGCGGAACCAGTCCGATCACTCCAAATAGTATTAATGCCTTAGGATTTCAAAAGACAAATTATTAAAGGGATGGCACTAGCACTAGAAATCAAGGGCAGGGTTGCAAGAATGATTGTGACAGTTTGAACAAGGTATCAGGATAAGGATAGGGTTACTTAGAGAGTGGGATGAGGACAAAGAAAAGATAGGCTATGGGTTTAGATTGTGTGGCAATTGATACTCACAGTCCACTTTTTAGTTTTTGGATTTTGGACAGTCAACGGTTCTGGTCACTACATGGCAGGGCGCCTGACAAACAGCTGGGCAGTTCTAGTTACTGGGTAGCACTTCTGGACTGGCAATTCTGGTCACTGGATACCATAGGTCCTCAGGGTAGCAGGATTGCAGCAGCATGTAGTGAGTGGCAGCAAGCCAGGCTGGATCAGGATGCCAAAGGTACCACAGTTTCCCCCTTGTTAATGGGAAATGTATTGTTTTTTTTTTATATTGGAGGTCTTGCTGGGAATGGGATCAGCACTGCCTCGGTTTTGCAGTGGGGCCTGGAGCAGGATCAGCAATGCGTGGCCTTGTTGTTGGAGTCTGGATCAGGAAGATGATGGGTACACGAACGCAGTGCAGGAAATCAGGAAGAGTGTGTGTCTAGAGCCTTGTCAGGGACCCTTATTTATAGTGCATAATTACATCATCACAATGTAGGATGGGCAGGGTTAACTAAGCACGGCCATAAACTACTTGGATTGGACAGGGGTGCTAATCTCCGCCTTGCTCTCCACTGGTTGGATTTCCAAGGGAATGATGTCAGATTTATGAGGTGAGTTTTACAATGTCCAAAAACTCCCACATTTACTTTACTTAAAATCCGATTTTGCCAAAAACATACATTTACACCATTGCAATCTCTTGCAAATTGTGTACACAGGTTACATATTTTGTGCAGCACATATCTGTCTAATCCTCCAGTCTGTGGGACCTTGTTTCGCCCTTCTGGCACATTTTGGTAATTTTGAGCATGAAAGATGCAGCCTAAAATTCCCTAACTTTATACACAGATGCACATTCTCCTAAGGGATGTATGTACAAAAATGTATGTTTGCAACATTTATACTTTACTATTTATCATCAATACTTTGCCCTTTCTGTCCCCAAAGTGTCAGTGAGTTCTATCACGTCTCAAAAGAAAGCACAAAAAAATCACTTTTAAACTATGACATATTTACAATTTTTCAAAGTCTTGCTGCAGAGATAGGAGTCTTTAAAGTTTATTCCTGAAATAGTCTTTGTGAACAAATGACAGTTCCTTTGTCCCTGGGTCATTTTATTTTTCTTTAACTTCAACTGCTGCCAACTGTCAATTCCTTCAGAGCATGGTTGGGGTTTGTCCCTTGATTGAAGTTATATTGCCCCTTCACACCTTAGACTCCCTTCCCTGGGAGCTTCATTGTCAGGGTCCCAGCAGAGACGAAAGTCTGTTCAACCCCGTAATTATCAGGGGGCTGTCAGTATCTGCTGAGAGAGAGCCCTCCTTTTGGTGCCATCCCTCCAAGCAGAAAACCTGTTTGTTAACTTACAACTCCAGCTACCATTGTTTTACCCTTTAATTTCTAATCTTAGATCCAGAATTAAAGCAAGCCTGTTGCATAAAATAACCCATGTTATATAATCTCGCCAGCAACAAACCCCTTCATATTGCCAAAAACTGGTAGGCTTTCATTCACCAGTGTACTGTTCCAACACACAGGCATTTGTTTTTCTTTAGTTTGCAAAATCCCATTTCTTTACACGTCGTGCCGCTGGCCTTACTTTTTAAATTAAACTTTTCATCTCCAGCAGATTCACAAACTGTCTGCGGCTATAGTTATTCTCTTGAAGTGCTGGAGTTGGTCTGAAGCATGGATACATTGAAACAGGCATGGCTCAGCTAGTTAGAGTCTCCCTTTGACCAGATGAGTTTTGGATACCTATGCAAAGAAAATGCCTGTGTTTCCTGTGTAAGTAAAAATAAAGTTCCTATTTTTTAAAAACATTTTTTTAGAGTTGGTTTGAATGGGCTTGTCAATTCAGAATCATGCCTGGTTTTGCTGAGGCACAGTGAAACACGCAGGGATTGGTAGGGCTTATTAATCACAGTGGCTTTAAGTGACTGAGGGAATTAGCATCAAAGCGCATTTTTTTAAAGGTAAAAAAGGGTTTCTTTTCAATGGAGATTTTGGCTTTTGCAGCAAAGCAATGCTGCTTTTTCCACTTTCTTCCTTTTATTTATGTCGGAACACACTGGCAATCTCCTTCAATGTGCATCCTGGTTCCATCCTGCCCGATGTGTGCTTGGCAGGACTGTGCAGCCATTTTTGTTGTTTTTGAAAAACGCAGTTTTGAGCCATGGTGCTCACAGGAGCCAGCGCAACCCTTTTGTGGTTGTTTCTGCGTAAATGCATCTTAGTGATGTGGGGCAATGCCTTTGAGTGGGTCAATATATCCCACACATCCCCCCCCAACTTCTCCTGGGCTTCCAAGTAGAGGGAGAGTCAGACAAGTGGGATTTCTCCATGGGACACAACAGGATCAGGCAGGTATGAGTCCTTCTTCCATCAGAGAACGGTGCATCCAGCTCCTCTCGTTTTCTCTAGTCGGAATGTGGAACGACACTCCCCAGCTTCCTCTTGGATCTTCCTCTCATGGTGTGGACCAACACTCCCGGATCTCCTTTGGTTTCTCCCTTCCAGGTTGCCGGGGAGGTCCTCCTTGATCTTTAGATCGGTGCAACCAGTACAAATCTATGAAAGAGAACACAAACCAGTTACAACAATTTCCCACTAACTGCCCTCAAATCGGGTTGACAGCAGTGGGATATGCAGGCATTTAATAATAACAATTGATAATGAAGAAAATACTCCCTGTTACATGATTGTATTTTTAAATCCTATCGGCTCCCTTCTGGTTCTTATTTTTCTTATTCTCATGTTTGCGATGTCTCCTCTGTTTGATTCTCTCTGGGCTCCTCAATTTGTTGTAAAGAGTGCCTAGGGTGATAACTCTTTAGATGATTAATATGGACCCATTTCTCTTCTGTCAATTCGCCTTTGGGGATGCAGATTCTGTAGGCGACAAGTGAGATTTTCTCTACAATTTCATAAGGTCTTCACCAGCTAGGCAAAAACGTGCGCTCTTTGGTATGGTTCCTTTGGAAATTGTACAATTAGACCCTGTCTCCTACTTGGTATTCCTTTTTGGTGGTTTTAGATCATACTGAGTCTTCATCCCCTCTGCAGATCTTTCTAGATTCCGCTGAGCGTACACAAAAGCATGTTGAATGTGTTTTCTTAGGTTCTCAGCATACTCATGAGTTGTGGTGGCGTTACTCAGTGTCTGCTCCTGTGTTGCATAGAGCAGATGCTGAGGTAGTACCATCCTTCATCCAGTCATCAGCTCAAATGGAGACATTTTAGTTGCAGAAGAAGATGTAGATCTGATGGCCATCAGGACAAGCGGTAAGCGAATGTCCCAACTTGGCCCAGATTCTGCAACAAACGTTTTTTAGAATGCTCACAATGGTTTTATTGTACCTTTCAACTCCACCACTAGAGGACTGGTGGTATGCAATGTGAAGTTTCCTTTTTACCCCAAGTATCTCCCACATCTTTGTCATGTTATGTTATGTTATTTTATTTTGCATTTATATAGCGCCTTATGTACCATTGGTATGGTCTCAAGGCGCTGGTAGGTTGAACGCCCTCAGGAACCGAAGTTCAAGTCAGTAGAGAGAGTAGAGAGAGTCAAAGGTGCGTGTGAGCACCGGATATGGGTGCAGCTGGTGTGGCATTCATTTAATAGCTGCTTCATAGCAGTAGGTGTGGTGGTGGGGGATCAAGAGTATGTGTTCGTTCTGGTGAGTTTTAACCAGATCGGTTCTGGCTGCGTTAGGCCTGAGGAGAACGCCTGGCTGGAGGGTGTGTAACCAGCAGTGTTTAGTTAGAGTGATGTGGTGTATGCGGCATATGTTGGTATGAGAACAGCTATACCGAATGGTGTCATAGTATCTCTGTGTTCTAGTTGAATGATGGTGTAAAGAAAAGAGTGAGCGTGGTGGTGTGATATTATGGTTTACTGTCATGCCGCCGTCCTTTGGTGGCCGCTGGCGGTTATGGAAGGCTTGGCGTTGGCGGCGCCGTTAGTTGTTCAGTGTGTTTTTTCTTTTCACTTCCTGGTTTGGCGGTGGTTTGGCGGTCTAGTCTTTTTCTTCTGTGTTACTTTTCCTTCCGCTTCCTGGTTTACCGGTCTAGCCTTTTCTCTTGTTTCCGTATTTAACCACGCCCCTCTCTGGGCTCTGTGCGTTGCAACTTGTTTCTTTCGCCTTGTTGCCGTGCTACTGTGTTTCCAGTACTTCCCCTATTACCTAGATTACTCAGTAACTATAGCAGTTATTCTCTCTACTGCTTCTATCCTTCCTTTTTTGCCTGTTTACTCCATTCTATCGATTTCCCGTGCCTTTCGGGGCTCCGCTATTCCTTCCTGTTTTCCGGATCTCGTTCCGGTTTCTGGCAGTGGTGTGTTTTCCTCCATCCCGGGTTCCCCGGGCTTCTCGTGCTACAACTTCAAATACTACAGCTTGACAGCTTCGGAAAGACTTTCCTGCCTTTCACCTGCACTCCGGACTCTCCAGTCAACTCCTCCAGCATGCATTTGTTATCAACAACATCCGGCGAGAGGTTTTTTTTAAGCGGCTGCTTTTTTCCTCTCTTCCTGGCGTCTTCGGGACGGGGCCGGCTGTTTTCCTGTTTATCAGGGAATCAGGGTGGCTTCTTCCCGCGGACGACCTTATCTCTTCACAAAGAAGAAAAGACCAAGAGACAAGTCCTACAGACGAGGAAATCTTCTGGAAGAAACAGGTGAGGAGAAAGGGGAGGAGGACATAGACTTATCTGATTTGGAGGAATCACCGTTATGTCCCAGCACTTGTGACATTTACATGCTCTTCAAACGATCTCTGCACTCCAAACCATTCCAAGGATCTCGCGCACTTCTATGCGCTCCGGCTCGTTCCATGCACTCCAATCAGTTCCATACACTCCATCCACTCCACGCACTCGGGTCCGCTCCATGCCCTCCGATCCCTTGCATGTGCTCTGATCCGCTTCACGCATTCCGATCCATTCCATGGCCTCCATTCCGTTTCATGCACTCAAATCAGTTCCATGCGCTTGAATCCGTTCCATGCACTTGAATCTGTTCCATGTACTCCGATCTTTCTGTGTATTCTAAGTTGTTTTATGCACTCTACCCACATAATTCGCCTGTACCTTCAACATATTTCACCTGTAACTTTCACATATTACACCAGTACCTTTCACATATTTCATCCGTTCCATTCACATACTTCCCAGCTCCATCCACATCCATCATTCGTTCTATCCACATATGTCACCCATTCCACCCACCTATTTCACCTGATCCATTCAATTTACGCACTCATCCACTCTACGCGCTTTTATGCTTTACGCACTCGTCCGCTCGAGGCACTTGTCCGCTCTAGGCATTCGTTCTACACACTCACCCACCCTCCATACACTCGTCCTCTCCATACACTCGTCCGCTCCATACACTCGCCTGCTCCATGCATTCGCCCGCTCACACTCGTCCGCTCCATACACTCATCTGATTCCTCGCATTCATCCGCTCTGCACACTCGTCAGCTTGTCATCACTTTGCTGGTGAAGTGACTACCTCGGTATGACTCAATCCTTTAGAGTAGGCCAAAACGTGAGAAGATGTGATTGATCATCATGCCATCTTCTGTTTCTGCCTTGCAATTTGGGGCTGGGAGACATTCCACCTATTTGGTAAATAAGCATGTTATATTTAATGTACTTGTTCCCCGTAAAGGAGCGAATCACAGGCCCGATGAAATCTACTTTTAAATCTGACCAACGCAGTGTCATCCCCCTCTTCTGGAGGGGACCTCGGAGTGTGAGTGATGTTGGCTGAAATTGTGCACACACGGGACACCCCTTCAAGAATTGGTCAAGGTCCTGCCCCGTTTGTGGCCAGTGTGCAACCTCTCGCAAGATTTTTAAAGTAGTGTGAAACCCCCGTTGACTGGCTGTGTCTCCACATCATGGGCGTGACTTAGCATCAGGCTTCAGAATGAGGTAGGGCCATCCACTGGTCACAGCCAGATATGGATCTCCTTACCAACAAACCGTCTTGGAATCAGAACATTTTTGGACATTTCATCAACACCCTGAGGTCCTCTTTCCCAATGTAATTGGTATCCGTCAGGGGAAAGTTCTCAGGGTCCTCAATGTGTTGATAAAACTTACCAATAATCGGATCCCCTTTTTGTGCAGTTAATAAATCAGAATCTGGAGTCTCCTTACTCCATTGGGCAGTTGAGAGTTCATTGTGAGCATTTGTCTGGGACCTATTGATAGCAGTGACCTGGATTTCCCGCAACAGGGACTCAATCTCGAGGAGCTCCTCTTGGAGGGCTCCAGTTTTGGCCAGCTGATCAGCCCCTCTATTCTGGAATGACCCTTGATCTTCTTCCAATAGATGATCATCCCATTAGAGGTGACCAGATCATCAATATTTTGGATGAGTTTGCCATGTTTAAGTGTTTTATTATTAGCAAATAGCATGCCTCTGGTTTTCCAATTAACCAGGTGCTCCACGAACCCGTTCCGGACATAATCTGAATCAGTGATTATGACCAGTTCGTGGAGTTGGTGTTGGGTGCCAGTGAGGATGGCTTGATGAACTGCCATCAACTCTGCCACCTGTCTACTGTGGGGACCGATTTTGTACCCTGTACAGGGTTGTGGAGCATCATTCACCCAGGCATTCCCAAAGCCGGCCACCAGTTCCTTTACCCCATTGTTGTCAACATGGTAGAAGCACCCGTCCACATAAACGTTGGGCATTCCCTCGCACTTGTCTTCTTCATAGACTTTGTGCGGGGAATTAAGTTATGCCTCCATGTTGTCCTGGATTTTAAGACTTTTGTCCCCGAGACAGTTTTCTCTTGCAAAATCATGCAAGTCAGCCAGACCTTGCGTGAAGGGGCTCTTCTTGTTTTGGCCATATCTTACCTCCACAGGTAAGCCTTGCATTGAAATAATCCAGGAAGTAATTCTGGAATTACTCACACTTCCGGCCCGGATTCTGTCACTTTGGAGATATTGCAAAGGCTGGTGGGACTCTCCTCTATGATGTGTTCCCCCTGGATAAACGGGCGGTAATTTTTCAATGCCCACACCGTTGCCAGGAGTGCTTTCTCACAATCGTTGAATTTTTCCTCCACAGAGGATAAAGTCTTGCTTGTGTAGGAGATGACTTTATTGAACATGTCATGCTTTTTTATATAATACTTCTGTAAAGCATGTATTCGAGAACCCTGTCTCCAAGAAGAACTCCTTGTTTTTGACCGGGTAAGCTAGACAAGGTGCTTATGAGAGGCTTCTTTTGAGTTGCTTTACTGCCTCATCTTGTTCTGGACCTCACTCCTACTTGACCCTCCCTTCAACAGATGGATCAGGGGTCTTGTGATCTCTGCGTAATCCTCAATGAACTTCCTACTGTAATTAGTCAGTGCAAGGAGGCTTCTTAGCTCACACAGAGTTGTGTGGTCGTTCAGTTTTAGGAGTGCTTCCACTTTCTTTTTCTGGGGACAGAGACCCTCAGAAGTTATTTCATGTCCCAGGAAGTTGGCACGGGTTCTGTACCACTATGCCTTCTGGAAGGATAGTTTTGCTCAGGCAACCCTCTACTGTGTCAGAACATAACAGATTTCCGCTATGTGTTCCTCCACAGTTGAGCTTTTGATCAGGATATCATCCACATAGGCCAGGTTACCCCTTTCACCCAAGTCGGGCATGGCCTTATGTAGGAAGATGTTGAATTTGTTGCCGGAGTTGATGTATCCGAAGGGAGTCCGGGTCCATGTGTATTGCTGCCCCCAAAGGTAAAGGCCAGCTTGTATTGGTCCTCCCTACTGACAGGCACGTTCCAGTACCCATTGGTCAGGTCAATGGCAGTGTATACCTTTGACCCCTGGATCTGGGCCAGCCCCAGGTCAATGTAGGGGAGAGGCCATAGGGACATGTGGACCCGTTTATTCAGCTCCCTCAGGTAAGCACATAGTCTCCACTGGCCGTTGGGTTTTAAAATCCCCAGCACCAGATTATTAATGGTGCTGTGGACTGGACAAATTATCCCACAGGACTCAAGGTTTTTAATTATTTCTGTCAGGGGCTCCATGGATGTGAGAGGCAAGCGCTATTGCTTCACAAACACTTGAGTCATTCCAGGGTCCGTGGGAATTGTTGTTGTATGGATTTCAGTGCGACCACAGTCATACGAGTCCACAGAAAAAAATCTAAGAAAACCTGTTTCAACTTTTGCTTTTGCTCCGGAGTCTCACAGGCATCAGCTAGGTTGACTCATTTGCCTGAAGCCTGGAAAGACTTCTGGTTTTGCTATCTAAGCGGCCTCCTCAGCTGGGTGGAGAGGTCCCTGGTTAGAGTGTTGACCTGGACAAAGGGTTTCAGGTAGGTGAGGCTGTCATTGGGGACTGGGAAGATCACCTCATCCTGCCTGATGTAACAAGTCAGCTCCTCCTCCCCGTAAGGGCAGGAAGAGTACACCAGGAAATTCCCCCCTTGCCGGGTGAAGATCCTGTCTGGTGGTAAGTCATTGTCACTATCACTGTCCAAAGAGTCATTGGTGATTGGTCCTATCAGTTCATTACATAGTTCCATGGAAAAATGTCAGTCATAAACCGCCATTCCAATAATGGTGCCTGCGCCCAGAGTGATACTCCTCTGGTCACTGTCATCCATCAATATTGGAATGCTGTTGTGTTCTATGTTGACTAATGATCTTGGCTTTAGCCCCAACCTCTGCTGTTGGAAATGGGCATTGAGGTGTACATATGCATCAGGATTTTGCAGTTTCTGTCCTCTTTTAATTTTCAATTTGAGTGGGAATAGTCCTGTTCATCCTGGGATGGTGGCCTCCTCTCCAATTTGAACGTTAACTGAGTATGGCAGCATTTGGGCTGACTGAAATGCTTTTTCTGAATCATCAAAGTCCATGGGATTGCCCCCTAGTCAGGACCAGGCTTTGTAATTGATCAGGTCCAAATTAATGGCAAACCGATTGAGAATGTCACTGCCTAAATAGAATGCAGTAGGGACATCTCGCACGACCCAACAATTATGTACTATGCTTTTGTTTCCAATAGAGATTTTGATCATACACCTACCAGGCAGGATATGTTTGGAATTGGGAGTTTTCAGGCTCATTTCGTACTTATCGATCAATTTAAATATGGAAATGGCTGGATCTTTTGAGAGCTGTCAGAACATGGCTTTGCTAATGAAGCTCTTACCGTTGTTCACGCACACTCGGGCGAGAACAGATTCCTTACCCTCATTTAACTGAATAGGGATGAAAAACTGTTCTCTAACTTTCTGAATGTCAGTTAAACTTTGAGCTAGTTTCTCATCACTTGTGACTATGAAATTGGGATTTTCAGATTGTAAACCAGTATAGTATTTCAAAGTAGGAAGGTTAATTTTCAGGAATGGAGAGGAGTTCCCATCACCAGTTTGTTGTCCTACAGCAATTACTGTCACATCCGGTATTTGATTGTTCTGAAAATGGAACTCAAAATGATCAGGTTTTTGTTCAACCATGTGGCATGTGTCATTTAAACTAATGTGGTTGACACTCTGTTTCAGTTTTATTGGCCTGTTAGCCTGAGTCCAGATGACCTTGTTCACACAGTCTATTAAGGGGGACAACCTTTGCAGGATGTCATTCCCTAGTAGACAGGGTGTGCCCTCTGGAGTCGCGACTATGACAGGGTGTTTCACCTTATGTTGCCCAATGTTTATTTCCAAATCCGCAGTCCCCTCGACAGGAATTTCATTCCCATCAAAGTTCTGGAGTATTCCAGGAAGAGGGGTGAGAGGGATCTGGTGTCTCTCCCCCCTTCCTGAATTTATCTGATCAAAGGTCCTTTTTGACAGAAGAGTGGCTTGGGATCCAGTGTCCACCAGTGCCGAAAATTTACATTGCCCCTGCACCTGGACCGGGGCATGAAATATACCCTCCGTCTCCTCCAGTGGGCAAAGATACTGTGTAGGAGTTTGGGAATCTGAAAGAAACATTTTGCACTCAGAGATTTGAGGAGTTTTGGGCTCCTGCTTTTCTGATTCTGGGCTGCCCCCCACAGCCCTTTTTTGAGGCAGGCAACAGAATTGCTTTGGGAAGTTTGGGAATCCTCTTTTAATATTATGTCTTCTTGATGCTCATTCTGTGGTTCTAGGAGGGGCGATTCAGAATCAGTCCCCACACCGACCCAGTCTTCATCTAGATCTCTTGGGACCCATTTTTCTTTGGGAGGAATCCCCCCGTCCCTGGAGAAGAAGATCTTTTTCTCAGGATCCTCTACAGATTCTTCCCCTTCAAATTGGAGGATACTAACCTCCTCCACAAACTGGGTCTTTTTGAGTTCTTTATTTCTCCTACCCTCTGTTCCTTGGGTGGCAGGATTTCGAGGGCAGGAGATTTGGTTCCAGTTCCTGGGTGTCCAGGGGCTTTTCATGAGTGAGCAAGGAAGCTTCCTCTAGGGCTTTACACCCCCTTGCCCCGTGCCTCCTCCTCTGGAACCGGTGAGTTGTTGGGGTTCTCGCCCCGTCATTGTTCTGGGGTGCCAGATCCTCGGTTTGTGGGGTCCTGAGCCTCCATGTTTATCTGAGGGTTCTGTTGAGCCCTCAACATGCAACCCAGATTCTGGGTTAGGTTCTGGACCTGGTGCTCCAGTTGGGATACCCGTTCCAGCTGGTACGGGGGTCTCTAGTCAACCCTAGGTGGATCATGGGAAGGGTAACTATCGCTTCTCCCATAGTAACCTGGATATGGTGAATTTTGGTAACCCTCCACCCTTGGCCTCCCCTCTCCTGGATTGGGTTGTCTGGGTTTCTGAAAGCGGGGAGTGAAAGGAGGGTTGGCCTGCAGGTTGGGGTTTTGTGGGTATCGGGAAAGAAGCTTAACCCAGCATTTGGGGAATTCCTGCCCTCCTGGGGGAAGTTAGGATGAACTTTTTCTGGGACGGTACTTAACTGATTGGATCCCCCCTGGAGCTGGGGGAGTCCATACATACCCCAAGATTGGTCATGTGCCCTTGTATCGGCGGCTGATATAATCAGGGGAATTAGGGGTCCCATTAGTGGGATTACCTCCCTGACTGCCACCTGTTTGTGACTGGCCAAAAGACCTTCTGGGTCTCTGATTCTGATGACTTTGTGCAGGTGTATTTTTAGGCTCTCCCATCTCTAGGTCTAAAATGGGGGCAACCTTCACCTCCGCCACCTTAGCAGCAGCAGGGGTGTTGGCTGGTTTGCGGTTCTTGGCCAAATTTTTATTTTCTGCAGGTTTTTGGATCTCATAAATGCGGGTCACCTGCTCTATGACCCAGTCCAGAGATCTTTTGTCATGGAAATCCCTCACCAGCTGGGTCATGATATACTTGGGGAGTGCATGAAAGAAGGTGGTTACAAACTCCCTGCTATCCGTGCGCACCCTCCTAGCTGTCTGTGCAAAGGCACATTTGAGCTCCTGCACAAACTCTCGTGGGGCCTGATCTTCCCCACACTGCAGATTGTAGGCCGCTTTGCGAGCCTCCTGGGGGTTTCTGTGGGCGGAAAAGTGTTTCAAGATGGCCGCCCTGTAGGTGGACCAGCGTGAATGGTTCTGGTCCTCCAGTCCCGCAAAGAAACTGGAGTATTCAGGGGAGAATGTCCATTTTACATACTCTATAAAGTTTTGGTTGTCTTTTATATGAAAAGTGTCCATCATCTGCTCATAGAGCTCCAGGTGTTCCCAAACAGAATATTTTGCATTTCTATGGTAGGGGGTATGACACTCCTAAGGGCCTTAATCTGCCTAATGGGGTCTTTGGTCATAACTCGCTTGAGTTTGTTTGCCTTCTTTGGCTTAGTCACCCGAGTCCACTCGCTCTCAGACTCCGAGGCGCTAAAAGTTGAGGTCCTCTCATGATCATCTAGGCTCTCCCAGATTCTGTGAGCTTGAGAGGGGCTCACAGAGTGGTGGGGCCTAGTTTCTTCACTCCTGTGGGGCACAGCAGAGTAGTCTTCTGACTCCTCCCTACTCACAGGGTTGGCAGAATATTACCCCCACCACCCTAATTGGGTAGAGGTCTTCAGGAGGCACTTTTTGGGCCTCATTTCATCTGTTTTTTCATTAAATTGGACCAACTGGTCCCTTGGAAAGTAATGTTTCGGTGGATCTAAGTCCCTGACCCTCCCCTCATAGGAGACTTCCTTGTCAGAGACATCAGCGTAAATGTTTGGGTATCTATACAGGGATGCCCATCCATCAATTTCTGGGGGGCGCTGATCTGTTATTTCCATCATACTTGGTCTCTTGAATTCTGCCAGCCTCATGGTTTCTGGCTCATGTGAACCTATAGACATGAAGCTGGCAGTGTTCACAGTATTAAATGTGTTGGAGTCCCTTAGCATAGAGGTCCTTATACTATGATCAGGGGTTACCCCGTCCCTACCTGTTTGGGATCCATCCAGTTAAGATTAAATCTAGCACCCTCTTTCTCCAACCTTGCTAGTTTCTCCTTTTGAACCCCTGCTTCTAGATAAGAAGCAAAGAACTGAGCTTTTTGTTCAGCTATCGGGGCTTTACTGTCATCTATGACCCGCTCTTGCGCTGCCACTTCTTTGTTGAGTCCATCATTCTTTTCACAGAGAGCCTCTTTGTCTATCTGCGCTTCCTGTATGGTCTGGGAATACTGAGATAATTTCTGCAACAGGAGACTCACCACCTGAGTTTTAGCATCTTTGGTCTGGGTGTTGAAAGTGAGTGTCCCCCAAAAATGCATTTAAAACCCCCCAGTGAGTGTCAGTAAAGGACACACCCCAGGAGGGAATGAGACCGAGACCAAGTGCGGGTGAAGGCAAAAGGTAAAAGTTTATCTAAACCAAAATAGGGCAAGCAGGGAACTCTGCAAACTCCGAGAGCGCTCTGCCAAACATCAGAAAACATTCACATTTTGTTACAAAACCACGTCTCCTATGATGTGGGAACTAGGGATTACATGAATCGATGAGATTGGGCAATGGGGAATGGGTAGTATAGAATATATAGGGTCGATGCTCCAGGATTGGCAAGGCTCCACGTGGTGTCATGGTGATGCTCGCAGGTCAGCTGGACTCGTCGGGTGGAGCGCTGGATCAGGCGATTGTTGAGTTGATACATCTTGGCTGCACTAACATTTGCCCTTGTGGCCACACATACTCATTCAATGTTAACTATAATTCATAATGCCCTGTAAATCCTCCAAGTTGTTATTCTAACATCACACGAAAAATAGCACATAACTCTGGGTGTTCGTGTTTTGTCATCCTAAAGAAACTATAAAATAAATGAACTGCTTCATGGGTTCAAGTGGCTTATCAGGGCACACATTTTAGAGATACCTCTATCACCCTCCTACATTACATCTAATGAGAGACATCTTTATAGTATGTTAGTACAATAACAAATATATAGCTACCATGGTCAGTCAGGGTTGGGGTGAGCTGGGATACTACCTGGTCAGAGGGCACATAGTTGGTACATCAAAAGGTGGTGGGATGAAAGGCTTGTATCCTATGTTTCTTTAACCAGAGTTTAGGGGTGTAAAACAAGTTTTATGATGGTATTGTGAGCCTGGGGGCTTGGGGAGGGTGGATTCCTAGTGCAGGCTCAGCGTATGGTTGAGGGGTTATAAAGGTATCATCACGGACAAGGGCCTTTTAGATTTGAGGCCGGCCTGAGGGGGAAGGAAGGTGGGGGCTGAGTGCGTCTCACTGCAAGAGAGGGGAGAGAAGGCCATGTAACTTGTTCAGCTGTGTCTTGTACACTTTGTTCGGGTTACATATGATTCATACAAACAAGGCAGAAATAGGTCAGTGTGTGTATAGGTACATGAGATGGTGCACAAAGTTTTGCTTACAACATGGGTTACATGGTTCAGCACTCTGAGGTTATACCAATGATACATAAGATGCTATATATATATATATATATATGAATGCCACACATTATAACATAAGTATTGTGGTAATGATTGGATAAGTTGGTGATCATACATAACATTAGGAACTCATGGAATATATATATATATATATATATATATATATATATATATATATATATATATATATATATATATATATATATATATATATATATATATATTTAGATGTCAAACATTGAATCGTATAGGTTGTAACAAGGAGTAATACTTGACTGATGGTGAGAGGTCTAACATACAATTCATAGCCTTATGTGCATAAAGAGAGGGGTAAGGGTCTGTTTATTTCATTGTATACAATCGATCTCCCAACATACGGCCACAGGAATGGAATTATAACCCCTTCAAAAGGGATTAGCTGTATGCGTGTAACAGAGTGGCACACACACAGGTCTGGCATACGTATGCAGTACTTCAAACGGGGAGTAGGGTTGGGGGTTCTCTACAGCGTAAGTCATAAATGTGAGGTCTGCAAGGGGACGGGACATGTCCATGGAGGTAACTTGTTTTTCTCAAACCCCAGTTTTGGGCACGTCATTTGCAGGTCATTGATAGACTGCGGAAGGCGAAACATACAGTGTTTATCATGTAACTTGTTTGCGCCTAGTCTCCCGTGAGAACAGGCCCGCTGCTGGGATGCCGAGGGGAGGAGGGTGAGGGCAGTGACTGGGCCGCTGTGCACGATCTGGAGGGGAGAGCTGCAGCCGTACAGGCCACGTGTGTTCATGAGGCCTGAGTTGATATGTACAAAATGGAGTCTGAGTGTGGCCCAAAAATGGGGTTCTAAGTCTCGTCCTTCTCACTTAGTATTGCAGTCATATAGGTTGACCCGCATCCATTGCGCATCCCTGGCCACAGGTGCATGGGTGGCCGCTGGACGAATCACAGTCTGCAAATAGATAAGAATGGAGGGGAGGGGGCCTTGAAGACCTTTTCCTCCCATAAATTCCCCCCTTTCGTTACTTAAGTAATGAATACTGTACTTCACCCAATGCATTTCGTTCCTCCTCCTCGGCCACCACCTCATCCCATGCAGGTGTTCCCTTTCGTGTCACCCAGGCCCTACACACTCCTCGGAGACTCTTCCCAGCTCTAGCATATTCATCAGGAGTACAAGTCATGCATAAAAAGCCCCCATCTCCCTCCAGGTCCACCCACAACTCCTTATACCATTCTAGCGTGCGTGCTTATTTTATGGTTGTGTGATATAAATTATCTACAATGTACCTATCATAATAATACGCAGCCAACCTATACTTAGGCCCTGAATCATCCCCCATTGGTACCTGTGCCTTGTGTGTCATCTGCAATACTCCTTTTGCATTGCCCATTGTCACCATCATCATTGCACTGTTAGGAACTGCATCTGCGCAGCACCTGAGACGCAACTGGCATACACAAAAAATCAGGAGCAATAAAATGATGGTGGATACTAGTAGTTTGACGGTCACCCCTAGCCAGGAAGGTACCCACAAAAAAATCTCATTGAACCAGGTGCTGGGCTGCACACCTCCTTCTTCCTTCATCCGCTCACCAAGGTTGTGCACAGCTGCAAATACGTGCAACAATGTCCGATTGTCTGCGTCTGCAGAGGGTACGAATGTGCAACATGCCCTCCTGATTTTTCAGCAAACACCTCCATCCATGGCCGTCAACAGGTCTAGGACATACCTGTTCTGCATCGTCATTAGCCACAGGGCCCTTACCTCCACCTTGATCACGTTGAATCCTTCTTCTGTGTCATTGGACAGTTGGATCAACTCCCAGTGGGTGATCTGGAGCCATTTTGCATTTGCCCGCGCTTGAATGCTAGGGACAAGGGAGGCGAAGAACGTCTCGGCAAAGTTGAGCAGCCGGAACCTGTCTGGGATTTGTGCCAAAAGGTCTGTGGATGCCTTGGAAATGTAATTCAAAGACCTTCTTTTCCTTGAAACTGAACTTTACATGCTCTCCTAGGATAGGGCATACACAGGGGCATCTTCAGTCGGTTATGGAGTTCCTTGGTCTTTGACAGCCGACATCCCCTTCCCTCCTTGGATATGACTTTCCGGTACCACCTTCAGGGCAGAATGCAGTGTTGCCAGGGAGCACATGCCCCTCCATGATTGCGGAAGGTGCAAGTACACCTGTTTGCTGCAAACCCAGTAAGTGTCCATCAATGCAGCAGTCCCTTTTTTCATGTCTGGGATGATAAGTGTTTTGTTACAGTTTTTGTTTGTGCCCATATTTACTTTTCCTTCTATGAGAAAACACAGTTCATAGGCTATTTCTTTTTGCAGTTTGAATGGCTTTTCAAGGGCCGTGACCCAAGTGAGCTTTGTGATGTGTTGGGTCCATATCGGGGTGCATGTTTTCTGGATCCATTGTAATTTTTTGGCTGCCAACCCTCGTAATGCCTCTGCTTTACATGTGATCTGCTCGTCTTGCCATTTATTGTCGAAAACAATGTCCCCTTGATCACTACAAAGGTTCTTTCAGACATATTTCATTCTGCAGCATTTCAAAAGAGACAGTATGAGCCTGGAAGGTGTTCTTTATTCTGCATAATGAGAGATGAAGGAGACACAGGGCATCTGCAATAGGCGACTCCTGTGTTAACAGTACTTTAGGAGTACTTGAGCTATGGGGTATTAGAGAGCACACATAACAGCTCTCATTAGTTGTCTGCTTCGCAGTGGAGCTCATGTCTGCATACAATTTATTTAACTGGTGTGGATCTTCTATCATGTCTAATCCAAACCCGTGGTATTCGTCATATTTACGCCATCCCGCCCCCCTTTTTTGTCTCCCATTGCTTTTGAGGTGTTCTCTTTCCTTCCCTCCTTCATGCTGCATTAAGGGTGTTCCACCTGCTCTCCCCTTTTCCCACTCATTATACAGGGCAATAAACCGCTCAGCAGTTTCTGCATTTTCTTGTTCAACACTTTTAGGTGATATTGTTACTTCTGTTGTTTCAGATGGTGGTGTTACAGTTGGATCAGTGTCATCATACAGCCAGGGTAATTCAGAGGAATCTGGGTCGTTCATTTGGTATAAATTATATTCAGAGGCATTGTATGGAACAGTAGGGCGTGCTGGTACAGGTATATTAACTGTGCTGTTTGTATGCCATGTGCCACTATTGTGTGTCCCGTGCTCCCAGATTAGTTTAAACCCATCCCATATGAGGTGGGTTCCCTTTGTACCATGTTGGTCCCATTCCCTTTCCCCTCATTTATGTCTATTGATATAAATGCAATGACCCAATATACCACTAGTCCAAACAACATTGAAAAGAATATTACTGTGCAGACAGACAAACAACACTCGTAGCTATATCGTCTTTAGTTAAAATTAACATTTCCATTTCTATCTACTCTAACATTTTTGTCATCGGGGGCCCCCTCTGTTGCCATGGTTTCTCCTGCACAATGAGAAAGGGGAGTTAAGCATACACATATATACATACTTTGTCATTTTTATAAATAATCTGTTTCTTATATTTTTATTTCTGTGCATTTTATGTAATTTTGGAGAGAGAGAGCAATATTTGATCAACATTGTTCATTTAAATTCTCTTACTGGTGTCACCTGCACATGCATTTGTTACTCATTTATTAGTGCTTTTCTAATTTCTCCTTTCAAGTTTGGGTTACCTCCTCTGTCCTGTCTGTTTCTCCATCTGCAGTTACACTGGTATATGCTTTTCATATGTCTAACAAATGTATCCAGTACCTCAGCCCATTTACCTTCACAGCAGTGGGTGTACAGTACACCACTTCATATGGGCCATGAAATCTTGGAGTATTCCACCGACGTACAAAGCTCCTCACATATACCATCTCCCATGGCATGAGCTGACCTGTAGGACTGTCTGTGGCTGGTGTTACCATATCATTTGCTACTTCTTGGGTGAATGGGGGTGCTTACTGCCTAGCAATCATGCGCGCTGCTTCTGTGCATTTTGTCAAATATTCATTGAACTTTCCCCCTAGTACTGTTGCACTCCTGTGTGCATCTGAATGTCTGCGCAGTGGGGAGTGTGCTGTATGCATGCGTCTTCCTGTTACTATCTCGTGTGGGGACGAATGGTGGTCCTTGCTGGGCTGGTTTCTCAATTCAAATATGGCCAAGGGTAAACAGTACACCCAATTTTTCTTTAGAGTGTCACATAGTTTGGAAAGTCTACCTTTTAAGAGGCCGTTTATTTTCTCAACCATGCCATTTTATTGCAGGTGATAAATCGTACATAATGTATGTGTTAATCCTAACATCGCCGTTACTTCTTTGAATAGATCATTGACAAAATGTTTCCCCTCGTTGTAATGTAATACGTCACATATTCCCCCATGCAGAAATACTTCCCGCACATTTTGCAACTGGGTGGGCACAGGGTCTTGCCTCTAACCATCTTGAGAAGGGGCATACCACCACTATCATGTAGTGTGATCCATTGCATCTCTTGCCCATATCAGTGTAATCTATGTGTAGCTCTCTAAATGGCCCAATTGGTTTTGGTAGTGTTCCTCGTAGTGTTCTTAGTGTCATTCCTGAGTTGCTTATCTGACATGTGGTCCATTCCATCACCATTTTTGATATTTGCTCTTGTATCCCCAGTACAAACCAGTTCTCCTGGTTTCTGCTTCTATGGGCCTCATTACACGGTAGGCGGTAGGGATTTACCGGCACCGGTAAAATACCGGTACCGGTAAATCCCTGCTGCCTTACTACGAGGTCCCTTAGCGGGTTGGAGTTTTAACGCCTGCTTTTTGCAGGCGTTAAATACCAACCCGCTAAGGGACCTCGGAGCTAATTACGGCACCGCAAAATTGCGGTGCCGTAATTAGCGCCTTCCCCATTCCCATAGAGCCCTATGGGGCAGAAATGGGAATGGGGAAGGGCAATGGCGGAAGGGGGATTTACCGCCCCTCCAACCTTGGGATGGGGCGGTAAATCCCCTTTCCGCCAAGGCGGTGCCGGTATTTTACCGGCATGAGCCATGGCGCTAATAGCGCCATGGCTCACCGCCTACCGTGTAATGAGGCCCTATGTGTTGTTTAGCATTGTGGACTGGGAAATGCAGCTGCTGGAAAGCTATTTCTAGTAACTTTTGGAGCATCACTTCCTTACCTGTGTTGTTTTGATGCCAGAGGAGATCAGTGGATAACTGGCTACGCCCTCTCTTTTCCCACAACACTCGTTCCTCTGCTGTTTCTCCTGGTTGTATTTCTAATATTTGGGAAATTGGCATGGAGTTGTATCCATCCGGATGATCCTCATCTACATGTTTTTGTTATATGTACTCACCTGTAGTTTCCTTGCCTCTTTGGCGGCGGTGTCGGATGCCGTGTTCCCTAAAGAGATGATGTCATCTTTGTTTGTATGTGCTTGGCATTTCACCAATGCCACAACTGTAGGCTCCTTCAGGACTACTATTATTTCTGTCAATAATTCAGCGTGCTGCACTGGAGATCCGTGCTCCAGTAGATCCCCATACTGTTTTCAGTTTGTTGAGTTTCTGGAGGGCTAATACATACACTCCCCTGTAACTCTATTTTTAATGTGCTGATTTCCTGGCATAGGGCATATTTCTCCTGATTTAGTATGCCTCTCTCTTCAGCCAGGTCATCCCTTTGTTGTCTGATGATGTTGAATTTCTGGCGCTCTTCATCAAATTCTGTTTCAGAGTGGAGGTCTCTCAAGATTAACTTATTATTTTCCTCTTTCAATTTATCAATCTGATTTTGTAGAGTCACTATCTGCTCTGTGCAGACCCTGTTATAGGTTAATTGTTGAGTCAACCTTTTCCTGACAATCTATTTTTGCTGCTTCTAGTTGGGCCTCTTGATCTGTATTATTTTGCTGTTGGCGAGCCAAATCCTGTTTTAATTTTATGATGTAGTTTGCAGATTCTACCACCAACGCTTGCCTCTTTTGTAAAGTTTGTTCCGCTAAACTTAAATCAATCTGGAATTTATTTAATAGTTCAGATTGATTCTGTGCTAGAGTTTAATTTTCCTCCTGCTTTTCCCACATCACCCTCGTGTCGAGATACAGGTAGGCTGTGATTCTGGCAATTTTGATTTGCTCATTTTTGGGGTCATATATAGCTCGCTCAGAGCGTGGTGTAACAGGCCACCGTCTTGCCATGCATCCAGGTTCATGGTGGTGACCTGTTGGGTTATTTCTTGTAGTAAGACTTTTTCATCCTGTTCTGGCCACTCACCTCTGACAAATAACTTGTGCAGAAGGTGCTCCCTAGCCTTATTAATTTCTGCTACTGTCATTTTGGACATGTTCTTTCTTTATTTATTTATGTATGGGTAACCTGTATTCTATTGCTTTTTCTGTCTATTTTGGGGTTGACTTAACTTTAATTTTATACACAGGCCTGGTACTTAGAGTATTTGTTTTGGGAGGCGCTTGTACAGTGTAACCCTGTATTCCCACCCCACAACGTATTCCTACCTTGCAGGTTAGTCTGCTGTGTCAGACTGTCACGGGTGGAAACCAAAACCCAAATCCCAGCTTACGAGCCCCCAGGTTTGGTAAGGATTCTAGTTTTGAGCCATGATACTCAGAGGAGCCTGCACAACCCTTTTGTTGTTGTTTCTGCGCAAATTCAGTTTAGTGCTGTGGGGCAATGCCGTTGAGTGGGTGAAAATATCCCACACTCTGGGCCTCATTAGGACTCTGGCGCTAAACCATGGTGCTATTAGCACCATGGTCCATGCCGGAGTCGCCATGGCGGAATGGGGAATTACCACCCCATTCCAAGGTTGGTGAGGTGCTAATTCCCCATGCCGCCATGGCCCTTCCCCTTTCCCATTTTTGCCCCATAGGGCTCAATGGGAATGGGGAAGGCGCTAATTGCGGTACCGCAAATTGCGGTACCGTAATTAGCACCAATGTCCTTTGCGGGTCCCTACTTTAACGGCTGGTAAAACCAGCCGTTAAGGTCGGGTCCCCCAAAGGGAGCTCGTAATTAGGCGCTGGGTGTTTAACGGCGCCGCAGCCTTTTACGGCGCCGTTAAACACTTAGCGCCTGGGTCATAATGAGGCCCTCTGTGAACAAACCACTGCCAGCAAAATACTGTTGGGGAAAGGCTGCAGTAGCCAATAAGCTATTTCCTGTTCCAAGGATTTCCGTTGGAGATTCTACATGAGCAAAACACTGCCTGCAAAATACTACCTGTGGAATGCAGCAGCAGCCAATAAGCTATTTTAATATCAGCTGCTGGAATTGCCACCCTCAATGGTGTACCTAGCAGCAGCCAATACGCAAATAGCTTATTACCTACTGCCGGCTTCCATCGGCACTGCCATTCTCTGTGATCGTCTGTCATCTCTCAAACAGAGAGAAGATCACTTATCATAGAAGTGTACTTGGGATTCACCTGAGTGTTCCTGAAAGTATCCAGCTTTGGCCGAATATTCACTCAATGCCAAAAATTGGTACATGCCTAATTCAAACCAACCACATGTGTGTTTTAAATATGCAGTGTAGTCGGCATAAGGTGGATGTGACATCTTTGTTGTTTATTATGCCTATTGTGGTGATTTATTTTCTGCCAGCAGAAACATGTCCATATGTCCAATTTTGAAATATTAGTGTAACTTATTGAACATGCATATCTATTGTTATAGTTGGAAGAGTGTCTGAATTGCAAGATGAGCACACCATACCATTACTTTCATTATTTAGAATTTGTTGAAATTATGTAGTATCCAAATTTGATATAGATACATGCACAAATAAGTCATTGGGAACATGACTGCATGTATAATTCCAATGGTATGTAATCTATAGAATTTAACTTAAAGGGATGTCTTCTTTCTTTAGAGCTGCTAGTAAGTGCATGAGGAATTCTTTGGGATCCTCGTGTTTATTTATTTATTTATTTATTTATTTATTTATTTATTGTGAATTTAACAATATCTGCAAATTGATCCACTATCTGTCATACACCTGACACAGTGTAGTAAGTGACAGGATTGTTTGTGGCATTTCTGTGCAGGATCTTATTTTGGTCATGCAAGTAAAACATGTTCACAAATGGTGACACCTGGAAGAGCAGATTGATTGGTACATTTGCATAGAAATTCTCTGCCGTTATGTTCTGAAATTTAAAGGACTAGAGGCTGGGGAATGTGATGGGTTTGAGCATTGGTGGCGGTACAGTTTATTTGTAGGGGCATACATATTTGCTGCAAATATGCAAGAGCGACCAAGCATAGCGAGGGAGCCTGAACCAACCAAGACTGGTTTGGATGGACTCTTCCCCCAAGAAATGTATTGAATAATGGGTTAAAACGGTGCATTATGGAGCACACATTTTGTGAAAAATTGGGTAAAAAAACAGTTTGCAACCAGTTTTATAGGACAGCATATTAACACAAGCATTACCCAACACATTTTTGTGATTCCTTTCCCTACAATATATGTCAGTATGAAAAAACATTTTCGCAATTGCTGTGCCCATAAATATCCATATTGGCTGCACCTATATATGTCTGCATGCTCAAATAAGAACATACTCAGGTTTGCTGTGCGCATAATGCCAGTAATGATAACATAAGAAAATATGTCCAAATTGGCTCTGCCAATATTTGCCAGTACCTCCCTGTAAGAATATACACCTGTTGGATTTGCCATTAACAATTCGATGCCACAATAAGAAAACATTCCCAAACCGGCTGCATCAATGCATCCAAGTCTAGACACATAATAACATGTATCATGTCTCCTTTATCATAGATGCCCGGTAGAAATGCCACACCACAGTACGAAATAGGCCTGCTGACTGAACCAAAATGCCAATCTAGCCGTGAAATAACGTGTATCATGCTTGCTTTGTCATAGATATCAAGTACAAAGGTTCATGCCACAGTAAGAAATGGGTATACTTGCTTCACCTAAATGCCATGCTAGCCCCATAATAACAATTACATCCTTGCTTTATCCTAGATAGCCAGTCATAAATGTCATGCTGCAGTAGGAAATAGGTATACTGGCTGCACCTAAATGCCAGTCAAACCACATAATAACACTTTTCATGCTTTTTTTATTATGGATGCACAGTAAAAAATGATATCTTGCTGATTCCCCTCCTTCCTCCACCCACCTCCGACCAAATCAGCACCTCAGGCCTGCCCAAACCAAACACAAGCATGTGGACATTCAATCGCTCGTTCAAACACGCATTCACGCAGCATTAATTTGCTTCTTCCCACAGCATTCAAACAACATTCACACATCATTCATTCGTTCATTCACATACACCTACACATACATACAACCCATAACAACATACTTCATACACAATCGCACATTTCTCTCTCTTTCTCTAACTCATGGTGTGGATCAGGTCTTCATTGCCTTCCAGCAGCCAACCAAATCCCAAAAAGGAAAACAGAAA
Organism: Ambystoma mexicanum; assembly: GCF_040938575.1. NCBI lineage: Eukaryota > Metazoa > Chordata > Amphibia > Caudata > Ambystomatidae > Ambystoma > Ambystoma mexicanum. The sequence goes on along the minus strand of NC_090924.1, from coordinate 560,182,555 downwards.
GTTATTGGGTTTTTGTTTGGATTCCCAAACTAGTTTTGCTTAAGATATCTCCTGAATCCATTTGAGAATACCTGAATCAATATCACTATGACTGTGTTGGATGAACCCTTGCATAATGCCAGAATCCGTATGGGCTTTCTCATCTCGTCCAAACTCACGAGAAGAATTCAGACTTCACCATTTTTTAGTGGGATCCCCCGTATTCACCTGAATCTGGTGGTTGAACCTGCAGGGATTCACAAGACGGTTTTGGTGAGATTCACCAGGGCTTAGGTCAGTGTTTCCCTCAAGGTCCCTGGCTTAGAAAGGAGGGGTTTAAATCTACTTTATGGGATGAATTTCGTGTTTCGTAATGTAAGCCGGATGGGCTAGTCTTTCATTTGAATTATGTGTAATAAGTCATATTCTTGAAAGTGAGTGTCCCCCAAAAAGGCATTTAAACTCTACAATGGGAGTCAATAATGGACACACCCCAGCAGGGAATGAGACCAAGACCAAGTGCGGGTGAAGTATAAAAGGCTGTATCTAAATCAATATAGGGCATGCAGAGGACTCTGCATACTCCGAGAGCAGTCTGCCAGATAATAGAAAGATATTCATATTTATTACAATAACACGAGCTGTTCGAGTTGATACATCACGGCTGCACTAACATTTCGCCCTTGTAGCCACACGTACTCATTTATTACTACCTTCTACTTCAATCTGTCATATGAATCCTACAAGTTGTTAATCTTACATTATTAAAAGAAATAGCATGTAACTCTGGGTCTTCTCAATACATTGTCATAAAGTCATTGTTAACAAAGAGGGGCAGGTTCATGAGCCCAGGTGTCTTTTCAGGGGACATGAGTCGGGGTACCTTTATCATTCTACTTTGTTAGATGTAGTAAGAGACATTTTTGAAGTGTGTTAGAACAAGAGTGAATAACTTCCACCATAGCCAGTCGAGGTTGGGGTGAACTAAAATACCATTGGGTCAGGGGGGCACATAGCTGGTACATGAAAAGGTGGCGGCATGTGGGGCTTTGTTACTCATAATTCTTCTAACCAGAGCATGGAGGTACACATTGATTTTATGGTGGCGTGGGGTATCAGAGGGCATGGGGTAAGGTAAATACCTTGTGCGGGTTCAGCAGGAAAGAAAGCTAGGAGGTGTAGCTGTGTTATTCTAACATCAATAAACCAGAGACCTTCAATCCCCAGCCGGGCCTTGGAGGGAGGAGGATGGGGGCTGAGTACGCGGCTTTCCAGGGAAAGGGGTAGATGGCCTTGTAACTTCTCGTGCATCTATGTTACAGGGTTGCATGCACATCATTGTAAAATGAAAAACTGAGGTAGGCCAGTAAAATTGCATGTATACATATATATATATGTATCAACGATCATGTGAGCTTATGAACATTATTTGTATTATACTTTTTCGTATTCATAGGTACTGTATTTGCAGAATCAACGAAAGGTTTTGTTAACATCACATCATTCATAGTTTTGCATTTGGGTGCGGGGACACATGGGGAAAGCTAGCATAGAATGTGAGGTAGAACCAAGTTGGCGTATACATCAGCATCAGTGAAAGTTTACAAGATTCTACTTATGATCAGACTTGTGTATGATATGATATGATGGGTTATTTATAATGCGGTTAATACCCAGAGGTTTCTAAGCGCGGACCCAGGGATCGAACCTGTGGTGCTTCGTGTCGTCTTGCTGCCAAGGCGAGCACGCTGCCGCTGAACTATCCTCCCGAGACCAAGGGTTAAACAATTACTTTAAACAACATTTCATTGATAAAAAAGGCTTTGCTTATCACTTTAAAAGACTCATATATGTTGCAACACTTAATAATTTACTTGTAAACTTGCGTGTTTTATGGGAAATCATATTGCGCATAGGGATTTTACACATTGCTTTTTAAATATTGCACAGCAACAATGACCCTTGGTTACTAATGACAAATTCGAATATACATATGTTTGATAACTTTACATCTGGGTGTTCTGGTATGGGCTAAGGTCGTCACATTTTGATATAAACAATCAACCTTATGGACTTGAGGCTATTTCATCCTCCTTGCAAATGGCTTACCAGCATGGATAAAACTGGATGGCACACGGCTTAACATTCATGTCTGATACTTCAAATGGGGAACCGGGTTGGGGGTTATTCACAATATATATTATAGATGCAGGGGTCTGCGAGGAGACATGACATGTTTTATAGAGGCAGCTTTGTTTTTTCTCAGACCCCAGCTTAAGGTCCGGTCACCGTTAGGTCAATGATGTACTGTGGAAGGTGAAAGATACAGTGTTTGTACTGTTACTTGTTCGCGCCTACTTGTTTGTGAGAACAGGCCTTCAGCGGATCCGCCATGGGGAGTAGGGTGAGGGGAGTGCTGGCTCGCTGTGCGCAGTTGGGTGGGGGAGAGCTGCAGCCCTGCAGGCTGCTTGTGCCACTGAGGCCTAGATTGTTGTACTCAAAATGGAGTCTACGTGTATCACAAAACGGAGTCTGTATCATGCTACAGGGTGAGCCGTGCAGACTCATGCGTCGGCCCGCAGCCATCCCACATCGCTGGCCCAGGTGCATAGATGGCTGCGGCGAGTCATAAGCCCCACGTTGGTGAGAAATGTAGGGGGAGAGGGGTCCTAAAGACCTTTCCTCCCATACATTCTTTTAGCGTGTTTTGATACATGTGTTCACTGATTCACTCTTGGCAGCACTCACAATTCCTCTTCTGTGAGCTCCTAACAGAAAAAGTAGACTGCTCCCCACTCCCTTCCCTGAAGGTTTAGCTAGTGCATTGTATCTGACAGTGAACTCAGCTCTTCTTGTATCTCTCTCTGGGTTTTGGAAGAGGAAGTAGTGTATCGGGCATTTCCTATGTCTTTGCTGAGTGTAATAGATACATTAGTATTTCTCATGGATGGTCTGGGCACTATAGAAGTAGTTGTGGGTATAGGGGAGCATATCTCCTCTTTCTTGAAATTGATTTTCTTCTGAACCTTAATTATTCAGAATTTAGCCTATTTTCTATTCATATCTGGCCTTAATTAAACTATTGTTATTTTGTTTTTCAATTGCCACGTGTTGTTTACATAATAGTAGCTGTTCCCTGGATTCTACCAGATTGCCCTGACTAGACACAAATACTTTAGATCTTGTGGCCAATAATCCCTGTGTGCTGTGTAACTCCTTTTGTAAGGATTATTTCTCTGGCTGACAAGCATGTATTTCATTCACTGTCTCTTGGTCTATAGACTTCCAGGTAGCTCCCTCTTTCTTGAACTGTTCTATTTGAAAAACTGGATCAGCAAGATCCATCATTACGTTTTGTTCTTTCTCTCACAATTTCACATTATCTTCTATTCTTCTCAATAGCTCTTGTGACGGCACCTTTCTCTGATCACCTTGTGTCTGTCCTTGTGTCAAGTGAAATGCAAACATTGGGGAGGTATATGGGCATTTTTATTTCTTTTTTACAGCAGTGATCACTACAACTGGAAACCTAAGAAAATAAAATGCTGAACCTGCAAAATAAAACAACAAACAAACACAAACATATTTTCAATCTTTCCTTCCACTCTGGTCATTCTTGTGCCTCTTCCTGGTGCACAGTTTATGGCTAACCTTCAAAAACTCTTTTCTGATTGCTTTAACTATTCCTCCATAAATCTAAAGTACTTTAATGTAGAGCTGATGGTGTGCGTTCATGTAGTCGGTTATCACAGTATGGAGCTTCTGTCTCTAATGTCTTTCCATGTACCTTCATGTTTGCCCCTCATGTGTTCCTCCAATCATGCTTGGGTCCTGTTGCTTTGCATGCCTTTGCTCACTGAGGTGACCAGAGCTTCCACTGCCACTTGCACTGGTTTCTCTCTCAAAGCAGAATCAAGCAGGAATGAAAGGGAGTGGGCCTCTGAACAAACTTAGGGTATCCTGAGAGGCTTATTTTAGAAGGCAGCGTCCACAAGAATGCATTCTATGGGCAGGTGGTGCGGGGGTATGCGAAGAAAGTGCGTTAGGCCTGTGACCTTTGCTGCACCACTGTGCCCCACCCTTAAGTAAAAAACGTGTCAGTTTTCTTCTTTCCTTGTTTTATTCTTTAATTAATTCAGCAAGGCACAATACTCTCTGCCACCAGCTAAGGGTGAAGTAGAGCTTTATGACGTATGTTAGGTGCAATGCAGTAAATGCAATATACACACTTATCCTAGCTCTTTAATTGAAGGCAGGATTGGGACTGCAAAGAGGGTAGCTTTGCAATACGTATTTGGGGTTGTCAATATGTTATATATACCTCTATGAGTAACACAGACAAGTGATGGCTCACATAGGACATTATTGTTTTTCCTGGGGGGCTAGCACTGCCAAATCATCACCATTATTATGAAGAAAAAAGATAATCTCAGAGGCCCATAGCTTGGTGTCTTCAAATGGATGTATTGTATGATTCAGTTTACTACTGACCTGCGTGTCCGGTCTAGGATCCTGCCAGTTCATATTTCCATAATGTCACTGATTTCCAAAACCAAATGTTATTATTATTATTATTATTATTATTATTATTATTATTATTATTATTATTATTATTATTATTAATAATAATAATTATAACAATAATAATAATAATAATAATAATAATAATAATAATAATAATAATAATAATAATATGTTTGTATGTAGGGCTGTGTGCAGACTGTAATAACACGTGTTGCTATTGCCCCTTTGAACAATACTTTATGAACCTCAGAAGGATGACACACCACTTTGGCCCTGCTGCAGGTTTTGAACTTGCAAAGTACTGATTACTCTAATGTCAGAGAGCATTGTGTTACTCATGTGGCTATCCATCCTTGCCAGAGAAAAAATAATGCAACTAAATATAATGCAGAATGCAGGCTAGGCCAGGTTATGCCTTGCTATATGTGCTTTGTTGTGTGTTCCTCCTGCTAACCTGCTCAACATTCTACTTTCTACAATATACCACATTTCTCCCCGGTGCGCCATCTGTGTGCTGGCATTACCGCCAATGTGTTCCACTCTTGTTTTGTTTTTGTGTCTCTCACTGCAATTACACGCCTCTGAGGTGTTGCTCCTTGGTGTCCCGTTGAGAGTTGGCCCTTTGTGCCTACTGAATTTAGTGCCTATCACATTTTTGACCTCTGATTAACAATTACATTTTTGATTACTGTTTCTTAGATATTTAAAAATTGACCTTATCACATGCTGTGCTGTCCCCAGTGACCACACCAGGATTCTGACCTCTCTGGAATATCTACTTTGAACATCCCTCACTAACTACTCTCACCCACTGTTTTCTTGATACCCACTGCTTTATGTTCACAAATGTTGTCTAATCCTTCTCTCTATCTTTTTGTCCCCCTCTCCCTTCCTCTCTCTCTCTCTCACGCTCTCACTGTTTCTCCCTCCACACCCTTCTATGTCTCTCTCCCCTCTGATTGAGGAAAGGCCAGTACTCACTGTCTAGTGCCAGAGATGCCAGCCCTCTGAGGGGTGCTTCAGGAAATATGCTCACAAGTACCTTACCCAAAGGGCACCAATAACGAGACTCCTTCATAGGGGCGCCCCTACCAAGATATCAAAAAGCCCACACCAGACAGATGTTGCAAGTTGCCCACTGGGCCCTCCAATAGCATTGCTACACTACACTATTTGTTTATAATATATTTATAAGACATCATCTATGAATGGAACACATTTCAAGGTGCTAGGAAAATCCTCTGAAAAGATCACACTCCAGAATACTACACCTTTGCAATAAAAGTTCACATCATAGTCCTAGCTAATACAACCTAGCACCATGTGAATGTAGGGGTCCCCGCTAGACACAAATGCATCTGTGCTCTAGACACATGGCAACTAGAAACAGACTTGAACACGGTGCTCAGTATACTTCCATTCTGCACGCATCAACAAAAGAGTAAAGCTATCTTGCATTGTTCCATCTTTCCCCACTAACCTGATGCACTCCCCACTATTTCAGACGATCCAACAGAGTGCCTGTAGATCATGCAAATTGCAACATGTTGCAATATAAATCCTACTAACATAACAATAACATAACAGAGACAATATAATACATCTATCTAGAATGCAGAGTAGACAGACATTTGAAGAGCAGGCACATATGGCAACATTAGATTCCACAATAAATGAAATAGCCACTGAGCCATCAGGAAACACAAACCATGTCACCCCTATCCTCACCAATCCTGGGTTATTGGGCACCCCATGAAGCTACAATGTGTCTGTTTTACCGCATTCCAGGGGAAGAGGTTCCGTGCCCTGACCCCTGTAAAAAAACAACAATGTATCTGCTAATCTGAAGGCATTTTGCACCCCATTATGAAAACAACTCAGCCTTTGCATTTTTGATGAACCCAGTGTGCTGAAATATGCCCCTTTCCAAGTACTTTGCTGCACGAGGGCCGCAGAACGTTGTACTGGTCCACGAATAACAGTCAGCTGTTTGAAAAATTGCACATACTCCCAACCAACCAGATCAGTTGTTTCCCAACTATTTGATCTAACTGTTAATGCACTGTATATTTATGAGTAATATAAGCTGTTGTAGTACTAATTTAGGTAAGAACTCACAAACAGCTCACCTTGGCAATCGATGACTCCAACTGGAAGAATCAAGGCAGCTGTGAAGATTTCCCAGGGGCAGCCCTGGCCACTCAGCCCAGGGTAACGTGACCCAGGAGAGCGCGCAGGACTCCCAGGGAAACCCTCAATGGGAAGAAAACCCTGGACGAAATCCCAGCTTGTGTAGATCAGGCTAATGGTTGTAGGTTGGACGACTCCGACAGGAACCCTCGGGAATCACACAAGACACCTTGTCTAAAGGAATGAGAAGGGAAGAAATAGGGAGCAGGTTAGAGGAGTGCCCAAAAAAGGGAAAGCAAAGGAGAGGTGAATGGAAATCCTCTCACCCGAACAGGACTGAGGGAAAAGGACGAGAGTTCGGATCTGGAACCTGGCTGAGTAGGATAGCTTCGGGAGAGTCTGGAAGGATAACAGGAGATGAGGACCAGGTAAAAATACTCAAAGGAATCCTAGAGAAAGGGAACTTACTCAGATGGGGAACTGGCCGGAACGGGAGACAAATAAGATTGATCCGCAAAGCTGACTGAGAACGAAACCAGCGAGAGCTCAGGGAAGGGTCTGAAGAGAGAAAGTAACACAAGGTAAGTAGGAACCGCAAACACAGAGGGGAATGAGAGCATGGAGAGAGAGGATTCAGAAGTGAACTCATGGAGCGTCAAAGGCAGAAGTGACGCGAAGCACTGGCCGCTTCGTTTCCGGATAAAGGATCACGTGATCGGTCGTCTGCACGTCAAGGGAGCGTGCAACTACTAGACCGCTGCCAGCCGGTCGGGGAGAATCACTAGCTTCCATTTTAGAAATGTTAGGAATCAAAGTGCCGCACAAGCGGGTCCGTGCCCATAAAGACCACTTGCGGCGATGTGTAACACTATCAGCCTCAATGGCAACCTATATATGAACATTTTGGAGGTACATGCTGTCAACTGCGTGGATATATTCCCCTGAGGATATTCAAGTGACCTCTAAAAGACTGACAAAGCAAAGCTCAAGTTCTCTACAATGCTAGTCTGAAATACGTGATGGAATGTATCCTCCAGTTGAAAACAGCCCATCTATTCGTGTAACTGGATTGTGCCTCTCTGATCTGTCCCCATTAACCAGCTTTTCAGAGCATTAATTGGAGAGGTGTGTGGGAACATTATTGCACAAACAAAAGACCAGTTTCCCCTCTCCCCATAGCAACCCACAATGGAAACATTATTTGGGAGTTAGAGTGCCATATTTTCCATGATTTCACAGAAGGTGACTATGAATTATATAATCTCCTGCTGTGATGTCACAGTAGGTTGATACATCATTCGGAAAGGGAAATATTTGCTGTATGTGTACTCTGGAAGAAATACACAACAAAGACATGATAAAGCTGTTGCATTCATCAAAATAGGCTAATCCAATATTTATCAATCTGGGTATCACTCAAACACACTCCTCTCACACATTGTGAAGCAGTCAAGCAGCCATGTAAATTCATATCATTATATCTCCATGCATTCAATCACAGATCGGACCTTTGGTGACATTTATTTGTTTTGGTCAGGTGCCCATTTCCCTACATTGTGTAGTCAACAATTGCAATGAAGAATATATGTGTTTGTTGCTTTAGTCAGTATTGTTTCATCATCAAGAGAGTTACTTTGAATGGGTCAAAATGTTTCTTTAGTAGATGGGGCCTTCTTGAGGGGAAGTCTCACTACCAAAACGTGGTGATCTTGGTTGGCATATTATTGAAATCCCAATATCAATGAGTACAAAGAGCAACATCTTTTTAAAAATGCTTCTTGTGTTTCTAAAGAGTGTCATTTACTTAAGGTTTCATCTTTATTCAACAAGCATTGCCTTTCCAAAGTCAAATGATACATTTAATCTTGAACAGCAAAATTGGCACCAAAAAAGAATTACTGAGCATAGATAAACATATTGCAAGTACGTTCCTAGAGCACATTAGGCGCCCAATCTTAAATTCCAGTGGATGATAATAAGTAGTCTCTGAGACAATTTTTAAACAAAGATAATGCAGTAGAAGAACAAGTCTTATGAAGAAGCACATCCTACGTTTTGGCATTTTGAGAGCTATTGATTGAAAAGACGGAAATCCAGAGGAAGCATATTGAGGTTATTGAGGACAATTTAGAAATTAGAGAGTCTGAGCAACTAGGACAAGTAGGATGATAAAGGGAAGACGATTACATGGATAAACAGGAGCCTGTGCATTTATGCATTTAAAATCAATACAAACAAAAGAGAATCAAATTGAGCTGCTATAGACAATATTTTGAGTTGAAACTGGTAAGGTGGGATTGGAGATGAAAGACTTAGATAAAAAAAAAAGAATATGAAGAGCTGAATATAGAAGAGAACAAAGAGGCATACAAGTATGGCCTGGTTGTCTAGCATGAAAAAAGCAACAATATTTGTGTTGGGAAAGAACACAGTTTATAGCAGTAACTTACTTGCAGAGAAAGTACAAAGATGACATGTTCTCAGAAATATTCTGAAGCTCATAATGACGTGTGCTGTAGCAGCTTAGTGCCTCAACCTGAGGCCTATCACAAATGGCAGAGCTCTTACTCACAGCACCTAGCATCCCTACAGGCACAAAATACAATGATGCCATGTCATGTGCTTCACTCTATATGTTCAAAAACTACCAAAAAAAAAGGTGCACATGGCCATCATGTGAAAAATGATATTGTGGTGAGCTGTATGTGGATGATTCACCAGATGAGACTATTTTTGTGTGGTGTGCAGCCTCTGTCCAGCAGTCATATAACTGGAGGATGGGGTGTCATGAGCTGGGCTGCGTTATGTTCTGTTCTGTGACGTGTGATGCATGCAGGAATGTGGCACCATGTGCCATGTATTTACTGCAATCATGTGTAAGCAAGGGGTGAGAGATATAGTGTCATGTGGTGTGTTGTGGGTCATGCTCAGGAATGGGGAAATGTGCTACATGGAAAATGATGTCGAGCACCCTCTCTATGAAGGGCATTGCATTGAGCAACACCATGTTATGTGCCAGAATGCTGGTAAAAGCAAATTATAATGCAACCCCTGCCTGTGTTATGGAAAAAGTCAAAATGTACTACTGTGTGAAGCATTGTCACCTCTTGACTGTTAGCCTTAATGTATGGGCCCTGCTACTGTCTGTGTGGCAAGCAGTCATTCCTCACTGCTGAGGACCGGATGTCCTGTTAGCTGATCTTTCTCAGATGGAACCTGCGCTCACGTGGGGGGGGGTGCACTTGCATCTGTGCACTCTGTCACGGTCCTTTTCCTTTGTCTACTCCTTCCTCATCATCTACATTATAGTCCTTCATCATATTCATTCATCATAGTCCTTTGTTATAGTACTTTTCCATAGTCTTTCTTCTTGACAATACTTCAGCATTTTAGTCCTTCTTCTTAGGCCCTCATTTGTGTCCTCATCCTTCATCATAGTACTTCATTGTTGCTATTTTTCATAATGCTTCTCCTTGATCATTGTCTTTTTTATAGTCCTTTATCATACTCCTTCACCATCATAGTTGTCTGTCAAATGCGTAAGTCCTAGACATTCACCTGTGTCCTAGTCGTTCGTCCTACACAGTCTACTTCATCATAGTCCATCATAGTCCTTATCAACTACTGGCTTTGTAAATACTTGTCGAATCAGAGATGTGCTTTGTAAATACTTGTCGAATCAGAGATGTGCCATGCGTTCCCTCTTACACTCTCTGCTCCCACTGGGCATGCCCAACTAATGGACATATTGCATGCAGCCATTTGCTTAAACTGACTCTATTCAACAATGCGTTTGTTTTCCCTACTTGCAGGCATAAGTAGCAAAACCTTGTAAGCATAGGGCGCACGCTTTTTATTCCTGTTTTAGGTTGATTTCAAAGTAAATAATACACCAAGTTTCCCAGCTGCCCCTCAAACCACATCTATAGAAAGACACCTATTGAAAGGGTGCAGATCTGATCAATACATTCAGAAACATGCTTCCTTTCTTAGCGTTCTTAGCTATTTCATCTTGATTAAGGGTATTGCAACTATTCTGAGAGACCTTTTGCAATTTAGCAAGGTGGAACCTACACAGAAATACGGCAGTGATGGACCTCATGCAGCCACACAATGCCTCTGTAATACGTCTCCAAACCTCATTGCAACCATAAGCCTGATCTCGAATTACAGTAAGTGTTCCAACTGCATCTATTAATCACACTTAATGTACACGCAATTACTGTGATGGCTGAATCCATTATTCCATTGCCATGTCATTTTGAGAAATTAGGTCTCTGATAAAGAAATTAGGGATTTGATGAAAAAAAGTTAAATCTTTAAATAATTAAGGGGTATGGAATCAATGAGATTCGCAGCCTTTCTTTCTAGTCCATAGACGCTCTTGCGGTGATCAATGGGGTCACTTCTCCATGACAGTTATGACTATAAATATGACTGAGGCAAACGTGCTCCGTTAATCTTCACCTACAAATGTGAAAGTTGGTAGCGTCTAGTATAAATCTGGCTTCAATTTAGTATTTGTATCAGGTGGTTAAGGCCGTATTAGTAGAATGATAAACTTTGCCTCGGTGAAAAATGCACTATAAGAATATGTTTTTGCCAAAGGGCACACTTTGTCCTATCTGTAATGCCATGTTACATTGCACTTGGAATAGTGCAAAGATTGTCTAATATTGTCCACATGTTTTTTGCATAATTCCCTTTAGAATTGCACCTACACTAGTGCAAAGTTTCTGTAATTTGGAAACAGTCTGTGATGTGCATTACCAAATAGCTTCACCCGTGATTAGAATTCCAGGTTCGAAATGTCTGTCTTTGTGTGTGTGTCCTCAATGTGTGCCCTGATGACTGTGGGCTGCGGCACGTAAGAAATAGATACACAGATACAACAAATACATACATGTGCGTTGCTTACTGCATAAGGTGCACAAATAAGTAAATGAAATGGATTACTTATGACCACAGTTGTATTAAGAAGAGATGCACACAGGAAAACACACCCCTTGGGCCTGATTTGCAAAGATGGGATTGCGCTGTTATAAAACACTTTTGAAAATCAGGTCATATATCTGTTAGCCATTTGCTAGGCCCCCCCAAATATACTTCTCTCCCCCGCAGAATGCTTTACTGTATAGAACCAAGAAGGTCTCACTGAGCCTCTGAGCCACTCTCCCTCAGCCCAGTGTGCTTCGAAGCCGCACGCTGCTTTGACCCCTCTCGAGGAGCTGCAGTGAGCGTATCAAAAGCAGGCGTGGAATTCGCATTTTGGTAAACAAATGCAGGTAGCGTTTACTATGGTCTAGCCTGCAAAAGAGGTGACAAGGTAAGGTGTACACCACAGTTCATCCCGCAGAGAATCAGGGAGCTGGTGAAAGTGAAACTGTGCATAGTATTAGAACTAGGTCTGCGTTTGCACTAGGCCACACATCAATGCATTTTTGCACAGGGCAAGGTTTGCCCTAGTGCTAATACGGAGTGCTATTAGCACTAGGTTAAACTTTGACCTGGGACAAAAATGCATTGAAAGCACCAGGGTTGCCCTGCTGCTAATACCCTGAAAAGTTGCACTTGTCCTAGTGCAAAGTTTCTGTAATCCGTCTAGGTATGCATTTGCACAGACAGTTTCTCTTTTGACAGACTCACAGCCCGCAGAATGGGGCTGCTTCTTAAATTTAAGTGCAGCCAGGCCCTCACAAGAAAAGGAAAGATTTTGCCAATCATGGCATGGATATGTAGGTAATTATTTGGCATAGAAGTGCTCGTACTTGATAGATGACAGACTAATGAGAATGAAGACACTTATACAACGTATATGAATTTAACTCAAAATAATGTTCTTTTACATTTGTGGCATGCTATATCACAAGCATGTCCATGGAGGAAAGAGCAGTTAGTTCCAGAAAAGTCATTTAAAAAAGAAAAAAATCCTTTCTGCGTAAAAGGTTGGAAGATTTCTGATGAAGTTTGGATTACGAGCTCAATAGTATAACACAGAGATATGAAAAATCGCAGCCTTCATTTCGTACCTTCTTGGATTTTTGGACTCAGAGGAGTATGGCGTCATCAACGTGGTGTTGTCTAGAGGGTGTGTGTTGTATGAATCAGGAGAGGTGGGATAAGGCGCCTAGTTCACGTAAGGCTCATGAGCAACGCATGCTGCTTTAAATTGGGGTCATTTTTCAACGTGCAGTCAGTGCAGTGGTTTCTGAGCTAAGGGGAGACGAACACTGTGGAATCAGGGAAATGTTCTGTGTGCACCTCCTTCGGACAGATGACAGAAACACATGCAGAGCAGAGGCATTGCTAGGGTGGGTGCGGAGGGGGCTATAGTCAAGGGTCTTTTGGTTTTAGCCCCTGATAGAAGCCTAGGGGCTACAACCAAAAGGCTAGCGAGCCCCAAGTCCTGACAGTCCCAACATTAACCTAGGCCTGGATCTTTTCCCAACCTAGCATCACCCAATGAGGCAGAGGCACACTCTCTGCCTGGTTATCGCTGTTTGTACCATTTTATTTATTTATTTAATTAATTTTTGCATTTGTACAGCGCGCACAAGCCCTCAGTCATCAGGTCGCTGTGGATAACAGGTTACATGAAGGCAATTAGGCACAAAAGGCGGTTACAGGTTACATTGATGCGGTGGTTACACTGTTGTATATAGTCATAAAAAGTATAAAACAGTGCATACATATTGCGGCAAGGGTCCGGTAGTGGTTGGAGGCCAAAGTCATTTGAGTTAATTGAAGAGCCAGGTTTTGAGGGCTTTACGGAAAGCTCAGTAGGTTCTGCATTCCTCTGCTGGAGTGAGTAATACACTGTGGGGCTTATGTTCAATGGGGGTTTAACATTAATGAAAAGTGTAAAAAACTTGTGTAAGGCTTTTTTCTACACCTTCCATTAACGTCACCCCCCATTTCCAATCATTTTCATGGCGGAGAGGAGGGGCGGAGCAAAACCTGCATTTCCACTGCCACCTTTACTCTCTGCCATACAAATGTTCCAGCATTTGCCCCAGCATGAATTTTCATGCCGGAGCAAATGCTAGAGATCACTATAGGGTTTGCCACATTTATGCACCAGCATGAAGCAGGCGCACCCAATAGGGCTCCATTGGGGATCATGTTCGAGCTCCCCGTAATTTGACGCAGGGACCAGTTACATTTACAATGTAATGTAAGCGCTTCCACGGCAGCAAATTTTGATAATTTGTGCTGCGGGGTGCCAATGAAAAGGGAAAATGGTGTTGTACAAGCATGTACGCTGCCCTTTTTCTTTCACATTTGCACTCTGCAGCGCACAGTGGGTAAAAGTTGGTTAGCATGATTTTGTGCAGCAAACTTCAAATATTATGTCACATTCTAAACTATCTTAATTTCAGAAATGCACAACTGTGCACGACGTTTATACACATGTCTGGCTTGCATTCAATGCAGAGATGGGCCTGATTCACAGAAGGGTTTTATAATGGTTAATCCCATTGGAAAACACTATGTGACTCAGGCCCTTCATCTCTTAACCCAGTGGAACATTACATCCTTGACCACTTAGCAATATTGCCTCTTCCATCTACTTTGTCTAAGACAGTTGCTCATTTCTAAAATGATGGTAATTTAGAATATGACATAATATTTGAAGTGTGCTACACAAAATAATAGGGGTCTCATAAAGTTCCTGAAGCAGGTGGGTGCCTACCCCTGACGAGGTTCCATGATTAATTCTACTTTGATGGTATAAGGTTAGGATTTTAGAAAATCAAGCAATTTGGAGCACTTCTGCACTTAAGGTATTAAGCGATTAGGACACTTTAGGATGTTCAAGAGAAGTTGTTTTTATGCGTTTGACTGAGTATTTCACAAGGAACAATGTTTTAAGAAAATAATTATATCTATGTGTTAAAAAAACTTAACGATTTGTTATATGATGTGATTTGGGACAAGGGACCTTCATATCTGTAGCACAATACAGCATGCCTATCTTTCTTCTATATTTATAAAAGTGAAAATGTGTGGGTTTGTGGCTGGGTTTGTGGCTTGGTGAAGCGTTGTTCCTTATACATTTCCACACTGTTTCACCAATCTGCACCACATTTAGCATAGTTACCTGTTTGGACCCTGCAGATATTACTGGGTGTATACCATTTGGACACCCCACCACTTTCCTCAGAATTCAGCACCTTCACACAAAGACAGTTGCCTGAAATTGGCAAAACATTAATGTGTTTGCAGAAGGACCGGTCCTCAACCCTAGCATACATGGTTTCTGGGACATTTGCACTGCAATGCATTGCAATGAACTGCACCACATCAGGGTCCGGCAACAGGTGGGGAGAGGTCCCAGTATGGAGCAGAACACCAAATCCCATCTCCCCCAACGCCTGCTCCGGGGTACGTCAGCAAGCCACACACGCCCATTCTCAGTGCAGTTTACTTCAGAGTGCAAAGCACATCAAGCAATAAGCGAATCGGAAAAGCAACCTACAGGATCATTGATTTTCAACAATTGATGAGAGTGCTGTCATGTCTGTCCACAGAACACCTTCAGAGAACGGGTTCTTTTTGCAAGTGTGTTATATAAAAACGTTGAAAATACAATCTATAGGAATATATAAACTGCAGAGTACAAGAGTGGTTTTCTACTGTATTTACTGCATAAAAATCACTTTAAGGTTGGTCACAGCAATAACTTTGTTGGTTGCAAAGAACCACATTTTACTTGCAGGGAGTGCTTTCATAGGTCTGTGAAGATGGGAGTGCGTTCATAGGTCTGTGAAGATGAGGTGGCTGTTAAGTAGGGAAATATACAGTCCTACTGGTGAGTGACAATTCCATGCACCATGCCGCTGGTAAGATGTGTGCCTCACCTGTGATTGGATCCCTGTAGTAAATATTTGAGGCCACTGCTGATGTTTTGAGCCCTATCGTGATTTTAAGGTTCTGTTCTCCTGTTGTGTGATCTATCTGCAGTGAGCAACTTCATCCACATTTTGAAATGTTTTCAGCTGGATTTGTGTCGTAAAATCAGATGACCTTCAAGGTCATGCTGCTAACTACCTTTTTATTACAGCACCTGTTAGTAGCCTTCTAACACAGCATGTTATATTTTATGGATATTTTCTCTTGATCATATCCACTTTAAAAAGTATTGAACCTCAAAGTAATGAGTGCAGTCAAACTCAGGGCCTGATTCATGGAACGTTTTCCTATGGGATTGCGCCATTATAAAACACTTCCATGAATGAAGCCTTCAGTGTCCTTGTTCAAAACCCTCCCAAATCCTTAGCACTGAGTAACACATTGAATACATCCTGGATGTTTGATACGATGCATTGGAGATTAGTTTGTGGCAAATATTGCAGGTTACTTTTAGGAATTTAGGTAGTGGTTGCTACAGTGACACATTCCTTAAAATGATCCAAAGGTGCAGTAATGCACATGCAGTCTACTGCCTGCCCAATACCCTACACGCCCATTGTCAAATGAATAGTGTTCACAGAAGGCTCCAGAAGTGATTTTGTAACGTTTGAAAACAATGTTGTGCGAAGCGCATAGGCAGCAACTGTATAAACAAGATGAAGTCTCCAAAAATTCCTTATGTGTCCACCATGGAAAATGGCTAGGGTTTAAGCACCAGAACTTGCACAGCTTCCTAATGCAATTATACATGTAGATGGACTTTGATGTACTTTGGCTGAAAAGAGTATTGCTATTTTCATATCGGTAAAACTTTTGGCTGATGGCACAAAAGAAAACTGTGCCACTTTTAAAGTGTGTGGGTTTCTGATCCACTTCTAATGAGCACAGATGAGAAGGGGTGACAGCTCATGACCACTCTAGGGTGCAGACATGAGGGTTGAGCTGAACTAACATTGGTGAAGGATGTGTTCTGACAATTCTTGCAGTCATCTTCTTTGTCAGCCATATACGATATTGATGTAGCGGACTTTACAACGATTTCCCCTTATGGTCCCTTGTTCATGCTTATTTATCAAGTGACTCCACTGGTCTCAGATGTCATAATGTGTACCTAGCCACTCGTGACAAACATGTTTACTGCAGACCCTGAGGATTGCACTGTGTTGTCTGTCAATGTAAAAACAAATAGTGGACATAAAAGAAACATGGATCCCTCGTGCTCTTAGATTTCTGTCTGTCACTAGTGAGATTGTGCTTCGAGTTCTATGTGTATTGTTCACCCCTCTGTAGATTCATTTCCTTTTCATGGGCAAATATGTAATTCATTGGTACAACAGATGCTGTCTGATTTTTTGGTGTGCTTGGTTTCATCAGTCGAGCTAGTTGAGCTGGTCCAGGTCTATGAGCTGCATCATCGTCATCAACAACAACATCATCACTAGAGGTAGGCGTGCATTATTGAAAATTCAATTTCCCGTCCATATCAGTGATCAGAGGAAACCAAAGAGGGTCACTCTAATGTATATCTGGATAAGGAGATGGCAATGGATGGCTATCCTTTTCCTCAACTTCGCCATTGCCACTTTCTACCTTTGCCCCAAGAAAGCTAATTCTCTGCTACAACAGCTGGGCATTCTTTTTGCCTGGCTCTTGATCTTCTTGGAGGCTATCACATCACCTAATAATCGTCTCCAACACAGCTGTGCCAGCAAGAAGAGGCACTTTTTTTCCCCCCTCATGTAAATTGGATGTGTCTGGGTTCACCATAGTTGCTTGTTGACTAACAGTACTGTTACTAGTGGGCGCTCCAAGTGTTCAGTCAGACTTATTCGTCTCCCAAAGAACTGTGAGGGGGATTGCAGACTGTGCAACACAGTTGGTTCTTTTGAAGATGAGCATTAAGGGCCTAATTCACAGAAGCGGTTTATAAAGGCAAAACCAAATTGGAAAACGCTCTGTGAATAAGGGCCTAAATTGGGTAGCTCCTGATATTTTTTGTGGAATTTCGCCACTAGGTTTCTCTGGAAAGTGATTATTGATTGATTGGTCTACCCTGAAAGGAAGAGAAAAACATATGCGTGCACTTTGAGCTAAATCCTCTCAATGTATTCATAAATGTATTGCACCTTTTCTAAAACTGTTTCTCATGTTGGACCTTGTTGGAACAAGGGGTGTTTGAAAATGATCAATTTAGATTGTGTCAGTGTTGGGGAATTTGTACACTAAATTTTACAGAACTAGCAAACTGTTGGAACAGTTATAAATCAATGTATATGGGTGACTTAAAATTCAAGTAAAATAACCCTCTGTGCCTTTCTTTTGTGTTAAGGTTTTTCTATGTCAAAAAGGTGAAGAATTGTACGCGTAATATCAGCAGGATTTGAGCAACTCACATTCACAAACCAGTGATTTGTGCTAACTTACCCATTTTGTAATTCGATGTAAAATCATATCAAATGTGGTATCTTTACACTGTACTATAGAGTAACTATGCCAGATATATGTGTCTCAACGCTCAAGATGTTATCAGAATGCCACTTAAGGTTTTTAAGCTTCCAAAATCTATTGGCAATCTATTTTCATTCGCATACATACACTTTGTGTAAAAAGTAACAATGTATTTAATAAACACGGGGCATGAAATAAAGGAACACAAATTCATAGCATATGAAAATTACAAAGCACAACTTTATCAAGTGTGGAAAGGCTGTACAAATTACAATACTTTATTTTAGACATTTCTAGAAAATGTTAAACTACTAAATATGTGAATATTTGTATTCTCAGATTTTGTATTGATGATTAACATTTGTTTCAAATAGTTTGACATGATCTAAAACTGATGAAACTATCAAAATGTATTGTATACTTCATTGTCATTGCACTTGAAATGTAATTCATCGACTTGAATTTCATCTCACCCATTTATAATAAACTGTTATTTTTTCTAGACGTTATCAGAAGGTTCAAAACATGATAAACAATTAGAAAAATGCTTAATTTCTGTAAACATATTTTTCTTAATTTTAGTGCAGTTATACTTGAATGTTGCGTCACTTTTTGTAATCTGTTTGCAATTGTATTTTTAAAAAATATTTTTAAAATTCCTAAAAATGTAAATAAATTTAACACAATATGAATTATGAATATACAATTTAAATTGATTGTTAGGTCGTTTTATTCCAAGTTCATACATCCCTTATGCATCTTCCATGTAGTATAGGGAAACAATAAATAAACGATTTTGAAAGACGGACAGAACAACCCAAATGACTCTACAGCAGCACTGACCTGCCCTTTAACATTCCCTGTCCCGCTCTGTCCACATGTCTCCTAGGCCTTCTCTTACTGCCTCTATTCCTTCTGTTACACCATGTGTGCAGTGCATAGTGCCCTGAAATACGTCATGCTCTAATATAATAAAACATTGTGTGTGTCACTCGCACCACATTCTCTAAAAGAGATATAGGGGGTAATTCATAGAATCCAGCACACAAGTGGTGCACGCGGCTGGCGCACAGTGTGCGCGTGCGACAGTCTGCGCCAACCGCGCGTGCTAAAATCCATTTCCGCGCACAGAGTATTCATGGATTTTAACTTCCAAAACCAGCCGTGGCGCTGAGTGGTGCAGCAACCCTGCAGCAGCGCCAGTTACGCCCCCAACCCCTCCCCGTGCGCCATGCACAGCGCACAAATCCCGTACATGGCACACAGGCCATTGGACCAGCATGCAGCCGCCCAACCACGAAAACGCCTGTAAAACTCCCCGCGCACCCCTCCGAATACATGTACACCTCGGCGCAGGGAGTTTCACATGCGATTGGCCCTGTGCGAGCGGGGTACGTGTATCACTGGGGTTTGCGGGGAGGTTCACACGCGATTGGCCCTGTGCGTGCGTGGTACGTGTATTTCGGGGGTGCACGGGAAGTTTCACACGAGATTGGCCCTGTGCAAGCAGGCTACGTGTATTTCGGGGTGCGCGTGAAGTTTCACACGCGATTTTGCTGTCAGAGCGGGGTACGTGTATTTCAGGGGTGTGCGTGAAGTTTCACACGCAATTTCGTTGTCAGAGCAGGGTACGTGTATTTCGGGGGTGCGCGTGAAGTTTCACACGGGATTTCGCTGTCAGAGCGGGGTATGTGTATTTCGGGGGTCCGCGTGAAGTTTCACACGTGATTTTGCTGTCAGAGCTGGGTAGTGTATCCAGTGGGGTGCGCAGGGAGTCCCACACGTGAATCGGCAGTGTGGGTCCTCCCAGGTGTCCCCTCTACCCCCTCCATGGCCCCTGCAGGCAAACCAAATCCAGAAGGTCGATTTGGAGTGCCCAGTGACTAAAAGAAAACTTGATACAAGAAGTTGTGATGCTATTTGATGGGACGGCGTCCCTAGCGCTACTCACCAACACTCATAGAGGTCACTCCCTGCTTGGATTATTGCTCCAGGTTATTCAGGATCACTTGGTGGTGAAAACTTATGAAATAAGGTTCTCCCCTGAAGAATGTTCTAGCATTTGGAAGCTTGAAGAACAGAAACATGTCGGGATATGTTGATAATCGACACGTTGTGTAAATGTTTAGCGGATGTTAAATGTTATGTGTCTGTGAAATCTTTGATGTTGTAAATTGTTTGTGGCATAATTTTCCCAATAGATTGGTGCTATACCCACCATGTGGGTCATAATCTTGGGCGGCACAAAGTGTTTTTAAACAAGTTGTTCTAACAATGTTTTATTGAATTTTGAATATATGAAAATTAAAACGATCTAATGTTAAATTTGTGTTACAATCCTAGTCCATTATTGTCAGGACTTAAAGGTATGGGTGACCATTAATCATCTCTTCTTAGACATATGAGCAATCTAATAGACTACGGTTTTACACTCTTCCTCCTTTGTGTATACGTATTTATGGTCTGCCTCGAACTGTGGAGTTCGATTTTGTACGGAGTACAGCGATCTTATGTATAATGAGTGTCAAACTTCAGACATGGCATCGCACTCCCTAACACACATGTCATTTCTACTCACATACATGAGCAATTCCACAGCAATATTGCAAGTTCGTACTCCCTGTTACCTCTGACAGCGTTCAATTCTTATTTTGGCCTGTTTCCTCAAACATCGTTCACTTCTTCTTTTGTCCTGTTTCCTCAGACAGCGTACAATTCTTCTTTTGGCGGGGGTGTTGCCAACGTGCACACGTGCGTCTTTTTCACGTTCTTTTTCCGGGCATACGGTGAGTCGCGCACGTATTTACCAACTGTGCTTGCCCCGTGTGTCGTGTACCCCTTCAGAGGTCAGTGTAGGCTGCGTGTATTACACGTACGCTTATTTTTGTGTTTCTGGGTGCCACAGCATAGTGCGGGTTCATTTTTCCACACACGTGGTCTACGAGGGGTTGCGTGCATGTTCATTTTTGTTTTCGGAGTGCCTATGTGTTGCGTGACCCGTCATCTTCCCCCAGGGGTCACAGACAGCCTTGCTAGAGCACTAGGGTACGAATTCCATCTAGTACCCTACCCCTTTCACCCCCAATTGCCCAGGACAATTGTTTACTGCTACTCGTATATGCATAACAACACCAGTGCCATGGTTGGGAGGCGACCAAGCGGTAAGGGAGGCAAAGGTGGCCAACCTCCAAAAGGTGGGTGTGGTGGGTGCAGTCGGGGACGTGGCCAGGATTTGCAGGGTGCCCCTAGACCCCCGTGTGTGGAGGACCAATCAGGGACACCCATGCCCCCCCATGGTTGTGGGAAATGTAGCTGACACCATCCCAGCTCAGCCCTTGTTGGACCAGCCCATTTTGGCACCAGAACCGGCACAGGATGACTCCCAGGCTGACTTCCAGGTCAGCAAGTATAAGCCACGTGTGGCGGTGCAAGTTGCTGTCACCAGGCCATGTGGATCTGGGGCAGCAATGACATCTGTTGCCCCAAGTAGGCAGGGTGGGGAGGCTGCAGGGGCAGCTGCAGCTCTATCAACCCCAGCTCTGAGTCTCCCAGCCGGGACAGTGTCGGTCCAGGTCCATCAAACTGACGTTGGCCCTGCCAACATCACCCTGCAGCCAATGCCTGCACCAAGACCTATGGTCATTGTGCATTCGCACACTCCTAGTAACTAGTCCACCCGCGCTTCTGCCCCTTCTGACCAGAGCGGCGTAAGCCACTCAGGATCCGCACCACCTTTGAAAAAGAAGAAGAAGGGTGCTCTGGCAGTACAGGCTGAGACCCCAGACACGGCTACACACTCCGGCACGTCAAGGAAGCCTAGCTTTAATGACGCCGAACTTGATGCACTTATTTCCTATGTGTCAGCACATAGCCGCGAAATGGTGGTGACTGCAGGGTGCAAGACCACACCTGGTCAACGTAAGGCACACTGGCAGACCATCGCGGATATCATTAGTGCCCTTGGATTTGTGAGGCGCACAGCTGATGATTGCTAAAAGCGGTGGAATTACCTGAAACACAGAGCAAAGAACATGCTGGCCTCAAATCATGCCTCTACTTTGGTGACTGGCGGTGGGTCTCCACCAGAGGACAACCACCTCACTGAACATGAGTCTGTTGCTGGAACCTTCGTCACAGAGGAACAGATCCAAGGCGTCGGAGACCTACCTGATTACGACGCTTTGTCCGGTGAGTGCCCATGCATGTGTGTGTAATCCATGTGTATGTTGTTTGGGTGACGGGTTCTGACTGAGTGCCTGGTGAGGGTGTGTACTCCTGAGTGGTATGGGTCACCCATGTGCCTCCTCCAAAACATTCACCGGCCTTGAATTTGGGTATGACAGTATCCCTTCTGCCCACAGTAGCCAATGAGCGCAACATTACTGCAGTTGCCCTTGAACTGTCATCTTGCAACAACATTGTTCAGATTTTTTCAGGGTTCGTTCAGGCTGATTCTTTCTATTCTCCAATTTTTGCAGCACATTTATCAGCCATAATGCCACATATGTGACATGCTTCTGTCATTGATTACACCCCTCATTGGGCCACATTTGTTACCTTGTCATGTGAATGATTAGACCATTCAGGCTGATTGAGTATTGGCCTGCTCACATTGATTTTTGGTGCCTGTTTGAATTTGGTACATGATAGTTGTTTCCTGTCATGTTGAAGTGACCAACCATTGATGTGTACATCTGCCTGCCATCACTGTATTATTGTACACTGGATGTGTTGCAGTGTGTGGCACCTGCGTATTTTGTCACACTATTTTGCATTTTTCATCTCATCATGTCCATTTCACATGGATGGGTGACAGTACTCATTCACTGGCATATGGCTGTACTTGTCAAATGTACCATGGCTATGCTACATGCCATCTGTGTGCTGGCATGTGTCATGTATGTGTATTGGACATGCCACTCACAGGCTAATGTGTGATGCCAGTGCTACCCATCATGCAGCAAATGTGTTGCTTTTCCATCTTGGTGTCATCAGCGTCTGCTTTTTGCCTCCCCTTCCAACTCATTGACAGTACATGCATGCCAGGGTTATAGTCATGTGGGACATGTGTAAATCATGTACTGGATCTCTGGCTTGTCAGGCCTATGTGTGTGCAATGGTGCTAATGCATGTTTCCATTTTTTGCCTTTCAAGTTTTTGCAGGTGATGACGCACTTGATGCTGTTGAGGTTGAGGAGATGGTGCAGACCCAGGAGGAATCTCAGCCACGACTGGGCACCAGTGGAGGACGTGGTGTGGTGGTGGGTGAAAACCCAATCGGATGATGAGACTTATGTGCCGTCGCAGGTGAGTGTTTCTGGCAGGGATTCTGTTCTGTCCAACCCACCTGCACCAGGGGTAGAACCCTCTATGGGGATGTCAGTGTTGGTAAGTCCACCTTTGGTGGTTACGGATGCAGGGTCACACTCCACAACATCTGATCCTCTTCCTGGGCCAGCAGATCAGAGGGGGAATGCAGTCCTGCAGCCTCAGGCAGTGCCAGCACAGCAAGGTGCAGATCACCTTGCCCCGAATAGGTGTGGTGCCCGCCGACGCGGTGGCCATACGCCACCAGGCAATACTGTATGGGAAAACTCCATTTACAGTATAGCAGTCCAACAGGGAGCATCGGTTGAAATGATGCCTCAGGCAATGGAGAGGGTGGCCACTTCCATTCTCCCCCCTGTAAGGCAGATGGAGAAACAACAGCAGGCAACAGACTCCATTTGCCAATCACACAGGGAAGACATGTTGGGGTCCAACAGGGACCGACGGGCGGCACTGGAGACTCTGCGCAAAGCCATATCTATAGAGTCACAGGGCCACAGGGAAGCCCTGAGGGTAGAACTCCATAACCTCAGGGAGACTCTGGGTGAACTTGAGGCTTCCCGAAATTTAAGGTCAGAACAGCAGCTGGAGCAGCTCACACGTTCGCTCAGGCAAGCAGGCAACTCGGGAGGAGATCCGGGCATCACGGGAGGCCATGCGTGCAGAAATGCCCGTCAGGTGCTGCACGAGGATCTCCATACTATCATCCTCCAGAATGAGACCTTCCACACCCGTATGCTTGCTGCCATGGAGGACCATACCAGGGCTTTGCGTGGGCTGCCTCCCATAGCACCACAACCTCCTGATGCAGCAGCAGAGGGTGATGAGAGCAACAGCAGCACTCCTCCCACACTAGCGTAGCCGTGCAGGCCATGAGCCCATGGAGGTATTTTTTTTCGCAACATCCACGCAGGTGGCTGTTGGTGTGCACCCTGTCCTCGAACCTCCTGGGTAGCCCCCCCTTCTGGCCCCCACATGGCCATTTTTGATTTTTTTTTTTTAACAATTTGTTGCCTTGTGTGGCTCCCGTGGGCATCCACTGTGTATTCCAGCTGGGCACATGCAGGCTTGTCCTGTGTTTGGGTTAGATGCTTGGGTTCCTAACACACACACCCCTCCTGCTTCCCTTTCCATGGGCTTGCAAAGGGTGTGTCTAAGTGACAGTGACTTACACAGTGACATTGGGCTCCCATGAGCTGTGTGGGCAGTCTGTAGTCAGAACTGTGTGTACATCCCTAGTGGGGATTGTTGTTGTATTGAACACTGCATGGTGTATTGATATGTGCTTGTGCATCCATGGCTTCCTCCTTATTCACAGGTACCTTCTTCATGTCTTCACAAGGCTGTCTCCTTTGCGGATGCAGTTCATGTTGTATGCAGTACACTGACACATTTGCCTGACGTCAACACTCTGCAGTTGGAAGGGGTGGTTTTGCTGGCTTATTCAGGTTGTAAAACTTGCACTACTTTTGTTTGGTACTGTCATATTTTGGTAATGTTTCATCCTGTGTTTCTGTATTGTGTTGCTGGTAAGTATTTGGTCATGTGTGCTGTTTGTTATTGATTACTGGGAGAATATTGTCTGTGGCCTGTTTCCATTTGGGACAGTGCACTTCGTGACACTTGTGTCATGTGTTGTGCACTCCTTTGTTTACTTTCACATTGCATGACATGCCATGCTGTGTTGGGTAGCGGAGATGGGGAGGGGTAGGGTGACATGGCGCTGTTTTCATGTTGTATTTTGCAAGGGGGTAGTCATTCATGCAGCATAAATGTGTGTCTTTTTGTGACACAGCATTAGTTGTCTTTCGGTAGGTAGGGATGCACACAATGTAACTCTTCCAGGTGACCAACTCAGGCTGGTATGGTTGTGACAGTTGACTGTCCCTTATGTCATCATCATAGATTGTCAGCTGGTATGTACCAGGGCTGTGTGCACTCAACAGGGGTGTGATTTTAGTTGAAGTAATTAGCCACCAGCTGCGTACGGGCTGCCTCACCACGTGCCTTTTCCCCTCCCATGCGCAGTGGCCGTGCATGTGGTTGGGGATGTGGGGGCACCACCATGTCCACCGGCAGGCCCCGGCAGGTTGCAATATTGTGCAGGACACATGCTGCCACTATGATCCTGCACTCTACTGGGGGCGCGTATAGCAGCTGCCCACCAGAGCGGTCAAGGGAGCAAAAGCATGACTTGAGCACTCCGAATGTGCGCTCCACTATGCCTTGGGTTGCAATATGGGCTGTGTTGTATCTTACCGCGGGTGGTGCGGTGGGGTTCCGAATTGGCGTCATCAGGTGGGTGCTCAGAGGATAGGCATTGTCACCTGGGGAGGTGATGATGAGTATCATTAGTGGGGTTGTGACATTACTCAGTATCTGACATGCATGCATGTGCAGTGGCATTTATACTCACCAAGCAGCCATGTATCGCCATGCGGCCCAGCTTCTAGGTCCCAGTTTAGGGTTGACATTCTGTAAATGAAACTGTCATGGGTGGACCCTGGATAGTTGGCCTATACTGAGGTGATGATTCCCTTGGCATCACATACTACCTGCACGTTGATGGAATGCCAGTGCTTGCGGTTTCTATAGATGTGCTCAGTTGCCCTGGGAGGACATAGAGCCACATGGGTGCAATCAATGGCACCTAGCACTTTGGGGAAGTGTGCCACCCCGTAAAAATCCTGGACCGCATCCTGCCTTTCTGCAGGTGTTCTGGGAAGGTATGTGTGCCTGCGGACTGATGGGCGTGCAGTGATGATGGCCAACACCTGGTGTAGGCAGCGTGACTGCGTGGCCTGTGACACCCCCCCACTGTGGAACTTGTCCGCTGAAATGAACCAGTGGCCAAGAAGTGCAGTACATTGAGCACCTTTTCCAAGGGGCTCAGTGCTTGGGAGCACAGGGTGGGTGATGTGAGGTCATCCTCCCACTCACTCACCAGGTCGAGTATTATGTGAGGTGGAAACCTGTACCTCCCATACACCTGGTCATCAGGCATCCCAAAAAGGCTGGTCCTGGGTGTAAAAATTCTGGGCCTGACTATCCTCCTCCTCCTGCGGTGTCCCACGACCACTGCTGCGAGGAACGGTATATTCATTGTAGCGTCTGAGCTTGTTTGTTGATGGCAGGCACTTTTATGCTACGCGGGTCCGTGTACGCCTGCTTCCTGCTGGCGTGCGTGTTTCGGATTAGCACGTCTTTTTTGGCGCACGCGTTTGCCCTGTTCGATTCCATGAATACGTGTTGTAGGCGTGCGTGTGGGCGTTCCGCGCATTTGCCTCCTGTACTTCCCCCGTAACGCCCACATTTTCACGCGTTGTTCCCCATTCCGCATGTTACGCCCCGTGTTCCGCCTACTTTTGTTGTGTGCGCCACGCTATGTGCACTTTCGCTGTGCGTGTAGCGCACGCCGTTTGATGACGTGTGGGCCCGCGTGCGCCACGCCGAATGTTAGTGCACATCCCAGATTTTCCACGCGCACAGACTTCCATGAATCGATGTGCGCGGATTTTGCACGCTTGCACTGCGATTTTCGCACTTGCGCTGCTATTCGCACGCTTTCGCACGCTTGCACAGAGATTTTCGGCGCACATTTATTCCATGAATCGGCCTGAAAATGAGTTAAACATGTAATCACCAAAAAGAAAGTGTTTTTTTGTTTTTGTAGAGACACGCATAGAAGGACACATTATGATACTGATTGCTTCAGTCACAATGATTTCCTGTTTAACACTGCTGAGTCAAACCACGGGAGGAAACATGAAATTGGGCAAAGTTATACTTTCAGGCCTGCCTGACTGCGTGCAGCAATCGATTATTGTCTATAACTATCACCTCTTTGATCTGGATGTAATTGTTAATGATTAAGGTTAAATTAAGTTAACCAATAAGTGTTTTGTGGGAATAATTTGACACATAGACCTCCTTGTGGAATAAAACTACAGCATTCAGAGATTTATTTTATTCCTGTTAAGGTTGTTTTGAAAATTAGAAATAGGTCACCTGTTTTATGTTTTGGGACCGTTTATCCCAATAATAAAAGGTATGTGCATTTAAATCCCAGAACAAAAAAAACAAACATGCAGGTAAAATGTCCTGAGGGGAAAAACTATGAAACAAAGCTTCGCATGACTTGGCATGGGCAGGAACATTTGAGCAACACTCAAACCTGGAGAAATTGCAGGTTAAGGTTTATAGATTTTTCTTGAGGTTTGAGATAAGAGGTTTGACCACACCTTTATATAAAAACAAGTGTGGTAAATCTCTGCACAGTCAGTATTGGCATTTTAAGGGACAGGGGTGGCTCAGGTTGTTGTGTTAAGATATGGCACAACCTGCATGAGGCAACATTGTTGTGGCTGTTTCCGTGCAATTTCTGGGGCATTTCTATAAGGAGCTGG
This sequence comes from Ambystoma mexicanum, assembly GCF_040938575.1. Taxonomy (NCBI): domain Eukaryota; kingdom Metazoa; phylum Chordata; class Amphibia; order Caudata; family Ambystomatidae; genus Ambystoma; species Ambystoma mexicanum. The sequence goes on along the minus strand of NC_090924.1, from coordinate 560,154,827 downwards.
CCCCCCATGCCCGCCCCGCTACAATCCTTCCCCGAGGACCAAGATTTAAAAATAAAAGTTCCCTACCTCTGTAAACCCCCTAAAGCTTGCATTTAGTAAGTGCGGGAAACGAATGACATAGTAGAGAAGAGCCCCACCGTGGATTTACTAGACATAGGAGAAGTCCACATCACTGAGAAACCCACATGCATTTTTTGAAGTGAAGTGGTGAATTAAATGAATATACCTGAATCTTTTGCAGTACCCAAGTAGAGGACAGGATAAGGGTCAGGGCAGAATGTATCTGTTCGGCAATTTCCACCTGCAACAGCAGCAGCTTGAGAAGCATCTGCCCTGCCAAAACACATTAATCAGTAGCCACAGATATGTTCCTCTTCAAAGAATAGGAGCATTTATTTCAAAAGAATCTGGTGCATTAGGAGGAAATGTATTTATTTATGTATTTTTACATTTGTATAGCACGCACAAACCCTCAGGCATTAGTCCGCTTTGAGAGGAACCAGTTACATGTAGCCCGAAGGCACATTAGGTACTTAGTCGAAATATACATGTTACATACATACAGTTAAAACATGAGGTAATACAGTGACATGGTTGTAGTTTTCTATTGGTTATCAGTTAACAGCCAAGTCTTGAGGGCTGTACGGAAAGCACAGTAGGATTCTTTGACTCTTAGATTTAGGGGGGAGCGCGTTCCATTGCCTGGCAGCAATGACTGGAAAGCTAGTTCCTCCAGCTCTGTTGCGTCTGAATTTGGGTTGCACCAGTCTATGTGTGTTGGGGTTCTGATGGGTCTAGTCGTCGGATTCTTTGTGATTTGTTGGGTAAGGTAAGGGGGGGCGGTATTGGAGATTCATCTATGTGTGATGGTGAGTGTCTTGAATAGAATTCTGTCTCTGATGGGGAGCCAGTGTACTGCTCTTCGGGTTGCAGATATGTTTTCGGAATTGGGGATGTTCAGGGCAGCACGTAGGGCATTGTTTCGGATAGTCTGTAGCTTTTGTATGTTGTGAGTGTTTTGTGGTTGTTTTGTAATTGTGCATGCAGCAAGTTTGCACTTGCACATGCAGTGGTGACAGAGAATAAAGTGCAGGAGGTGGCAGTTGAGAAAAATAGAGAAGATACAACATCAGCTAAGCAAAGCAAGAAGGACATGCACAGATTAAGCTAAAGTGATGATTCCTGAACATTCTGCAACTAGGATTGAGACTCACACACCCCTTCTTTGATGATACCACAAGTAGCAATGGAGACCAAGAAACAGAAGAAGAGGATGCAGTTATTGAGAACCCCATTCAATTATCAAGTACAAAACCTGCATACTGGAAGCCCACTGCAGAGCTGCTAGTGCTAGGACAGCTTTTCAGTCATTCACACCAACAGAACCAGTCCCTCAGACAACAGCACCCACACAGAATCCACAGCAAAGTACTGCAAACCCATCTCAACACTTCCAAGAAATTTGGAGTTATTGTATGTGTATCTTGCCATATATGCAAGAAAAGTGGCTTGCAAGGGAAGTTGGGCACCACTTTGAGGACATATTCCCCGGAGGCCCACAATAGACAGTATCATCCTTGTATTTGACAAAAGGAAAGTGGTACAGGGTAGCCTCCCTCCCATCTATTGCAGTCAATGGGCACATTTGGTCCACTATCTTGCACCACTTCACCAGAGAATCTTGCTGATTCACATATTTACATGAGCCCTCTCAGAACACTGTCTTTGCCTTACAAATCATAGCACGTAGACAACTTGTTTCCCGCTAACTGTGTCAGCTGAGACTTTTGAATGTGTCACTATACATTGAAAAAGACAACAAAAGCTGTGTTTACTCAAAGACAAAGTTGGTGCAATGTTGGCAATAAACTTAATACCCCATTTCTGTAGAGAAAACCATGGATTCAGGTAGCTCCTTCACCTTGTTGATCTTGCTTGGTAATTTTGACTCTGTGCTTCTTTGCAAAATGTCAGTATTGTGCTTCTATAACCATGATGTGAAAATAGTGGAAGTGTCACTCAACCACTCGCAGGGTAAGAATGTTACCTGAGCAATGGACATGTAGACTGCTGCTGAAGGCACAAATATCAAGGATTACACAAATCACTGTATACCACATTTTGCTTTTCTTCTTGTTGGCACCACCTAGGACAGTAGCAACCAAATCTTATGCGGCAAAATGCCATCCTATGTATGCAGGTCCCACAAGGAAGCTGATCTCTGGGAGGAAGTAAAGGAGACTGTGGCATATTGGCCTACTACTCATTTCTTTTGTTTAAACCATGTTTATTTTTGGGTCGAAGGCATACAAGTAATTTCAACATAACATTTGCCAACAATAGTTATTTAGGTTCTGCTTTTAACTTGTGTTCATAACTTACAGTCCGTACGAGTTCGCGTTGCCTTCAAGGATTTTCAGTTTTGAATTCCCTCCTTCCCCCCTCCTCCTATAAATCCCCATCCCCCCAACTTTAATCACTATTTTACACTTTAGAGTTTGGAGTATTTAGGATATTTTTCTGATGTTAGTGTCTTGACGTCTTTACATCTGGAAGAATTCAGATGATGTGAGTGTTCCGGAGTTGGCAGGGTTTGAAGAAATGAGCTTCTCTGTACCACACATGCTCATGGAGTAGGTTCCAGGTAGTTAAGAATCTTAGGTATTTTCCAGTACTGATAGCGCATATCTTCTCCATAGCCATTACTCCCCAGATCTTGATCCACCACCTTGCTGAGATTGGGTCCTCTTTGTTTTTCCAGTTTTGTGCAAGGGTCATTCTTGCTGCTGCTAATAGGTGAGTAATGAGCTTGGCTGTCGTTCCTGACATAGGATATTTACCTTCTACGGGGACTCCTAAGAGAATTGTTTTCGGAGATCTCGGCAGTTCAACCCCTGAAATGTCCTTTATGTGGATTTGTATTTCCTTCTAATAGGTGACGGCTTTGGGGCATGTCCACCACATATGGAATAGGTCTCCCTTCTCACCGCAGTTCCTCCAGCAGTTTGGTGAATATAACTTTGTGATTTTATGAATGCAGTTCGGGGAAATATACCATCTGAGGCATAGTTTGTAGTGGATTCCTTTATCGTGGTGCATCTGGAGGTGTCGTGTGCACGTGCCCATATTTGGTTACATTCCTCCTCTGTTAGTGGCTCTTGCATGTCTCTTTCCCAGTTCATTTTGTATGTGAGATTGTCAGTCAGCTGGTCGTTGGAGAGCAGTCTGTAGAATCTGGTGACCTCCTTCGCCGTGTAGCCTTCCTGCAGTGAAAATTCTAGGCCTGATGGCGTTCTCGTGCCTGCTCTCTTCACCATTGGGTGGGTTAACCAGTGCCTTATTTGTGCATATCTACTCATTTTTTACAAGTGGGCCTGGTGATAGCTGATAATAAATTAATGTTATGGCTGCCCTTATGCCATGTACCTGCCCTGCTTTGCCCACATCCTCCATCCCAAGATGACTTGCATCATTAGGCAGCATCTGCCACAAGATGAGATGGTACAAGTGGACCTACATATCTTTGCCCACTCTAGCCACTCCTACAGTGTCTGGAACACATTAGGAAAGCTGCTGTCATGCCACCATCTCCATGATCACCATCTGAAAACTGAAATATCATCTAGGTGGAATTCAGCACCACATAAACTGGACCATATGTGACAAGAGTGCCACTCGGCTACCAACTACTGCAAATAGACATAGCTGGTACCTGGATGGTGTCTTCATAACACTGACATAATGACAAATATTGGACAATGTATACACTTTCATGGAGCCATTTGAAGAGGCCACCCAGCGGGTTAATTTGTATGCTACATCTCTCAGTGAGGGGTTGCCACTGGCCTAGCTGCTGGAATAAAATTATAAACTACAATACGTCTGGTAATGCAGACGCAGGGACAATGGCTATGCATTTGCTCTCAAACCTCCAATAGGTTACATGAATTGTTGGTATGAAGGGGAATATGGAATAACTCTTGGAATCTTTTCTTGACCCACAGTTCAAAGTAAAGCTAACAAGTGTTAAACAGCATGTGCCTCAGGATGAGGAAAATGCTGCGGGTAGTCACATAGGACATGCTATCTATATGAAAGAAATCAGTAATGAGATATATAAATGCCCAGCTGGAACACGACTAGAGAGTGCGATAAAGGTCAATATGTAAGTGCAGAATTCCACCCCTGCAAAAAAGTTCATCTGACTGTGTATGTTTGTTCTTCACAACTCCTGATATCATGTCAGGCCACAAGAGGATGATCTTTGAAAAGTGGAAACATTTAAGACTCTGTTGGACGAATGCCTCCCCTACTCAGGCTTGCTACATGCATTGGAGTAGGCACAAGAATTCAGCAGGTACACTGTAGACCAGATGGTTGATGCATATGTCAATTGTCTAATGTTCATGATCTGCTCAATTTTGATCCGTAGACAACTATTGGCAAGTGTCGCAGACACAAGTGCACCAGAAAAATACTGATGCACACTAGTCTAGCATGTGTCCTCATAATGGACTGCAAGGACATGCAGATCTGGGAAGTGGGGAGGCAGGTAAGTGCTGTTTGGGGGTTGGGATCGGAGGGCGAAGGGTGTTCAGGAGGGAGACACAGAGTGGGACAGAGGTGCGGGAGCAACCCCCAGAAAGTAGACAGAAGGAGGGGAGAATGTGTGAGGATCCTTGAAGAGGACTTCCTTTGGCATGCAGCCCTCTGCAAGGTTGGCCTTTTGTGAGCAGCCATTGCTACTTAATCCAACCAGCTGCAATTATGGCTTCATAAGCAATATGTGTGACCATCTGTGAAAAGCATCATCTGCCCCCAGCTTGTTGGAAGGGTGAAATATTTTTAGTTCTGCTGTGAGTATTGTCTCCAACCACTGAAGATGCCTCAAGGACACACGTGAGAAAGCTTACCATCATAAAACTGAAAGAGCATTTTATCAGCTAAGATTACATCAGTGCCATCACTTGGAAGACGTCACAACAGATACTAGAGATCATGGCGATGTGTGTGTGAGCCAGCTACAGTCACATGGATGGAGTAGCATGAGGGAAGGTTGTGGAGACATAGATTTCATTCCAAGTCTGGCGGTAACCGAGCTGGAAAAAATGGCAGGTTGCTGCCAGACTTGGAATTAATTACCGGCTGTGGAATTGCCAGAATCACTGGGGCATTAAGGCCCTGGTGGTCTGGCAATTCTGGAGCCAGCATTCCATTACACCCCATTCCTGTAAAATCCCATAGGACTCCACGGGGATGGGGGCAGTGGAAACATCGGCACCATGCGGTAATGGTGCCGGTGTTTCCACGTCCGTCTGTGGCCGGGGGCGTTACGCCTGCCAGGTCAGACCTGGTGGGTTTAACACCACAGGCCGCGGAACTTGTAGTTAGTCGGTCCAGAAACAGTGCCGGTACAGTTTTACCGAGACCGTTAAATCTGGACTGGCTAGCTTGTAATGAGGCCCATAGACTCTGACAGTAGTGATTGAGTGCATTGCAAAAGTAAATATTTAGTTTTCCCATCATCCTAAATGTGTTTGGCTCTACCATTGTGATAGGGGCCCTTAGGGGTATCTCACATCTATGGAAGCAAGGCAAGTCACCACACACGATAGATACACCAGACACCAGGTTGTAGTCCCAAAGCTAGGGTTTATTGCAAAGCAAATAGTCTCAGTTGGCCAACTCAGTCTCACGCCCTGCGACGTGTATCCCTAGACCTCGAGGGACACAAGAGAGCGAATTACGTACATCAGTTACATATATACAAAATGCATATCATACAATCAGCTGTGACATGTTTAACACTCCCCTTTACTGGGTTTCTTTTAACTCGGTTTGATGATGGACACTTTCGACGAATATGACACCTTCAAATATCTATTCGAGTAACAATATGCAACTTTGCAAGTGCGGAGACATCTTTTCCTTGTTGAACAGAACACAGTGCTTCTGTTCTTGGAAGCAAGCTACATACGGGGGAAGAGTCACATTCCAGACATTGCTATCTATGAGGTGCTATTCGTGTCCTGCGAGCCGAAACGCTCTACAGGGCTCGGTAAAGGGGGGCCGTAAGAAGAGCATAATTCAAGCCTTTAGCTGCTTTATTCTAACATATTCTATCATATAACGAGACTGGCTGGCAGCTGTGAAATGATTAAATGCCCTGCAGCTCTGCTTCAGGGCTACATTTGGGAGGGAGCCGGGCATTCCTTCCCGACGCTGCCTACGTTGTGTTTCAATAAACTCTTATTAGCCTTGCGGCCCTGCGGCCTTGTCCTTTCACATTCAGACAACAATGTTAACAGTCGAGCAGTGTAAGCAGAAAATGTGCTGCAAAGCAATTTGAACAGAAAGCAATGAGCAATTGTTAGAAAACAAAATGGCGATCCTTGTTACATCAAAATGGGCGTTCATTGGTAAACTCAGAAACCTGTATTTCAATTGTTTCGTGCATGAGACGGTTGGCCTTGGGCCACCAAAATACGTTTGCCGTCAATCATGAGAGGTATCCATTTTTCTAGACTGACAAACCCTCCTTTGGCCGTATGCCAAACGTCTCATTCATCTATTGTATCCTCCTCTGATGACGATAAGTCTGAAGCACTTATGTCTGAATCTCGCATGCTATTATAAGCATCATCATCTTCATTACTATCTATAGCCATTCATTCTTTCACTGTTTTCATTTCATTTGTGTCTCTGTCATCCCGACCATAAGTTTGTTTTCTTTTTGTTATCATATGCATACATCCCTTAATACATCCCTCAGTTACCTCAGTGCAAACTAACAGTAGGCAGTGTATGCAACAACAGCACGTTATGAATATTCCAAACACCACTACTAATATCGAGATCAACTTCCATCCCCAAGAACGCAGTATTCCCCAAAGCCTTGACTCTATTTCCCAGCCCCCTTCTCCAGTAGGGAGTTCGGAGCTTAGAACATGCATTTTCTTTATTGCTTCAAAAGTCGTAGGGGAATAGTCATCTACAAATACACAGCACGCTGATCCCACAATCTTGCAAATTCCCCCACGATCAACCAGGATTACATCGAGAGCCATTCTATTTTGCAGCATCATTAACCTGATTCCTTTTTCTTCCAACGTCATGTTAAATAGTATATCTGTCGTTGTGTTTATGGTATCTTTTAGTATTCTGGACAGCTGCCTTATGTTGTAGGAGTTCACTATCTGGGACAAGAATGGAATGAATGATTTTGCTACGTCTGTTGCTATCAAAACACCTTTGCTACTCCTTTTGGTTCTAGATCTAGTTAACCTGGCCATGTCTGCTGTTTCTAAGAGGAATACTCCCGGGAAGAGTAGACCTAGGTAACATGTACCTCCCCAGTTTCTGGGCAACCAAGGATATGCTTTTTCTCCACCTATAAAATAGACTGGATCTCCCACATATACTGGTTCTATTTCCCATTTTAATACCACTGTATTCATGCATCCAGTAAATGTTCCTACTGAATAGGAGCCTTTCTTTTTTAGACAAAAAGGGACAGTTCTCGGGTTATAATTCACTGTGTAAGAAGGGGGAATTGCATCTTTATTCCCGTCGGTTCTAAGCCGAAACGTCATCACAGATGTTTTAACTGGTGGGGACAATCTATCTTGTCTATTTTGTCGTGTTATTTTTCGCGTACTTTTTGGCGTAGCTTCTGAGATCATCACTTGTGCTTTGTGGAATATGGAACAACCCACAGGCCTCATAATTTTTTCCTCAAACTCATTCATGTTTGTTCTATCTAATTGACCCGTACTACTCTTATTCCACTTTCCATAGAACATTGCACTTAAAGATGCACTGCATGCAGAACTCAATGGCAATGGTTGTACATACCACCCTATTCCTTTCCCCGCATGCTGCGGTAAATGGGCGCATACCCAACAATTATTTTTCTTTAGAATTGCATGCGTCATATTCATGATGAGTAACAGCGTATTGTTCCCATACCCTTCTCTGTGTCTTTCTTCCATTGGGGATAAGGTATAAGTAATCACCTGAACCGGGCTTTCAGTAGTGGATATATTAAATATTGGAAAAAACATGGGTGTATAGATTCCACATACCATAACACCAACGCTGTCGTTATTGGTGCTACCACACTCATGAAGCACATTACTATCGTCAAAGCCAGCATACAATTCTTTTTACCATGCGTTTTCCCTAAGTTTACAGTCTTTATAACTAACTCATTCTCAGCCGTGGTGCAGGAGAAGGCTGAAACCGGTCCCGACATTTTTCTCACCGTCCTTCTTCTTTCTGACAACGTTCGTCGTGGAAATCTCTCTTCGTCGCACTTGTCCGGATTTCAATAAGTTCAAAGGAATTGTCAACAGTTAAGTCTGCCAGCCCTTTGCAGTCTAGTTTGCTTATTCGTTCTAGGCAAGATAACTTATCCTCTCTCATACTGCTCAGAGGACTTCTGAACAGTTCTCCATTGCCTTAGTACCATGTGCGCCCAGCTTGTCCGCTCTGGTTCAGGAAACATGTACTTTTTATGATCGCACCGAGGAGCCGCGTCGCACTTGTCCGGATTTCAATAAGTTCAAAGGAATTGTCAACAGTTAAGTCTGCCAGCCCTTTGCAGCCTGGTTTGCTTGTTCGTTCTAGGCAAGATCACTTATCCTCTCTCATACTGCTCAGAGGACTTCTGAACAGTTCTCCATTGCCTTAGTACCATGTGCGCCCAGCTTGTCCGCTCTGGTTCAGGAAACATGTACTTTTTATGATCGCACCGAGGAGCCGCGTGTCTTGAATTGTCCGATTTGCACAATTCTCACGCTTCTGTCCTCTACACCTCTAGTTCCTTCTCGGTCCATGAGCAGAACCAAAGGTTAGCATAAACACCAAAGAACTGTGGATCACTCTGTCTTTCGAGGCCGCAAATCATATCGCCTCACTCCTGGTATTGTGTGATCCGTGAACAGTGCCGATGCACTTCCAAATCCAGGCTCAGCATCAGCCTGCGGTGCAATGACAGATGCTGGTGTGCGCCACGACAGTGATGCGGATTCGGTCTTTCGCTCTGGTGCAATGGCAAGTGCTGGTGGGCGCCAAAGGGGTACACGTTTTGTATCTGACATTATTTGCAATGCAGATTTCGTGTCGGCCAGCAGTGCTGTAGGTTCTGCTGGGCAACGTTGGGGCACTCTTTGCCCTTCCCCCTTTTTGGCAATCTTTTCAGGGTTTGTTTCGAGTTTCACTTTCCGCTCGGACAGATTTAGCGGCGGTGGACTGGCAGCAGTTTCTTTCATTTCTGGGAACGCTGTCTCTTTCTGGTAGCCCGGATTGGGCAAATCTTTCAGTGGAGATGGGATCTTTTTGGCATGGGTGGCATGGATCCACGACTTCCTCCCATCCACCCGTATTGCCGTATGCGTTGCCAGAAGAACTTGATAGGGGCTGCGCCACCTGGGTGCTAACGACGATTTTCTCTCAAAGTTCTTTAGCAGCACCCAGTCGCCTGGCTCCAGCGCGTGCCCTGGACCAGTATATCTTACGGGTAGAGCCTCCTGCACCTGCTGATGAATCAAACACAATTTCTGCATTAAAAGGCCACAATAAGTGCTAAGTACAGGATGTTCCACTTCACTCAGTCGCTTTGGCTGAGGTGCGCACCAAACATTCGCCGGCCTCCCCATCACGATCTCATACAGGGAGAGCCCAGTTCTAGCCTGTACAGAAGTATGCATGCAAAATAGCGCTATCGGTAATGCATCCACCCAACTCAACTTGCTCCCTGCACATATCTTGCTAATTTTTGACTTGAGGATTCCGTTGTGCCTCTCAACAAGACCGGCCAAACTCGGATGCCTCGAACTATGAAATCTCTTATCAATCTGGACACCCGCACATATCTGTAACACCACTGCGCCCACAAAATGTGGACCATTATCTGACCATATAACACGGGGCAAACTAAAACGGGAAAAGTATTCTTTAAGCATTACTTTTGCCGTACTCATCGCTGCGCAGTCTTTTAAGGCATATGCCTCCACCCACTTGATGAAGGCACAGATCACCACTAAGACATATTTCAAGTTTTGGCACCTCTCCATCTCTATGAAATCAAAATGGATTACCTCAAAAGGCATAGAGGGCGGGCCAAAACTGCATATTGGAGTCACAGTTCCCTTTCCTACATTGGGCCTCATTAGGACCCAGGCGGTAAGGGGTTTACGGCGGCGTAAACAGCGCCGACCCTTACCGCCTGATTCCGAGGTCCCTTAGCGCCATGGAGGTTTTAACACCTGCTTTTAGCAGGTGTTAAAATCCATGGCGCTAAGGGACCTTGTTGTTAATTACGCCACCGTAATTTACGGTGGCGTAATTAACGCCTTCCCCACTCCCATTATGCCCTATGGGGCAAAAATGGGAATGGGGAAGGGTAAATGGGTTAATGGGGACTTACCGCCCCACTCACCTCGGAATGGGGCGGTAAGTCCGCCAACCACCATGGCGTAAACGTAGTTTACGCCATGGTGGTAAAGGTACGACCCAGGCGGTAATTTACCGCCTGGGTCGTAATGAGGCCCATTGTGTTGTAAACACGTGATACAGTTCTGCACCAACCTCTCTGCATTCTTCTTTATGTTTACATTCTGCCATACCGTAGATAGGTGCTGTATTATTTTTTTTCGCACAAATGTGAGTAGGGCTGTGAGCCATTGTGACCATTGCAGTCACATAAGAATTTGGCAACATCCAGTTTTTAGTTCCCTTGTCCACGCAACAACCCTATAAGTCTAACTCAGCAGAGCCCTCTGCCCATCCTTGCATCTCATCGGCCGTGGTTTCGGCCTGCATCTCTTTCACAGTGGCAATTCCATCTTCTATCATACAGGGTACTTCCTCAATCTGGACTGTCATCATTTTATTATTCAAATCAGTGGCAGTTTGTTTCGCAATTCTGTCTGCAAATGCGTTTCCCTCTCCCACTTTGCATGTTACCTTTTCATGTGCCTCGCATTTCACTATTGCTAGGCGCTTTGGAAACTTGAGTGCAGACAACAATCGTACAATCAAAGGGCCATGTTGAATTCTGGCCGCATGTGATGTCAAGAAACCTCTCTCAGCCCAGAGTCGACCAAAGTTATGAACCACCCCAAAAGCATACTGACTATCAGTATAGATATTCACGTTCAAATTTTCAGAAAATCTCACAGGCTCTGGTCAATGCTATTAGTTCTGCGGCTTGTGCCGAGTTGTAGGGAATTCTTTTGCTTTCTACAACGTTCTCTAGGGTAGTGATAGCATAAGCAGCAGTTGTCGTGCCATCAGGTAGTTTGAAATAAGAGGCGTCACAAAATAACTCTCCATCTGGCTCTTTTTGTGGGGTGTCACTTAAATCAACTCTCCCCTTCGTTTCTTCCTCAGTGACCATTAACCAATCATGTGGTGGTGATTTGTTGTCACCAATTTCTTTTATGGGCAGTGGCATTAATTCTGCAGGATTCAAAGCGCTACACCTCATAATTTGGATATTGGGCGCAAACAAGATAATCTCATATCTTGTCAGTCTAGCAGAGGTGAGGTGTTGCGTCTGTGTCCTATTTAATCGGACATCTATGGCATGTGGCACCATCAGAATTAAAGTATGCCCCAATACCATCCCTTCCGTTTGTTTCACTGACCTAGCAGCCGCCGCGACAGATCGCAAACATCGTGGTAGTGCACGCGCTACAGGGTCCAGCGCAGAAGAAAAATAGCCGCACGGCCTATTTCTTCCACCTTGTTCCTGTGTCAAAACAGCTAATGCACATCCTTCATTCTCGCATACAAATAATCTAAAAACTTTTTCATAATTTGGCATGCCCAAAACTTGAGCAGAACATAATGCAGTTTTCAATTGATCAAACGCTCTCTGACATTCTTCATTCCATTGCAAAGGCATCACTACATCCTTTCTAGTTAATAGCACCATTGGCTTCACAATTAACGCAAAATTACCGATCCACTGCCGGCAATAAGAAGCCATGCCTATTATGGCTCTGACTCCTTTCTGTGTCTTTGGAATAGGCATACAAGAAATGCTTCCTATGCGTTCTGGCGTTAGCCTTCTCCCCTCTTTCGAAAGTAGGTAGCCCAAATAATCTACCTCCTTTCGATTATACTGAAACTTCTTCAAACTAGCTTTATGGCAATGTGCCGCTAGGTGTGACAGTTGTAATACGGTGCTCTTTTTACAAATCTCTTCTGTATCAGCAGTGATTAACAGATCATCTATATATTGCAATAGTACACACCCCACTGGTAATTCTAGCATGTCTAGCTGCTCTTTTAACGCTCTACTGTAAATACTCTGACTTTCCGTATATCCTTGTGGAATGCGCATGAATGTAAATGATCGTCCCCCTAATGTGAACGCGAACAAATGTCTACTGTCCTTGTCCACCGGAATGCTAAAGAAAGCGTTTTTTAGATCAATTACGCTAAAGTATTCTGCTGAGGCAGGTATCATTGTCAATATTGTAGTGACGTCTGGGACCAAAGGAAATTGTGGATCTACTACTTTGTTTAACGCGTGCAAATCAATTATGAAACGATATGGTACTTCATTGCCTCCTTTCTTAAACACTGGAAGAATCGGGCTGTTACATGTACTACCTGTAATTTCTTCAATTACCCCTAATTTCACCAAATCTGAAACAATACTTTTCAATCCTTTCTCTCCGTTAGCCGAAATGTTATACTGAGGAATTCTTGGCATTGTAACTCCTTCTTTCAAAATGATCCTCACTGGCTCTATCTTCAAGCATCCTACATCGTTGTCATGCATCGCCCATATACAGGTTGGCACTTCTCTTAACTCCCCTGGCAAGGTTTCTGACATGAATTCTGAAACAGGGGCATTTTGTGGCCAAATCGTTAGAAACAGCCGTCTGACGTACAATGTATAATCGCACCTAGCTTTTGCAACAAGTTCAATCTCAACAAGTTCTCCCCACAATTGTCTGTTAAAAGGAAAGGACAATGTTCAGTGAATGGTCCTATGCTAACTGGGACTGGTTGGGACACTGGGTTTATGACTGGTGTACCTGCGAACCCTACGGAAACACTCTTTTGCCCTGACAGTGGTATATCGGAACCAAGTAATGGTCTATTGAACACTTTTGCGCTCCTGTATCTATAACGAAGCGGTGCTCCTTATTCCCGACTCCCATTTCTACGTAGGGTCCTCTCTGATTCACGGGAATAGACACTAGTTCCGACCCCTACCCTGGGCTGTCCTATTGGGGAAATAACATATCGTCCGATGTGTAGTCACTACTATTACTGTAATACGTATTTGGCTGCGTATTGAAAATGTTCCCACTCTTTCCTCTATTTCCCCCATTCTGATTCCCATATTGTTGGTTCTGCTGACCCTGACTCTGGTTAGGGGCACTTTGATTGTGGCCTTGGTTTTGATTACCTTCATTATTGTGGTGCTGCTGCATACTATTCCTATTTGGTCCATTCGCTCCTTGGTGCCCTCTGTGCTGTCTTCTCTGACCAGATCCATTTCTATTCTGTAAATGTGGACATTGCGCTCGCCAGTGTCATTCCTCCTTACAGTATGCACACTGATTTGGTCCCAATGGCCCCCTTGCATATTCAAATTACTCCTCCCATGTGCGTTCCCTCTTCCTCTATCATGTCCTGCTACTTGCTGCAGTAATGCCCTAGTTTTCAGATTTACTCTATCTCTCTCCTCCTGGTCCTTTTCTTCCGCTACTTCACCTTTTGATTTATGCCTGCGCGCATGCTTTGCTCTATTTTGAATCGGAGCATTGCTTCCCTTCTCCAGTCCTTTACAATATCAAATGTTGCGGGACGTGCTTTCTTTCTTATCAACACTCTTTCCAAATTATCTATTCTCGCTATCTCAAAACTACCATTTATCGGCCACGGATGGTCTTGTTGCTTTCTGGTTTGCCTACGCCAAGTCTCACAGAATATTATCGCTCCCACACCATACTTTACATACATCTCATACGCCGGCGTTCCCCCAGGTGGTGCAATTTGGCCATCTTCCAAATATTGTCTAGCACAGCGGAAAAACCCTGCTAGGGTGGACAATACCCCAGGCATATTTCAACCTTCCCCCTGGTTAATCAACCTTACCTAGGGCGTTTGATTTTGCAAAGTCATCTCTCAACCAATATCAGGATTATTTTGAATCGGGGAATGACTCACCTGATAAATCAATTTGTCCTCCAGGACACAATTCGTCTGTATACTGACGCAACCAATGACGTCGTGTCTGCGTTTCTTGGCTTCCGCCTCGTTTCTGGACCCTCGCCTCCTTGTTCTCTAGCCAGATATGTCGATCAGGGATCAGGTGTGTGCAGATCTGCAAAGGAATTTTTTATCACTTCTACAGGGCGCCCCGAACACCTCTTGTTCCCGTCTCTATCGTCCCATCCTCATCGTTCTCCGCCTTTACTCAATTACAACGTACACGATGGAACAAGTGGGGGAGGGTCCCTATTCGGGCACCATCTTGAAAGGGGCCCCTAGGGGTCCCTCACGTACATGGAAACAAGGCAAGTCACCACACGCGATAGATACACCAGACACGAGGTTGTATTCCCAAATCTAGGGTTTATTGCAAAGCAAATAGTCTCGGTTGGCCAACTCGGTCTCACGCCCTGCGATGTGTATCTCTAGACCTCGAGGGACGCAAGAGAGCGAATTACGTACATCAGTTACATATATACAAAATGCATATCATACAATCAGCTGTGACATGTTTAACACTCCCCTTTACTGGGTTTCTTTTAACTCGGTTTGATGATGGATACTTTCGACGAATATGACACCTTCAAATATCTATTCTAGTAACAATATGCAACTTTGCAAGTGCGGAGACATCTTTTCCTTGTTGAACAGAACACAGTGCTTCTGTTCTTGGAAGCAAGCTACATACGGGGGAAGAGTCACATTTCAGACCTTGCTATCTATGAGTTGCTATTCGTGTCCTGGGAGCCGACACGCTCTACAGGGCTTGGTAAAGGGGGGCCGTAAGAAGAGCATAATTCAAGCCTTTAGCTGCTTTATTCTAACATATTCTACCACATAACAATACTGGCTGGCAGCTGTGAAATGATTAAATGCCCTGCGGCTCTGCTTCAAGGCTACATTCGGGAGGGAGCTGGGCATTCCTTCCCGGCGCTGCCTAGGTTGTGTTTCAACAAACTCTTATTAGCCTTGCGGCCCTGCGGCCTTGTCCTTTCACGTTCAGACAACAATGTTAAGAGTCGAGCAGTGTAAGCAGAAAATGTGCTGCGAAGCAATTTGAACAGAAAGCAATGAGCAATCTTAGAAAACAAAATGGCGATCCTTGTTACATCAAAATGGCTGTTCATTGGTAAACTCGGAAACCTGTATTTCTATTGTTTCGTGCATGAGACGGTAGGCCTTCGGCCACCAAAATACGTTTGCCGTCAATCATGAGAGGTATCAATTTTTCTAGACTGACAATTGGAGCCTCTCTCATTTTCCTAGTAACACCACACACAGACTGGAAACTCTGCCTCACATTATTTGTCTCTACCAACCAGTGGGTTCTACTTCCAGGGTCATGAAGTGGAGGTTCTACATCAGTATGTTTGGCTCTACTAACCAGCAAATCCACACAACAACCTCTACATAGTAGTGCATTCTTCAACACGCTTTACACCAAAATTGGATACAGTGGCGGTTTTGCATCATGTGTTTTAAATCTATCAACCAGCAGTGCCAATCTCTGAGAGCTAGTACTGCGCTTATAAACTAGAGGTTCTGGCGCAATTTATTTACATCCACCTGCAAGTGGATACTGTGATGAATCGTGAGAATTTGCCCGTTCAACCCAGACAGG
Source organism: Ambystoma mexicanum (assembly GCF_040938575.1). Lineage (NCBI taxonomy): Eukaryota > Metazoa > Chordata > Amphibia > Caudata > Ambystomatidae > Ambystoma > Ambystoma mexicanum. The sequence goes on along the minus strand of NC_090924.1, from coordinate 560,138,965 downwards.
AGCCTCCCCCTTTGAGGCTAGGGAGGTGAGCTTGCTAAGCAAGACCCTCCCTAGAGGTCTGGGCAAGTGGGGCCTGACTGGGACTCCCCTATTGGGGACAAGAACTCCCATTCTGCAATGGAAATCCCATTAGAAACCACCTTGTAAATTCATATGGATATTGGAAATACTTTGGCTTTTCCTGTAAAGACTACATTCAACAAAGCTCCTCCTTTGCCTTTATTGGCTTCAGGTAATGTTGAATATCAACTGAATACCATCCACAAGGAAGACGGACACAATTCTTGCTGTTACAATGAAATCTATAAAGAAAGCGCAATGTGTGAATGGAGGGGAGGAGACTCCCACGAAGGTAGAAGAACAACTGCTATGCAGAGGTGAGCCTCTGTAGGAATGCCTCATGGTGATGTGGAGCCACGTCGAGCCTTGGAGTCAGGGGTGGCATGTGTGGAGAGAGACCCACTAGATGGAGGCCGGGTGCCTTAACTGAGCAAGAGGTTCCAGCCAGGGAACAAGAATTGATAGAAAGACAACTGTCTTCTCTGGTTGCCTGACCACTGATGAACAGTGTTGGGTCTGGTCCCTGCAATGGATTCTGAGATCAGAGACTGGGGAGGAGCTCTGTCCAACAAGTGCCTGTTCAGGTGGATGCAACAGCATCCAGAACGTACTAAAACTGCCATAGGCATGAAAAAGATTGGGAAGATGTTACGAACATTGATGTCACAGCTGTGAGAGCCACCAAAATAATTAGAGTTTAAGCACAGTTATCAGGCACATGGCCCCAGGAATACAGTGGGAAAACATTACAAACATTGCAAGTCAGGGCTGGAAGAGCTGCTAAGAGTATAATGGTTTAAGTAAGTTTACCGGTCACATGGGCACACGCAAACAAAGCACAACACATTCTGAACATTGCATATCACAGCTGGAAGAGCCACAAAGAGTGGGAGAATTTAAGAAAGCTTATCAGGAACACAGGCCCCTGAAAACTGAGTGAAAGAGATTGAACATTGTTTGCCCAGCCATAGCCGATCAGACTAGTGAATATTGCAAATTGTAAGATTGAGGCATTCACGAGAGGACCACAGGAGTGTGGGGGGATTCTGATACCCAAAGCTGGTAAACTGAGAGTTGTCTTGTGTAGTGATCCTGAAGGGATATGAACATTTGAAATAGAATCTGAGACATGTACTAAGAAGGTGGGAGAATCAGAGGTGTCTTGCTCAGTAACTGTGAAGGGATGCGTACAACTGAAAATAAGCCTGATAAGATTAAAAGAAGAAACTGTTTTTTCCTTTACCAAAGCGTAACATAAAACCCATTACAAAAGATAATTATAATTTCTTTAAAAAACTCTATCAGAAGATTCTGAGGACTCTGAAGATTGTCAGAAATATACTGTTGCACACTACAGAACTTTGTGACTCTGAGGAAATCTACCACTGGGTGGGCCAAGCAGAAGCCCACACTGAGGCTGTTGTGCTAGCCTCACGTTTTCCTTTAGTTAGGTGTTTCCAAAATTGGTAGGGCCAGTTAGTGATTATGTTTTGGACAGAAGACTTTTACTTTAGAATTGATGTGCACCCTTAGTTTTTGCTTTGATGGGTAGGGACATCCCTCATAGCGATATGGCTAGTTAGGCATTTTTTGATTGAATCCATAGACCATGTCAATAACTTTTTCTGAATCCTTCTGGTTCACCACAATCCTCCCACTATCCACTACATGTTACATTAATGACATCATCAGCCTCGCTAAAGCGAAGATTGCATCCATGGCTGTGCCTCAATATATTTGGCTCTTCCAACCAGAAGAGCCAAATGCGAGTACTGGTAGCTTGCTAATAAACTTGAGGCTGTGCCTCAATTTATCTGACTCTAGAGCAAAGGAAGTTATGATTCTCCATGTCATCCACCATTAGCTTATCATCCACCTCATTCATCATTGTGCTGTCTCACCTGCTCTGCTCAATTGCATCATGCCTTGAATTCTGCCACAACTAACAGGGGGCGTTGTTGCTAGTGGTATTTAAGTGTCCCTGCTAGTAAATGGTGCCATTGGGTTTGTTTGTGCTCGGCTAGTCACGAGGGGTCAGAGAGACGCCTGCGCTGGACATATTCAGTTGTGTGTGTGTCTTTTGGCAAGCTGGAGTGTCATCTGACACTCAATTGCAGCGATGGTCACTGCTGCATTAGGGCACTGCACAATATGCATCTGAAGCGAGTGATGTTTGCTCCTTGAAAGTATCATTGTGCTACAGTGGGGTGAGTAGGGAAAAGCAAAACGATGTTTGGAGGAATTTCTTAATTAGTTTTGAAAGTGAGTAAGAGTACAAAGGGAAATTAGAGAAGGAGCCAAAGGAACACACACACAGACAGGCAGATGTGGAAAAATGGGGATCAGGAAACATAGCAATTAACAAGCAAGCACTTTCAAAACACCCCCAAACTTTCCTAAATTCACCAGAAGCACTCATCTCCTCAAAACCAATAATATGTGTGCCTGTCCTGTACACTTCCTACAGCTATAACAAAACCCATACACAAAGCAAGCTGCGCTATTTAAAGGCCCTCAAATGTTTGAAATGCTGAGAGCCAGTGATTGGCTAGTTGAACTCTCCCCCTCCAGTCTCTGGCCATGCAAGGAGACTAATTGCAGGATTCATCCGTGTAGAAATCCTGTGGGGATACCATGGCACAGGTCAAAGCAACCTTGACACCTCCACGGAAAAGTATGAAATAGGACACATCTGCACATTTAGTTAGCTATTTAGCAGTACTAAGAGATGAGTTGGGTGATGAAGGGTTTGCTTGATTAGGTTAGCAATCTCATTTTGTAATTACCTATGTTATTATTTTGAAACAAGAGATCACAGTCAACCACTTGAGATATACATTAGTGATGTGTGTGCTCTCGTTATCAGTTTATACTCTGTCCGGTGTCACCCATAGACGTCAGTGCCCAGTCACAAAAGCTAATGTAGCAGGCTTTAAAGAGCCCATAACAGTCCATGCTTGTTTTATATTTTAAGCCAGGTTTTGATTCTGCAGATGTAAAACGTAAATTGTCTCTAAAACAATAGAGTATCTATTTTAGGCAGACCAATGGTTAATTTGGGGTCCTTTGCTACCTCTGACAGCATTGCCTTTTCATATTGTCCTTCCTTCCGACAAGTGAGGCACATTTGAAATAAGGACAGTACAGGGAGTATCAAAGTGCATCCGTATGTGAATCACGCATGCGCTCAGATCAGCTCCCAGGCACACATGTAAATCATACTGTTTCACAAAAATGCATCTGTTCTATGCATTTGCATGCGTCTGTCGCAGATAAACCTTTGTGAATCAGCATGGTTCAGATTGTGATCTTGCAGTGAACATGCTTGTACAATGTGCTGATGATGTCTCACAGAAAAAAATGTATTTTGATATGACATATTTTATGGAAATAGAAATTGTGTAATAACGTATAATGTTATTCATAAGATTGCTGCAGGTGATTATATTAATATGTTGAATATGTTTATATTATTATGTTGAAAGATGCCTGGTCCCAATCCTAGCATTTTCTTTTCTTCTCACGTGTAATGACATGTTCTCTTAAACTATAAACAGTTCCTGGCCTTGTAATACAGACATAGAAAGAGACATTATGGGGCCAATTCATAGAATTCGGCGCACAAGTGGCGCACGCGGCTGGCGCACAGTGTGCACGTGCGGTAGTCTGCGCCAGCCGCGTGCGCCGAAACACATTTCCGCGCACAGCGTATTCATGGATTCCAGCCACCAAAACCAGCCGTGGCGCACAGTGGCGCAGCGACCTTGCAGCAGCGCCAGTTACGCCCCCAAGAACGCCTTCCGCGCAGGGAAAAGCCATCAAAATCCCCAATCCAGCGCAAAGGGCTGCGCTAACCCTGTACCAGCACGGCAAGCGGGCTACGTGTATTCCAGGGGTTCGCGGGAAGTTTCACACGCGATTTCAGCAGGGTACGTGTATTTCAGGGGTGCGCGGGAAGTTCCACACGCGAATAGCCTTGCCGCGTGTATTTCAGGGGTTCGCGGGAAGTTTCACACGCGATTTCAGCAGGGTACGTGTATTTCAGGGGTGCGCGGGAAGTTCCACACGCGAATAGCCTGGGCGTGTGTATTTCAGGGGTGCGCGGGAAGTTCCACACGCGAATAGCCTGGGCGCGTGTATTTCAGGGGTGCGCGGGAAGTTCCACACGCGAATAGCCTGGACGCGTGTATTTCAGGGGTTCGCGGGAAGTTTCACACGCGATTTCAGCAGGGTACGTGTATTTCAGGGGTGCGCGGGAAGTTCCACACGCGAATAGCCTGGGCGCGTGTATTTCAGGGGTGCGCGGGAAGTTCCACACGCGAATAGCCTGGGCGCGTGTATTTCAGGGGTGCGCGGGAAGTTCCACACGCGAATAGCCTGGGCGCGTGTATTTCAGGGGTGCGCGGGAAGTTCCACACGCGAATAGCCTGGGCGCGTGTATTTCAGGGGTGCGCGGGAAGTTCCACACGCGAATAGCCTGCGCGCGTGTATTGCAGGGTTGCGCGGCAAGTTCCACACGCGAATAGCCTGGGCGCGTGTATTTCAGGGGTTCGCGGGAAGTTTCACACGCGATTTCAGCAGGGTACGTGTATTTCAGGGGTGCGCGGGAAGTTCCACACGCGAATAGCCTGGGCGCGTGTATTTCAGGGGTGCGCGGGAAGTTCCACACGCGAATAGCCTGGGCGCGTGTATTTAAGGGGTGCGTGGGAAGTTCCACACGCGAATAGCCTGCGCGCGTGTATTGCAGGGGTTCGCGGGAAGTTCCACACGCGAATAGCCTGGGCGCGTGTATTTCAGGGGTTCGCGGGAAGTTTCACACGCGATTTCAGCAGGGTACGTGTGTTTCGGGGTGCGTGGGTAGTTCCACACGCGATTGGCCGGGGTACGTGTGTTCCGGGGTCCCGTGAACTTTCACACGCGATTGGTTGGGATCCACGTGTGTACTGTCATCACGTGCAATGAGGGATACTCCCTCGCACGTCACGTCACAGACGCGCTCACGCGCTGAGGGCCTTTGGTCCAATGAAAATGCGTATGCGTGCAGACGCGCTTACGCGCTAAGGGCCTTTCCTCGAATTACACGCTGACGTGCAGAATTTTCACGTGCCAAATCACTCTGTATCAAGCTGGCCACGCGTAAGCACACGGAAGACCACGCTCCTGCCCAGAAGGCCGAACTACTGCCCCCCAGAGCCCCGAGCACGCTCCCACCTGCCATCTGCTGCTGCCTGACTGCCTGCTGCCCACGTGCCCTGCCATTTGCTGCCTGCACATCAGCCAGGGGTGCTGTTGGTGTGACCACCCCTGCTGGAACCAAAGACTCCCGACTGGGATTCCATCGCTCCACAGCCCAGCCCCAGGACCCAGTTGCCCACCCACTCCTGCCTCTGGGGTTGTCATGTCGGGGCAAACTCCATCTGTGACCACTGACAACCCCCGGCCAGAGAGGCAGAGGGGCACCAGCTTCAGTGCCACCGAAGTTGGTGTCCTGGTGGAGCAAGTCCTGGGGCAGTATGATGCCCTCTTCGGAAGTTGCCGCGCCGACAAGGAAGGACGGACTCGGATCTGGACTGACATCGTGACTGCCATCAACGCGGAGGGGGTGGCAGTCCGCGACTTCCAACATGTCAAGAAGCGCTGGGAGGACTTCAGGTCCAGGACCCTGACCAAGGCCCGGCGCCTCTTGAAGGCAGCGGATGCCAAGGGGCGCCGGGGCCACTTGTCGGAAGAACAGATGAGGGTCCTGGAACACATATCCCCAGCGCTCCACGTCCAGGTCCTTGAGAGGCAGACCCGTCTGGAGTCGAGCGGTGAGTGTACATGCATCCTGATTGTGAGCAGTGCGTGTGGTGATTGTTCAGTAGTGTGCAGGTTGCACATCTGTTTGTATGGGGTCGAGTATGGGTGCGCGTGTACAGGGCCGTGGGGCTGACACATGCGAGGGCTGTAATGTGTGAGACATGGATGGTGCCTGTGTGTGTGGGCTTGCATGCCAAATGCAGTTGTGTGGGCACACAAGTTTGTATGAATGTGCATGTGAGTAGACATGTCCGTGATGTCACGCATGTATGTTGTTTTCAGCTGATTGTATCAGCGCTGTGTACATGTGCATGTGTGTGTATTTGACAAGGGTGCAACAGTGATGCAACATGGATGCATGTGACAGCGGTATGTGGAAGCCTGATGGGCAGATGTGACATGGATGCCCGTCTGAACACTGCGACACTTAGCAGAGGTGTACACATGCATGCAAGTGTGGTGGTGTGTGTACATGTGTGGTGCACTTCCTATGTTGCATGTGATGTCTGGCTCACCTTTGGCTGCTGATGCTGTTGTATGTGTATGGATGGTGCTGGCAGTTGCAACATGGCTGTGGTATGGCTCGTGTGTGCAAGTTGTAATGACATGTGTGTTGGGGATTGTGATGACATGTCAGAGGTTTGCCAATGCCACTCATGTACAACTGTCATGTGTGTATGTGTACATTGTACAGTGCCCTGATGCCTGTGTTTTGTTTCTCCCTGTCTGCAGCGTCAACTGATGAAGAGGGCGGAGAAGGTGCTGTGGAGCACAGCGGCGGGGATCCCACCGCCAGCCGGAGACGCAAGGCCCGGCTCCCCTCCCAGGTTGTCATCTCGTCGGGGAGTGAGGAGTCCGGTGCCGCGTCCCAGGCCGCAGCTGCCGGGGGGAGGTCCAAGAGGCGGAGGTTGCAGTTGGACTCCTCGGCAGCAGAAGGGGCAGCTGGGACCCCACAGGGCCCAACGGGGGAAGATGGCACAGAGTCATCCAGGTTGGTGGGGGGTTTGGTGGAGGAGGAGGCCGTGCAAGCACCGGAGACAGGGTCTGGGGGTGGGGATCCCACTGGTGCTAGTGGTGCAGTGCAGGACCAGGGACAGGAGGCAGCACAGGCCGCCGCGGAGGTGCCTGTGTGCAATCCTGTCCCTGATCCTGTCCCTGCATCATCTTGCACCAGCAGGGATGCCCATGTCCAGACCAGTTTTCAGGCAGGGGATGAGCTGACGTCAACTGGCCTTCCTCTGCCTGCGGACGTGGCTATCCAGGCCCGGGTTGAGCCTGTCCTGGCTGGAGTGGCGTTGCGTCAACGGGCCATGCGAGGTGACCTGCAGTCTTTTCATGAAGAGACTGCAGGTCATCTCGAATGGCTCGTTGACCACGTCAGCCTGCTGGGACAGGTCACCCAGGCCGGATTCCTCCGTCTGATGGGGCTTGCCACGACCCCCTCCTCAGCTGGACCCCCTACGCGCCAGTCGTCCTCTGTGCCATCTTCCCACCCATCAGTCACCTGGGTGCCCTGTGGAGCTGCCTCTGACGCTGCGGCCAGGCTGGTGGAGGAGGCATCCCTGCCACAGTCGGGAGTCGGACGTCCAGCAGGGGTGGCCACGTCAACGACTGCACCCCAGCCGGCGGAGGATGTGCAGGCAGCAGGAGGCAGTGCAGGGGCAGAGGCACAGCAGCAGCAGCACCATGGTGGGAGCCATGAAGGCTCGGGGCCTTCGACATCGGAGGGGCAGGCATCGGCCGGAGGGCAGGAGGACCCAGGACAAAAAGTGTCTTCCGTGTGGCAGCGGTTGGGCCACGCCATAGATGCGGAGCGGCAGCGGGCGGAAGAGGCACGGCTCTCAATGGTCAGGGCGGAGAACTCCATGCAGAGGGCCCTGAGGCGGGTCGAGTGCCTCGAGGCAATCCGCAGGGCTTTGGAGGTGGACACGTCGACGGCCCTGCGGACCCTCGGGGCCATGGAGGAGGACCGCCTCCGGGACATTGAGGAGGAGTTCGATGATGCCCTGGCCCGGCACATCCAGAAGTGAGCCGTGGAACTAGCCCGCTGCCCTTGTACATAGTTATGTAGGTAGTGTTAAGTTTCATTTTTGTTTTTATTTCATTTGGACCTTTTGGACATTGGCCACATTTTTGTATATAGTTTTTTTTATTAGTTAGTGTAGTTAGTTAGGTTTCCTTTATTTTGTTGGGATGATGGACCCTGGCTTCTTGCATTGTACATAGTTGTGGACTTGTACATACTTTCTTTTTTGACATTATCCATGGATCAATGGCTTATAATTTATTTTTCACATTGGATTTTGTTTGGTGGACATTGACTTTGTACTACATTACTTTGGATTTCTATATTCTTTAATTTTTTTCTTTTTTTGAACGGACATGCTTCTTTTCATTTTTTTCCATTCACATTTCTGTTTCTTCATTTTTGTTTCTATTCATCTTTCCTTTAATACATTATTTATTTGTTGCACTTCAATGTGTGGTGTCTCATTGTTTTCATGCATTTCATGTTATGTGTTTAGAGAATCACTGACACCCATTGGGTGTATGTGAGGGACATGCGTTTGTTTTGGAACTTGCAATTGGTGTTCTATGATGTAATTGCAGAATATGAGTGGGTGGATGCAATACTCGGGTGGGTGTTTTGCATTTGGGGGCTGACCATAGAGACCAGGGATCTGGACTGTGATGACATGTTGGGTGGGGAACATGAGTTGGAGTTGGGGGGTTGGGGGTGGTGGGAGACATGGGTGGGGGCCTGGTGGAGGGTTCCCCTGGATGCTGGGGGGTGGGGGTGCAGGGGGACATGTGCGGGGGCCTGGTGGAGGGTGCCCCTGCACTGCTGGGGGGTGGGGGTGGTGGGAGACATGTGTGGGGGTCTGGTGGAGGGTGCCCCTGGATGCTGGGGGGTGAGGGTGCAGGGGGACATGTGTGGGGGCCTGGTGGAGGGTGCCCCTGGATGCTAGGGGGTGGGGGTGCAGGGGGACATGAGTGGGGGCCTGTTTGAGGCTGCCCCTGCACTGGTGGGGGGTGGGGGTGGGGGGAGACATGGGTGGGGGCCTGCTGGAGGCTGCCCCTGGTGGCTGGGGGTGCAGGGGGACATGCGTTGGTGGGCAGTAGTGCTAGTTGATATGTGGGTTGGCTGGTGGGCATGGCCATGGTGGATGGGGTGCCTGCAGGACATGTGCTGGGTAGGCCCCTGTGGTGTGAGCCACCTGCAGGGGCCGTGGAGGGTGTAGAGGGTACACCTGGGAGGACCCACACGTGCAAGTCGTGTGGAACTTCCCGCGCACCCCTGGAATCCACGTACCCGGCCAAGTCGCGTGTGGAACTTCCCGCGCACCCCTGGAATCCACGTACCCGGCCAAATCGCGTGTGGAACTTCCCGCGCACCCCTGGAATCCACGTACCCGGCCAAGTCGCGTGTGGAACTTCCCGCGCACCCCCGAAATACACGTACCCGCCCAAATCGCATGTGGAACTTCCCGCGCACCCCTGGAATCCACGTACCCGGCCAAATCGCGTGTGGAACTTCCCGCGCACCCCCGTAATACACGTACCCCGCTCAATCGCGTGTGTAACTTCCCGCGCACCCCCAGAATACACGTACCCCGCTCAATCGCGTGTGTAACTTCCCGCGCACCCCCGGAATACACGTACCCCGCTCAATCGCGTGTGGAACTTCCCGCGCACCCCTGGAATCCACGTACCCGGCCAAATCGCGTGTGGAACTTCCCGCGCACCCCCGTAATACACGTACCCCGCTCATTCGCGTGTGTAACTTCCCGCGCACCCCCGGAATACACGTACCCCGCTCAATCGCGTGTGTCACTTCCCGCACACACCCGGAATACACGTACCCCGCTCAATCGCGTATTTTACTTCCCGCGGCGCCACTTTTTTGATGCGCTGGGACTCTACCGCCTGCCTTCGTGTGGCGGACGTGTTTCAGCTTGTGCGCGGCTTTGGCTGTGCGTGGGTTTGCCCTATTCCATTCCATGAATACGTGTGGTTCGTGTGCGTGTGGGCGTTACCTCTGCTTCCGTGCAGTGCATCCCCAGTTACGCCCTTATTTTCGCGTGTTGTTCCCCATTCCGCGCGTTACGCCCCATGTCCCGCCCACTTTCTGCTGTGTGCGCTGAGGTTGTGCGCTTTCACTGTGCGCGTCGCGCACCGTCGCGCACGCCTTTCGCGATGTTGCAGTGACTTGTGCGCCATGCACGGGTTTGGCGCACATCCCGCGGTGGACACGCGCAGGGACTTCCATGAATCGCACGCGTGCGCGTGCGCCTGTTTTTTTCCGCTTGCGCATGCTTGCGCATGCTTGCGCCTAGATTTTCGGCGCACGTTGGTTCCATGAATCGGCCCCTATATATTTTCTCTAATGTTTGGCCAGGATCATTTAACTTAGGTACAAATGTCGCAATAATTTGTTTTTTAGGACATTCATTCCCCAGTTTTAGATAGTAAGAGGACATCCCATGATTGTCATAATATGTTTTTAATCCTATGAAACAGGTGTGTCAATACTTCCTTGGGCTGAAGAGGAGCAACATGAGAGAAAAGGGTGGTGAGTTTTCAGTGGTTTTTTGAGTTTTCAGTAGTTATCTATTGAACGGATGTCAAGGTTCAAAGAGTTCCATAACCTAAATGCCTGAAAAGCAGATTCCATTGGTTGTCTTATTGAATCTACACCTGACCAGCTTCATAGTGAGTGTAGATCAGGAGTCTTGCATGAAGTCCTGAATTTGGCCTTTTGCTTAACCAGTAGCCAGTGCAAATAGCAGAGCACTGGTGAGGTGTGCTCTAATCTGTCAATGTTCTGGAGCAGAAGTGCTGCAAAATTCTGGTAAATTGGCAATATTAAAGCAGATACTCTGGCAGAACAAGTGAGTGGTGTGCTTACGCCAGTGTTGCACTTTTCCCATAACATTCATATAAAACATCACATATGAAATTCATTTTGATGAAAAGTCCCTACAAGGGGTTGTATTCATAATGTTGGTAACAAGATGTCAGGAATGATCGGGAGACCATTCATGAACTGCTTAATCCATTAAAGAATGTACTCATCTAAATAAAACATCATATTGGAGTGCTGTTGTTAATCTACGAACCTAATCATACATAAGAATAGGCAATGGCTGCAGCATGCACCATAAAAGTACAAAATGTTTAATATTGTAATTTTGGATACTAAAATAATGAATGCTACCTTATCATAGTTTTGAGTAATGTTAAGCACGCAATAAATAGCTAACAATCAAAGACTTACTACACACTTGTGCTAGTACGAACAATACATAGGAAAACCCACAATGTACACAAATCTGAGGCCTATACACGGAAACAAAAGTAAGGAAGAAAGAAACAGCATCAGTAGAATATGTCAATGACATTAAAGTACATCTTCATGTATACAAATGAATTGTGTGTTTTGAGGCCTACTTATTGCCCCATGTACGTGCAGCATGAGCTGAGACCAAACCCTGAGGAAATTACTTTAAGAACATACAACCAGGTTAACGTCTAGTATGTAGCACCTTTTCAATTTTTATATTCTGATTGTCAGTGAGCAAAACCACCTGGCCAAGATATGTTAGCGAAAAAAAACAAGTGGGCCAGATATGTGATGTCATCAGTGATGTCATCAATGGCATGTGTGATGTCATTTTTGATATCAAGGGTGTTAGTCTTAGCAGTGCATGGAGCGGCGTGAGTTATGGTTGCTTAGCTTACCATAACTGGTGAATTTCTGGGGTTTTTCGGTTTTACTTGTAACCATAACGTCCTTTTCACAAAGTTTTTTCAGTGAATTTTATGGGTTTTTACCAGTGCATGCTAATTTCCTACAACTTACTAATATCATACCAACCCCAATATACCAACATGTTTGTCCAATATGCAAGGTTTCACCTTAAAGCTCTGCCATTGTCCACCTTCTAGCATCATTTTTAACACTTTTATAGCCACGTTTTGCAACTTCTTGCACTGTTTTTGCATTTGTTGACATCTGCAAACATCTGACGTGATCGCAGACTTTCCGGACAGAGTCAAGAGAGTATGCGCTCGTGTGCAGTATGATGACATGCACGCGAATGTGTCCACACTTTGCGATCATGTCCTTGCTTCGCAGACAGTTCGGAACTACAATTCCGGGTAGTCTAGGAACTTTCAAGCTCAAAATGTACCCTTGCACAGCTCCTACACCTATTTTTACTCATTATCCATTGACAATCTAGTACAGAACACACACTTGGAAGTATATTAGCAAAACTCATATTTATCTTAAAAATGGCATCGGCTATTGCCATGCCTCCTCCCAAGAGCCACCACACCATCACAAGATGGAGTACCTACACAACAAAAAAAGCACAGTACTGCAAAAGACGAAGAGAGAATCATGGGTGTGGCAGTTATTTACCACTTTTGGGAATATACCAAAGGCTATAGCTGCCAAATTTAAATGCACTGGGTGCAACGTTGTACTCAGTCATGGTCTACCTGGACAGTAGTCCTATGGGACCACCTCCATGCACCGACACAACAAATCAAACCACTGCAATCCTCGCAGACAGGTTGTTCCTTTCTTAGCAAACAGTAGGCTGTCTTCCTCCACTTCATCTTCCTCAACCAATGCTGTAACCACACAGCCTACTTCTGTGGGACACAAAATCCCTCCAGCTACCTTGCAAGCAATATAAGAGGATGTTGATCCATATCCTTTTGATGACAACAGTCCTCTGTAAATACTGCAACACACCACTCTGAAGGGGGAGCAATTTCAAAGTGCTTTTAAAGCTGTAAACAAGGAGCAAGTAAAATTACTGCCCCCTACCTTAGATGTAACACACGCGCAACATCTTCCCCTGTCCACTTGTCCCTTTATATTAGTAGTCGGTGCCTGTTCCCTCATTTCCCTGCCCACCTTACTATCTGATCTCTCCTTTAAAAAAAAAAAAAAGACGGTTCCTTTAGAAACCACCTTTCATAGTTAAAAATTAGAACAAAAAATAATCTTAGAGTCTCCATCTACTTTTCATTTCTCAATAACGTAGATAGACTCAATACGATTCTCAAACATTTTCATTAGCATTTTGTGTTATGCTAATAACAATAATGTCGCGTTCATCCCACATTCCAGGGGCTGGAATGGGCAATAAAGGCCCAGCAGCCCAAGTCATTGGCCCAAGGTAAGCGAGGGCAGATAACAAGGGCTCTGAGCCGTTGTCCCCCTTTCAAACCCCTGCAAGGGAAGATGAAGGCTATTAGCACACCAGGTTGCCAAAACGGTAAGCCGGGATGCTAAAAAAAGGATTTTCCTTCCTACAGTGGGACGCGCATAGCGTCCTGCTAGAGGAAGGAAAATCCTTTTCCAAGAGGGCCACCATGGAAAGGGAAGGCGGGGCTCTGTACAGAGAGTCTCTTCTTTTTCCATGGTGGCCTGCAAGAGGCACGTTCTTAGCCACCTCATTGGCTGGCTCGCCCTCCCAGACTCCTAATTGTATACTAGAGACAAATAAAAAAAAGGACGAAAGCAATTTTCTGTCCCAAATACTTTTCTTTAGCATACAATAGGGACCAAAATTGATGAACCTTTATAACTATCCACAGCACTCTTTCCAGGTCCAGGTCATGGATCATTAAAAGACCCAAATGGCATGTGCACACCATCACACAGGACAGCCCTTCTACCCTTTTTAATTGGATATTTGTAATGCTCCCTAAATGCCTGCTTTCAAACTGTCACACATCAATCCACCAATCACTTCAAAAACTGTACATATAACACTATGACCATACTAAGCTACCACACACTAAGTGCCACTTAACAATCTTCTACAAATCGTTTGAATCTGAATTTCCCTTACAAAGAAATTGTACATATTTCTGCTATAAATGCACATAGGCTTTGTGCAGGAAGAGACTTGTATTAATGAAAGGGGGAGTAGGGATGGACAAGCGCTGATGTCAATGATTCATCTCCCCTTCTCCATTTGGAGAAACATTTCACAAGCAGATAGTTAAAGAAATACAAGGCTCTAGCAGAGGAGTATGTAGGGACAGAAAGCTGAAAATAGTGTGGTCTACCAAGAAGTATTCAAATAATCATGAACGTTTGATTAAGTGGGGCACTTATATGCACTAATGTACAGGTTACACCATACTAATATGGCGGCCAGTGTGAATGGCCCTGAAAGTGAGAAGGGACAACCTTTTTTGTCGTGACAACCATATATAAACACAGCGGTATCCGTGCGGCGGCGTATTATCTTGCACTGCCTATGCGAGGACCGCATTACTCTGAGTAGGAAGGTAAATTTAACGATGAGTACGGGGACAGGTAGAGGGGACATTTTAGTATGTCCACGTTCCCCAGTAAGAGCATGATCTCTGATCTGATGTGTTCAATCTAGCATTATTTGTGGTTTGTAAATCTACTTGTGCAAGGGACTGTGTTTGGATCACTTGGGGACATTTATCTAATTGACTAGTCTTAGGTATAATGCGTGCGTGTGTACGAGGCCGTATTTTGCTGGACTGTTAGCACATGAATTACGTATCACCCAGGATTTTAATCATGGGGGGATTATTGAAATGGAGGAATACATATATGAACACTTCTACCACCGGGGATGAAGGGGTATATGAAAATTGGAATGGCCATGCTCAAAATGGTTTACTTTTACATGTAGTAGAATCGCACAGAAGCTTGGAAACTATACGTGTGTTTTTTAGAAAAAAAGCATTTTTTCGTTTTAGATATTATCCCGGGACTCATTTGAATGCATATTGGGTAAGGAGCATTATTTTAAACATATAAAGACCTTGGGATGTATATATTCAGGATTACTTCATTATTCAACTAGGCAATTGCTTCAGTGATGCCTTAGATTAGGAATTAACACGGATCATCAGATTCCTATTATTACATATAATATTTTTTTGTTGCTATGTGCCACCTCCAATATGTTTAAGTTATAATTTCTGTCAGCTGCAACATGTTCTAGTTACAATCTCTGCTAATTTGAAAGCATTCATAATGTAAGCATAATGATTTTGATTAATGAATCTAGGACAATCATTGGTTAATGATGAACTTAACTTGCCAATGGGGCATCTAATGACTATAATGTATGGAATGGAAGGTCATTTACTTATATATGTTTATTTTTATTTTTTCATTTCTCTGTGTTCTTTGTGATTTGTTCTTTTGATTTATGTTGAAACCCTACCACTCCACCCCTCGCCCCCATCCTAATTCTGTGGTGTTTATTTTCAATTGGTTGTATTTATTTTATTTGAATACATACTTGAAATGTGATCAGAATATGGACATGATTTATTTGCCCAAATTGTTTTGTTTTGAAAAAGGCTCTTGAGTAGCAGAAACACGTGTTAATAACTAGAGGGCACATCATTTACACAACCTTTGTGTTTTGTTGATCCAAATAAAATATAAACTACTTGAAATCAAAATTGGATCTTGTGTCTGGCGCAGTCAATGTGTGGTGAATTACTTTTTTTCTTTAGTAACCAAGGAGGCCCGGGTTCTGGTTCCTCCACCAATCACCTCACCGACACAAAACTTCCCAATGGATTAAAAATAGGGTTGCCAAAAGAAGAAGTTGTACTCCGAAACTACCCCAAAAACAGAATTTACTTATGTTTAAAAAGTTGGAGCCTGTTTTTAATGTGTTTGCAACTCCATAACATAGTTGCTAGTACAATTTCGAACAGGAGGTGAAAAATATATTCTACATTTTGGGCCTCATTACACGGACGGCGGTAAGGGTTAACGGTCACCGTTAATTGTACCGGTGACCGTTAACCCTTACCGCCTTACTACGAGGTCCCTTTGCGGGTTGGAGACTTTAATGCCTGCTTTTTGCAGGCGTTAAAAACCAACCCGCAAAGGGACCAGGGAGCTAATTACGGTACCGCAATTTGCGGTGCCGTAATTAGCACCTTCCCCATTCCCATTATGCCCTATGGGGTAAAAATGGGAATGGGAAAGGGCAATGGGGAAGGGGGAATTACCGCACCACCAACCTTGGAATAGGGCGGTAATTCCCCTTTCCTCCAAGGCGGTGCCGGTATTTTACCGGCATGGACCAAGGTGCTAATAGCCGTCCATGTAATGAGGCCCTTTGTCTGAATCTGGGGTCTTCAGAATACATTTATAAAGAGTGATATTCTGATGCACTAATTTGTGTGGACCTTTCATCATATCTTCCTCCTTTTCCTGTAGGAAAGAGTAGAGCAAAAGAATGTGCTACTACACTTTTTTCCCATACGCTCATTGGGAATACTTTGACTTGAAGCATTTGATGTTTCAAATGCATCTTCAATGGTGTCTTTGAAGTGTAGTGGGTGAATTGTATACTGGTCTAAAATGTTGGCTGCAGTAACAGGATCTACACATTCAAATTGACCAGTTGCTGGTGAAACTTGAATTGTTTGGATGGTTTCTCTTAAGTGTTCCTCAATGTTCATATCTTTGTAGTATTCATTGTTTTCTTTCAGATATTGTAGGACTTGTCTAACTTTGTTTAACTCGACTAGTTGTCGCCAAAATATTTTATCTTTTGTTAGTACACCATTAACGAGTCTCCCGCAGAACTCTCTGTGTTTGGACCCCTGTAAGGAGCTGCTGCTACTGTGCCTTTAACTCCTGCACCAGCCTACAAAAACTACGTGCAAGCGCGGAGTGCAGCGCGGAGTTCGGAGACGAGTTCAGTCTCCCGCAGACCTCTCTGTGTTTGGTCCCCCATGAGGAGATGCTGCTACTGTGCCTTTAACTCCTGGACCAGCCTACAAAAACTACGTGCAAGCGCGGAGCACAGCGCGGAGTTCAGAGATGAGTTCAGTCTCCCGCAGAACTCTCTGTGTTTGGACCCCTGTGAGGAGCTGATGCTACTGTGCCTTTAACTCCTGGACCAGCCTACAAAAACTATGTGCAAGCGCAGAGCGCGGCGCGGAGTTCGGAGACGAGTTCAGTCTCCCGCAGTCCGCCGCACGTCCGCGAGCGCCGACTGCACGCCTGCACGTCAGGGCGCCTCAGCTAACAGCCTGAATTGCTGTTGCTAAGCTGCGCAAAATGGTGACTGTGACGACGAAGGAGGGCGCCCAGACTCGGCATAAATCATTGCTATCCCGAAGGAAGCTGCCTCAGAGACTATCTAAGGAGGTAAGCCTGGTCGACTTGTCGTTCCAAATGACTCAGTTGTTTTTATTGACAAAACAGACAGAACGGGTAACTTGGAGGCTGCTAGTTGTCTGTTGAGGGGCATAGTGCCTTAGCTAGCCTCCTTGTCCTAGACAGCCCTGGGTCCCCCTTTCATGAGGGATACACACACTGGAAAGGATTGCAGTTTAATTCACCAACATGTGTGTTCAGGAAGCTCTGAAAGTCGCCCAGTTGACCCAGTTGACCTGGATACTGTATTTTCACCTTCGGTGTACATTGATGCCAGTGAGGTCGCCTTAATTTCCCCCTTTGAATTAACTGATTCTGAACCCTTGGCTATCAACGTTCCAAACGTCCTATCTCAGACAAAAGTGCTGTTGCTTCCCCCCCCGGTTGAAAACTGATGCCTTGGAGTGCAGCCTGCATCCTCTTCTCCAATGCCTTCTAATGCAAAAAAAAACACAACGGTGCCACTATCAGCGGATGGCACAAAGAAGGCCGGCAGTCTTAAATCGCTTCACGAAACAGAATCTGGGGGGGGAAGGGTATCGATTCTTTGCCGACTCTAAGTGCTGTAGAAAAGTCCTCTGCTGAAGAAAAAGACTCAAGCCTCATGGCTCCACCTGAAACAGATGCAACAAATGCCTTATATACCCTGCCGCCCCAAAAAGTGGCAGGATACTTCCAAAAGTATGACATCGATTGATATTGCATCTACCGAACTGTCAGGGCAGGAAGCGAGGTTGGCTGCAAGGTTGAAGACCGACTTTTTGGTAACCTATGAACGTCTAAATGACAGTTTTCAGCACAATCAAACGGCACACACAAACAGAAAGGAAGTTGCCGATCTCAACTTATTAGGGAACTTACCTTGTAATTTATCAAATAGA
Source organism: Ambystoma mexicanum (assembly GCF_040938575.1). NCBI lineage: Eukaryota > Metazoa > Chordata > Amphibia > Caudata > Ambystomatidae > Ambystoma > Ambystoma mexicanum. Next base: position 560,121,022 of record NC_090924.1, on the reverse strand, counting down.
TCTGAGGGATCGATGTCAGTCTTGAACAACTCCACACATCAAAGACCTTATGGAAATTTGGAGTCTTCAGGCACCAAGGACGTAGAGACGAGGGCTGTAATGAGTAATTCGAAGTTGTCCGGCTTGCCAAAGGAAAAGAGTGCCCCCACCCGAGTGAAACAGGTGGCTGTAGAAGAAGAAAGACTTGAACATCCTTCGAAAAGCTCCCCATCCAAGTCAGCCGGAATTCAAATTCATAATAATGTTTTGGCTGCAACATCGATTGCCTTACTGCCATTTATGAAACTGTATGAATCTCTGCATGATGCCGTGCGTGACCAGACGTCTCTTTTGGCTGCTGTAAACGCAAAGATCTCAACGCTTGAATCATTTTCGCAAGCTATCGTTCATAGACTCGATAGCGAAGCCGAGACATCCCAAAAATGGCAAAGCAGATTATGCGATCTTGCTCGGCAGGCAAATGGAGACAAATCGTCCGTAACTGACGCAGTAATTGAGTGCACAAAATGGATGCGTCATAACATTCCAACAAAAATAGGAATGGGAAGCGGAGGGTTTGATGAAGTGCCCAGGAAAATACCAGGGCCAGAAGTAGCAACTGGAAAGCCTGGCCCTGTCCTAAAATCCTCCCTTGTGCCTACAGGATCAAGCGGGCATAGTACGGTCCTAGTGTGTCCAGTTGATGGGCAAACGGAAACCGTAAAGAATGTCCTTGTAGTACAGGACAGGGGCATGAAGACAAGTGAAGCAAATAAGAGCCGAATGCCTCGTGATCAGAACACCTCCTTGCTCCAGCAGGAAGCACCCGACCATACCAGCAATGGCTCTGAGCCGGCAGCAACGCTGGAGACGGAGCAAACACTTGGGGGTCGGCCACTAGTGCAAGGGACGGCAAAAGTTGTCTCAGGCAATCTAACAGAGATACTTTCGTTTGCGATATTCAGCAAGCACACAACGACAGAGAAAATGAATGAAAACCAACCCCTGAAAAAAAAGAGTGGTGAAAAAAAAATCAGCGACATGCTCGAACCAGAGGCAAGTAGCCAAACGTGCTCGGATAATGGGCAGCAAAAAATTCATACGGAATCTTTCAATGCCACCTCATCCGTCTATGTTTCCCCATTCTGTAAAGTCAACGGAGGCTCCAAGTAATTCCAAAAACAAAGCTGAAACATTGATGGTACCTCATCACTGCCTAAAGAGAGCAAGGGCAGGTTCAGAGTGCAACGACGACGAAACATCTGAGCCATCCATTAACTTATGTGAATTCTCAACATACTCGATTGATGATGAAGAGGCAAATGCAGTTGCTGTTTCCACGGAGGAAGTTCTATCAGGTGTCTTGGGAAAGGCCAATGACTCTCAGCCCCGGTTGGATGTTCCAAGAGTGATTCCATCACAAGTAAGCGATACAGCAATAAAAAAAAACAAAAAAAAACTAAAGATGTTCCTACCTCTGCCCACAGATAAGGAAAAAAATGACCTGATTAGTAAAGTGCCAGTTGATTCTGCTCAGCGAAATGCCATATGTGGCAAATTAAATCCGAAATTAACAAGAGCGCAAGCCAAAAAACAGGACAGAGGTATCAAAATGAAGACCATAAAATCAAATGCCTCAACTGACAAAGGTCCATGGAAAATACAAATCAAAAATGCTTTGCCAGAGCAAAAAGAGGTAAATCTGAACCGACGGAACGTATTAAAACTTTTACTGTGCATCCCAACACTGCGTGCTACCAAATCAGATGATATAGCGGTAGTCGAGTACATGTCCGAGGACCACCTGGATTGAACACTAAGGTTAGCCGTAAAGGATGCTGCTGGTGACTTTTTGTTCTTCGGTTTTGAAGTACTGAGTGCTGATGACCACGATGAAGAATGTACATCGTCCCCGTTTGTAGAACAAACAGAGAATGAAAAACGAAGAGAAGATCTGTGAGATCAGATGAGGATAAAGCGCTCTCCAGTCCTAAAGGCTGACAGTCAGCCTGGTCAATAGCTCAGCGTAGATCGCTCGGATGGCAATAATCAGTTATTATCATGGAACACCCGAGGCATTTTCCCACCTTTTTGATGGAAAATGGAAATTAGCGGACCAAATTTCTATAATATGTTTACAAGAAACTTGGCTGCGTGAATGTCCGATGTGTGATGGCTACACAGTTCTTCTCAACCCGGCTGGAAAGAATGTATTCGGCCGCCCCTTCTCTGGTTTGATAACAATGATAAAAAACAGTGATGAATGGATAATTCCTATCGACCAAGAATCCAAAGATGTTTGTACCAGTAACGACAATTCAAAACTCTAGGACCACAAATCCTTGTTGCCATGTGATAATGATAGTCAACATTTATTGGAACCCTGCAATGATTTCACAATCAACATTCATTGCAGTGGTTGTGTCTGCAGTTGACGAATGCTTACTATCATATAATGAGCCTATAATTTTAATATGTGGGGACTTCAACTATGCCCGGGTGAACAGGCCAGCAATAAAAAGCATAACATCTGGTTTAAGGAGGAATGTTGAGATACAGGACCGTGGTGTACGTTGGGCCAAGGAGATGGCCCTTAGAGATTGCTCAATGCTGAATGGTTGTACACGAGGAGATATCCCCCCAAGTTTTACCTGGAAGTGAGGCAATTCCATGAAGACACTTGACTACATCTGGGTATCCAGGAACTTGTTACCTCAAGTAACTGCCCTCAAAGTTACAAAAACAGAAAAGAGCGACCACAATGCCCTGATGTTGTACTGGCTGAAAACTCCAAAAAAAGCTTCGCTAAAATACTCAGAGAGGATCACCATAAACAATGGAGCAAACAGATTACGCATGAATGCACCTCAATTGGCTATGTTGAAAACTAGCTTCGCCAATGAAAACTCAAATACCTCGAGGATAAACTATACACTGTTACTACATCAATTCATAGTAAGGAGCAATACCAAAATGGGGAACAATGTTGAAGCAAAACACATTTTTAATCCAATAATAAAACGAGAAAAGCAAAAACTTCGGGGCGATATAAGGCTCCTAAAAAAAAGATATCTCCCGTAGTGACAGCAAGCAAATCCAAAAACAAAGACAGCGCTACCGAAATTGGGTGAAATCATTTAATTTGAGTCGGGTACAGGACCAATTCGAACATATGCTTAAACTAATTCTGCAAAAAGACAGCAGACATATATGGGAGATCATCAATACTGGTACCGTCAAACACACTTACTCAATGTCAAATGGAGTAAATGGGGCAAGCTGGGTGGAGCACTTTACGAATATATTTGACGACTTCAACTGCATTGAGGTCTCTCCTTTATCTCTAACTGATGGAAGATGGAATGTGGCAGACGCAGCTGAAGATATTGAACGAGCGATTCAGAAGTTAAAGTCCTCAAGGGCAGCCGGCCCTGATGGCATAACAAATGTCATGTTGAAAACTCACATCTCGGAATGGGCCAATTTGATGAGTATCCTTTTTGAAAGAATTGCACTGGAAAGAAAACTGCCTGAATCCTGGTCTAAGGCAGTAGTCGTACCGATATTTAAAAAGGGTAATCGGGATGATCCCAACAACTATCGCCCGATTGCCCTTTTGGATACTATCGGAAAGGTATTTGGTTTGTTTCTCCAGAAGCGACTTGCACGTTGGGCAGAAGAGGTCTCAGCAACTGACCAACGACAAACCGGTTTTACAAAAGGAGTGGGGGTTGAGCATAACCTAGTCCTTCTGAATTGCCTAAAACTGGATACGCTGAGGTGGAAAAGAAAACTGTACATCGCATTTATTGACTTCACGGTTGGAAGTGTCCAAGCGAGTTGCTGTCACCACTGATTGCATTACACTCTAAGACATCCATCAGAGTTTGGCTAAATGAGCAAGGCGAATTATCTGACGAGATTCCTACAAAACGAGGAGTGAAGCAAGGTTGCCCCTTGGCAGCCCAATTATTCAAGCTTTTCATTTCCGACCTGCCACTATCATTGAACAATCTAAGGGTCTTCCCCCCATTAGTAACTGGCAAAAGATAAGCTGGGCTATCTATGCCGATGATATCGTTCTTATGGACTCCACACCAATTGGATTACAGCAACTGCTGAATGCGCTACAATATTACTGTATGCAAAATGACCTACGAATCAATATCAAAAAGTCAAAAATTGTCGTGGTTGGTCAAAGCAAACTAAAGAGATCAAGCAAATTTGCCTGGAAGATAAACGTTGAACCTCTCGAGACAACAGAGAGTATCAGATACTTAGGTGTTATGTTTAATACCTCAATACGAGAGTGGGACTGGTCACAAGACTTGGTGGCCCGTATGAAAATGTTTGCACTGCAAGGGGCAAAACTGCATGCAGCATATGGAAAATTTACCTTGAAGCCAGTCCTGACATTCTACCTGCAAAAAGTAGTTCCTGCGATAACCTTTGGATGCGAAACTAGCTGGAACATCCCACAAGATCTGTGGGACAAGCTTGAAGGGAAATTCTGGCGCAAAGTCTTGAGATTACCAAATAGCTCACCAATGGCAGCGGTGCGCTACGAGTTATGTATTGAGTCCCTCTACGGATCTGTTCTGTGGAAATCAATTTCCATCTTAAGGAAAATGCGGCTGGAGACACTTGTAAAACCATACGAAATCTTACAATCTGCACCAGAGCACCCATCTGCCATTTTATTGAAGGAGTGGGAGAAAAAACTACGTCTCTTATTAGACAATGCCGACGTCTCTTTTGAGACAGTACTACTACGACCTCAAGTTGCAAAAAAGAAAATCCGACTATAAAATTGGATAAGAAATGAAGAACGCCGAAACAAACTGGCATCCTCTTTGGACCTTGGAAACGCTTTAAACAAACTTGACGCAATCCCCAAATACTTGGAGAAATTTCCATCATGCTATCATCGGAACATGTTCCTGCGACTCCGACTCAACCTATATAAAACAAGGGAAATACAGCTGCTGAGGCGCGATCCGCTTGTACAGACGGATCGATGTCGGTTTTGCAAGCATGGGTCAGAATCTGTGAAGCATCTAATTCTGGATTGCGAAGCAATCTCAGCACAGTGTAGTCTACATCTAGCACGCTTCGCACCCTTGTCGGGAAACATGGACGCATGGTGGTGTTACCTAATTGCAGGATCCAACACTCAGTTGACTTGTGCAATAATAAACTTTATGGACGCTCTGAAGTTAAACAACATGGAGTGACATTTTTTGAACTCATTTAATGAAGGAAGGATTTTAGAATTGGAATTGGAAATGTAACAAAAAGTTTTTCTTTCTTTTGAATTAAACTAATGTTACAATAAAAAAAACAAAAAAAAAAAATAACTAGTACAATCAAAGATCGATCTATTGGTCGTTGGACTCTTAGAGTCTCTAAATTTTCTTTCAGATCCAATGGTAAATAGACAACTTTGACATGGATGCCCTTTAGCAACTCGGATGGAGGTAATTTGGCTGATTTTGGTTGAAGGCATATTATAGCTTGAAATAGGTGTAGTGTTGGGATTATAATGTTCTCATACAAGTTACGTTGTTGGAGAGCTTTATGAAGTGGGAATATTTTTAGTTATTAGTGATAGCACATGATGGCATTTGGCTATTGTTAAGCTTTGTGTTGCAGCATGTGCAAACTATTGAGTCAGTTATTTTGTATTTAGTTTCTGCTGTTAGATATAAAGCTAATTGGAACCGTTGGGATTCCTAATTGTCCTCTGTTTTGTAAGCTATATGTACTATTTTTGTGCTTGGTCTGGTAATTCAGCATATGTGTTTTGAAATTTAGCTATTTCTCTTTTCTGTATGTGGTTCTTAAAAGGTTGGTGTTTGTGAGGTTTTCGGTAATGTTTTCTAAAGTTACTCAATTTTTAAATTCAGTTCCAAAGGATTTACTTTTGACATGCCCTATTTCTTGAAGCAGTTCTTTGTCTCTTACATGTACCAGAATGTGATATAAATGTTGTAGTTCTTGAGCAGGACTTTTCCATAGTATAGTCTATACACAATGGGCCTCATTACACAGACGGCGGTAAGGGTTAACGGTCACCGTTAATGGTAACGGTGACCGTTAACCCTTACCGCCGTACTACGAGGTCCCTTTGCGGGTTGGGGAATTTAACGCCTGCTTTTAGCAGGCATTAAAAACCCAACCCGCAAAGGGACCTTGATGCTAATTACGGCACCGCAAATTTGCGGTACCGTAATTAGCACCTTCCCCATTCCCATTATGCCCTATGGGGCAAAAATGGGAATGGGGAAGGGCAATGGTGGAAGGGGGAATTACCGTCCCACCAACCTTGGAGTAGGGCGGTAATTCCCCTTTCCGCCAAGGCGGTGCCGGTAATTTACTGGCATGGACCAAGGTCCTAATAGCACCTTGGTCCACCGCCTACCGTGTAATGAGGCCCAATATTCCGTATAGCAGAATGGTGTGTTGCTAACATTTTGATGTGGTGAAAGGTGCTTTTTCAAGCAGTTTGTGAGCACTGGACAAGAGTCCATGTTTTGTCTGTTAGTTTCACATAGTGATTGAGGAATTGTCTTAAAGATATAAAGGATTGTTGGTGTATGTTCCAAATTGAGCTGCATATCCATTTGTACACTGGGCAGTTTGTTTGGGCAAAGGGAGTATTTGGCTGAAAGTGTGTTGGGGATGTTTTTTCTATAAGGGTTTCTTTTTCCATAATGGTGTCTCCTACCATTTCATACCCTCAACCATTAATGTCTATGGCAATTGTTTTTTGTTGTCCTTGTTTATAAGCCTCTTCATTGAAAAAGGGTTCTGTGCTGCTTATGTGAATCCATTCATCTTCACAGAAGTTTGAAAATGTATCTATATCGACATTGTGCATGTTTATAAGTACTTTCTGTAATGTATGGATTAATTTAGTTAGTGGTTTCATTCTGTTTAAAATGAATGTTAACAATGTTCTCTTTAGTAGAAATGTGCTGTCAATTACAGCTTCGAGGATTATTCTCCTGCTGTAGTATTTAAGGGTAGATCATGATTTTTCAGCTGTTTTTATAAGATTGTGAAGAACACTACGGTGGAACATATTTTGTAAAATTATTTTTGGGATTGCTTAACCGTGACTACGTTACCATTTTTAGTTGTGGCTGGTTTATTTTTCTTGAGTGAGTTTAGTGTTTTAATGCTTTCTATATTTTGTTTTAAAGGTGGATTACTATATGTTTTGTCTAGAAAAGCAGATTCCTAGGACACATCAGTAAGGTTTGTCAGGAAAGATGTATTCTATGTACATGTTAGGATGACACAGTGAACCACTGGCTCCCATCACCCAGGCTAGACTTCTCCAACTGTTCACTCATGGAAACTTCACAACAGCATTGACACCCAAACAGGCTCTCAGACACACCAACATTCTCTCAGGATCATCAAGCACCTGCATTCACTCCAAGCACCATACAACACATCACCCTCCTATACACTCAAACACAAAACCACGAAAGGAAACACACAAGGGACACATTAACACAGCATCTTTTTATATGAGAGGTGCAACTCATAAAAGGAGGAGAGCGTCCACCCAATATGCTCTGTATCCATACTGGGAAGGTGGCCCCCCTTTCTACACTTGCTGGGCTTCCCCGCAGCACTCCACTAACATGGCAAAAACTTGGCACACCCCTATCAACTCCGGTGGATGCGAACGTGCATGACCACTAACTGTGTACGGATTCACTTCACTAACTCCCACTTAAATCACGGAAGGGATGACCCCTCTTAATTTACCTTATGGAACACACCATAATTCCCAACCGCTCATCATTTGGAAGGCATGACCCTCCTACCTGGTGGGACACACTATTCCCATCCACAAATACTACGGAAGGCATGACCCTCCTACCTGGTGGGATACACTATTGCCATCCGCACACACTTTGTTAAAGGGAAATTATGGTTAAGTTCCACTACTCATCAATGACATTTGTGATTTCATCTTTGATGTCCTGGGTGTTAGTCTTAGCAGTGCACAGTGGTGGCACGCATTATGGTTGCTTAGCATACCATAACTGGCAAATTGCACAGGTTTTTCAGTTTTACTTGGAACAATAACGTCTCTTTAACAAGGTTTTTTTCACTGAATTTCATAGGTTTTTAATAGCACAACTTAACCATAACATCGCTTTAACAACATTTTTTTACTGAATTTCATAGGTTTTTAGTAGTGCAACTTAACCATAACGTTCCTGTAACAAAGTTTTTTCGCTGAATACAGATATAGATAATATAAAATTGATAAATGTTTACTAGGATTACCCTAGTTTATATACATATAACATAGAACATACTGAACCCCCTATCTGCGCTAGTGGTTCTGATGTCTGCGGACCATGCGCATGTCCGCGGACAGACGTTGTCAACAGCAACATTATCCAAAAACTCAGGGGTTATCTTAAATTGTTGTATCATGCAATAAAAACACTGAACATGTATAAAATAAATATGCCTCCAACAGAATTACCTCGCAGAAACTGCACAGCAAAAATCAACAACACACCTACGCAGCAGTAACAGCAAAACTTAGCAAGAAACTAGTGAGTATACTACATGTATTGTATATATTTACAAACTTTCTATATTAGGTACACTAAAAGTAATATTTATTTTTTTTACACAGAAATGTCTAGTACTTTGGAATGGATGGAAGAAATATTTCCTCCGGATGAAATGAGTGAAAACATTGATACTAATGGTAGACACTACAGTTCTCTATATAAACTAATTAATTAATAACCATTACTTTATGTGTACTTAACTATTTTTTAACAGAGCATACAGACATTAAAAATACAGAAACAGAGACCTTAGAAAATCATCTGCAGCGAATGTAGCAAAGAAGTGATCTATTAATGTCAAATTACATTATTTTAAAACACTTTGTGGAGGACCACATACAAGAAAAAATTAAATATTAATATCCCACATGTACCTGTACCCCTTCTTCATGTCCCAGCCAACCATCCCCAAAAACTCCCTAGCAAGAAAAACGTTATGATGCGATTTCAAGCCCTTCCTCCCCTTCCATCCATCATGTACAAACCCCTGATTCCCCCGTATTTGTATCAGTTTCTGATTCCCCCTCTCTTTCATAATGTATACTTTTATGCAATAATAAAATATTGAGTGTGTTGGTACTATATTCCTCTGTGTCTTATTTTTTTTAAAAAGGCAGTTAGGGTGCGTGTGGACAGTGCGTGTGTCCGGGATGTCCATCCTTAACCAAAATGGGGCTGTCCTAAGGAGACTATACCTGTTCATACTGTTTGCTATCAAAATGGAGGTGTCCTTAGGACATACAAGATGCCCGCCTGTCTGCAATTAACCAAAATGGGGTATCCTAAGGACACTATACCTGTTTGCACAGTCCTCAATCAAAATAAAAGTGTCCTTAGAACACACAAGATGTCCGCCTGTCCATAATTAACCAACATGGGGGTGTCCTAAGGACACTGTACCTGTTTGAGCTGTCCGTAGTCCAAATGGGGGTGTCCGAAGAACATTAAAGACGTCTGCATGTTCGTAACTATGCAAAGTAAAGTGTCCTAAAAACATCCCCCTGTTTGCATTGTCTGCAACCAGAATGAATATGTCCGTAGAACACATAGCCTGTCCGTCTGTCTGCAAAGATGTGATGCACATTAATTGGGTTCAAGGACCTGAACACTGTCTGTAGAACACCCACGCACATGTGTATCACACCCTTGGGCCCTATGAACATTGTGCCTGTCTGCAACTGTCCGCGCATGTGTGTCACACTTTTAATAAGTTCAGGGATTGGCACACTGTCCGTAGAACACCCGCACACATGCATAGACCTGACCCCACACATTTGGTGTCCTATGGACAGCTGTCCCATTCGCAAATATGTCTGCGACATCATCATGTGACCCCACTCGCACCAGGCCTATTGCGTGTAAAACTCCCTGTGCACCCCTCAGAATACACGTACCCCGCTCGTGCCAGGCCTATCGCGTGTAAAACTCCCCCGCGCACCCCTCGGAATTCACGTACCTGGCTCGCACCAGGTAAATTGCGTTGAAAAAGTCCCCCCTGTGGTGTGGGCTGCCTGCGAGTGGGGTATGTGTATTTGGGGGTAGGTGGGGAGTTCACACGCGATAGGCCCTGTGCGAGCGGGGTACATGTATTTGGGGGGTACGCAGGGAGTTGCACATGCGATAGGCCCTGTGCGAGCGGGGTATGTGTATTTGGGGGGTATGCGGGGAAGTTCACATGCAATAGGCCTTGGGCAAACGCGGTACGTGTATTTCGGGGTGCACGGGAAGTTTCACAAATGATACTCCTGGCGAGAGTGGGGTACGTGTATTTGGGGTGTATGCAGGGAGTTTCACACACGATTTGGCATTGTGGGCCCTCCCGGGTGTGCGGTTTCCCCCATCCCCATGCCCTGCAGGCAGCCCACACCACAGGAGACTACCCTACAACCCTCACCATGCCCTGCAGGCAGCCCACATGACACCATGCACTTGTGAGCACACTCGTGAGCCCCGACTCATGTCTTCCACCGATCCTCCCACCCCAAGTGACGGGCACCTGCCAGCAGGCCCCGACTCATGTCCACCTGCACCCCCACCCACCCAGCAGTGACGGGCACCTGCCAGCAGGCCCCGACTCATGTCCCCCCACCCGACACATCATCACACTCCAGACCCATGGGCCTTATGGCCACCCGAATCCCACCCCAGGCCACCCCAGTCCAACACCCCACATTGAATTTCCAAAGTCATGATAGAAAGTACATAACCAGCATGCCCATGAATACATGTCCCTCAGACCTAGACAATGGTGACACATGACTGTGAAAAACAACATTGTGACATGCACACAACAAATGATAGAAGACCACCCAAGTAAAGCATAGAAAAAAGTGTATTGAAGAATCAACGAAATGAATAAAACAAAATCGCACAATAATGAAAAGAAATAATCCAAGTCCGAAACTCCAAAATTGATAAAAAATAAATAAATGCTGCAACCAATAAAATGGCTCCTATGGGTCTGTCCATAAAGAAAAATCACAGCTCAAAAAAAGCAAAGTATTCCACCATGGGTCCAAGAACATGAAATCCACATCGAAAACTATTTACAAAAGAACATCCAAGGGTCCATGAGCCCAACAATCCAAAGGAAACCTACAAAAAACCCTACCTAATAAATAACTATATACAAAAAGGTGGAGCATAGTCCATGCGCCCCAAATGAAAGAAAAATAGAAAGGAAACCTCACACAAATGAACTATATACAATGGCGGCGGGCAAGTCCTATGGCTCACTTGTTGATTTCCCGGGCCAGGGCATCATCAAACTCCCTGAGGTCTCGCAGGGATAAAGCCATGTCCACCTCCAACTACCTGTGAATTTCTTTGAGGCACTCAGGCCGCCTCAACGCCCTGCGCATGGAGTTCGCCGCCCTGACCATAGTGAGCCGTGCCTCTTCCGCCCGCCGCCGCTCTGCATCTATTTGCCGGCCCAACCGCTGCCACATAGAAGACACTCCCAATCCAGGGTCCTCCTGCCCTCCGACCGTTGCCTGCCCCTCTGATGTTGATGGCCCAGAGACATCATTGCTCCCACCTTGAGCCTGCTGCTGCCGTGCATGTGCCCTGCCTATTGATGCCTGCACGTCCTCCTCCTGCTGGGGTCCACTTGTTGGGGTGGCCACCCCTGCTGGACCTCCGACTCCTGACTGTGGCAAGGATGTGTCCTCCACCAGCTTGGCCGCTGGGTCAAGGGCAGCTCCACAGGGTGGCCAGGTGATACATGGCCAGGAAGATGGCACAGAGGATGACTGGCGCATGGGGGGTTCAGTTGAGGAGGGGGTCGGTAGAAGGTCCAGCACACGGAGGAACTCAGCACAGGTGATCCCTCCTAGTCGGTCGACGTGGTCAATGAGGCATCTGAAATAACGTGCAGCGTCCTCACGAGAACCCTGCACGTTATCCCGGATGCCAAGTTGACGCAACACCACGCCAGCCAGGACAGGTTCAACAATGTCCCGGATCGCCACATCCGCAGGGAGAGGAAGGCCAGTTGTTGTTAGCAGATCCCCTCGCTGAAAACAGGTCTGGACGAAGGCATCCCTGCTGGTGCCGGATGATGCAGTCACAGGATCGGGGACAGGATTACACACAGGCACCTCCGCGGCCACCTGTCCCTGGACTGCACCACTAGCACCAGTGGAATCCCCCCTCCAAACCCCGTGTGAGAACCTTCCACAGCCTCTTCCTCAACCAAACCCCCCACCGACCTGTATGACTCTGTGCCATCTTCCTCCATAGGCCCCTGTGGGGTCTCAGCTGCCCCTTCTGCTGCCGAGGAGTCCAACACTGACCTCCGCCTCTTGGACCTACCCTCGGCAGCTGCAGCCATGGACGCGGCACCAGACTCCTCACTCCCCGACGAGATGACAACATGTGAGCGGAGCTGGGCCTTGTGTCTCCAGCTGGCGGTGGGATCCCTGCCGCTGTGCTCCACAGCACCGTCTCTTCCCTCTTCATCAGTTGACGGTGCAGATAGGGAGAGACAGAACACAGGCATCAGGGCACTGTACAATGGTCTGATACACACATGACAGTTGCACATAAGTTGCAGTGTCAAACTTCACACATGGCATCACACCCCCCAACACACATATCATTTGAACCCACACATTCACAGGAATGTTGCAGCAGGCAGCACCATCCATAAACATACAACAGCATGAGCATCCGAAGGTTAGCCTGACATCACATGCGACACGGGGAGTGCCAAACACATGCACACATGCCACCAGACATACATGCATCTGTACATCTCCACCACCTGTCGCAGTGAAATCATCAGCATCCATGTCACATCTGCCAATCAGCATCCTACATGTCTGTGTCACATGCATCCATGGTGTATTACAGTGGCACACATGTCAAATACACACACACGCACATGTACATTGTGCACATACATGAAGGTGGAACCAGCATCCATGTGTCACACCACAACCATGCCACAGTACATACACAGAAATCTAAACATGTGTGCACCCACTCATGCATTTGAACACATACACAATTGATGTGCCTCACACATGACTGGACTTACATGCAGCAGGTTCATGTCCCTGTACATACTAATCCATACATTGGCCTTTCAAGACTTATGTCCAACCTGCATACTCCTGGCACATCTCAACATGCACAGCATCCAATCAGTATGCATGTACACTTACCGCTCGACTCCAGATGGGTCTGCCTCTGAAGGACCTGGAGGTGGAGCGCTGGGCTTATACGTTCCAGGACCCTCATTTGGTTGTCGGTAAGGTGGACCCGGCACCCCTCAGCATCCGCTGCCTTCAAGATGTGCCGGGCCTTGCGGAGGGTCCTGGACCTGAAGTCCTCCTGGCGCTCCGGACGTGTTGCATGTCGCAGGCTGCCACCCCCTCCACGTTGATGGAAGCCACAATTTCCTTCTAGATCCTCTTCCGTCCTTCATTGTTGGCACGTGAACTTCCAAAGAGGGCATCATAATGCCCCAGGACTTGCTCCACCAGGATGCCAACTTCGAGGTTGCCACTGGTGCCAGATGGTGTTGTGTCAGACATGGCAACCCCCGAAGCAGGTGTGGGTGGGCAACTGTGTCCGGGGGCTGGGCAGTGGAGCGATGGAATACCAGTCGGGAGTCTTCTGTTCCAGCAGGGGTGGTCACAGCAACTGGACCCCTGCAGATGGCTGACGTGCAGGCACCAAATAGCAGGGCATGTGGCCAGCAGACAGGCAGGCAGCAGCAGATGTCAGTTAAGAGCATGCTCGGGGATCTGGGGGGCAGGAAAATGGCCTTCTGGGTAGGAGCGTGGTCTTACATGTGTTGTTGCGTGGCTAGCTTGATACGGAGTGATTTGGCACATGAAAAAACTGCACGTCAGAATGTAATTCGAGGAAAGGCCCTTAGTGCGTAAGCGCGTATGTGATGTGATACGCGCGGGTGTTTCCATCAGCACGTACGCGTGTTAATATGTGTAATCCGAGGAAAGGGCCTAAGCGCGTAAGAGAAGTGAGGCGCACAGGAGTTTCCCTCAGCACGGGTTAAAGGTGAGCGGGGCCAGCAGTTCGCTGTACGAGCCTTTCGTGGAGACCAACGTGTGTGTTGCTACTTCGTGTTGTTTCGCGCGCCATCACAACTTCACAGCAGATCAAGAACGTATCTCTTCTTTTGGCGGGGTATTGGCTACGCGTGTTTTTCATTATCACGCTAGTCTGATGGTGAGTCGTGCACACTATTTTTCCCACTGCGGGTGCCCATGTGTATCGCGTACCAATTTTCGAGGTCCCACGCATATGTGTTTTTCGTGTCCCTGGGTGCCACTGCGTACTTCAGGAGGTTAATTCCACACACGTGGGCTACCGGGGGTTACGTGCATGGTTTTACTGCAGTTTTGGGGTGCCTGAGCATTGCGTGACCCGTCTCTTTATCACCGGGGTCACATACAGCCTTGCAGGTGCAGTGGTGCTGTTAACATCTTGTATCCCAACCCCTTCACCCCAATTGCCCTGGACAATTGTTGTGCACACCTCCCATTGGCACATACTACATCTGTGCCGGCACTACTACATCTGCGCCATGTCTGGGAGGCCACGAAAGGTGAGGGGCGCCTCACCTGGGCATACTCCATGCGGTGGGCATGGTCAGGGACGTGCCTGGGGTGACCAGGGAGTAGGGGGACTCCCAGGTATCCAGGATGGCTGCAGAGGGGGAAGAGGCAGGGGTGCGCCACTTCGGCACGATGTTGTGCCACGTGTTGGTGCAGTCAAGCCACCACCCCCTGCGGCTCTGGGAGATGCAGTTCTTGAATTTGGCACTGGCGCCCATGTGACCCGGCAGTCGGTTTCATCGACTGCCACTGGCCCAAGGGTAGTGGTAGCTGCACGTGGAGCTGTGGACACCACCACCCAGGCTCAGGGTCTGCCAGTGCAGGCTGCGTTGGCACCTGAAGTGTCCCTGGAAGATTTCCAGGAGGTCAGGAGGCACACTGTATGTGGATGCAGGGCTGCCCTGACTGAGGCACGTGTCCCTGGGGCAGTAATGTCATCTGCTGCCCCGACCAGCGGGTGTTGGCAAGTGCATGGGCAGATGCAGCCGACACCACCCTGGTTGTGAGTCTACCATCCAGGACAGTGGTGGTCAATGACCCTGGCACAGTGGATGTTGCTGCGCAGGGTCCATTCCAAGGCACCCAGCAGCCACTGACACAAGTCAGGGCTTCCATCCTTGTTCCACCTGCCACTCCCTCAGTTCAATCCACCAGTGCCACATCCCTTACTGATCAGGGCGGCATCTGCTAGCACCAGCGTCCGGACCACTGCCCAAGAGGAGGAAGGTTGCACCTGCAGTAGAGGCTGGTACCCCAGACACAGCTCCGGCCTCAGGCACGGCGAGGAAGAAGCTTTTCTGCGTGCAGGAACTGGACTTCCTTGTGGACTACAACCGTGATATGCTAGTCGGCCGAATTGTCAAACTACGACTGCCCATCGTATGTCCCACAGGAAGCAAGTTGCGGATTGTGTTAGTGCATTCGACCATGAGGTGCGCACAGCTCAAGAGTGCAAAAAGCGTTGGGATGACCTCAAACACAGTTCTAGGGCGAAGCATTGCCTCTAATTACAACATGACTCTGGTGACTGGTAGTGGGCCACCACCTGAGGAGAAAGACCTCACTCCGCATGAGTCAGTCGTTGCAGGGTTCATACTGGCAGGAATGGTTGAAGGAGTGGGAGAGATGCTGGACTTTGATGCCCCGTCCAGTGAGTGCTGTTGCGTGTTTGTCGAGCCCATGTGTGGTTTGCTTGTGTGATGTGTTGTGCTTGACTGTCACTACATGTAATGTGTACATGGTTCTCATGTGCAAGTCATGCAATGCTGCACTGATGCGTACCTGCTCTGCAGGATGCTGGACATGTAGAGCAGACAGGGACTGTCCTCATCGCCACACTTTCACCCTACTCACATGCAACTCACCCGGCTGCCCCTCTGGTCCATGTTCCAGCTCACTGGCCCTTCTACATGTAGCCTGGGGTGTCTTTCCTCTCAGCACTGGGACTATGTAATTGCATGACTGACGTGCATGTGTCTTCTGCATGCATGCGGGTACTCCACGTAGGCATGCTCCCTTGCCCCTCAACCCCCATGCACCCCAATTTCAACATGGCACTGGTGTGCATCATGTTGGCATACTGCAATGGATGTTCATGGCTCCTGTGAACATGCAAACTTCCACCAGCCAAACTTCCAGACACATACAGTGGGGTACATCCTCTGTCCTTCATGCAGGGTGTCTCACTTGGACTGTGCAGATGGCAGATGCTCCGCAGGGACATGAGTGCCCATTCATGCTCCCTGTGCATTTCATGCATGCCCCTATGTGTCCTTGACTGGATGATCATTGTAGTAAGTGTCCAGGATGACCTACATTTCATGGCATTTGATCATCCATTCCATGCCCAATATGGCTCAGTCCTGCATCACACACATATTTAGGGGGTGACAGTCTGTGTGGGGCACAGGCCTCCCCCTGTTTCAAGACCCCTAACTCTGTTCAACTGGTGTAGTGGCTTCTGCACACATGGGTGTACTACTGAGGGTTCATCATGTGTCCTGCTTACTGTCCCTTCATCATCTGCTGTGTTGTCAGTTGACTGAGATGATGCAATTAACGCTAGTGAACAATACAATACACAATACAAAGGTCTCTGGTCACCCTTTTGCTGCCATACAATGCCTCCCTGCATTTTCACTTAGGGGGGTGTGGGGTTTGCTTGTAGCCATGCAACCCATTGCATGCACATTGCACGTGATGCCTGAATTTGCCCTTGCACTGCCTTCACATTTATTGATATAGATCATAATGTACTTGTTCATGTAGATAGTGGGTAACGTACACGTGTTCTGCACTGCATCAACCCACTTCTGAGCCGTGTTTCACCATTCTACATGCCTACTCACCAATGCAATGTCAAAGTCACCTGGCATGTATGGCCAGTTTTTCATCCCTTATCTGTCATGAATGCGACGGACAGAGGTGCATCCTGTGACACATGTACTGAGTATTGGAACTCCCTAGTGGTTGTTCAGATGACTTGATTGGTCAATCTGCGGCCTATACCAACTGGCTTAGGGCACTGATTGGATGTAGCCTGCCAATCGGGTTATAATGACTGTGGAGCTTCCTTCACGTGTGTATGTGTGCACTTCCAGATACATCAAAGCAAGCAGCATTTTAGCTGCTTGCTTTTGTGTATTGGATGCTGGTCATGTTCACAATACAGGTGTATGGGGAAATGGGTGCTTTTGAACACTTTCACATGTACATATGCAAGCATCTTAGATGTTGTGTAGAGCAACATTGCGAGTACTCACTTATGTGTTTGTAAAAGTGTTCATTTACACATGTCTTCCGCAGCTTTTTTGTTGACTGACTAATATGTAGTTGATAGGCGTTTATGCTGGTGAAATTTCTGCATTGCGCACGTTATGTGGAACTGGCATGATCCCAAAGGTTCACTGTTGTGCAGTATGTGCATGCCCAGGCCCACTTAGCTACTATGGTGGGTCCTAGGCGTGGAGATTTCCACAAGGAATTATGTATTAGGACACATTCATAGCCCAATGTGCTCAATCAGGCCCTGACGGGTGTTTTGGAGGCCTCATGTCCTGCAGCTCGGACGGTACTGGGCGTTATGGTCCCTCATGCCTGGTTGCAGGCTCTTGCTTTGCTTGGGACATTCACTATATCTACATGGCCCATGCCACCCGGTGCGGGCCGAGCTGTAGATGGATGTAGCTATATTGATGATGATGCTTTAGTGATGCATGTCTACATGCATGTTACCTATGTCAGTGTGTGTTTGGATTCACTTGCAGCAGTGGTCAATTTACAGTTCAGAAATGCTTATGGTGTGTTGCATCTCTTAGTTGTCTTTTCTGCCTGTGACATGTGCCTGACAGAGGTGGTGTCTGATGGAGTTCATATACTACATGTTGTACTTGTGTAGGCTTTGCTATTTAGACACATCCATTTCTGCTTTTGGGATGTGTTTGCATATCAAGGCCACTGGATGCATGCCAGGTTCTCATTTGTGTGTGACATGTCTGCTTCATGTGTTGGCTGTCTATGTGATGTCTATGTGTGTATGTGTTATGTGCTTCTGACATGTGTACTAATCTTATTTTTTCTCCACTTTTCAGATGATGACGCAGAGGATGGCGTTGTCATGCCAGGCACAGGGTTGCTATCACACCAGCAACCCAGCACAAATGGGGGTTGGGGGGTGGTAGACCAAGATAACCCACTTGTGTTTCAGACCATCTTGTCTACGGCTGCCAATGAGTCTAGCCCGGATGATCACTCTGAAGACAATGTCGAGTTGGATGTGCATCAGGTCCATTCGTCAGGGGTGAGTGATTCTGATATAGATGCTCCTCTGTCCGTGTCACCTGCACTGAGGGGCCAGACGGTGGTGGGACCTCCGCCTGTGGTGGATCGGGACGCAGGGTCACCCTCCACTCCAGTTGCTGATGTGCCTGGGACATCACGTCAACGGAGGAATGTAGTCCTGCAGCCGTGGGCGGTGCCAACCCAACAAGGACGTTGGCTCCTTGGGCCCCGCAGGTGTCACACCCAGCAACACGGTGGCCGCGTGCCACTGGGGTATACAGAGTGGGAGCAAGCCATGGTTGTCAATTCAGAACACCAGGGGGCAGCAATTGAAAACATTGCTGAGAGCATGGAATGTGTGGCCCAATCCGTGCTCCCCCCTGCTAGGCAGGTGGAACTCCAGCAGCGGGCGGCACAGTCCATGGCCCGCTCGCTCAGGCAGGGCATGGCGGCCTCAGACAGGGCATGCCGGGCTGAAATGGTGTCTTTGCGTCAAGCAACTGATGCTCATGCAGAGGCACCCATGGAGGCCATGAGGGTTGACTATGAATCCCTCAAATCTACTCTGACTGTGCTCTTGATGTCCCAGAGGACGCGGTCAGAGGAGAGGTTGGAGCAGCTAGAGAATACCATCTCAGCTGAGCTACGTGCTTGCCAGGAGGTGTACTAGTTGTCCAGCCAGGCCATGCAGGAAGAACTGTGTGTTACCTTGCAAGTGGAAGAACGTGTATCACGCGAGGTTCTACATGCTGACCTACGTGTCATCGCCACACAGAACCAGGCTCACCCGTCCCACAGACTTGCTGCCGACGAGGGGAAAGTTGTGCCTAGGTGTGGTCAGGGTACTGTGCCACGTCAACCTTTTCAGCCAGAGGGTGATGTGGACGACGAGTTATCTCCCACACAGGTCGGGCTGTGCAGGCGTTGAGCCCATGGAGGTTTTTTTTTGTCTCAACATCATCGAATGTGGATGTTGAGGTGAACCCTGTACGTCCCCCCTCCTGGGTGCCCCCCCCATGTTGTATGTGGCCATTTTTGATTTTTATTGTTAGTTTAGTTAGTTAATATGATTTTTGATAGTTTAATTAGGTAATATAGTTTTTTTATAGTCAGTTTAATTTGTTAATATAGTTTAAAATTGCTTGTCTATTGTGCATTCATGTGATGGTGTGGTGCTTTGTGGCTTTTGAAAGCATCCACTGTCTGTTCCAGCTGGGCCCTTCAAGCTTGTCTCATGTATGTGTTTGCAGCTTGGTGTCCTGACTCACATAGGCCACTCCTGCTTCCCTTATTCATGGGCTTGCAAGGATGGTTCAGTGTAACAACCATTTACACAAGGGCTTTGGACGTTCGTCATATCTGTGTCCTGTCTGCTGCTGCTGTACTACTTGTGTTAACACCCCTAGTGGGGATTGAGTGGGTTTTATCCACGGCATGTCTGTAATCAATTTGGGTGAGTACATGATTGATATCTCCATTTATTGATGTGGATTGTGATGTATGTTCTTTTCTTGCCTGTATATGTGCTTGATGCACTTCATGCTGTAGACAGTAGCCTGCACCCTGCCTGTCAAAGTCACACTGATGGTGGGAGAAGTTTGGATGTAGGTCTCTTTCATGGCCCAGTGACAACCATCGTGAAGACACAAACACAGGGAACTTTCCAGCCTTATTAATATCTTTGATGCCCTTTCTGCAGGAAAATGAGCCTCCAGACTACCTTTGCCAGCAGACATAGGGCCAAGTACTACTGAAACCTGGCCAAGTTTGGTGGTGCAGAAGTGTGCATGTGTGCGCCAGCAGAAGCACAGGGCTTGTGCTCAGACGTCTGACAGAGGCACACGTGTTTCCAGGAGCTCCAAGCAAGGTGAGCAGCACAAGGAGCCACACCACAGCCAACCTTCCACCAGGCCACTTGCACATGCATGCTAAGTAGCGCCAGTGCTGGGGAGCTTGGCCAGTCATTTTTGTAGAAGCGCACAGTACAGCTAAGATGCGTTGAGGGACAAATGCCAAGTAGCTTTACAAGTTGTCAGGGGCACACACAGGGACCGTCGCACATATCCTCGAGTCCCCCCTGCTCCATAGAAACTGAGTTATTAGCGCAGTAGCGTTCCTTGCCAGAAACTAATACAGCGCACAGGAACACCCTGCGAGGCACAGACTCGTGTGCAGTGCATATCATTTGCATGTGCAAGTTGGCACGTGCACTACCTACTGAAATCCGCGGCTGCCAGAACACGACTTGTACTGAAGTCGCACCTCACTATACGCATCTAGCAGCTCACACAGGGACCATTCTATCATATGTGATTCTTGATGCATTGGTCTTCCATTTGCCACCCGCCCACGTGCGCCTGCCTTACTGCATTGACAATGTATGAACCATCACAGGGGCAAGCTAACATATACGTACAAAGCAGCAGACAAGAGTGTTTGTTTGTGCAAAAGCTACTTACTTTGGGGCATGAATGGTTATGTGTGTGTGTGTTGTAAACACACACAAATTAGTAACTGACGCTCTCTTCGCAGCATTGAACTGCTCCTGTTACCGGACCTGAAAGTGCGCAGGCAGGAGGCCAGCACTCACCCCAGAGATAAGTCTCTCTTTGGCTTGCATTTGACTCATTGTGCATGATGAACATGGTTTCTCTGATTGAGTATATGTTATTGTCAATAGTTGTATTTTGTATTTTGCCTACTTTCCCATGCCAATCTAACTCCCCTCTCCTGCCCCTCTTTCCGGTTATCCTGAATACCAATGCCTGTCCAAACAACAGATCCCTGACCTTCTTTCCCCGCCGGGGTCTCGAAGGCCTGTGTAAGTTTTACCTTGCAGGCGTCCAGACCACAGAGGGGCTGGTTGGTTCGTGCCACTCCTGCATCTGGCGACTGGAGCTGTGACACTACCCATCAGTTGTTGCATCATCATTGTATATTGTGTCCTGATATGTTACCCATCCTGTTGAACCATTGCTGAACTGTGCTACCTTGGTTGTTCTAGCATTCTGCTTGTACATGTGCTTGGACCTTTTATGCAACTTCAAGTCATCTACTGGAGACTCTTTCAGGGTTTTTTGCTGCCTAGAGGCGTTTTTCCTGGTTTGGGGGTTTGGCTCCTTGGAATTCTCTGCGATTTGGTATTTTTACCAGTCAAGGTGGCCTCTGAGGGGGCTGGACCCTATTTACATGCAAGGTGGAACATGAAGACCAAGGGGTAGGGGGATCCTGTAGCCAGGTAGACTACAAGGAAGAAGGCTACATACCCCAGACACAGTTGTTCTGAAGGTCATGGTGATGTGCATATGAGAGAGGGCCTTTTGTTGTTGGACAGTAAGCTTGGGCTACAGTGTTTGGGCACTCTCTGCCATTGTAATTGTGGGGTACTATGTACATGATGTGTTCTGCTGGTCAATGCCTGTTCCTGTATTGTCTTTGCTTTTCAGGTGTCAGGGGATTGGTGTGGTTTGACATGCTGGGGTGTACACATGGTCAATGTTCACATGTGATGTGTACAGGACACTGAGGGTCACTTGATTTCACATGCATATATTGAGTGCATGTCTCTACTGACATACACAGTTGCACAATGCTCCACCACAGGTACAACCACAAACAGGTGCACACAGATTGCCTTCTCGGACACGCTGTGTCCCTGCAGCGCATGATCAATTACCATTTGGGGATCCTGTGCATGTGTCAATTGGTTATTTATTTTGTTTGTCCTTTTCATGAGATGCTCAAGGTGTATCCCCAACACAATGGCTGCTCACCATGCTGTGTGCTGAGCAGTGTGTTGCAGGAGACACACACAGCACACGGGTTCGGGAGTAGCGATTTTGCCTTGCCCAATGTGCATGTGAACAGGCATTCAGTGTTGTGTTCATGCTGCCACTGGTGGAAGGCATTTGTGTATGACTTGGTATGTGTGGGAGGCTGTTGGTCAGTCATTTCATCTGATTCCATGTCAGGCGTCATTGTCTCAGGCCACTTTCTATTTATCACATGTCACTTCGTATCTTATTGGTCATGTGTTGGGATTTTGCTATTACATGCCATGTCATGGTGTGGCAGACAAGGGTGATGTGGGTTGGGAGGGTTTGGGTGACATACCAGAGATTGTCATGGCCTGTTTTGCGGGGGGTGTGATACACACCTTGCATGTGCTCCTTTTGGTCACACGGGATCGGTTATGTTTAAGTAGCTAGGGATGCACACAATGTAGCACTTCCATGGCAACATCCTCAGGGTGATAAGGTTGTGACAGTTGACTGTCTCTTTGTCATCATCGATTGTCACCTGGTATGTGCCAGGCCTGTGTGCAATCCGCATGGGTGGGAGTTTAGGTGAAAAATGTGGCCACAAGCTGGGTCCGGGCTGCCTCGCCACATGCCCTTTCCCCTCTCATGGGCAGCGCCTGTTCCTGTGGTTGGGGATGTGGGGGCACCACCATGTCCACCGGTACACCCTGCTGTGTTGCAACATTGAGCAGGACACATGCTGCCACAATGATCCTGCACACTACTGGGGATGCATATAGTAGCTGGCCACCAGAGCGGTCACGGGAGCGGAAGCATGACTTGAGCACTCCGAATGTGCGCTCCACTATGGCCCTGGTTGCAATATAGGCAGCGTTGTATCTTACCCGGGGTGGTGTCGTGGGGTTCCGGATTGGCATCATCATGTGGTTGCTCAGAGGGTAGCCACTGTCCCCTGGGTAGGTGATAATGGTTGTGATTAGTTGGGTTTGTGTATTTGTCTGTGTGTGACATGCATGCATGTGCACAGGCATTTGTACTCACCTAGGAGCCATGTGTCACCATGCTTCCCAGCTTCCAGGGCCCGGCTCAGGGCGGACATTCTGTATATGAAACTGTCGTGGGTAGAGCCAGGGTAGTTTGCATAGACAGAGGTGATGCTTCCCTTGGCATCGCATACAACCTGCACGTTAATGGAATGCCAGTGCTTGCGGTTTCGATAGATGTGCTAAGTGGCCTTAGGTGGACGTAGCGCCACATGGGAGCAATCTATGACACTGAGCACTTTGGGGAAGTGTGCCACCCTGTTAAAGTCTTGGACCACGGCCTGCCTTTCTGCGGGTGTTCTGTGCATGTATATTTGCCTGCAGACTGAGGGGCGCGCAGTCATGATTGCCAACACCTGGTGTAGGCAGCGTGACTCCGTGGCCTGTGAGACCCCGCCCCACTATGGCAGCTGTCTGCTGAAATGACCCAGTGGCCAAAAAATGCAGGACATTGAGCACCTTATCCAAGGGGCTCAATGCTTGGGAGCACAGGTGGGGGATGTAAGGTCATCTTCCCACTCCCTGACCAGGTCTAGGATGATACCAGGTGGATTCCTATACCTGCCATAGACCTGGTCAACAGGCATCCCAAAAAGGCTGGTCCGGGGCAAAAAAATGCGGGGCCTGGCTATTCTCCTCCTCCTGCGGTGTCCCACGATCAGTGCTGCGATAAAATGGGCATTCATCGTAGCTGTATATACGTGTTTGTTGTTTGCGCGCACTTTTATACTGCGCACAGGGACGCTTCCGCCTGCCTTCGTGTGGCGGATGTGTTGACGCCTGTGCGTGTGTTTTAGTGTGCGCAGGTTTCCCATATTCGATTCCATGAATATTTGTATATGAATGTATTTCCATGCAGTACTTCCCCAGTTGCGCCTTCTTTTTCACGCGTTGTTCCCCATTCCGCGTGTTACGCCCCGTGTCCCGCCCCCTTTTTGGTGAGTGCGCAGAGGTTGTGCGCTTTCCCTGTGCACGTTGCGCATGGCGTTTGGGATGTTGCTGTGACGTGTGTGCCCGTGTGCGCCACGCTCGGATTTGGCGCAAATCCCGCAGTGAACACGCGCAGGCCCATCCATGAATCGCACTTGCTTTTTCACGCTTGCGCCGGCTTGCACCAAGATTTACGGTGCACATTTGTTCCATGAATCGGCCCCTAAATCGGGAGGGTTGGCATGTATGAATGCATATAAACAGAGTAACTTCCACTTTCCCTGTATAACCTGCAAAATAAGCTTACTGTCATTTCTCCCATCTGCTATGATCCAGTGTCACTTGCAAAGTTGTCTGCTCTCCAAATTAATATTTACCCATAATATTAACTGCAATGTGCAAAGTTTTATTTTCTTCATTCATTCGATCATTTGTGTAACCACTGACACCTATTTATCCACATTTCTACCGTAATAGATTTAATGCATTATAGTGCATAAGATGTACATACAATTTCCTTTCTACACATTCTGCATATTTAACATACATTCTATCATTTCAAATTCCTTTACAAATGATTATAATACTAATCAAAAACAACACACACAGCTATCTAACAAAGTGTCATTTCATGTTAAAAGATGCGAGAAATAACAGTATAATTATGGACAAAGACTTTCTAGTGTGTTATAAAATGACACGCACCCAGGATGACTACATGCATCTTTATTTATGCACACAGATAGCCAATATCATTTGAAATGCTCGCAGCTGAAACAACACCACTGCCTCTAAAACTGTTCTTCAAATCTAGACAGCTATCACATTCCAGCTGGTTTCCCGTTCTGTTCTAGAATTTACAATAGCATTCAACAATGCACAGGTGCATTCATGTCTATCACATAATCTACAACTATGTACAGTGTTGTAAAGCAACACATACAACATGTCCCCCTTCCCTTCAGTCTGCAACACAAGCACCAGATCCTTCCTTTCAACCCTTACTTTATTTCAGACTCTCCAAGCACCACAGAATCACCCATTACTTCGGTAATGACCTACTGAGTAATAAGCTGCTGACCCAATCAAATCCTTCTGCTTTATTTCCCACACCTTCACAAATGCATACTTTGTATACTTTTACGTACAGTTCCTGCCATTTACCCTGTAAATATAGCAAACAAATCATACGATTATTTCTTCTATCTCCTAACAACCATTAGTACCTGGCACGCGCAACGCAACGGGAATACAGTGTGGTGATTGGCTCATTTGCGAGCTATACCAAACGGTATTCCCTTTTACGCAGTGCGTGCTGGGTTCACTGTTCCTGACGAGGGGCGTGGCAGCCCGTCAGCCAAAGAGGAGACTCGAAACGGGGCAATCCCCGCTCCGAGCCTCCCCATGGCTGGAGGCTTCCCTCGTCCCCCGCCGGGGACTCAGGTAAAAAAAATGTTTTTCGCCTTTCCTCCTCCCTCCCACCACCACACCCCACCCCACTTACCTTCTATCCCGCAGTCTCCGGCGGGGGACGATGGAAACCTCCAGCCGCGTGGAGACTCGGAGCGGGGCCATCCCCGCTCCAAGCCTCCACACGGCTGGAGACTTCCATCTTCCCCCACCGGTGACTGGGTACATTTTTTTTTCTTCCTTCCCCACCCCACTTACCTTCTTTTTTCTTCTTTTCTCAGGAGCGGATGCACTGGGAACAGAGTGTTCCCAGCGTGCCCACTCCCGATGGCCGCCATGGAAAGGAAACAACAGACTACGTTTTCCCTTTCCCGGCAGCCATTTTTTGTGACTTTTTTTTTCTGTTCCGGATTAGAAAAAAAAGCAATTAGTACCCTGGTCTAATGGGCCGTGGTACTAATGGCAATAAGCCCCTCGACTGCGGGCCAATACCACCCGAGGTAATGCCCCCGGGGCTTTGTTACCTGGGGCGGTATTGGCCCGCAGTCTTGTGGCTTATTGCCACAATAATACTGCCTGTGCTCTGTGCGCTTACTATTGCACTCATTTCTAAAGCACATTCAACTAACAGATTCTAAATGAAATAAACAGAATGCACATAGGCAAAGGAAAGTGCATGTACATGTTATGCACAGTTATCGGAAAGCAAAAACAAAGAAATCCATGTCTACGTTAACAACAATGCTATTAACACACATATTTACTAACTTCTTTCTTTCACAATTGCAGTGAAGACCACTCCCCTGAAAAGTAGCAGCATATGAAGCACGAAGGAGAACTCAAATGAAACCTCCTCTTTCCATCCAAAACAGTAAGTGCAATTCTGCCATAATGTTCTAACTGTTACTAAAACACTGTAGAATTCTAGTATTCTAGAACAAACAATTGTACTAACCCTGCAACATTAGCTTCAGTATTAATGCTTCCCCCACCAGCTCATACTTAGTATTGTAATCTGAAAACCAGTATAGGAACACACAAATACAAGAATAGCCTTCCCAACCTGATGTAGCAGCCCATTGCACAATCACACACCTCTACATACATCCTTATCATCATACTCAGACACTCATGCACAAAGCACACATACACTGCACAAGATCCCAACCCACACTTTCTTTTTTTCTCCAACAGACCCCAAAGAATGCCTACCAAAAAGCACTCCGTAGAAAGCAACGCAAAAGTAAAGGAAATCAAACTAAAACTCTCCAAAATAGGCATCCACCTCTAGCAGAATTTGTACAAAAAGTTCAAACAAAACAGCTAATACAGTCATTAAGTGAAACAAAACAAGCTTCCAGTACAGAAACCTTGCCTCCTCTTTCAAAATGTAAAACAAGACAGAAAGTGATTAACAACACTGCAGCTACCACTAGTGCTAACACTGCACCTATAAATCTTGATGTAGTGGCAAGTAAATATACCAAAAAAATGATTTTACAAAAAATTCTCCGCCACAAAGTCCTTCAGAACCTTATAAAAACAGGAGAGAAATCACGCACAACCCTTAAAACCTACTGTAGAAAATTAATCCTAGAAGCTCTCATAGTCAGTGCATTCCTTCTCAAAAGGAAATTATTTTAGTTTTAAACAGAATGAAACCACTAACAAAACTAAGTACTAGACTACAAAAAAGCCTTCTCAATAAACTGAATATCAACAAAGATAGCTTCACAAACATCTGTGGAGGTGAATGGAGCCACACCACGAGCACAGAACCATATTTCAATGAAGAAACATACAAACAAAAGCAAATAAAGCCAATTGCCATACATAGCAGTGGACAAGGGTCTGAAAAACGTAATAATACCATTATGGAACAAGAAATGCTGCTCACAAAAATATCCCCAGAAAACTTAGTATCAACTTTCCATTCCGCTGAACCAATACGTCCAGTTTACAAATGGCGTGCACATCAATGTGTCACATAGCTCAAAAATCGTTCATATCTTTACGCTAGTTCTTCAATCAGTATGTGAAAGGCAAAGACAAATTCAAAATGAAACTACTACAAAATATGGATTTCTGTCCAGTTAGCAAATACACAGGACTATAAGAACATTCATTAGCCTGCATTTCTGGACCTATTTGCAAAAGCACCTTCCACCATATCAAAATGATATCAACACATCATTCAACTATAAGAAATCTGGTCCATAAACTGTGCTGTGCCAAAAGTCCTTCTTTAGCACTAGCCAATTTCAGTAACAATATTCTACATGGTACAGCAAACAACTACTCGAAGAAATATAGCATATCCAGAGAAACTATTTTGGAACTGAAAGTCACTTACAAAATGCAATAGGTTTACATCAGACTAGACAAAGAGGTGTCATATCCCTACCTTTCTTCATATTATCTAGGCCCCGTATATTGGCGGGATCCTAATATACAACAATTTGGACTTATTTTACCACCAAAAAGAGTCACATTTTCTGACACTTTGTCAGATGGTAGTGGCACCCAACCTGGAAAAAACTCTAGGGGCCAATGAGGTCGCAATCGAAATAGGGTACACAATAGGGGCAGGGGGAAACCATATTGGCATTATCAAAATTATGCTCAACATCCTAATGTTGGCTTACTACAACCGAACGTTGGCCAACAGGGGCCAAACATTGCTCCCCCCCCGAATGCCCCTTTTCCACGTCCAGACCAAGGGGCCCCTCCTATGGCCAATTACTTCGAAACCCGGAGACGGGCATACCGAAGGTAGGTGAAATCTCTGGTGTTTATAATATCTCCAAAAGACCATTGAGTGAGAAAGAAATAACAGTGTTAGATAAGGGATTCTCTTTTGTTCCCAGAAAAAATCCCTCTAAAATGGAAGTTGAAATTGAGCTACGTAGCCTCTTTAGCCTCTTTTGTAAAATACGCTTAAGGGACTTTTTTGGCGATAAGGACTCTGCTGATAGTAATGATGATCCACATACTCCATTCAAATGCAAGTCTTTGTTCACACCTACTCTTCAAATGGTTTCAGACAAAATTGCAATTTTTGAAAAAGTTCTACTCAGGGACTTTAATTCCATCTATAATGATCCCCATGAATTAAGACAGGGACCCTGTTTTAACTTCACTAAATAAGAATATCTTAGCTTAAACAATCTCAAACAGAACCTTCTATTGTTATTAAACAAGCCGATAAGGGGGAGCAGTGTGGTTGTATTGGACTCTGACCAATATGACGGTGAAGTGATGCGCCAACTTAACAACGAAACATTTTACTGCAAATTAAGAGGCGATCCAACGGAAAGTATAAGGAAGGAAATCTTAGAAGTTGCTTTGCGTGCCAGTGATGAAGGAGCTATTAATGAAAAGGATTTCCTTTTTTTGACGGCCAAGGGCACCAGAACCCCTTTGATCTACATCTTACCAAAAATTCATAAAGATTTGTTAAACCCACCTGGACGCCCCATAGTGTCCCTTTGCAGCTCACTGCTGGAACCCATAGGTCAACCACCGATACTTATCTTGCTGATACAATGGATGCAATTACACACCTGGAAGGTCTACCTTTCGATTCCAACACAGACATTTTGCTAACGCTTGATGTGGAATCACTCTACTCTAATATACCGCAATTGGAATCCCTCAACATTATTAAGGAATTTTTGGATCTCAGACCCAGGGAGCAACACATTTCAAGTGACCTACTAATAGAGCTACTAGAAATAGCTTTATCCAACCATTACTTTTGGTTCAAATCCACCTTTTACCTACAAATCAAGGGGATGGATATGGGGGCAGCTTTTGCCCCCACTATGCCACTCTCTATATGTGGCACTTCGAAAAGCTATTTGTCCTTACTGATACCAACCCTTTCAGATCTGCCATCAGACTTTATAAGCGGTACATAATTGATATTATCATCGTATGGGACATTTCCAAAGGTGATAATTTTTGTTTTATTACATGGTTAAATACATTGAACACCAATCTTAAAGTCACCATGTCTGCAAGCAACTCATCTTTACCGTTTGTAGATCTTTTAGTTAACGATGGAGGAGGACATATCATTGTGGATTTGTATCGAAAAGAGACTGACCACAACACGATTCTCAGATTTGATAGCTTCCACCCTCAATCCCTGCGTGAAAGTATACCATATGGCCAGTTTTTCAGGGCCAGGAGAAATTGTTCTAGGACAGAAGATTATACCATACAGGTAGATATTATTCAAGACTGGCTATCTGCTCGTGGATACCCTTCCCATCTACTGAGACAATCTCGTAAAAGGGCCAAATATCAACATCGGGAAACACTTTGGGCTAAATCCAATCGAGAGAACATTACTAAGGATAGAATAGTATGTGCCATGACTTTCAATAACCATCACCATAAAATAAAGAAAATATTTTCGAAACATTGGCACCTTCTTTAGATGCATCTTCCTAGTTTACAATGCCCCCTTTACGCCTTTAAAAAAGGAAAAAACTTAAAGAATTGGCTCACTAGAGCTGATCGAGCATCCATCGCTCCTAAACAGAATACCCTGACAAGCTTATGGGGGGCTATACCTGTCAGGGTCCACTTTCCATATGGTTCCTGCAACCAATGCACATTTACTTCAGCCTGTTCTACTGTGACCATGAATGGCAAAATTTGGCAATTGAAGCAACATACCACATGCAATACAAAAAATGTCATTTACGTTATATTTTGCCCTTGTCAAAGAACATATATCGGAAAACATCGAGACCTATCAAGCTGAGGATCGGAGAACATAAATCAAAAATTCAGACTAAAACCCTCACAGCCACTCTAGTGATGCACTTTCTAGATAATAACCATAGCTGTAACGATCTGACATGGTCAGTTCTGGAAAAAGTATCAGGTGTTGATGCCACCAATACAGCATCTAGACTGGCACAACGAGAACAGTGGTGGATGTACAATACCCACAGTTATGACCAAGGTCTAAACCATCAAGAAGAGTGGCTACACTGTATTCCTTGAGACCTTCCACTATATTTCCAGCCAAGTTAGGAGACTAGGATTATCTACCTACTCCAGTTTGAGTGTCTGGTACTACAACATCCATCTTTTGCCAGTAAGATTGTTATTACATATATGCCTTCCGACTCAGCTATATTACACATATATTTTCTTTACAAGAAGATTTCTTTCTTTTTTTCATTTGATCAAAACACTTCTTTCTAACAAAAAATAAAAAATAAAGTCTGTTTCTCATATATTTTTCTTTTATTCCGTTTGGATTTAAAAAAAAATCTTCCTTTCTTTTCTTTTGTTTTCTTTTATTGGCCACTGTTTTGGAATATTGCCACAGTCCCTTGTTTACTTTTATTACCCAGTTGATGACTTTTAGACCCAGTCCTCTTTCTATGCTCATTATCTCATTGAGGACTTTTAGACCCAGTCCTCTATCTATGCTCATTATCTCGTGCCACTTGAAACGAAGCGCGCACATCTTACAAGTCGGGACTGCATTCAATACAGGTGGCTGATAGCACATTTACCAATGTTGGATAACATATCCTTCTTTGCGCGTTTGACTCATGAGTGAAATACACATTTTCTTTCTTGCCGCATGGTAAGCTTTTTCTTTAGGCATTTATGATGCTGGCGTCCACCATATGAACATCGTCCGTTTTGGATTTGGAACATTTGATTGTTTCTCTTGATCTCCCTGTTTTTCGTTGTGAGCAGTTACCCGTTTGAAGCCTACAGCTTCCATTTTTTTCTCTACTTGTATTCAGTATAAGTTGGCATATGTGAGTTCCAACTGTGAGGTACTTTCATAATTGCGAGGCCAGTCAACGTAATCACACAAGGCTTTACATTATGTTAGTTTACTAGGAGTGCCCCCCTCTTGACTTTCATTTTTTTAGTTTTGACAGCTGGTTTTCACACTCATCGTGATACTGTCACCACACAATTGGAACCTTTGGATATTTCTCTTTTTATCCTGCTCCTCATTCGAGCTATGGGGTATTCCCCGTTTGACATGCTATGAACACTCTAGATTAACACCTCATTGACTGCTCTGCTCAGTTTGCTTGTTTTTTATTGTGTTTTTTTTATTGTGGCTTTTTCTCGACATGTATTTGCCTTTATTCTAAATATAAATATTGTTTACTCTAGAGGCAGTACCTGTGACCGCACATTTTCCAATGTTACATGGACAATGACTCTTCTGAGTCATTTGCACGTACCTGAACCTCATGAACTTGGTACAACCGATGGACATATGTTTGACTCTGCGACTCATGGAATCCATCCGTTTTTATAAGGTTAGTATGGGACCTGCAGATGCAGCCTTTTGCACGTTCTTTGTCAGTTTCTCAGTACAACTAGGTCAGGAATATGGGATATTGTCTTCAAGTCCCTTTTTCTCTGCTTTTTGTCTCTACAGATGAATAACTACTGGTTATCATCAATATATATCTTTAGGCAGCGCGATTGAACTAATTACTCTCTGCGCCCCTATGGCCCCTAAAAGGTGAATTCGGTTAACTTGCATTTGGTAGTCGTATAAAAATTGAACTCTAATGGGTGACAGGTTTATGTTGAGGCTTGGTCAGGTTTAAAAACATTTTTTAATATTAAGTTTGTTTTTATAATTTGTGTTTTTTGTATCAGCATTCCACTAGAGGTCCAGATCTTCAATCAAAATTGAAAAACAATGTAGCAACTATTATATGACCGTTTGGCGTGTTGCTGTTTTTCATGTTAAAAATGTCGGCTATTTAAAGATCAACTGCTGTGTTATCAGTGTGACCTGATGAAGACGGCTATCAGCTTTTTCCTTTTTTTCTTTTTCTTGTGTTCAATTAGATTGGTTCTTTCACCGTTGAAACTACGCTCATGATAATATCTTGCAAATGAGATACTCGTAGTAGGCACTTAGCACTTTTTGACAACTTCTTTGCACTGACTCTTTCCCACTGTTTTAGATATACAGTGGCTCTATGTACTATATTTAGCAGTGCCCTATCAGATCGTTTTTTAGACTTTCTTTAGAACTTTTTTGAGATATAATAGGTATTTATATACATTTTAGAAAATGTTATTGTGTGGACTAAATTCTTTTACCCTATTGTGACTTTTGTACAATTGAATAAAATATGCAAATTTGATTATTTACCTATTATCGAAGAGTCATTTAATTGTTTGAATTACTGTACTCATCCGTGTGACCTCCAGCCTTCTTTTTGGAATATATATAGTTCCCCTGGTCCACGGTGTAGGGGATACCCATCCTACTTGCATTAATTTAAAACAGACTAGCAACAACTGTACAGATGGCAACCTTCTATTACACACATACAAAAAAGAAATACTAAAGCTTAAAAGTGCATCTGCTAAAGTACCAAACCACGTGTTTTTGTGCTGCCGCAGGACTTTAAAAAAAAAAATAGCACAAAAACTGTAGACATAACATACAAAAAAGAAGACAATGAAGATTCCAAATGGTTGCAATTAGATCTCTATATTATAGCAGAAAACAAATACGAGATGACTGACCCCTTAATACTTTGCAGTAACTGCACTGCAAAACTTGACAACAACCAAACACCTTCACGTGCTATCACAAATAACTTGGAATTATTCCCATTACCAAAACCCCTGCAACAACTCAACTTACATGAGAGCATCCAAAGTCAAACAGTGCACCCATTTCAAGCAATAATATGCCTTGAACGAAAAACAGCAAAATGACCTCCCTCTGAATTAGCCAAAGGCATTTGTGGCAACGTAGTTTATTTGCCATTAGATCTCAAAGAAAATGTACACACTCTGGGAGTGCAACGTGCAATAGATCAATCTTTAATTATCTTAGTAAATAACGTACCTACAAAAGACAAAATATTTTGGCAAAAGCTCATGGACTTACATAAAGTAAGACAAGCCCTGCAATATCTAAAAGACAAAAATGAATACTACAGAGAAATTAATATTGAAAAAAAGAAAAGTAATTCACCACACATTGACTGCGCCACACACAAGATCCTATTTTGATTTCAAGTAGTTTATATATTATGTGGATCAAATAAACACAAAGGTTGTGTAAATGATGTGCCCTCTAGTTGTTAACACATGTTTCGGCTACTCAAGAGCCTTTTTCAAAACAAAACAAATCGGGTAAATTAATAATTTCCATATTCTGATCACATTTTAAATATGTATTCAAATAAAATAAATACAACCAATTGAAAATAAACACCAGAGACATAGGATGGGGGCGAGGGTTGGAGTGTTAGGGTTTCAAAATAAATCAAAAGAACAAATCACAAATAACACAGAGAAAATAAAAAATAAAAATAAACATATATAAGTAAATGACCTTCCATTCCCTACATTATAGTCATTAGATGCCCCATTGGCAAGTTAAGTTCATCGTTAACCAATAATTGTCCTAGATTCATTAATCAAAATCATTATGGTTACATTACGAATGCTTTCAAATTAGCAGAGATTGTAACTAGAACATGTTGCAGCTGACAGAAATTAATACTTAAACATATTGGAGGTGGCACATAGCAACAAAAAAATATTATATGTAATAATAGGTATCTGATGATCCGTGTTAATTCCTAATCTAAGGCATCATTGAAGCAAATGCCTAGTTGAATAAAGAAGTAATCCTGAATATATACATCCCAAGGTCTTTATATGATCAAAATAATGTTGCTTACCCAATATGCATTCAAATGAGTCCCGGGATAATCCATAAAACGAAAAAATGCATTTTTCTAAAAAAACACAGATATAGCTTCCAAGCCTCTGTGCGATTCTACTACATGTAAAAGTAAACCAGGCCTGGAGTGGAAGATTTGCCTCCAGGAAAATCCTGCCTCCAACTCAACGCCGAAATCGCAGAATTTCCGCTGCAGTAATTCCGCAAAAAAGACACATTTAGTCCAATGGACTCAATATGGACTCAACATGAATGGGGAATCGCACTGCCACCACCAGTTGTAATTCGGCGGAAATTCCTCCGGACCAAGTGGCGGTAACCATAATTCATTTGGCCGATATGGGCGGATTTATGACGGGATACCTCCACAGGTCTTAATGAGGACCTGTATGTTTTATGTTACTGGAAAATCACTCATTTGTATTACAAAACACAAATATCTCTTAGTTGTGTTCCCAGATATCTTGCGCAAACAATATTTATTCTTGAAGAAATGTTTCTTTGTATTCTGATTTTTCAAAAAAAGGGGAATTTTATTCTTGACGCAATAATCCCTTGGTCAGCCGACACGTGTTTCGACCCAGGGGTTTTGTATCAAGGCTGGTGTGTTATTGTTCATTGACCTTTAGGTAGGTTGGCTCTTGGTGGTGGGTTGGGGTAGGTGGGTTCCACTCCTTGAATAGGCTGGCTTGTCAGCCTGTCACTGCTGCGAACGACGTCCCTGGCTTTTGTGGCATTCAAATATCTCTTGTCATAACTGTCGAGAAACTCCCACAGAATACATTTGCTGATGGATTAAAGGCAATTAAAAGCAATGTATCAAGAACATGCTGAAAGGAGTTCAAGTGCCACTTTAATGAAGTAATTCAAGGGCCAGGAGAACATGCTTCTAATAATTTGTGTAAGGATGATAATTGCATCAGAATAACTGCACTTTAGACTATGATGATCCAAAACTCCTGTGCCTCTGCTTACTATCCACATTACGTTCTCCTGTGGATAGTGATAACACCAGCCTTAGAGCTAAGAGACCTATGCACCATGCATTTTTACTCCCCAAAAAAGAAAATGGGCCTATCAAAAATGAGAAACAATGAACATATCATTGCTTCAACCCACAAAGCTTCCCTGATATTATTTTGAGTTAGTGACCAGTAGAGCAGTGGCATGGGAAGGTAGGAACTCTAATAATATTAATGCCGACCTCAAAAGGAATTTTATGGGGAAAGGACATCTTTTAATAAGCAGAAAGTACCCCTATTGGCAAAGCTAATTACTTTTTTACTCCATGAAAAACCATTTGACTCCAAGTAGGGAGCAAAATCTGATTAGAGCCCTGCTTGTATCCCTGACATAGGGAGTGAAATGACAGGGCACATAATAAAGTGTATAGTTTTCCCCACCCGTCCGCACCACAGCCTAGATAAAATTAAACAAGAGCCTTACTGAGGTTTATTCTGGAGCCCTGTTGAAGAAAATCACACATATATGCCTTTCAAGTTAATTGCATCAATTCATCAGAGATACAAATGATTTAGTGCCTTCTTCTGTAACTATGGATCCCTCTTCTGTAATTCTTTGTTATCAGTTAAATATGAATCAGGAAGATGCTAGAGACTGAACACACAGAACCACATGGTTATATTGAAAAGCCCTCAGCAGCTGAGCATAGAAAGAAAAAGAAGTTGCTGCTTTCTAGATGAGTACTAGAATTTCCTATCCTTTAGCAGACATGCAACACATTTCCTCCAGTGTACTGCCGAAACGTCTGACTTGGTCTTTGAAATGTTCTGCTTTGTTCATCACCCGCAAAGAGTGATGCTTCCACCCGTACCCTTTCCCGGCCGCCGTGCTTGCCTCCAATACTATTTGATAGAGCACTGTACAAAGTGAAGGGATTGTAGCAGTAAACACTCATGGGATATTTGCAGACCCACAATACCTTGCAAGCAAGGCATATTTAAATACCTCAACATGATGTGCATTTTAAGTATGTCATGATTCTGCATGTACACAATTCTTTTGCAGTGCATACAAGATTGTTTGCAACATACCCCACCCTTATATCGTTGTGTAGGATTACACAAGTGCTCAGTGAAACTGTTTTTGTATAGAAGCGAGTGACCATATAATGTGTGAAGGCCTATGCCCAAAATAACTCTGAACACTAGGAAATCATGCAGATTGTGTGAAAAGCATTCTCATGTCTGAATATCCGGTGCCCTGAAACTATGGACAAGTAACCCCAGGCATAGTCTATACCCATTATCCCTTGTAGGCTAAGTAAATGATATTACAATGTTGCTCTCTACTTATAGGGTAATGTTAATAATGCTAAAGTAGGAGATGCTGAACATCACATATGTCTTTTCCAAATCTTCAAAGGGCAAATTAATATTTGAGTTTCATAATGCGTTAACTTACAAGTGTGCCGATTCAAAGCACTTGTGTGACATGTGTTCAAAGAAGACACAGTATGGGATTTGATTACACATCCAAGTAGCCTGCATACTTACAGTCAGTATTCGATATTTGAGCTGGTAGTTAGATTATATAGTGTGGGTGATGCTTTTGGTAAGGCACAATGGGTAACAGAAATTCTGGCGCGTGAACGTTATTCATGTTACAACAAACATAAAACAAGTGGATGTAGGTACATGTCTGCAAACCTTTCGCAGAGCCAAGAGAGGAAGAGTCAAGGTTGTCCGCTAGTATCTTAATGAACTCTCGGGCAGAAGATGGAGTCATAAGGTAAAATTGTGGTAGAGTCAGGTTTAGGAATCACGGGTGGGGAGGGAACATTTTTGGTTAGTGTGTGCAGGCATATCTTGGTTAGATTCAACTGTACATGGAGTCAGTTTTTCATGTTATTTTTTAACCTCTTGTGTTGTATTTTGCTGTTAGAGATTTTAGGTGCATAGTAGTGTAATGCAAATTAGCACAATACCAAGACTAGTTGCTTATTTTAAGAGAAAGACAATTTCAGGTAATTGCTGTGGCTTGGCCTTAATACAACTTTTTGAACAGGTGAGAATTGTCTATGTGCGCTGCTAAAAATCTTCTGAGCGGCACCCAGAAGGAAGCTGGGCAAGCGCACATACGCACATCTTAGAGGGAACAGTGGGCATGACCCTCCTTTCTTGTTGGATACACTATTCCCATCCACAGAGACTACGGAAGGCATGACCCTCCTAACTGGTGGGATACACTATCCCATCCACACACACACTGCGGAAGGCATGACCCTCCTACCTTGTGGCAAACACACTATTCCCATCCACTCAAACTGTGGAAGGCATGACCCTCATACCTTGTGGGAAACACACAATTCCCATCCACTCATACATGCCAACTTGACATCAGGCATAACGTAAATACATAACATTCAACATGGGTCCATGTTAAACAGTCTTTACGACACAGGATAATTAATATTTTCCATTTAAAAATAAATTGCTAAGAGTCGATGCTGAGCAACAGCTCTAAACCTGAAATTCCTCAACAGGTTAGTTCTAGCCCACTTCTCAGGCTCTCACAACACTGCTGTCACTTTCCCTGCCCTTTACAAGCAATTACATGAATTAACTTAAAGTCCATAGGTGCTTTGCACCACTAACCTGAAACTCATCAAAGGGTTGTATTTACATGCCTCTAACATAGCTATAATCCTCTCCTCACATACGCTGGCCAGCCATCCACATTGATCCATGCCATAAAATAACACGTGCAGTCATTTCTTCAAACAATTCTACACATTTACCATAAAGTGTATCTTTAACTCGACATGTAATTTACACATGAATAAGCGAAGGATACAAGTCGTGCAGTGTGCATCACCATGTGCAGTCCTGAGGTTTCTCCTTCATGCGCGAAATCACACCCCAGCCTGCATTGCCGGTTGAAGTCACGACGCCACCATCTGACAGTACCTTGTCCATATATACGGGACTTTAACTCCTGAACTGAGAGAAGCTCCATGCGAGCTGCCGACACCGCTCATTACAACTTCCTGCATATCTCAGCCTCTCACTCCAGACCACCAGTAGAAGCAGCGTTGTCTTTACATGGGTGGGAACTGTGCCTCAAATTGATCCGCCTCTCCCTGATCCAGTTCGGATCCATTGTCCCTCATTGGGCTTCACAACTTCCTTTGATTTGCAATGAACAAGGAAACCCTTCAACACAAGGGCCTTTCTTTCCTCTTCCTGATGACCCCTCGATGCATTTCGCATACAAAGCTTCATTAGTGCTTCTATAGTGCTCTAGACATAGACTCTCAATGACTCTGCCGGTGCTGCAGGGTCCTTTCCTCAGACTTCTTGGAAACAGTGTCCGCTGAGTGAATGCAGAGACCAGCGTTGTGGCCCATTGCAAACAACCACCCTGGCATTGTTACGTCATCACAAAGTAACCGAACATCAGGGACTGAGGCGCTCATGTTACCAATGGCCACTCCTCGCACCATGAGAGCCCATGGACATCTGGAGCAAACAGAACCTCTCCATTTCACCCAATCTGGTTGGCACTTCCATCTCCTCCACATCACGGCAGCGTCCCCACATTCAGCATGGACATTCCTTAATAGCTCATTAGCATAGTCCTACTTCTGCAACTTATTGACAGTCAGCCACGCTTGAGTGAGACTTTGCGCTGCATGCTAATCTCTTGCCCACTGTCGCTGATGAACCCTTTTCTAGGGACATTTTCTTGCATTTGAACTTGGGCGTTACCAAATGCCATATGTAATCCTCATTTCCCTAAAACCTCTCGTTGAGGCACAACTCCTCGAACTCCTTGCATATCAGGTTCGCCAAGTACACTAACTCTTGCACTTCTCAGGGGACCTCCCACTCTCCTTCTGCACTGGGAAGGTGCTTCTATACTTGTGGGCCTCTTTAATTTTGAGACTTGCACACAGCACTTGGATTTACTTCTGACCTGGCTTTTCTGCTTCTGCGTTTGGCGCTTTCTCTATCATTCTTGGGCTTTGCACTGGGGCCTCTTTCCCGCTTCTTGAGCTCTTGCAGTCTCTGGACTGGGACAGTGCTTCTTAACCTTGGAGCCTATTAACTTCCCGTCTCTTTTCCCTTGGTGATGGGACTTACTTGAAATGGAGACAGTGGTTCCTATCTCTTCTTGCTGCTCCCCCCGCACCAGCCTGGTTTCTTAAAACATTTACCTTTGCCTTGCAGGTCCGTTTCTTGTCTTCTTAAACCATCCTCGTCGCCAGTGTAGAAAAGCAGATTCCTAGGACACATCAGTAAGGTTCCTCAGGTAAGCTTTATTCTAGTTACATGTTAAAATGACACAGTGAACCACTGGGTCCCATCAACCAGAGTAGGCTTCTCCAACTGCTCACTCCTGGAACCTTCATGACAGCGTTGACACCCAAACATTCTCTCAGGCACACCAACATTCTCTCAGCATCATCATGCACCTACATTCACTCTTAGCACAATACAACAGTTTTCTTGTATTCTTAATTTGCTCTATTTTTCCTTTGATTTCTATGGAGTTGCTTTTTAGTAGGCATTTTGTTGTGTCTGTTGGGAAAAGAGAAAGTTTGGGTTTGAAAGATGTGAAATGTATATATATATGTATTGTGAATGGGTGTGTGGGTGAATTGGAGAGGTTAATAGAGTGCTATTTGATTGTGAGGTGGCCTACTAGGTGTGGTTAGTAAGGTTGCAAGAGTAAAAGTCTGTAGAGGTTTGATGGCGTTGGGCTACTGAATAAGGGAGTGGTGGTGTGATTGAATCAGTAGGGACATTCTGTTGTTTTCAGGAAAGCAGTGGGGTGTTGCAATGGTTGTGTTAAAATGGAAATAGAAAGAGTGTGAATGGTTCAATATAATGAGTTAGAGTGAAAGAAATGTAGGTTCAAAAAGAGTAGTCTGAGGTAATATATAGTTGAACTGTACTGTTGGAATTATATACATGTACATTGTAAATTAATGTAATTACTTTGTAGGATATGAAGGATATTCTTTTTTTGGTACTTGTTTTCTGCAATGTGCTTCTTTCCTGTAATTGCAAAGCAAAGTTAAAGGGAATATATGGTAATGGTGAAGTACTTTTAGTAAGCAAGGTCATTATTTATGAAGGTAGTAATAGTTGTTGGGAAAAAGAGTTAATGAAATTTCTGGACGTTTACAAGTGTTTGTTTTAGGAGCATTTTTATGAAAGTTGAGAAATGCATATGTGCATTTGTAGAAGCTCTGTGTGT
The DNA here is from genome assembly GCF_040938575.1 of Ambystoma mexicanum. NCBI lineage: Eukaryota > Metazoa > Chordata > Amphibia > Caudata > Ambystomatidae > Ambystoma > Ambystoma mexicanum. The sequence continues at coordinate 560,080,477 of NC_090924.1, read as the reverse complement.
TATGTTTTGTCAAAGAGGAGAACTGTTGATGGAAAATATTTGCAGTACAGTTTGAAATGGCACTTGGTGTGTGTAAGATTAATATGTTAGACCTATATGCATACTTGCCAACATGGTGCATTCTAATCTCTAGGTGTTTATGTAGTCCAAGATTTAATCTTTGCATTCTGGGCCTCATAGTTCCACTTTTCCTATTATAAAAGTTAGTATACAAGTCCCTGATTGTGGAGAAAAAAATCAGGACTGGATAAGCACCTACATATTGGAATGGGTGATGTTGGGATGTATGCATGTACTGACAAATGTTTTAAACTGGCACACACTAACTGCCATTTAAAAAAGTTCTACACATCTATTCTATTTGCTTTTCCATTATTTTATGAAAAAGTGACAGAGTGCTGATATAAATGAACACATGCATTTTTTACTTTAATGGAATTGTTCTTAAAAATAATAATTTTTAAATGAAGAGCATTATAATTATTTACTGCTTCATGTGAGCAGGTGCTGAATGCTGCATGACATTTGCTATAGTGTTTAAAAAACAGAATATACTTATTGATATAGATATATATGTGAGAAAGCGGCAAGTTGTGCCGCAAAACGCGTCAACTGTTTGGGAAAAGCCGAGATGAAAGGCAGCTGTATGCTATGGAGCCAAGTTTTTTAACTAATAAAGAAGTTAAAGAAGATATTCTGGTGTCGTCCTAATTCTGTGATTTGTGATGTCATCTTTGATGCCCTGGGTGTTAGTCTTAGCAGAGCACAGTGGTGGCACGCATTATGGTTGCTTAACATACCATAACTGGCGAATTGCACAGGTTTTTCGGTTTTACTTGGAACCATAACGTCTCTTTAACAAGTTTTTTTTCACTGAATTTCATAGGTTTTTAGTAGCGCAACTTAACCATAATGTTCCTGTAACAAAGTTGTTTCACTGAATGTAGATATCGATAATATACATTTGATAAATGTTTACTAGGATTCCCTTAGTTTATATACATATAACATAGAACATACTGAACCCCCTATCTGCACTAGTGGCGCTGATGTCTGCGGACCATGCGCATGTCCGCAGACAGACGTGGTCAACAGCAACATTATCCAAAAACTCAGGGGTTAACTTAAATTGTTGTATCATGCAATAAAAACACTGAACATGTTCAAAGAGCAGCACATAAATACATTACATTCAATAATAAATAAGCAGTGCAAACTGTATATGTAAGACAACGACCGTCCAATTACATAGCACATGCAACATAATTGAATATACCAAACCAAAATAAATATGCCTCCAACAGAATTACCTCACAGAAACTGCACAGCAAAAATCAACCACACACCTACGCAGCAGTAACAGCAAAACTCTGCAAGAAACTAGTGGAGATACTACATTTATTTTATATATTTATAAACTTTCTGTATTAGGTACACTAAAAGTCATATTTTTTCTTTTTCGTACACAGAAATGTCTGGTACTTTGGAATGACTGGAAGAAAGTTTTCCTCGGGATGAAATGAGTGAAGACACTGATACTAATGGTAGACACTATACTTTTCTATATAAACCAATTAATAACCATTAATTTATGTGTACTTAACTATTTTTTTAACAGACCATACAGACATTAAAAATACAGAAACAGAGACCTTAGAAAATAGTCTGCAGTGAATGAAGCAAACAATGTATCTATTACTGTCAAATTTCATTCTTTTAAAACACTTTGTGGAGGACCACATACAAGAAAAAATTAAATATTAATGTCCCACATCTACCTGTACCTCTTCTCCATGTACCAGCCAACCATCCCCAAAAACTCCCCAGCAAGAAAAATGTTATGATGAGACTTCAGTCCCTTCCTTTCCGACCATCCATCATGTACAAACCCCTATTCCCCCTGTATTTGTATCAGTTTCTGCTACCCCCTCTCTTTCATAATTTTTATACTTGTATGCAATAATAAAATATTAAGTGTGTTGTTACTGTATTCCTCTGTATCTTATTTTTTTATGAAAGGCAGTTAGAGTGTCCATGGATAGCGCGGGTGTCTGGGATGTCCGTAATTAACCAAAATCGGGCTGTCCTAAGGACACTATACCTGTTCATACTGTTAGCTATCAAAATGGAGGTGTTGTTAGGACATACAAGATGTCCGCCTGTCTGCAATTAACCAAAATGGGGGTATCCTAAAGACACTATACCTGTTTCCACAGTCCTCAATCAAAATGGAAGTGTCCTTACAACACACAAGATGTCCGCCTGTCCGTACTTAACCAACATGGGGGTGTCCTAAGGACACTGTACCTGTTTGAGCTGTCCGTAGTCAAACTCGGGGTGTCCGAAGAACATTAAAGACGTCTGCATGTTCGTAACTATGTAAAGTAAAGTGTCCTAAGAACACCCCTGTTTGCATTGTCCGCAACCAGAATGAATATGTCCGTAGAACACATAGCCCGTCTGCCTGTCTGCAAAATTGTGACGCAAATTTATTGTGTTTGAGGACCTGAACACTGTCTGTACACAGGGATTGGACACTGTCCGTAGAACACCCACACGCATGCGTAGACCCGACCCCACGCATTTGGTGTCCTACAGACAGCGGTCCCATCCGCAAATGTGTCCGCAACGTCATCATATGACCGCACGCGCGCTAAGCATAATGAACACTGTCCGGGCTCATGGATACCTAAAAAGTGTTTTTTTTTGCGCAATCCAAGGTATTTTCCTGGGAAAGTTCACCCTTGTCCCAGACCACATCCCTGGCGATCTGCATACTTTTTGGATACAGAGGAGAGTGATGAAGAGGATGAAGAGGATGAGGTAGTGGAAGTTCCTACTACTAGTGCTCACCGTGATTCTTGGGTGTGGAGGTATAACCTCCACACTTGATGGTGTACCAAAAGCATGTGCAAACAAGGTGACCTGCAATCAGTGCAAAGTGGTGCTGAGTCGTGGGAAACCGGGTTTGTACCGCTATGGTACTACCTCAATTTGTATTTGTATTTATTGTTTTATATAGCGTCTTAATCCAAGGCGCATTACAGTTAACAACAAGAACACATAAACATGGAGCAGTAGAAGCAATAACAGTAAACTTGAATCAAACCGGCATGTAGAACAATTTGCATGAGAAAAGGGGAGAGGAGAGGAAGGGGGAGTAGAAGGAGGTAAGAGGGAAAGAAAGTCATGAGTAAAGTGAATAGTAGGAGGAAGGAGAATTTAGAAGAGAAGGGGAAAGATAAAGAGAAAAAAAAGACGGGTACTAGAGGGAGGGAGAGAAGGGTCAGAGGTGGTCAGAAGGGTCAATGAAGCAACACCTAAAGTCGTTCCATGGTGGGGCTATTTGTAAGGTTGTACCTTGCGATAAACGTAGTAGGTTGAGTTCCCCTGCAGCATCCTCCGTTTCCGCTCCTGCCACCACAAGAGACATTCCTGTGGGGCAGCGCATCCCTCCAGCTGCCTTGCAGGCCATATATGATAATGTTGATCCCCACCTTTAGAAGGTCACAGATTTGTGCATGTACTGCAACGCAGTACTCTGGAGGGGGAGAACCTTCAAAGTGCTTTCAAGACTGTTGTCAAGCAGCATGAGAAGGACTGCTACCAACCTGAATAAGGCCCACCCTACATCTTCCTCTCTCCACCTGCCCTTTCTTAACCCTGTGGTTGGTGTCCCTTCCTTACCCTCCTCTGCCTTCCTTTCCTTGTGTGTCGTGTTTAAAAAAAAAGAAAAAATAATAAAAAAAATAAAATAAAAAAGGTTCTTTTCAGAGCAACCTTTCACATTTCAAAAATAGAAGTGTCAATGAAATGCTACAGGGCCCTGTGCATTTTTCGAAGTCTGCGGACTGTCCACAGACCTCTAAATCTTTGCGGTGCTGCCCTGTCAGAACCATTGCACTATTCTCAGGGCGGAAGTGGTGGCTGTGAAAAAAGCCTTTTGTGGGTTTTTTTGTGTTTCGAAAACTTCAAATGGTCAACCCCTACTGCATACTGGATTGCTTTAATTCCAAAAAAGGTTGCAATGCATTTTCTATATTTCACAGAAAAATCTAACTGCCAGCATAAATAAGATGTACTCCATCTCTGCGAAAAATGTGTGTACCACGAAACAAAATGTTTTCATTGTAAAAAGAGGACATACAAACATCTCTCAAAAAGGAATAGACAGCCTTGTTGACATTGCGCCTTGCTTTCTCCATTTGTGGACCAAATGAAGAAGAGCGCAGAAATACGGGAAAAAATTACGCTGGAGTTTAGATACATGTCCATGACTTTCCCGGGTCCTTCTTTCATTGCAAATTGCAAAGAGTTTCCAGACACATGTCCTAAACGGTTCCCTCCACAATGAATAATAATAATATCTGGAGGACACCAGTGTCACCAAAGTAGCACAACGAGGTACCAAATCCAGCCACTTCATTCCACGTCAAATCTGAGCATGGGGAATTAAAATTTAAATAGTGTGCCCCATTTCCCCTTTGAGGTTGGCTCTGAAAAGAGCCTTCTCCAAAGCAACCCTTATGTTCCAAAACAGCATGGCATTTCCCATAAAAGATAAAGACATGCCATCTTCTTTAAAGTAATCAACATTACCAGAGTCAATGTTGTCATTGTTGCAAAAGAACATGCCAGCTCTAAGCATAAAAGCAAACATGCCTCGGTTGATTAAATAACGAGCAATATCTTGCTGAGGACAAAAAACAGAACTATTGTCCCATATTGCCCTAGAAAAAATACCTTGGCATTTGGAAGTAGTTTCATTACTGCATGAACAAAGTTTTCTAGATCTTTTAACAAAGTAGGGACACTGACATAGACCAAATGCAAAGCACCACAGAGCAGAACAACCACATGTGGACTGTTAACCCTAGCCATATCTTCACAAACTTCTAGCATTGCCTGCAAATTGAAACCAGGCACAGTGCTCCACATAACCTCCACTCCCTTTACATCAAAATTGCTGGCCACATTCCTACATTTAGCATACTGCTCCAAACCATTCACAAACATATCTCCAAGCACCAACACCCTGACTTTCTCCACCTTTGCTAGCTTTACTACACACAGCCTCTCTCAATACAAAGCAGAACCTGAACACCTGATTGGCTAATCCCTACAGTCGCCTCTCCATGCTGCATTTGCTGAGAAACCTCAGATGTGGCACGCCCTCCGCGAACAGCCGCGATGTCCGTGCAGCGTGTAACACTGGGATAGCCCTTGTACCCTTTCCACTTCACTCTCTGCACCATTCCCTCATTGGCTACTGTTCAGCAGTCACACAACCATCCACCAATCACATTCAAGAAATCTACATCTCACTCCATCATCACAATTCAGCCCTTTAGATGTACTATTGATCACTCTGAGTACAATTGGGCTGTGACTGCAAAGTACCTACAGCAACTACTAGTAAACACTCCAACATTTCTACTTGCAGATTCATGCACATCCACATGCATGAACACAAACTACAGGTATGAATATTTTCTGCACAGTACATGTACATTTCTTGTATAAATGAACATACATGCCAACATTCAGAGCCACCTGGCAGGTAGATTTCCACAGGGAAATCTGGAGACCTACATTTCACCATAGAAATGCATTGGGGCTACGGTAATTTTAGGTGGGAGAATATGAAAAATAACAATATTTTTCACTGAAAAATCAGGAGACTCCCGCCTAAATTGGGAGGGTTGGCATGTATGAATGCATATAAACAGATTAGCTGCCACTTACCCTTTATAACCTGTAAAATAAGCTTACTGTCATTTCTCCCATCTGCTATGATCAAGTGTCACTTGCAAAGTTGTCTGCTCTCCAAATTTCTATTTACCCATATTATTAACTGCAATGTGAAATTTTCTTCATTCATTCGATCATTTGTGTAACCACTGCCACCTATTTATTCACATTTCTACCGTGATAGCATTTAATGCATTATAGTGCATAGGATATACATACAATTTCCTTTCTATACATTCTGCATATTTAACATACATTCTATCATTTCAACTTCTTTTACACATTATTATAATACTAATCTAACACAACACACACATCTATCTAACAAAGTGTCATTTCATGTTAAAACATGCGAGAAATAACAGTATAATTATGGAAAAAAACGTTCTAGTGTGTTGTAAAATGACACGCATACAGGATGAGTACATGCATCTTTATTTATGCACACAGATACCCAATATCATTTGAAAGGGTCCTAGCTGAAACAACACCATTGCCTCTAAAACTGTTCTTCCAATCTAGACAGCTATCACATTCCAGCTGGTTTCCCATTCCGTCCTAGAATTTAAAACAGCATTCAACAATGCACAGGTGCATTCATGTCTATCACATAATCTTCAACTATGTACAGTGTTGTAAAGCAACACATACATCTCCCCCTTCCCTTCAGTCTGCAACACAAGCACCAGATCTTTCCTTTCAACCTTTACTTTTTTTCAGACTCTCCCATCTCCAAGCACCACATAATCACCCATTACTTTGGTAATTACCTACTAAGTAATAAGCTGCTGACCCCATCAAATCCATCTGCTTTATTTCCCACACCTTCACAAATGCATACTTTGCATACTTTTACGTATAGTTCCTGCCATTTACCCTGTAAAACTAGCAAACAAAACATACGATTATTTCTTCTATCTCCTAACATCCAATAACACTGCCTGTGCTCTGTGCGCTTACTATTGCACTCATTTCTAAAGCACATTCAACAAACAGATTCTAAATGAAATATACAGAATGCACATAGGCAAAGGAAAGTGCATGTACTATGTACAGTTATCAGAAAGCAAAAACAAAGAAATCCATGTCTACATTAACAACAGTGCAATTAACATACATATTTACTAACTTCTTTATTTCACAATTGCAGTGAAGACCACTCCCCTGAAAAGCAGCAGCAAATGAAGTACGAAGAAGAACTCATAAGAAACCTCCTCTTTGCATCCAAAAAAGTAAGTGCAATTCTGCCATAATGTTCTAACTGTTACTAAAACACTGTAGAATTCTAGTATTCTAGAACAAACAAGTGTACTAATCCTGCAACATTAGATTCAGTATTAGTACTTTCCCTCACCAGCTCAATACTTTGTATTGTAATCTGAACACCAGTATAGTAACACACAAATACAAGAATAGCCTTCCCAACCTGATGTAGCCGCCCATTGCACAATCACACACCTCTACATACATCCTTACCATCACACTCAGACACTCATGCACAAAGCACACATACACTGCACAAGATCCCAACACACACTTTCTTTTTTTGCTCCAACAGACCCCAAAGAATGCATACCAAAAAGCAACTCCATAGAAAGCAACAAAAAAGTAAAGGAAATCAAACTAAAACTCTCCAAAATAAGCATCCACCTCTAGCAGAATTTGTACAAAAAGTTCAAACAAAACATCTAATACAGTCATTAAGCGAAACAAAACAAGCTTCCAGTACAGAAACTTTGCCTCCTCTTTCAAAATGTAAAACGAAACAGAAAGTGATTAGCAACACTGCAGCTACCACTAGTGCTAACACTGCACCTATAAATCTTGATTTAGTGGCAAGTAAGCATATCAAAAAAATTATTTTGCAAAAAATGTTACGCCACAGAGTCCTTCAGAACCTTTTAAAAACAGGAGAGAAATCACGCACAACCCTTAAAACCTACTGTAGAAAATTAATACTAGAAGCTCACATAGACAGTGCAATCCTTCTCAGAAAGAAATTATTTTAGTTTTAAACAGAATGAAACCACTAACAAAACTAAGTACTAAACTACACAAAAGACTTCTCAATAAACTGAATATCAATACAGATAGCTTCACAAACATCTGTGGAGGTGAATGGAGTCACACCACGAGCACAGAACCATATTTCAATGAAGAAGCATACAAACAAAAGCAAACAAACCCAATTGCCATACATAGCAGTGAATGAAAAACATAATAATGCCATTATGGAACAAGAAACGCTGCTCACAAAAACATCCCCAGAAAACTTAGTACCAACTCTCCATTCCGCTGAACCAATACGTCCAGTTTATAAATGGCCGTGCACATCAATGTGTAACATAGCCAAAAAATCTTACATACCTTTATGCCAGTTCCTCTATCAGTATGTGAAAGGCAAAGACAAATTCAAAATGAAACTACTATAAAATATGGACTTCTGTCCAGTGCGCAAATACACAGGACTACAAGAACATTCATTAGCCTGCATTTCTGGACCTATTTGCAAAAGCACCGTCCACCATATCAAAATGATATCAACACATCATTCAACTATATGAAATCTGGTCCATAAACGGTACTATGCCAAAAGTCCTGCTTTAGCACACTAGCCAATTTCAATAACAATCTTTTACATGGTACAGCCAAACAACTACTCGAAGAAATATAGCATAGCCCGAGAAACTATTTTGGAATTGAAAGCCACTTACAAAATGCAATAGGTCTACAACAGACTAGCAACAACTGTACAGATGGCAACCTTCTATTACACACATACAAAAAAGAAATACTAAAGTTTAAAAGTGCATCTGCTGAAGTACCAAAGCATGTGTGTGTTTGTTGCCGCAGGACTTTTTATAAAAATAGCACAAAAACTGTAGACATAACATACAAAATAGAAGACAATGAAGATTCCAAATGGTTCCAATTAGCTCTCTATCTTATAGCAGAAAAACAAATATGAGATTACTGACCCCTTAATACTTTGCAGTTACTGCACTGCAAAACTGGACAACAACCAAACACCTTCACATGCTAACACAAAGTGTCAGAATCCGAGTTCATGTCAGAGCACATTTTAGGCCACCAGAAGTTCCTTCTGATTGTCTGATAGGTGGCCTTGATTCCACGGTGCCTGAAATGGAATGTGTCATGGCAGAGATTCATGACCTTAGTCTGAGTATTCCGGGTAGGGATATCCAAATTCTTGTCCTTAAAAAGGTGTCCATCCTTGGTAGAAAGGCCCCAGAGATTATCCTTGGTGTACTCCTTCCAGATGTCAGAAGTTGCAGTCTCTGTGCGTATCATTTCTAAAAGCGAGTTGGCCTGGGCTATGAACACCTTATCAGGAAACATCTTGGGAAGAGTTAGTGCTTCTTCTTTCATGTAATCCGGTCTTCTGGAGAGAGCATCCGCTATTACATTAGAAGGACCAGGAACAGGTTGAATGCTGAACTGATATTGGGCGAAGAAATAGGCCCATCTTGCTTGGTGACTGTTTCGGCATTCCATTGACTGTAAAACCTGGACGTTCCAGTGATCATTACTTACCAGAACCGGATATCTTGCGCCCAAAAGGAGATGACGCCATTCTGTGAAGGCTTGTCTTATGGCGAGCAGTTCCTTCTCCAGGACCGAATCATGAGTTTCACTAGGATGTAGTGTTCGTGACAGATAGGCAATAGGGTGCTCATGTTGTATTTTGCTTCTTGTTTGAGGACTGCCCCAATCGCGTATTCTGAAGCATCAGTCTCTACCAGGAAGGGTTTGGTGGTGTCCGGTTGAGCCAGGATGGGTTCACTGTAAATTGGCATTAAGTTTCTGAAAGGCGGCTTGCTGGATTGCTGTCCACTGAAAGGGTGTATTCTTCTTTTGCAGACGGACAATGGGTTGTACGATAGTTGAGAACTTATGGATGAATTTCCTGTAAAAATTAGCAAGTCCTAGGAATGACTGTATTTGTTTCACTGAGGTTGGAGCCGGCCAGGAGAGGATAGTTTCGACCTTGGTTGGATCCATGGCCACCCTTGAGGGCTCAAAATGAATTCTCAGTATTTAACTGTGGATACATGGAAGATACACTTCTCACGTTTGGCCAGCAGATGGTATAAGACCAAAGTGACGTGTTCCTGATTTAGAGCCGGGTCTTGTGAGTAAATCAGTATGTCATCTAGGTATGCGATAACAAAAAGAAACAGCATGTCGAAGAAGACTCTGTCCATAAACCGTTGGAATATCGCAGGAGCATTGGCTAACCCAAATGGCATCACCAGATATTCGTAGTGGCCAAAGGGGGTCTGAAAGGCCGTCTTCCATTCATCGCCTTCCTTGATGCAAATCAGTTGGTAAGATCCTCGCAAATCCAGTTTGGTAAAGATCACTGCTCCATGTAACGCCTCCAGGATGTCCGAAATGAGTGGCAAGGGATATCTGTCTTTTAAGGCACATTTGTTCAGGCCCTGGTATTCCAGGCATGGACGGAGTTCCTTTGTATTCTTTTTTGGTACGAAAAAGAGAGAGGCCCTAGCAGCGATTTGGATGGACAAATTGTCCCATTGGACAGGTTGGTGTCCAGATAATCACGGAGGGCAGCTTTCTCGGGCTCTGACAGAATGAACATCCTTCCAAAAGAATGTTCTCTTCTGTGTCAATAGCGCAGTCTTCAGGGCGATGAGGAGGAAGTGATTGGACAATGGCAGAAGAAAATACATCTGAAAACTGATGGTACACCTCGGGTACCTGTGTAATGGTAGAAACAGTGATGCGGTGAGAGTCAGGGAACCTATCTCCTGAGGACTGTTGGAGTTTCCCGGATAGACAGTGAGTGAGACAAAACTCAGAACCCAAGAATAAGGATCCTGCCGCCCAGTTGATAGAAGGATTGTGTTTTCGCAACCAAGGCATTCCAAGCACTATGGGGTAGTGAGCTGCCTTACATATGTCAAAATGCAACAACTCTTGATGGTTGTGAATAGTAAGCAAGAACTCAGAGGTTTGTTGAGTTCTGGATCCGGAAGATAGGGGTCTTCCGTCTATTCCTTTGACTGCCTGGAAGACATCCTTGGTTTCTCGAGGAATGTGATGTTTCTCTGCCCATTCGTCATTGAGGAAGAGACCCATGGCCCTGCAAACCACCCAGGCCAGGATGGAACATATTTCCTTGTTGGGAGTTGAAAGGATCACTTGAAGTAGCACTAAGGAATTCTTTAGAGAACAGTCCAGTGGAAGAGGAACGTCGGAGCATGAATCTTTCTCCCAAAATTGGGCTCTGTTCAGAACCGGGAGCTGGCGTTTCCCGAGTGATGTGGAGGAGCTATCGGGCAATTACGCACTAAATGTTTGTCTGAAGCACAATACATACAGAGATCACTATTGATCCATCGGGTCCTTTCCTGGGATCTTATAAGGCCTCTCAAGGAACCAAGCTGCATGGGTTCTGGCTCAGTCGGACCTTGGGTTGGTGCCACTTTTTCCCTGGGGCTGGTGTATTCAGGTGGAGTTCTTGGTAGCGGATTCCGTGCCTTCCTCTTCTCAGCCTTTCTTTCTTGTATTCTGAAGTCAATCTGTAAGGACAGGTCTAAGAGGGCTTGGAAGTATCCGCGACGGGCTAACCTAGCCAATTCATCCTTAACCTCTTCACTTAATCTGGATCTAAACAAGGTAAAGCAGGCTTCAGGGGTCCAGTTAGCGTCTTTAGCCAGTTGTTTGAAGCGGGTGACGTATGTCAGCATGTCCTGGTTGCCCTGCTGGAATTCCAGCCATCTTTCCTGGGTGGTATACACCTGTTCAGGACGGTCGAACATGGCCTTGATGGCGGAAACAAATTCATCATAATTGTCAAATAACAAATCCCCTGCAGACACTAAAGGGGTAGCACAGGCCAGTGCATTGCCAGATAAATGAGAGATCATAAACCCCACCTTGGCTCTGGGAGTGGAGAAGTAGTAAGGTTTGAAGGTAAAATGAACCAAGCATGAGTCCAGGAAGGAGCGTAAGGTCTTTGGGTTACCATCGTATTTATCCACAACACCTCCTAGTGAGGCACTTTTTTGATAAGCCGAAATCCTGGACAGAACGAGCTGTTTTAAAGCTGCATTTTCAGCGTTGAGGTTCTGTACTTCTGTGGTAAGTTCCTGCATACCTCTCATTAGGTCTTGCATGGCAGCCTCCATTGTGGGAACGGTATTAGTTGGGTGGTGTCTTCGGATTTGTGTCTCACCTGTTTGTTTCTTGTAGTTCTTTTCTTGGAGTTTGCAAATACAACTAGTGTAAATTGCTATGCAAATGTAGCAATCAATATTCTATTCCAATTGCCACCAATTATTGACAACATTTACTTACATGGTACAGACCAATTGTGTTTGCAAATCTTAGTCCTTCATAGAAATGCAATCAACAATCCTGACAACACTTACAGTTTTTCTGGAATAAGGCAGGAATTTGACTACTGTGCTGGAATGGTCAAATTCACTATAAACTCACAAGAAGATCCACAAGAATTTCTAATGTACTTACTACAAGTAATAGAAAACAAAAACATACCTATAAATGAAATCTTCCAGATACATACTCTTTGCAGGGATATAGTACAAGATGAAGTTCCTAATGAATGCTTTGTGTATGTATCCATACCTAACTGTGAATCCATTCCATTTCAGCAACTTGTACAAAATGCAAACCATGGCAGATTATGTACTACCTGCAATTCCGATAATCGTTCCACCTTACAAATATAGACATATAGTAAATATGTAATAGTAATCCTTTTACTTTATAATGCAGATAGTACCAAAAACAACTGCAAGCTGACTAGATTCACACATGGTCAAGGATCACTTGGTAAGAAAACCTTCACAACATAGGTATTATCTACCACGCAGAAGCCACAACCAATGCAGGTCACTGCACTGCATATATAAAAAAAGAATTGTGAATGGTTCGAATGAAATTATACTACAATTACTCTAAAACAGAGATTACCAGCAAATCTTGTAAACGCTTACTTAATATTCTTAAAACCAAAATGTAATAACTAATCTGTGTATGAACATAAAAAAATTCAACTAGTTACAATACGCCAACTGGTATCTAACTGCCCCAAGATTCTGCAACAAGCAAACAGATAAATGAATACCATTAAATTGAAACAAGAAATAAACAGATGGAATACGCCAACAGGTATCTAACTGCCCCAAAAATCTGCAACAAGCCGACAGATAGATGAATACCACTGAAATGGAAAAAGTAATAAACAAATAGAATACACCAACTGCTACCTAATTACAACAATACTACCACCCCTTTGAAATTAAAAAACCATGCACCTATTCAATTCCTCCTATTGAAATCAATGAAAGAATTATATTGATCCACGGATCCAATATGGCCGGCGCCTCGAAACAATGTGACGCACCTCACGCCTCATCCCAGCCAATCAGAGAACATGTTGCGTGTCTGCGGACATGATGCAAGCCGATTAGCCAATCAGTGTCTCCTCCGTGGAGTGAACAGGGAAGTGTGTCCGCAGAGCGGACATAGATATTACACATTTTTTGGCCTTACATTTTGGTCATAAAAAAAAAACTACTGGACTCATTTACAGCAAATTAGGAAAAGCACACGTTCAGGACCAAGCTGCCGCTCCTGCCCCAAATTTGGTGAAAATCTGTCCAGCGGTTTGGGCTGTAGGTGCGACAGACATTTTCTCCTATGTCTATGGGAAAAAAAGACATTTTGCTCCCCCCCCTTTAACTTTTCCCCCCCTTGACCAAACCTCACCACACTTTGCAACATAATTCAGAGTGGGCCATATACTATATATATAGGATTTGTCCAAGGAGAGCAGAAAGTTATAAGCCACCCAAAAGGTGCTCTTCCTATGGGTTTAGCAACTTAGTCTCCGTTAAAAGCACAACAAATGGAATTCACTCCTGAGAACAGCTGAAAAATGCCAGTGTCCTTTCAGCAAAAAAAGGGAAAACATCACTTCAAAGCCGGATAGCACAAATATTCTTTATTAGTAGTTGTGCATCGGCAAAAGGGAAAAACCTGTACAGAAACTCTTGCGTTTTGTGATATACCAAACGCTTGATCATGTAGGTTTAAATGGGCACAGATAATGGACTACTTTTTTTTCCGTGGCAGCTCTATGATAATATGTGAAGAGTGTCTCCATGTCTCTGACAAGTCATCCTGGGTGTAAGTAGTCAGCCATCTTACAACATTATAAATCCCATGAATCCTAATGCATATAGCGAGCGTTGATCTCCTTAAAATAGCAAAACATGTCATCATTGGACTGCCGCAGAACATTTAAGCAGGAGTGTGACTGTTTAAATTCAAAATGTAACAACATGCTAGAACATATACAATGGGCCTCATTACGACCCAGGCAGTAGAGTGTTAACGGTGCCGGTATAGCTGCCGGCGCCAATTTCCCTCTACCGCCTCATTACGAGGTCTGCTTGCGGGTCCCGCTAAGGACGTCTGGTAAAACCAGGCATCCTTAGCGGGACCCGCTAGCAGACCAGGATGCTAACAACGGGCCCGTCATTAACAGGCCCGTTGTTAGCATCCTCCCCATTCGCATTGAGCCCTATGGGAGCTCAAATGGGAGTGGGGATGTACCGGGTCTGGGTCCCGGGAAATGGAATTAACGGGCCTTCCACGGTTGGAATAGCCCGGTAATTCCCTATTCCTGGAACCCGGACCCGGTACCCAGTATGGTGGTAGCCATGCCGCTAAAAGCGGCATGGCTACCTCCATACTGGTAATGAGGCCCAATATGTGCCACCCTGAGCAAGCTCATAATGGGTGGGCTAATTGTAAATAAATAAACTCTCCCAGTACAATAGATCGACCAGAAAATAAATGGAAATAACCATATATATTAATTGAATCTGCTAAAGCGAAATTGCTAAAAGTAAGCCCTCTGCCACAATGATAGCGAAAATGTGCATGCTTGCAGATATAATCTCTAATGGACATAATGCCCGGCCTCCATTTGTAATGCGGCAGTACCAATATAGTCATGTTATAATACCGAATTTCTGTATGAGTATGCTTAGACAGAACAACACGGGGAAGTTTCTCGTTACAGAACAGTGCAAATACGCAAAAAGCAGCAATATCAAACAGTTTACAAAATGTATATCAAGGCGGCAATAATTTTCCTAGCAGTAAAAATAAAGTACATAGTGCTTTCCGTCCATGCATGCAACTCCTGAAATAGACAACAGATTAGTTTTATGTCCACGAGAAAAGGTAGAGAAAATATCCCTTAAAATTCCATCTCTCAGAATTTTTGAGTGCATGCATGGACTGCTAAAAATCAGAAAAGGGAAGCTGCCTCTCATTAAAGTGTGTAGTGCGTGCAAATATTGCTTTCCTCTAAAGTGCATAGTGAATAAAATGTTCCTTTTTGTAAAGTGTCTAGTGCAAATGTTCTTGCATGTTGACAACTAGCATGTTCTCATACATTAAGATAAAATTCAATTATAAAGTACCTGTTCAATGGACTCCTTATAATAAGTCACAAAACCTAGCCCAGCTGACTTAATAAAATAAAGTTAAAAAATCACTCAGTTTTAAAAGAAACAGACTAAAACTGACAATTCATATATGTTGATAGCAGATTGGGGTAAAACGAACAGATAATTAAATATACTTTCTAGCAAACACACTAGCAACCATGCAAAACTATATAACAAGAATACTGCCCAAATGGTTGAATGGTTAAAAATGCAAAGTACACTGCAATACGCACAGTTCAGAGGGGTAATGGGCAGAAGTCCTCACGTGCCCAGAACATGTACAGCTCCTCATATAGGTTATGGTCTTTGTTTTTTTGTCTCAAGGTCCAAAAAAGAAGCTCACGGTTGCCTCCTCTGCATGGTTTAGAAATTGTGTGTATGCCAAAGAACGAGAACCCCTCTAGTTTTCCACCATGTTCGTTCTTTAAATGGAGCACCATTGGGTATGTGGGATCAGCATTTTTAATTGCCCTGATATGTTGAAGCACTCTCAATTTCAGTTTGCCTTTTGTGCTCCCAACATACCATTTATCAATGGGCAGTTTAACACGTACAGCACAAACTCCGTTTCACATGTAATTCTGGACAAGATCTTGATATTCTGTCCTAAAATTGGGGGTAAATAACTGGTGGTACTGACCGCATTACTACATGCTTTACATTTGGCAAATTTTTGAAAACCCGTTTTTATTATTTTATTCATCCAGCTGCCCCCCAATGCATTGTTAAGAGCACTCATGAAAGTGGGTACAAGGATGTCTTTGAACGAGGTTGACCTCCGGAATGTAATATTTATCTTGTCATCAAGAATACCGCTCAAATGTTCATCTAGTTTGAGAACATGCCAAAGTCTCTGCATGATCTGGCAAATATTCTGAACTCCATAACTGTAGGTCACAATAAGACGTGTATCACTCTTTTTTGTGGCCTTGTCTTGCACAGTGTTTGAAACCAATAATAAAGAATGACCTGTATCCCTGGCTTTTATGAAGGCTCTCTCAAGTACTTTTTTAGAGTAATCTCGGTTTTTGGACCTTTGTGCCATTAAGGCACATTCGCTATCAAAGGTGTCAATTTTTGAACAATTTCTCCGGATGCGAATAAATTCCCCATATGGGATACTCCACTTTAGGGCCATGGGAAGGTTACTCTTTGCATGAAGTGGTACATTAGAACTGGTTGGTTTCCTATATAAGCTGGTAGTACATTCTCCTCAGGCCACAGTAACAAGAATGTCCAGAAATATAATTTCCCTCTTACTATGGCTCTCCGTAAATTTCAAATTTAATTCATTGATGTTCAATGCCTTGACAAAGTAAAACCATTCCAAAATGATACCCTCCCAGATAACAAGCAGTTAATCAATATAGCGTAGCCATAAAGCTATCTTTGCCGTATATTCACTGTTTCTGGGATGCCCGACCACGAACTTCTCCCACCATTGTCAAGTTCACAGATGAGGGGCAAACATAGTGCCCATAGCAGTACCTTGAAGTTGGATAAAAAACTCTTTGTTGAAGAGAAAACAATTGTTGGTAAAGCAGAGTTTGATCATCTCCTGTATCATATGCCCATGTTGAAGGTAATTCATAGACCTGGTATACAGAAAATATTCACATGTGTTGAGGCCATCAGAGTGAATAATCAATGTATAGAGGGAGACTACATCCAATGTTGTTAACGAATAGCAGGATTCCCATGGTATACCTTCTATCCGGCTCAAGAAGTCGTTGGTATCTTTTAGATATGAAGGTAAAGTAGTCACAAAAGATATCACTGTCTCATCAACAAATCTTCAGATATTTTCCAACAGTGCCCCACACAGAGTTACTATTGGTCTGCCCGGGGGGTTTGTCAAACTCTTATGAACTTTGGGCAGAAAGTAAATTGTTGGAATAATAGGGAATTTGGTATGTAAAAACGCACATTTATCTTCGTCTAGCAAGTCTCTCTCCTCCCATGTTTGAAGAAGTTCACATCATTTATTACTCATGGCCTGTGATGGATCATCCTTCAAATTAGCATAGCAGTGTTTGTCCAATAATTGTCTTTGGGCCTCTTTTATATAGTCATCCCGGTTCATAATGACTATGTTTGTCACCTTATCTGACGGTTTGATAATATAATCCATCATGGCACCCAATTGTGTAACCTAACGTTCTTAAGGTCATTGATTACCAAATCTTGGGAAGCCTCAACATGGCCTCTCGGGTTGAACATAGGGAACATAGGGTTAAATCTCGATTTGACCTTGAGCTCAGTCTTTCCTGGCCAATTAATATCAATATTCATGGATCCCCGTTCTTGGTCTAGGATATCTGCAAAGTCAGAAAAAGAGTTAATGAAATTGCTGGACGTTTACAAATGTTTGTTTTTTAGGAACATTCTTATGTGCATTTATAGAATGATGGGAACTGTTGATGGAAAATATTTGCAGTACAGTTTTAAATGGCACTTGGTGTGTGGAAGTTTGATATGTTAGGCATATATGCATACTTGCCAACATGGTGCATGCTAATCTGTAGGTGTTTATGTAGTCCTAGATTTTAGTTTTGCATTCTGGGCCTTGTAGTTCCACTTTTCCTATTATAAAAGTTGGAATTCAAGTCTCAGATTGTGGAGAAAATATCAGGACTGGATAAGCACCTACAGATTGGAATGGGTGATGTTGAGATATATGCATGTACTGCCAAATTATTAAACTGGCACACACTAACTAAAAAAGTTCTACAAATCTATTCTATTTGCTTTTCCATTCGTTTATGAAAAAGTGACACAGTGCTGCTATAAATGAACATATGCATTTTTTTACTTTAATGAAATTGTTCTTAAAAATAATTATTTTTAAATGAAGAGCATTATAATTATGCACTGCTTCGTGTGAGTAGGTGCTGAATGCTGCATGGCATTTGCTAGAGTGCTTAAAAACAGAATATACTTACATATATATATATATATATATATATATATATATATATATATATATATATATATATATATATATATATATATATATATATATTTGCAAAGGAGTTGAATACATTTCTTTTTAAATATAAGCATACCTAATCTATGTCTTGTTAGATGCAGATCTTGTTGAATCTGGAAATAGAAATCTTGGGTAGTTTCAGAATAGTTTTTGATGCAGTTGCCTTTGATTATCAGGAGATATGTACGGTCAGAGTTCAAGTGTACATCTGAAGTGTTGAAATAAGAACACAGTGTTAGGTGTACAGTTTTCTTGGATGTAATTGGTGAATGGATGTGTGACTCTTTGAAAGCAGTCAATGAGGGAGTGTTGAGAACATGAAAGTGGAAAGGGTAGAAGGGCTACCCCTGTGCTATGAGGTCTGCGGACACTGCAGAAGTCCACGGACGGCACGTGCCACATCTGGGTTTTTGAGGCTGCCTAGCATGGAAAGGGGACTGTGGAGATAAACCAATGGAGTCTTCTGGTTGTGGTTTACAGGAAGTAAGGGTAGCATGTGTTTTGTTTTTTCTGTGCAGTTGAAGATGGATGTGTCTATGGCTATTAAAAAGCAGAGTGTGTGGATTTTTGGAAATTCTTCAATTCACCCATTGAAGGTGTATGCTGAAAATCATGGCATCTTTGGAAGAATTGTATTGGCAGAAATTGAAGTTTTGTAACATGCAGTTTGTTCCTTAAACTGGGCAAGCTTCTTCACATTCTGTGAGTGTATGGCTCACTTTAAAAGTGCATTCTGGAGGAGACAGTGTGGGGTATGTGATTCCAATATATTTGCAAGTTGCCCTGAAGGATTTCTTGAAAAGCCTATTTGAACAGTTTCCTGCTGCCAAGATAATTTTTTTCTGAAATGAATCAGAGGCACACATGGAAATGTCCAAACTTTTTCCATCTGGAAATGGAAAAATCAAGGCATGCTGCATCAATGTCATCTTTTGAGAATGACAATGTAAGATCTGATGTTGTGAATTCTTTTATTTTTTTCATTTGAAGTTCATTTTACAGATGTTGGAAATGAGATTTGTCTTTACAATGTTAGGAATGCATTGAAAAGTTCCTGTAAGAAAATTGTAGGGGAAGATGTGCAGTGTATAGTACTGCTGTACATACAAGCAAAACAAAAGGAAAAAAGGTGTTTGTTAACAGACACAAAAAAAGGTTCTTTTCAGAGCCACCACCAATGTTCCCTCTAAGCTGTGCGCATGTGCGCTTGCCCAGCTTCCTTCTGAGTGCCGCTCAGAAGATTTTTAGCAGTGCACACAGACAATTCTCACCTATTCAAAAATATTTAATAAGGCACAATCCACAGTAATTACTTGAAATGTTCTTTCTCTTAAATAAGCAACTAGTCTTGATATTCTGCTCATTTGCATTACACTACTATGCAAGGGTGACCGTAAACACATACAATCCCTAACAGCAAAATACACACAAAAGAGGTTAAGAACTAATATGAAAAACTGGCTCCAAGAACAGAAGAATCTAACCAGGATATGGCTGCACACATCAACCAAATAATGTTCCCTCGCCACCCATGACTCCTAAACTTGACTCTACCACACTTTTACCTCATGACTGTAACTTCTGCCCCAGAACACATTAAGATACAACCAGACAACCTTGAATCTTCCTCTCTTGGCTCAGCGAAAGGTTAGCAGACGTGTCCCTACATCCACTTGTTTTATCTTTGTTGTAATATGAATAACGGACACACGCCAGAATTTCTGTTACTCATTGTGCCTTACCAAAAGCTTCAACCACACTATACAATCGAACAACTAGTTCAAATATCGGATAATGACTGTAAGTAAGCAGGCTACTTGGATGTGTACCGTTATCCCATACTTACTCTTCTTTGTACATATGTCACGCGCTTTGAAGCAGCCCCCTTGCAAGTAACACATTCTAAAACTCAAATATTAATTTGCCCTCTAAGGATTTTGAGAGGACAAATGTGATGCTCATCTTCTCCTACTTTAGCATCACTAACATTATCCTATAAGTGGAGAGCAACATTGCAATATCATTTACTTTCCCTACAGTGGATAATGGGTATGGACTATGCCTGGGATTACTCATCCATAGTATCACGGCACCGGATATTCAGACATGAGAATACTTTTCACATAATCTGCATCGTTTTCAAGTGTTCAGAGTTCCTTTGGTCAGAGACCTTCTTACATTATAGGGTAAATCTCTGCTATACAAAAACGGTTTCACCGAGCACTGCATAATCCTACACAATGATATAAGGGTGGGGTATGCTGCATGCAATCTTGTATGCACTGCAAAATAATTATGTACATGGAGATTCATGACATTCTTAAAATGCACATAATATTTGAGGCATTAAATATGCCTTGCTTAAAAAATATTGTGGGCCTGCAAATATCCCAGTGAGTGTTTACTGCTACAATCCCTCACTTTTTACAGTGCTCTATCAACTAGTATTGGAGGATAGCACAGGGGCTGGGGAAGGGTATGGTGGAAGAGCACATGTCATCACTCCTTGTGGGTGATGAACAAAGCAGCAAATTAAAAAAACCAAGTCATACGTTTCGTCCAGGAAACTGAAGGAAATGTGTTGTTTGTTTGCTAAAGGATAGGAAACGTTGCAGCGTTAACTGCATTATCTGATCCTTGTTGTGCTGCTAAACAAATGTTGTTTGACCCTTCCAACCAGCAGTGCGAGCCATGAAGGGGCTCTTGCTGATGCCTGTGCGCTTCCTGGAGGAGGCGGGGCTTGTGCCGTACATGTGACGTATCACGTGAGCTTCCACATCTTCAAAACGCCGAGTCATCCGCCCAAGGGGCGAACGTTGCAACTTTAACTGCATTATCTGATCCTTGTTGTGCTGCTAAATGAACGTTGTTTGTCCCTGCCAACCAGCATTGCGAGCCGTGAAGGGGCTCTTGCTGGTGCCTGTGCGCTTCCTGGAGGGTTGGGGCTTGTACCGTAAACATGACGTATCACGTGAGTTTCCACACCTTCAAAACGCCTAGCCATCCACCCTTGCGGTGTTAAGCCCGTCGGAGACAGGCCCATTGGCTGTTGTGCAGCTGTTTGGCGCTGGGGCGCATAAGGTACTTCTGAGGCATATATTATTCTATTTTACTTTGGTGGTTCAAACTGTAAACTTGCTTCTTTAATCACTTTTGCAACCCACCTGTTTTAGTCATAATCTACTGGGTTGGCGATAAATGAGACTTCGGAGCTCACCCCTAACGGATGACATGGCCGACATGGCCGACCAAGATGGTTCATACCTGGTTGGAGAGGGTGTGGCAGCCCCAGTAGTGTCTCTTTCCTCTGTCCCAGGCATACCTCAGCCAGCTCCACTGGTCACTCATGCCCTTATTCATACAGTCAGACAGCGGGTAACTGAGGCAATTATCCCCTCATCCCTTATTCAAAAGGGTTGGAAAAGAGGGTTGGAATACACATTAACAACAACAAAAATTCAAAGTAGAATTAATGATCATTTTGTCAGAAAAAGGAACAAGAACACAAATGATCTAGCTGAATCTACAGATATTACCTGGCAGTTTTCTGATCCAAATCATGAGGATGCCGAAAGATCTCCTTCTACAGAATGCTCCCAGGCAACTCTGTTGTAACCGAACAATATCTCAGAAAACAGAGTAAGAATGCCTAGACCTCAGGATGAACAAGAAGGGCCCACAACTCCATCTTCAGTGGTGCCCTCTTCGGCTAATGAAAGTATGCTGGCAGCCCTGAGTTTCGTTCTTAATTCCCTGGTTTCAGTGTTTGAACTTCTAAAAACAGAAGTACAAACCCAAGCAGGTCTTCTGTTGGAAACTTCAAATGAAGTCTCAAAGAATGAATCTACAATGACGGCGTTGAATAACATCATGAATACAATTCTGATTCCGACCATAAAAGACTCACAAATAGAGGGAGTGAAACAAGGACTGGACATCGCCCAAATTCATATCTTATTAAAGGAGGAGGCAAAGGCTAATGTTATAACACAAGAACTTTTAAAAAATCTCCCTGTGGAAATTCAAAACCTTAAAATCCAGAGTCAGATACAGATCGTAGAGGGTCCTTTTGATTGTTTTGATGATACTCCGCTGTCAGATTCAGTCTTAGAAGAATTTAGAAGACTTGCAAATGTAGACATTGAAGGAATAGAAGAGATCTTGGAGAGTCCACTAAAAGCAAATGCTAAAAACCTTCATGAGTGGTCGACCAGGGAAACAAATTTGAGTCCTGGGATCCTCCAAAACCCCAAGAGAAGAAAGCGGCAAAACAGAAAAAGAGGGGTAGTGTTAAGGACATCCATCTATATCCACAGCTGGAAAAAACTTTGAAAAAATCTAAAAATAAAAAAAAATCAGCCACCAAAAAATCAGGAACAAACTCATTCCTGAAAAAATTGCCAATACCAATTGAGGAGAAATCATTAGATTTTTCTGTTGCAACATCTTCAGTTATAGAACCTTCTCAGAGTACAAAACCAATCGAACCAAGTACCAGCAAAGGGGCTCCTGGTAAAAATGGAAAGAAATGGAAAAAAAGGTACCTGCAAGAATTTGTGAGGGATCTAGCGGCATCAAAGTACAAACCTCAAATATGGGTATGCAAACTGAACCTACATCTTCTGTGACTGTGGTTTCTAACAATCAAAATCCAAAAGTGGGCCATACAAATATTAAGCTAGCCCCAATATTTTTAAAAAATAAGGCTCAAAGAGAAGAAAAAGATAAAATCAGTTGTGTGGACTTACAAAAAATTTCAAACATTAACATCAAATTGGCTCCTATCTTCTTAAAACCAGTTGCGAAACCAGTAATTCCAATATTAACATCTGTACCCTCCCAGCCACCCCTTATTCTTGATGAAGTGCCAATTAGGTCTGCACTATACGAAGTTGACTGTCGGAATGGCTTGGGAAAATCTAGAAACCTAGAGCCTCATCCACAGAGTGGAGAAAGAAAGGAGCCTGATGGATTCTATCATACTACAACTGTAAGGAAAACAGATTTAGAAATAGCAAGCTTTACAATCCCAAAGGTTTGGCTAAGACTTGAGAGACCAAATAGGTATACATCACTTTGCAGATCAGTTTTGCTGTTGGAAATTAAGCAAAATTACAATCTGTTTCTCTTTGCTTCAGAAGACATAGAATATGTTAAATATCCGGCAACTGATGACAAATTATATGTTGAGGTTGGTCTAAACTCAAGAAGAGCCCAACATGCCCTTTTTAGTAATAAAAATGAGTTGGCCAGAGCAGGCCTGTTGGTGTATGAGTCAGAAGAGGAAGACAGGTCTAGAAATCACTCCAAATATACAAACAGGACTGGAGGATGCATCCAACTCTGCAGTAGTGGCTGGAACATTGAAAGAGCCACCACGGAGTATGATATCCGGGCCTAAGCTAAATGAGAACTTCATAACGAACCTCCCTGAGATCATTTCACAAATCCTTTTGAAACTCGGGTAGGAGCAAAATAGTCTTTAGACAAAAGGGTTTAAGACTAGTCTCTTGGAACACAAGAGGTCCCAGCTTTTTAAAGAAAAAGAAACTAAAAAAGGATCTGTTGCAAAATAATGATATTTTGATATTCCATGACACCTGTCTCGTTAACCCCATCGAGACAGAGGGTTTCACAATCTTAAACCTCGGGGCTTTGTAAAAACTGAAAGGGAGACCGGCAGGAGGACTCTTAATAGTACTTAAAAACTCAAGCATCAAAGAAATTGTACGACTGTACAATAACGTGGTAGGCATACAAGCCTCTAAAGTAGAGATAGACCATATCAACCCAGGGAATGTGAGGGCTGAACAATCTAATCCGAGTTTATTACGGAAGGGAAAATATTGGTGGGACTTCCTTTCATCCTGGGATCTGGAAGGGATATATGAGAAAAAAAGGGGTGTGGAAACAGGAGATCCAACATGGTGTCAGGGGTCCTCTCAATCTACACTAGATTATATTTTTGCAACATCGGGTCTCACAATTCGCTGCCCTAGCCTCACACTTAATTGGGAAGGAGGCAGTGACCAAGCAAGTTTGGAACTCTGGGGTTCGGAAATACAGAAAGCTCCTAATCAGCTTAGTTCCCGGGAACTTGAAGGCTCAAAGGGCAAATTGAGTGTGGTTAAATATAAACATGGAGGGAAAAAGCTGAACAAACTTCTCGAAGCAGTCCCATCTCCAGTGTGGATTGAGGAATTTCACCCAGAGAAATTCGGGAACTTTGTGTGGTCAATCTGTCTTCCAAGTGAGGTAAAGGCCACAGGGAAACAAATACATATCCATCACTTTGATGAAGAAACACACAAACAGAAGAGAATCCTGCGACAAACACTCCATTACATAAGGACAAATGGAGTGGAGGACCCCTTTGATTGTATGCAAAAACTCAAGAAGGTTAAACAATCCTATAGAAATTGGAAAAAGAATCACAAACATCAAAAACTGCAAGAAGATGGGGAGAGAATGCTTTATCTCCTTAATGTTAACAAATGTAAAAACTTCTGGGCAGCATTAAACCAACTGGAGACTGGCTACAACAGTTCCTTATCTAACTTGGTTCCAGAGCACAAATGGGTGGAATATCTGTCCAAAGATTTTGAACATCAGGGATTCAGAGAGTTCATCGGGCCTTCTACTAGCTGGGCACTGACATTTAATGAACAAGATATTGAGGAGCTTATTGTTTCTTCCTCCACGTCAAAGGCGGCTGGGCCTAATGGACTTACTTATCAGCTATTAAAAAATCAGCCCAAACTGTGGGCAAAGCTGCTATACCATCTTTTTCAAGAAATCCTTAAGAACAGGATCTATACTCCCTCATGGAGGAGTGCATTAATTATTCCATTCTTTAAGGGGGGCGATAGGTTAAGCCCAGCAAGCTATTAACCTATCACCCTCCTGGATATAGATAGCAAACTCTTCATGCGACTACTGTTGAAAGAACATCGTGGGTGGACTCAAAACAGATCCTCTCCCAGCATCAAACGGGCTTCAGGAAAGGACTTTCCACCAGCTTAAATGGATTCATCTTGAACCTACTCAGTGAAAGATCCAATGAGAAGGAGGGCATTCTGCTATTTGGGGCCTGGGTTGACCTGTCCAAAGCATTCAATCTAGTGGAGAGGTCCCTCCTCTGGCAGAAGCTCTATAGCTGGGGGATCCCAGCACCCCTATTGGCCATGCTCATAGAGCTACATAAGAACACTACCATTAGGGTGAGGCCGGATGACGTTGGCAATCTTTCGGAGGTAATACAGGTACTTAAGGGAGTTCGGCAAGTGTGTTTAGGTGCCCCTTTATTTTTCAACTTATTTTTGTCAGACCTCAGAGATTTCCTCGCTCCAGCATCAATGGCATGCCCTAAGATAAATGGCAGAAAAATACATTGGTTGGCCTATGCAGATGACCTCGTCTTGTTGGATGGTTCAGCAATCGGTCTACAGCGGCTCCTGCTCAAATTAAGTGAATATGCTAAGCTAAATGGTCTTATAATCAATTCATCAAAATCCAAAATACTTATATTTTAACACTCTAAGAAAAATCTGCCCTTTAGGAATTGGACCTTGGATGGTAAGGAAATTCCTCGGGTTGACGAGCTCTCCTATTTGGGTTATGAAATCTTAGCTTCCCCAGCCCTAAGTAAGGTGATACCGGTTATACTTGAAAAGACCTCTAAAATTACTGCTCAGATGAAGAATTTGAATGGAAAATGTTGTAAATATTCAATATCACCACTCATCAAATTCTACATAGGTAAAGCAGTCCCAGTTCTCCTTTATGGCCTGGAAGCAAAACCTTTGCTTTGGAACTATGATTGGAACAAAATCGAGGGACGTTTATGGGAAACAACACTACATCTTCCATTATGTACCCCTCTTGTCAGTCTGAGACTCGAAATGGGTCTGATTTCCCTGACCTGTCGAGCGGACTGGAAACTCTTGTCCCTTTATCGTGACATAACAACAGCAAGAGTGACTACTCTTTATTTTGATGTAAATGAACACCTTAAAAAGGCAAAGTCGAAACAACTTCTTGACCTAGAGGGAAAAGTGGGAGGTAGCTTGCTCAGGTTGGACCTAACTACAGAAACGCTCATTCAAAATCCCATGAAGGTCAAAAAACTACTTGAAATGTGTGACTGGATCCGAATGATTGATGGAGTCAGGAATCTTAATCCACCAAATCTCTTGTTGAAAGTAGAGAGAAAATCTGGTACTCTTCCACGTTACCTCCAAAAATTTCCTGATCGAAATATAAGAAATAATTTTCTTAGGTTGAGACTAAATATAGCTCATACGGGGGAAATCTTGGCCCAAAGAAATCAGGGTGACAAAGCAAAAAAGCTCTGCAGGCATTGTGACTCTCCGAATTTACAATCACTCAGACACCTGTTTTTGGAGTGCGAAGGCACATGGGACACAGGATTACAGCTGCTTGGGAGATTTGTTACTAGAGAGGAGAGTTTAACACAGGACTCATTTTGGGATAGACTTATCTCTGATCAAGAAATCATGCTCACTGTGGCAATAGAAAAGGTTCTGGAAAAATGTTCTATATTAGTGAACTGTAGGCATAGGTTGCTTAGTAAGCATGAATGATGAGGTTGGTTTATCCTTTTTAGTCACCCTTGGTGGTTCACACTGTTTTTATACTTTAGTTGTATCTAACTTTGGTAAACAAGTGATATTATATTTTTCTCTTTTGTAAAGATTTTCTTTATAAAAACCATAAACAAATAAAAAATAAATAAAAAAAGGATAGGAAAGTCTAGCACCCATCTAGACAACAGCACCTTCTTTTTCTTTCTATGCTCAGCTGTGGAGGGCTTTTCAATGTAACCATGTATTCTGTGTGTATCGTCTCTAGCATCCCCCCAATCGTATTTAACTGATAAAGAATTACAGAAGAGGCATCCATAGTTACTGAAGAAGGCACTCAATCAGTTGTATCGCTAAAAGGCATATATATATATATGTTATTTTTTTCAGCAGGGCTCCATAATAAACCTCAGTAAGGCTCTTGTTTAATTTTATCTAGGCTATGGTGCGGAAGGGTGGGCAAAACAATAGACTTTATTATGTGTCCTGTAATTTGACTTCCTATGTCAGGGGTCTAATTAGATTTTGCTCCCTACTTGGAATCAAATGATTTTTCAGGGAGTATAAAGGCAATTAGCTTTGCCAATAGGGATACTTTCTGTTTATTAAAAGATGTTCTTCCCCTTAAAATTCCTCTTGAGATCGGGCATTAATATTAGAGCTCCTTCCTATGCTAGTGCTTTACTGGTCACTAATTCGAAAAAATATAAGTGGAGCTTTGTGGGTTGAAACAACAGTTTGTTCATTGTTTCTCATTTTTGTTAGGCACATTTTCATTTTTAGGGAGTAAAATTTGATGGTGCATATGTCTCTTAGCTGTAGGCTTGTGTTATAACTACACACATGAGAACGTAATGTGGATAGTAAGCAGAGGAACAGGAATTTTTCATCATCATATTCTGAGGTGCAGTTATTGTGATGTAATTATCATCCTTATACAAATTATTAGAAGCATGTTCTCCTGGCCCTTGAATTACTTCATTAAAGTGGCGCTTGAACTCCTATGAGCATGTTTTTTTCGAAACATTTCTTTTAATTGCTATTAATACATCAGCAAATGTTTTCTGTCTGAAATTCTTCACAGCGACATCAGTTAGGACAAGAGATATTTGTGTTTTGTAGTACACGTGAGTGATTCTCCAGTGGCTTAAAATGTTTACGAGGTACTGTGGCAGATGTTGATGTCTTGGCCTGGTTGATGAGTTATCTTTATAATCACATACACTATATTTTATTTTAGCCTTTGTGTTTGGAAAAAGTGTTGTAAGATTTGTCAAGAATTGCAGTGGCTGGGAAGAGGAAATCCCTTTTCAAGCTCTCTTCTATGATGGTAGTTCACTAAATACACATGCTCATAAAGTGGCGTACCTCATTAGTCAGTTGCGCACATGGAAAATAATATGCGCACAACAGCCTACCAGTTCCGCACATAGAGCAAAATTATTAGAGGGAACATTGGCCACCACTAAAGATTAAATAACTGAAATTGAGTGGCCGCGATGTCCGCGGACAATGTGGTAGTCCGCAGATACAATGTGCACATCCGGGTCTTGTAAAAATGCATGGCATGCAAAGGGGACTGTGGGGATTAACCAATCAGGTTTACTGGGTAAGGTTTACAGGAAGAGAGGGTAGCAGAAGTTTTGTTTGCAGGCATTTTGAGAGCGCTGAAAATGACTACGGCTATGTCTTTGAGCAGGCAGAGTGTATGGATTTTGGGGGACTCTTAGATTCATTGGCTGAAGGTCTATGGACATCATTATTCTTCATTGCGGAGGGAACAGTACATTACGCAAATTTCATTGCAGTTTGAAATGGAGCAGACATTTGGGAAGTTGATGGAAGTGTTTCAAAATTCTTTTAAAAAATATCTGGATTGCTCAGAGACAAATATGGATGCGTTTGAATTTATTTTGTCTGCAAATGGAAAGAGCAAGACACAACGTGAATAAAGCAATCTGTGCTTTTTTGCGAGATGTTGGCATGACGGTTTTTTATTATGAGAACCTTACATTTTATGTTGAAGACATTTTCTGGCGCTATGGAGTGCATCTAAATGATGTGGGCAACCAGATCTTTCTGGAAAACTTTGTGTAGAATCTTGGTTAGTTCAGTATATAAAACAAAATAATCAAAACAATATTTAAAAGTCAAAAAGAAAAAAAAAGATTATTTTAAGAGCCACCATTTTTGCATGAAAAACAATTAAAATGATTTGCATGCCCCCACCCCAAGCCTGGAGGCTGCAAAGGGGCCTGTGACTTTTTTTTCTCACTTCTATATTGTAACTGTGAAAGGTGGCTCCTAAAAGAACCATTTTTGTTTGATTTTGCATTTAGTTTTTGCTTTTTTTCATGAGGTGTAAGGTTAGGTGTGGGAGGTAAGGGAGGGAGGAGAAGGAAGGGGCACCAAGCACAGAGAGGGATGGGCAGGTAGATAGAGGAAGTTGTTGGGCGGGCCTTCAATTTAAGGTAAGGGGCAGTGTTTCTCATGCTCATTGACTGTGGCCTTGAAAGCACTCTGAAACTTCTCCCCCCTGCAGATCGGTGCATCACAGTACATACACAGTACTGTGACCCTCAAAAGGTAAGGGTCAATGGTGTTTGTTATGGCCTGTGAGGCTTTGGCTGAGATCCTCTGCCTCAAAGTAGTGTCCTTTCTTTTAACAGGAGCAGTTGAAGAAGATGGGGTAGAGGACATTAACCTACTCTTCCCTGAGAAAGTTACCACCTCCCTCAGAGCACCCCGGTGGTTGAACTTGGTGGAGGTGGTGCTGTAGGAATACAGCCCTGGCTTTCCACAACTAATTACAATGTTGAACTCAGTGCATCGAACCTTGGCTGCATGAGCCTTCAGCACATTTCCAACGGTGGTAAAAACTCGCCACAAACAGGACTCAATGCGGTACTGGAGAAAGGGACTTCCTCCACCTCATCTTCAACTTCCTCTTGATCTTCATCATCTGTATCACTGTGTCACTGTGCCTGTTCCCATGTTTATGCCATTCATAAGGTGATGGTGGTGGTGGTGGTTGGGGAGGAGGAATGGCCATAGCAGATACCATTGATACAGGATTGCAGGTAATCTCCACAGCAGCTCTGTCCTGGTGCTCTCTCCTGGATAGCCAGATTGAGAATGAGGAAAAGTAATGAGCAGGTCCCTTCTGAGGACCCATCCACGGACAGTCGTGCTGATAGGCCTTGAAAGTTGAAAAAGTTCCAGATCAACCAAGAATGGGTCTGGGGGCTGTGAAAAGGTTTTAGTTTGGAACACTGTAGATTGACGGAAAATGCACTTTTAAACTGCCTGTGGAGTGTGGACACATGATCAGGTCAGGGAATGTCTGCGACCCTGACTGCCATCAACGGCCCCCCAATTGAGTGGTAATCACATTGTGCATGCGTGTGGGTGTCAGTAGAACAGGCGTGCTCTCTGCAGATGAATCAAAGTGCACCATGTGCAACTGGACATGTCCAGACAATGCACGTGTACACACAACCCCTTCTACCGACTTTTCATCAGAATTAATTTGATATTTGATGTCATCAATGATGTCATCAACAATATTTGTCATGTCATCTTTTATGTCCTGGGCGTTAGTTTCAGCAGTGCACGGTTGTGGCGTGAGTTATGGTTGCTTAGCTTACCATAACTGGCAAATTTCAATGGTTTTTCATTTTATTTGTAACCATAACATTCCTTTAACAAAGTTTTTTCACTGAATTTGATAGGTTTTTATTAGTGCAACTTAACCATAATGTCCCCTTTAACAATATTTTTCATTGAATTTCATATATATATATATCAAATATAAATGAAAATGTATAATAAATTAGTACCATGTGCTGTGAATCCATGGGATACACCTCATGTGGATTGGCTCTTTCCAAGTCATACCCCAGTGTAATCCTGTGGATGCACTTATGTGCATCGCGCCCTGGGTAGACTGTTGTTTTCAAACCTACCTACCTTTTTTTTTTAAAGCCACCATGGAAAGGGAGAAGGGACCACACGTAGTCCCTTCTCCCTGTTCAATGGTGGCCATTTCTACTGTTTACTTTTGTTTCAATGTAAGTGAATGGCTGCCATGGAAAGGAAGAAGGGATTATGTGTAGTCTCTTCTCCCTTTCCATGGTGGCCATTTTCTTTGTTTACTATGGCCACCAAGGAAAGAGAAAACGGAATACGTTTTCTTTCGGTGGTGTCCATTTTTTAATGACTTTTTGTAACTTTTATTTTTAGGTTGCGAAACGCAGCGCCTCTCGCAGCTGGGAAGAAAAAAAAGCGTTTCCTATCATTACGCGTATACTGAATTTACTTGATAAAGGTCATGAACGCACGAAGAAGTCAGGTTTCTTCATTTGCAAAATACGGAAATATCTTCTAAAATAAATAAGATTGAAGGCCTGTTATTCGCATGCAATACAATCTCTCTTCTGAGTTCTAATCACACTACTCCTAACATCTGCAGTGACAAAGGTACTCAGACAAAAACATATGCCGAAATCGTAGCTGATCCCCCAATGCCTTTGTAATCTCCATCAGGGTTTCAGAAATGTAAGATGGAACAATTAGTGGAAACAAATGCGGCTAACATTGAGAAATTATTGTTTGCCTTCAAGGAAATTCAGTCAACTTTATTACTAGTTACTAAATCAAACAACGACATGGTCCAAAATACAGTTGAATGTCCTAAGCTCTCTTTTCCAGATAGTCCTTCTGCACTTACTGATTTACTTGCGCTCTCGGACAATGTGATCGATCTAGATTTGGCATGTGACAACTCAATTGCATCATTATCGTCTGGTGAAGTTCTCCCAATGGTCCTTACTAGAAAACAAAAAAGAGCACAACAGAGAGCTGAAAAAAGAAAAGGGTCGATAAAAGACTTAAACAAAAAGTAGAAAAAAAAAATCTAAGAATCAGAGTGCTCCTAAACCAGATCGTCATAATACAAACATAAAAGAAATATGTGATCTGTCAGGCGGGGAGGCTACTATTGACTTGAATCAGCTAAATGCGGAATCCAAAGCGGTGCTCAATCTTTCTATACCACAGCCACTTATTCCTAATTTACCTGATGCATGTGTAAAAGAGGCTCGCCCAAAATGCAACAAACAAATGTGCAAACAATCGCCGAAAAAAAAAAATTGCAAATGAAAAGTAACTCATTGTGAGGAAACATAATTGCCCTCCTCGATGTTCACACTCGAAGAGCCGCATTTGACTGTAAAACAAGCCACGCTCTCTAACTTTTATCCTCTGCTAGCCATAAAAAAAACTGATAGATTCATTCAAGGTGCATGCAATGATGCAATGTCAAAAAATCAGCGAAACTCACCGACACATATGCCAAAAGTGGCTGTGTCCAATTCGGCTGAAAATCCGAGCAGCAATATTGGAAGCCTGGGGAAAAAAAAGAGATTGATCCACTGATTGAAAACTCAAGTCGGGAAAGGCAAAGTGAGAATTTAACACCTATCCCTCCAATTGCGAACAGTTCCCCATCACCTGAGAGCAAAAAGGTAACAGCCATGATTAACACAGCTGATGAACTAAAAGGGACTGTCGTTATGGGATGAGAGAGCAATGTTGAATTTCATGGTAAGGCAAGGCTTAACCGGTCTTACTTTATCTCAACTTTGCAAGCTGTACCGGCCTTGAGATTGATCAGATCCAACGATATTGACTGGATTACACTTGCATCTGTAAACAACAATAAAATGATTTGCAGATACAATTCTCCACTAATCTTAAAATTGATCTGGGAACAAAAGGCGGATCTACTTTCCATAGGTCTAGTACCTACATTATTTTCTAATATTGACGACGCAGAAAGCTTCGTCAATACCCCGATTCCTGCAGTTCAAACCCCTTCTGTATTAAAAGATCAAGGGGTAGCTTTGGACCTCGATGCGAGTACCCTTACACAATTGATGGCAATTGTATCTGCTCTCAAGGGAATACAATCTGCAGGTATTACCGCAGTCGCACCTAGCTCCAACTCTGGAGTACTAGGACGATCCTAGCTTGGGGGATTTCTTGATTGTGTCCTGGAATTCCTGCGGTCTTAACAACTTCCGGTCATGGACCAACAAAAAGAATCGTCCTCAGCCAGATGTTGTCTTTTTACAGGAAACAATGTGCCGCTTTCCATTCTCAATTGAGGGTTTTTATGTTTTCTCACATGCGGCCTCGCAGGGTCCTATGGGCCGGCCATCAGGAGGAATTGCTATTCTAATTAATACTTTAACCAAATGTGTTGCTAAATATATATGTTGCACTCAAAGCATCATGGCTGTTGAATTAACAGCTGTAAATCCGTCTAAAGATGCACTACTGTTGGTTTGCATTTATTGGAATAAATCGTCTTCCCCTCTTGATATTATTATTGATGAAATGAATTCGCTATTAGTAGCAGCTTTTGCACGAAATTCAGCTCTCAAAATAATTGTTGGTGGTGATTTTAATGCACTATGTTATGATTTATCATTAAGCAAAAGGAATCTGGTTCCTAGCCATTCTCTTAATTCTGTACGAAATGGACAAACTTGGCTTGATTTTTTTTTTGAATGGGACATTCAACCAGCTCCTGTATTACTAAATCCATTTAACTTTTCTTGGCATAGGGGTAACTCTAAATCTCTGATTGATTTTTTCTTTGTATCAACATGTTTATATTCTTCTATCAAACCGGTTATTATGTCTGACCCTGAACTTGGGGATCATATGTCAATTTCCCTACCTATTCAACTACCTACTGCTCGTTTTGACGCTATGCCTAGCTTAACTTTACTTGAATCTGATCGACATCTATTATCTATACGATGGAATCCGAAAGTGTGTTGCAAACTGTTGCAAATGATTGCGGCGGATCCGCTCATCTCTACTGACCTCCGTGATTGTTATTTCTCTTTATGTAAAGTTGAAGAGCTTAATATGAAACGTATTCAATTCCACCTAACAAAAATTGCCTTGTCTAAATGCTCCACAACCGAATCTAATGCAAACCACATACATAAATTCAATAAGTTGGTTGCTGACTCAAAAAAAGAGAAGTACAAAAAAATCAGGGAGATCATGAAATCTATGTCTCCCTCCCTTTGCAGGTCAATTGCGCTAAATCGAATAAAACAAGTCTACAGAAACAGAATTAAATTTCTGAGAATTTCCATGTACATTGCTGATAATCAAAATATGATGTATCACCTATTAAAATATAATACAAGGCAATCTTGGCCATTACTACGCTCTTTAAAATCAGGCCAACAATCTGATCCGCAATGCGTAATTTCTGCTGATGCGTGGACTAACTTTATAACACAAAAATTTAAATTGCCCGACCGTTTTTCTTTTGTCAAAAACTATTATCCAATGTTCATTCGTAATACAAGAACTGGATGGACGGTTAATGACATCATTGGTGTAATCAATAAACTTAACAACTCAAAAGCACCAGGTCCAGATGGGCTCCCTCCGTGTGTTTATAAATCGGATCCCCTTTTTTGGGCATACATCTTAACGATCCGGTTTGATTTGATTTTACAAACCGGAGAAATTCCTTCAACATGGCACTCAGCACACATAATACCTATTTATAAAAAAGGCCCCCCTGAATTGCCATGCAATTATCGCCCCATTGCACTTACTGATGCTTCATCCAAAATCTTCTCTCTTTTACTCCTGCAGGAGCTTCAAATGTACATCACACGTAATAACTTGCTCTCAATATTCCAGGTGGGTTTTAGAAAGTTCATTGGCTGTCCTTTGAATGCAACAATTCTCGCGCATCTCTATGCACAGACGAAAAATGCACACATGGGGCCTGTGTATATGGCCAGTCTGGATCTGACAGCTGCATTTGACAGCGTAATTTGAGAAATTCTCTGGGCCAAACTGATCGAAATGGGAATCCCTTATTCTTTGGTTGCACTGATCGCCCTGTTGCACCTCAAGACCTCTTATCGAATTCGCTTAAATCGTAATGGTGCCCTAACCAATTCAATCAGCACCGAAATTGGCGTTAAGCAAGGATGCAATAAGGCGGCAGTCCTATTCAACTTATATCTATATGGGATTGACTCTCTTTGGAAAGATCAGCATGTATTTCCAGCTAAGTTGGGTGCACTTAGGCTTGATTGGATCGGTTTTGCAGACGATCTTCTCTTTTTTGATCGCACCCCGTTTGGCCTTCAGAATAAACTCGATCTATTTGCTAAATTCGCTCACAATCTGAATCTCACAGTTAATCCAGCTAAATTTTCAATTCTTACCTTCTATGATGGGCGATGCAAAGCAAACAAATTTTCATGGCTCTTGCAAGGAGTCGAACTTTGCTACACCTCATCCACCCGCTATTTGGGCTATCCACTGATGGATTCTTATTCTTTAAGCATGTGGCAAACATTTCTTAACAATAAAGCCAAAACCTTAGCCGCTCAGATGAAAATCATTTTCCATAAATATTGTTTATTTTCTTTATTACCTCTTATTCATTTTTACTTACTCAAAGTTGAACCCTGCTTATTATACCCTTTGGATATATGTTTATATGAAATTGATTATTTTCTTGATACAATACAGGGAAAAATGTGGAAGTCTGCCCTCGGTTTAGCTCAGTCCATACCAAATGTTTTTATTTGCCACAAAATCAATCTGTTGCCTCTATCTGTAAAAAGAAATTGGCGAAATATCAAAAACTATAATAAAATGCTGGACCCTCCGGCAAACTCCTTATATGTTAATTTGAATAAATTACTTGAAAATTCAAGTATTCACTCACTCAAAGTATTCACAAACAAATTAAATGCAATTTTAAATGCTATTGATGAAACCCCCGAAAGTATGACTTTGCTGCTTCCTGCTCAAAAAAAAAAATATGAACTCTACTTTTGGTGTAAGCTTACAGATAAAATGGGAACTTACCCATCGTATTCTGAATACAACCATTTTCGTAGAAAGTGAGGTGATCGTGCATTTTATTTGACTCAATTTCCTTCTGCGGTTGGCAGAAAACTTCTAATTCGTTTTTGTTTGAATCAATTTCGAACTCTATCCAAAACAAAAAATTGGAATACATCATCTCAGACCGGCTTTTCCACTCTATGCCGTTTTTGTGAAGCTTTGGAAGCAGATGAAACACTTAAACATATGGTCATCGCTTGTCCCTTCTTCTCATCATCCCGTAAAAAAATGTTCAATTTAAAGGCTCAGTTCCAAACAGACACTAGTATGGAAGCACTTTGGAACCGTTGTATGTGCAGTAATAGTTTGTCATTTAATTTGAAATTGCTAGAATTATTGTCAATTATTGAAGTAAAACTAAATGAATTTACTACACTTTCGATATAAGAATTTGAATTTGATGTACTAAGCACAAACTGCGGTATGGAAATATTATCCTTACAAATCTCATGTATGTTTTTAACTCATTGTTAAATTGTTATTGTGCTGGATGTTTTAATCCTTATTTTTAAACCAAACACAATAAAAAAAAAAAAAAACAAAAAAAAAAAACATTAGTACCCCAGTCTAACGGGCCAGATACTAATGGCAATAAGCCCTGAGACAGCGCGCCATTTCTGCCTACGTTAATGCCCCCGTGGCCTTCGTTAACTATGGGCCCCAGGTGCATTACCCTATGTGGTAATGGCCCACCCTCTCGGGGCTTATTGCATCAATATATGTATATATGTGTATGTAAGAATCATCCTAGATTAGGTGAATATAAGTGAACAAGTATAATACAATATATGTGTGTAAGAATCATCCTAGATAATGTTAACAATATTAACTTGGATGATAGGCTAGTGCATCTAGGTAAGCGTGGCTCATACTAAATGTTATGCTGCTGCTATTCAGAGTTCATGTTAATTGCCTATTTGTATCTGGTGTGGATAGGCACCAGAAAATATATGTGTCACATGTGTGGGAGATATAACATATATCCATCAGACTGATATACAAATAGATGCACTCAAACTCAAATAAAAAAATTAATTCTTACATAAACAACCATCAAATATGACCCCCTGAATCAACCCTGCTGGTGAGTACTTTTACAATAGATGACATTAGAAATGCCCAGCTATTAATGTCACTACATGAACAGGAATCAATTAATGAATAACAGTTATTACAAGACTTGAATGTCTTCTCTGACACCCTGGACATCCCTGAACTAAAGAATATATCCAAATTGACTCCAATACTACCGTCTGACAATGCAATTGATGCCTTCCATAGAGCTGTGACCCTTGACATACACAAACTCTCAGACAAATATATCAACCTCATGCTAAATGTGAGAAATAATTTTTACCACCTGGAGAGAGACAGGCTCAAAAAGCATTGAAATTTAATGACACAATTCTAATCATGAAAGCTGATGAAGGGGGAAATATTGTCATAAAACAGATTACATCAAAATTGCCAAAACACACTTACAAACAACGTTCATCCAGTCCAACTAAAAAGATTATTATAAAAACCAAGAACTTGATCAATGAACGGTACAGGAAAGACATGCTAACTGGTAATGAAAAACTTTATCTGACTGTTGACCATCTTAGGATTCCCAACATTTATTTACTTCATAAAACACACAAGCAATGAAACAACCTACCTGAGGAAGACCTATAGTGAGTGGGATGGGATGAAACATTTTCAAAGTATATTGACGTAGTAATCCAATCCAAAGTTATCAAGTTACCATTTTACATAAGGACACTATGCTTATTCTCCACATTTTTTGACAAAATAATATGGCAACACTGACTTCATATTAGTAACTCTTGATGTGAAAGAACTGTATACATCGATTGTACATATTTAAGCCCTAGACGCCATTCATTTTACTGTTGCCAATACTTTAGCCTCTTATCTGGTGCATGTGCAAATGATGAAGGATATGCCTACATTTATTTTGAAGAACAATGTCTTTATTTTCAATGACAGATACTACCCACAGGCTCAAGGTATCACCAGGCGGGGCAGCTATGCCCCAGCATTGGCAAACCTCTTCATGGGTCATCATGAGCATGGACATATAAATCAGAGTTCTTCTGAACATGTTATTGCCTGCCATTGTTACATATAATACATTCATGATTCGGCATTGGTTCAAAGGATGATCTGCATGATTTTGATCTCTATTGCAACTCTAACGATTTCGGGATAAAACTAACCAGTATCAAACACTGTTCCATGATTGACTTTTTGGATATCCACATACAAAGGGATGGTAGCAGATTACAAATGATCACATTTCTAAAACGAGCTGAAGTCAATTTGACACTTTTTGTAACAAGTTATCACTGTAAAAGTGTTATTGACAATATTCCAATTGATGAATACATTTGTACTCTAAGAAACTATAGTGATATCCAATCATTCAAGAAATAATGTATATGTTCAACCTAAACGATTTCAAGAAAAAGGATACAACACTGGAAAACTTAAAGCAGCTCAGAAAAAGAAAAAAACATTGTCCCTTGTTAGAAAAGATTTGCTGACGCTCAAGAATAGGCAATACTATATGTATAAGGAAATAGTGAGGGTTATCACCCAATCTAACACAGAAAGCATCTTATTGTACACACTTTTCTTACAAAACACTGGCACACACTCATGTTGGATAATGACATGAAACACTATGTTGGAGAAATGCAGATTTTTAATTACACACGATTTCCTGCACTGAAATCTATTCTATGCCCATCAAATATGAGTAATATCACACAGTCCCTTGGTGCCTGGCTTGATAAACATCACACTGCGGGCTTCTTTATATGTGGCATGTGTTCCATGTGTCAATATGCTATACAATGCAAATATCTACAGGTGAACAATTTTGGCAACTTCACTATCGTATAACTTATCAACTGTCTGATCAGATTTGTAATTTACGGCATCATGTGTGTGTGCCATAACAAACACAAAATCTCCTTAATTGTATACTAGAGTCCTGTACTAGTGGCCTGTTCATCCATTGTTGTGTTTTCACCCTCCTAGGCCTTTTTATACTGTTATGCGCATCTGTCATTTATGTGAATGAGTTGTTCTCCCGTTTAGGGGATCCATCATCAAATTGTGATTTTCTAGGGGATATTAATACTCACATCAGTGTACTGCTTTTCCTTCATTTGTTTTGCACACAGGTATGTATTTACACCTTTATTGGGATTTAAATGGATGTATGTTTTGCCACTTGAAGATTCAATATGTATCAGATGTGTTTTTTCAACAGATTTTATTGTCCTGTTTGTTAAGTAACTGCTTTATTTCTATTTTTGATACATGTTTATGTTTGATCAAATCATGTTTTGTTTTTATTTTATTTTATTTTATGTTGGGCTTGGCAGCCCGACCCTCTTTGAAGAATAACCATGAGATTTGGGACTCAGCTCAATAAGTTGTTCAAATCCTCATTCAAATTATATACATACTCTAGTATAAAATGAAGGTCATTTTGTATTTGTTATGGCATTTGGCCCTACTCTTCTTAATTAGGTCAGGGTACCCTGGTGTTGAGACAGATCATTTGTGTGTGCAACACGAGTTATATCAGAAGCACTATATGTGAACAACAGATCCGGATACGAGAACATATAAATATGATGGGAAGCCAAGACACCAATCTTCCTCTTGCAGCACATTGGTAATAATTCCATCAACAAGAGGACAAGACAATTGTCAGATTTGTGGGACTACAGACCATGAAATGTGACTAAAGAGGAGGAAATAGAGAATTGCATTTGAGGCAATTTATATTTGTGAAATTTGCACTGTATTTGAAGGACTCAAAATCGAGCATGAAATTTATGTTTTCTTGTGAAATTCAGTTCAGGCTATTTCAATTATGTTTTTTGACGGCCATAAAATGTCTTGCTGAATCTGGACAATTAGAGAAGACTCAATGAACATCATCAACCTGATTCTTGGTATTCACTTATAGTTTGATCAATGTCCTAAAATCAATATGAATACCAATCAAGATAAACATTATATTTTGTGCACATGCAACGCATATATATTCTCTGGTGCCTTCAAATATAGGTGCAGGTCCTACTAACCACACTTAACCACAGCAGATCCACACAGGCAATTAAGCTAGACTCTGAATAGCACCAGCATAATATTTATCACCAGTGACTCTTATCTAGATTCACTAGCCAAATCATCCAAGTTATTATGATTAACTCAAGGATGATTTTTCCACACATATATTTTATTATACATGTTAACATTTATTTTGAGTTGGGCTATCGCTTACTTCAGGAATACATTTTCAGTTATATTTCATATATATGATATTAATAGTTAGTAGACTATTTGCTTAGAGAAAATACTCTCTTTTTTTCTAATATCCCTATCCACTTCAATTGTTTTCAATATTATAATTGTGCACCTAATAATTCTGTTGTTTATGTCGAAACTACGCCCCGCATACAATGACATCACATGCATCGCAGCTGACACATCTCACTCTTAAATATGGACTATTTCAAAATGGTACATGTGAGAACACGCAGAACACAATCAGCCCAATGGCACCAAGGATGAATGCATCAATTTGATACTATTAGAGGTAAAATGAGCGAGCCATCCCACAAGGTAGACCCTTTTCTTTATTCTTTTTTAGGTTTGATTTTTTT
Source organism: Ambystoma mexicanum (assembly GCF_040938575.1). Lineage (NCBI taxonomy): Eukaryota > Metazoa > Chordata > Amphibia > Caudata > Ambystomatidae > Ambystoma > Ambystoma mexicanum. Next base: position 560,039,943 of record NC_090924.1, on the reverse strand, counting down.
TTTTTAGATCACCTCCACAATGAAGCCATTTTATTAGATTTCAACAATCTGCTACTGTTACAATATCAGGTAAACCACACAATGATGATCTTAATTTTATGTAATTTTAGACTCCCCCATATGAGGAACCACTATTAATCTAAATCTTTAAGCTATCACTGCATCACTGATCAACATTCATTTTCCAAAAGAATTCATCTGCACTTTGGGTAAGAAGTTTCATTGGTGTCCAGTGATATTGTTGCCAATGAAAAGATCGCCATTGGGTGACATTTAACCAAATTTGCACCCTGAAGGAAATCAAGCACTTTCCCCAGATATTCTAGATTGGAAGTTTAAAACAGTAAATAATAGCATTCCTAGAATATGTTGTGGAAGAATTTTTAGGGATTAGGAAAAGAAAATACGCCTAGCTGGTGACATTTACTTGGTGACATTTCCACATAGAAACATTACATTCAGGTTATTGATTGTCACTGATCTTCTCACACATATAATTGAAGGTTTTAATTTAACAAGATTGAATAAGCTTATTTATTTTCCATCCTCTCTTCTCTCTCCTAATTCAACCTTATGGCTCTACATTTGATTGAACGGGTTATCGTCCCCTTTGATTATGTCGCATACATTTATTTCTTAACCTGGATTCATTGCATTATTTATCCAAGTTTTGTTTTAACTTCTGTAATAATCCTACTATTATCAGCCTTGAAAACGACCCCAGGGGCTCAAATCACATGTTGGCTGTTTCATAGTGAATTAAGAAATTAATGCATCTTTATTGTATGATGTAATGGTTTTAGGACATTCATTCATTCTGTCAACCATTTCAAATGGCGCAAGTAAAGAGATACAAGTCATGTCAAATGGTAACTTGATTTTTCATGCAAGATATACCACTCTTTATATTGTGTATGTGCAATTGTGCTGAAGCAATCTTGATGTTCCATTTTCTATCAATCATTGGACATCGCTAAACTTTAGCCTTGGCATTTGCCAAATACTTAATGTTATTTTATCTAATTTAGGAGTGGTGCACTAGCATGTAAGTGTCCCTTTCTTTGTGTTCCAGGTTTGGTATAGGAATAAAAATGTATGTTGGAAAAGTCTATCTGACATGTTTTATGCAGAGAAGTAATGAAATCCAATTTAAATTCTACAGGTACCACCTGTCTAGTGAATAATGAGTAGCTCAAACAGTTCTAAATCTGTTAACTAGCTTGTGTAGCACTTAATTTGCACCTCACACATGTACTAATGTCTCCTGGTGTGGATGGTGGCTTATCAACGACTGGCAAATGGATGTATTGTTGCTCCAACAAACAGCAAGATTTTGTATGCAGTAGGTGATTCTGTAGTTTGTCTAGAAATGAACGTTCAATAGGAAACATATCTATCATATAGTGAAATATCCTGCTATTTTTGTAAATTTTGATTGAGAAATACTGTGATAGACTATCAGACGGCCTTTGTGGAAGGGGTATTCTTTGCTGCAGCACATTTACATTTCAAGCAGTTCTCTTTAGGGTGCAGACAATCCTGATAGTGTTTTATAATCATTTTTGGAGTGTGATTATCTAGATTATTTGTCATCATATGTTTCAATAGCTAAACTTAATGCAGAACATAGTGCATAATCTATGTGTCCACAAGGAAATTGGGCCATTTCGTCAGTAACATTCAGTTGGCCGGTAAAGATAGGAAATTACAACTTTCTTCTAGAGGTGACATATGCACACAATATGTGCATTAAAGGATATTGGCCCATCAAAGTGAGCTTTCAGAAACATGTTCTTGCGATTTTCAACCAATCACTAAGGTAATTTAGAAGTGATACTAGATCCAGGCATCAGATCATAAACTTGCATTTTGTCTTCTTCACATAATTTTCACAAGTATAGCGTTGTGCGGGTCAGTTCTGATCCTAAGTCACACTGCGTTTGTATGGTAGATAAGCCAGCTCAGAGAGTTTAAAGCTTCCATGTTCTCTTTTAACAAACAATAGCTGGTGGAGATTCTTAAGTCATTTGTGCCAATGAGGCCATGGGAGACAGCCAAGATGCACCCTACACAGAAGATCTTTTAGAATTCAGAACATTAGAGCATAGCTTAGATTTTATTTTCCACTATTCACTGATCCATTGCAATGCGAACAGACAGCAGCTCATCATCTCCTCTTCCGTCACTGAAAACTTGCTTGATAGTGATTGGCTTATGATAAATTAGGCACCTATATCATGCATGTGCCATCTCTAATGACTGTGTATTGCACCATAGCATTATCTTTCTAATAAGGTATTGCTCCCTCACAATGAAGATGTCAATGCAGGAAACTACTATTTAACACCCACACTTCTCCATCTCTAGTCACTGGAGCCTGTGGGCCATGCTGCAAGATCACCGTCCACCATTCCCTGCAGTCTTCACATGCTCCTTCAAGCTAGCACTAAGGCATTCTACACTGCTGAAGCCAGTGGTGGGTGATGGCATTTTTCAAAGGAGGACCATTCATATTTCCAAGGAGTGAGCATGAGTGACTTATCAAGGGATTCATCAGGGTTCTCCCCCTGAGAAATATGTTTAAAATATTGAACTAAAACATACATATTCCAACAGACTTTTTGTACAAAATGAAAAGCCATGCAATATACGGTTCATTCTCTAGGCTAATACATGAAAATGTCGAAAAGATGTCAGGTCACCAACAGCACAAAATGGAATTTTTGGATGCATTTCAGGATGCCACTGCCCTCAATATATGCTAGTATTACCAATGTAAGAACACGCCCAAGTTGTGCATGCACAAAATTGTCAGTATTGCTACTTTTAGAAGAATTGGTTGTTCTGTCTGTGCCAGTACGTGCATGTATTGCCACTGAAAGAACCAACAGGTTGACTGCACCTAATAAGGACACATCTGCCTTTGTAAAAGTACACTTGTATCTCCTTTGCATAACATTTCCAGCATTGCCACTGTATGAAACCTTGTTCCTACTACTGTTGCAATTGCATGCACTATTTAAATTGCAGCAACACACTCATGATGATGGTGCCAAATAATGCCAAAACTACAACTGTATGTAAACAATTGTGTTGTCCTTGACCAATAATGTATGTAAATACGTTGTTTTTATTCTGCCTGTGCCAATATATATGCATCCACTGACACTGTAAGTACACGCTAATTTTGGCTTTGCCAAATAATGCCAGTATGTTTACTGTAGGAAGTCACTGTTTGGTTTTTCCAGTAAGTCAAGTGCAGAAACTGTATTAATTATGCTTAGTAATTCCAGTACTATCACTATAAGTACACATGTGTTTTGGTCTATTAATAGCAGTACTTTTATCTGTAGATGAACACTCATGGTGGCATTATCCAATATGGACAGCACTGATGTGATAGGTGCACACTCATGATGACTTTTTTGAATAAGGCCAGCATTGTTATTGCTTGTACACACTCATAGTGGCCTTTTCTGATTAGGCAAAACCCGCCAATGCAGAAGCATACTTTTCTTGGACTTTGCCCAATAATGCCAGCACTGCCTCTGTAGGTGAGCTCCTGTGAAATAGGATTTTTTTTTAAAACTAGAAATAGGAATTGTATCTCCTCTGTTGGGGCCCTTATATTCTAGGACTGTTACAGTTATTAGATACACAGTACATCATTGGCTATCAAATTATAATGCCCTTCATTATATGGCCTTCAACAATTCGTTGGCACACTTGTGCCCTTCTGGAACTTTCGGCTCACTAGCAGCATGTAAGCCCCTAACCCATGTGTCAGGAGGTGGACTTGACTGTACCTCCCCACCCAATTAGCCCACCATCTCTCATCACCCATGCCTTCTGCCATGAAGATTGTCTTTGAACTTGGCCTTGCAAAGTATTTTTGCCTCTGAGAATACACAGGAGTGTGAGCACACACTATCATAGTTCTCGACTGCATGCCCAACTTCTATTTTCATCTTTGGCTCACGTGACAAGAGACCACAATTCGGCCCATTTTGCAGCATGTAATTATATTAAATGAATAAACCTGGCACTCATGGTGTTCTTTCCTTGCACCTTAACAAGGGATGATTCAGCGTCTCACGTTCACTGTTCTTTAAGGATAGATAACCAGTTCTTGCCAACTACAGCCTTGATACTAGGCCAGAGAGCCCTTCTCGATTCTTCCATGGTCCCAGCTACTTGTTTGCGGCGACACAGCTTCAGCCTTTTTCTTCATGGAGTTGAACTTACTAAATTTGTGACACCGATATCCAGTTTCTATATTGACGGCACTGCCTGCAGTCTATTCGCTATGTATATCTAGCTTCTATGATCAATTAGTCTACTTGCATTGCTGCATCTGTACAGTTATTGAATAGCTTGCATTTTCTGCAGTGCTCTTCACATGTGCAATCTTCATCTCGCATATGAAAGTTTCCTCAATTCTTTACTACGTCATCAGTTTTTATAAGGTCTGTAGATTCTCTTTGTCAGCCAGTCTTCTCAGTGCGTCACGCTTGTTTCTTGTGACGTCACCAACTTCTCTTTCTCTCATTTTCATATTCCTTTGGTGATCTCCTCCAAGAGATTGTGATCTTTTCAGGAATACATCTGATGGGGTTTTCTTGGTGGATACCTTTTATCAAAGATTCAATGCGGAATAGTCACAATCGCTGGTTTCAAGCATGGCACAATTTCTGGCTTCCAGGATATAGGTGAAAGGGGGCGGGACTTCCTGCAGGGGCAGTTTGCTGCTCCTCTACACTCCCCCCTCTGGTTGATTCATTGACCACACCTTCACTTATCACCACATTCTGATTTCTTCTCTTGAAGGAGTGCTTCTTCAGGGTCCAGATCGGCATTAATACGGCTGATTTTATATGGTCATCCACACTCCAAGTCATGTAGGTGCACTGTACATTCGGATTACAATAGACTCATCGTCCTAAATATTTCTTGTGATTCTTCAGATACAGGAACTTCATTCCCTCAGGTGCTATGATGCTGGCCTTTCTGTATTTTCTGATATCTTCATCTGGCAACTCCTTTGGTGCAAACCCTGATTCGACATTGATCATGATCTTCATTCCTACTGCCTTCTTTGCTGTCTTCTTGCACTGTGTAATTATTATCATGATCACACAGAATCCAAACACCTTCACTAATACTGGTCCAAGAAACTTGAAGATGTTCTCATCCACTGTGGAACCATGAAAAGGTATATGCAAACCATCCATCATCTGTAATTTCTTCTGTCTCGTCTTCCATATTGTTGTGCAGGTTTGTCAGCAATGATATGGCCTCTGTGAAGGTCTCATTATCAGCATTGTGCCGGAACCTCATTCCCTCAGGTGCTATGATGCTGGCCTCTCTGTATTTTCTGATATCTTCATCTGGCAACTCCTTGGGTCCAAACCCTGATTCGACATCGATCATGATCTTCATTCCTACTTCCTTCTTTGCTGTCTTCTTGCACTGTGTAATTATTATCCTGATCACACAGAATCCAAACACCTTCCCTAATACTGGTCCAAGAAACTTGAAGATGTTCGCATCCACTGTGGAACCATGAAAAGATATATGCAAACCATCCACCATCTGTAATTTCTTCTGTCTCATCTTCCATATTGTTGTGCAGGTTTGTCAGCAATGATATGGCCTCTGTGAAGGTCTCATTATCAGCATTGTGAGAAGGTAGGAACGCGCAACATGATGGCCCGAATTTGGTACAAACTCCTTCATCCATTACTATGATCATATCAATAACATATCTGTTCTGTAGGGTCATAATCCTTATGGCCCTCAATTCTTCCCTGATAGCATTCAATACCTTTATGGTGGTGTTAATGGTCTGCAGAAGCTCCCTTCTGGTAATCTGCAACCATTTTTCATTAGCCATCATCTGGATCCCAGGCATGAAGATAGTCTTAAATATTGCAGCAGTCTGGCTAAACAACCTGTGCTGATATGGAATATGATAAAAGGTTTCTATTGATTTTGCCGATAAATAATGTTCTCTCGTTGTTCGATTGAGAAATTTGAGTGATCTTTTCCTTCTTAAATGGGCATCTGCATTTGAAAATTCATCAATGTTCAGGTCACTCTGAGGAAACACTAATGGTGGAACATAGATGAGCACCAAGGAACACATACCTCCCCAAAGGCTGGGCAGCTTCATGTAGGCTCTGGATCCACAAGCCTAAAAATGATCCATCAGGACAACTGTTCCTTCCTTCATGCCTGGCACATCAGAATTTCGGCCACACTGGCGATTCTCTCCAACTTTCCTCGTACCTTTATTTCAGAAACATAAGGACATATGCTTCAGGGGTAGTATCTGCAATGGTCCTCTCTTATCGTCGACCCATGTTAACAATCTTGCAATCTTCGGCCATTGATCTTTGCATTATTTTTCTGCATTTGCCACAACTTCTTCCCACTGTCCGGTTAATGCTGCTGCTTTGCACACAACTAGTCCATCAACCCATCTTTCGTGAGTAAGCACTTTTCCTTTGATTTAACGTTGACCTCTTTCCCAGCATTCTTGTATTTCCTTCCCCTTCTTATCTTTGCATTGCAGAATCTTGTGTTCTTCAATCTGGCTTCATGCTCTATTAATTCCAGACTGCTCATATTTTATGATTTGATGCTTTGTGTCTGGTTCCTCTCTTGCCTTTAAATCTTGCACATAATTTTCTTATCTTTGAGATGTCGCTTTATTCACCCACAGTATGGATGGTGTTCTACCTTGGAACTGTCCTCTTGTCAGGGAAAGTGTGAGATGTGTCAGGTAATATGCTTTTTTCACTGATACTTCTGTTGCTATGAATATTTTAATGGTTCACAAAAGGTATTGGAGAGCACATGTAGCAACTCTCCTTAGATGTTCTCTCTTCCACCTTTCTCATGTTATTACCCAAGTGTGCTGCATTATCTAGATAAGAATGTATCCCTTCATTATCTTTCAATGCATTTCTTCTAATTTTCCCATATGCAAGGTTTGTGTACTGACCACAAAGTGAATCAAAACTGGTTTTCATAGTGGGGAGAAACAAAGGGACATCTGCCTTATTTGGACTAATGTGATAAATAGTGTGAAACAAGAGAAACAGAAAGACAAAAAGAGTAATTGTACAGGCGTATAGTATGCACAATACCATGGACATCCACCTCTCTCTCCATCCTGGGATTAGTCAGTTTGCTAATTCTCTAACAATGTACTAGTTTCAACATGTCTCATTTCTACTATGATCATTTAAGGAAAACACACTTTAATTCCACCAACTGCAATATCTCCTCTATTATAGCTATGAGCAGTATTCTGATTACAGGGCCATTCTTAGGATCCTGCAAAAAAAGTGCAGACATCAACGTCTTTTCTGACAAGAGCAGGATAAGCTTGAAGGATAAATACAAAAACAGAAAATATACGCCTCTATACAGCCCTGTCTGTGAGCACCATAGATTCAACCAAACAGGTATGCAGTGAGAAATTAATCCGGATATTGCTCTCGTTTCCAATCTTTGAACTCAAAGTCACGTTCAGGCATAATTGTGACACATCAATATTTTTCAAAAGTTAATTTCCAAAAGATTCCTAAGGCTTGCAGCAAGGGTTTGCGCTCCCGCTATAATATCTATAGGGAGTGTCCGACTGAGGTCTAGACCAAATGCAAAATCTGCATTTATAGTTGGTTGCTTTATTATCCTTCATCTTTGTCATTGATCGAGTCTGCACATGCTGAAATTCTTCTTCTTTTCATGCTTCTGGATTGGCAAGAGTAGGAGGGCTGTCTCGCCGTTAAACAATTTTACATCGTTCAAGTGAAGCAGAGCTCGTCTGCCTTGGACTTTTACTGCTGAGGGAGTTATATTTTCAATGCAAAAGGGCCATTGAATCATGGCTCATGCCACTTTCGAGTGAAATCTTTAATTACAACAGTGTCAACAAGAAACAATTTAGGTGCTGATAATAGTTGACATGATCCAGTTGCTGAATGGTCTTCATGTGTGTTCTGAGGCTGACCCCCTGACGCTTGAGTTGATCTGAAATGAGAGAGATGCTAGAGGTCATACATGTCAAATATTTATACAGCTCATCACCTAACAGTTTTTCTGTACTCTTGGCATCACTTCTACTCCTCGATGGAGGTGTAAGAGGCATTCATGGGGTGTGAGGTTTTGGTCTGAACCAGGCTGATTACGTAGGGCAGACAAAGCTAAGGGCAGGCAATATAGCCATCCCTTCTTCAAAGTTAGTTTGATCTTGGCAATCCTTTCCTTAAGGAGGCCGTTGAGTCTCTCACATATCCTGTTTGGTTGCAGGTGATAAGCAGAAGAAAATGTGTGTTTAATACTCAGTAATAGTCCTATCTGTTCGAACATTTCATTAACAAAATGTGTCCCATTGTTGGATCTCAGCACTTCACACACACCCCATCTTGGAAAGACTTCACATACTAAAAACCTTGCTGCGCAATTGGCACCAGGGTGTGTACACTGACCTGCCTCAACCCACCTAGAGAATGGACACACCACCGCCATAAGATATATATAAACATTACACACCTGCAGCATATCAACATAATCAATGTGTAAATGCTGAAAAGGACCATTTGGTCGAGGTATTACTGTAATCATTTTCAGTGTATGCCCAGCTGTAAACTTCGGACACACGATGCAATTCACGACAAAGAATGCAACATGTTCTAGCAAATTCGGAACAAATCAGTCTTCCACAATCGTTGCAGTAAGACTCTCCCTAGTTACATGCACCCAGTAATGCAGCTGCTCAAGCACTATTTTTAACAATGCTACTGGCATTACTGGCTTTCCAGTGCTATCCTGTCACCATAATGCTTCTGTGGGGATAAAGAACACCCCCTTCGCTTCCATAATTCCTGCTCTTCCTGCGGTGCACTGCCTTGAATCTCCATAAATTGGATCTATGGCAAATGATTAAACCTTTCTCGCATTACCATAATCATGGCTACTTTCTCCTTGACATTTGGCGTGTCAAAACTTGAGATATCTGGGGAATATGTAACCCTTTTGGCTACTGCGACTGAAGCTTCATTCCCACAAGAAATAAAATCTGTTCGCTTAGTGTGAGCAGCGCATTTTTTGACTGCTATGGCTACTGGGAGTTGTAGTGCCTTAATAAACCTGTTCAATAAAGATGCGTGCTGCACTGGAGTGCCATCTGCTCAGATGTAGCCCCTCCTTTTCCACCATGCTATCCCTGCGTGTACAGTTGACATCACATAGGCAGAGTCACTGTACACTGTCACTACCTGCCCATTGTGTTTCTCGAGCACGACAATAAGCGCTACTAATTCTGCTGCTGGCACTGAAAAGTGAGACAGTAGGCTGGCACTTTCTACAACTTCAAATTCCCATTTCAATCTATGCCTTACTACAGCTGTGCAAGAATGTATTTCCCCTCTCGTCTGATACATTTTCAAAAAATCATCAATAAAGAGAGTTTCTCTTAATGAAAAAGTATTTTCTTTCACACAAGAAATATCATCATACAACTCAACATAATTAGCAGTCATGCACTTGATTGCCTTCTGTTACTTGCTCAGCTACAAATGTGGCAGGATTCACTATTTTACATCTGACAATTTTGATTGTTGGGTTCAAAATCACTACTTCATAGGCGGAAGCTCTCTGGGATGTCAACGTACCTTTGGGTTTCTCTAAAATGGCAAACAGAGCATGCTCCACGAAGAGCATCATAGAACAGCCCATGATGATACTTGTAGGCTTCTCAATTGTGAACACTGTGACTGCCAATGACTGTTCGCAAGGAAAGTGTCCTTTCATAACTGGACCTAAAATCCCACTGTGATACGCTAGAGGCTTGTACCCCAATGTAGACCTCTGTGAAGGCACTGCAGTCATGACTGTCTCATTTGTGTGCGAAAATAAATAAAATTCCTCAGCATAAATGGGAATTCCCAAAACGTGGGCCGTGCAAATTGCTTTTTTCAACTCCTCAAACCCTTCCACCATTTCCTACAGTCCATTCAATTATTTTTCTTTTTACACCTGTGCTTTCTTTAAAGCCTGCAAAAGGGGTCTTGGGTACGAACTAAAGTCAAACACCCAGGCTCTAACATAATTGCATAGTCCCAAAAACGGTTGCATCTGTTTCATCAAGTGCGGTTTTGCAGCTTTCATAATCGCCTCAGCCCTTTGAGGTGTCACCTTTTTCCATTATGTAAAATCAACTGTCCTATGTATAACACCTCTTCTTGACAATACTGTAGCTTCTCCTTGTCTACCTTGTATCCTTTATGTGCTAAGATATTCATCAACTGAATTGAGTCTTGTCTGAACACATCCTCTGTAGCACTACAACATAAAAGTATATGTACTGCATCACTGCACTCTTCAAATCAACATTGCCTAAGTCCATCTGTAGGATTCTGTTAAAGATTGATGGAGACTCAAAGTTCCCTTGAGGTAGCATAGTGTGTTTCAGATGAGTCTGGTGGAATGTAAATGAAGTCAAGTCTTGTGAGTCCTTGTGCAACGGGATTGAGAAAAACACATTTTTCAAATCAATCACAGTGAAATATTGTGCTGCCACTGGGATACTGCATAGTATCATCGCCAGGTTAGGAACTAATGGAAACTCTGGCTCTACAATCTGGTTAATGGGTCTCATGTATTGTATGAATCTCCATGATCCTCCCTTTCATTTTTTGATAGGATACACTGCAGTGTTGCACCATGATTCTGATGGTACCAGGATACCTTGTTTCATCAGTGCTGAAATGATCTTGAATATACCCTCATCATCCGCTCGAGACATGGGGTACTGTCTTGCTCGAGGTAAAATTGCTCCTGGCTTCAGCTTTATTTTGACTTCCCCTAATCCATTTAATAATCCTACGTCATAAGGGCCTGTAGTACGTAGGACGCCTGGCACCTTCTCCAAGTCCTCTTAAAAAAATGCTGGACGCTGCCACACTATAGCCATTTGCTGTGGGATTTCCCTCTTCTCTATTCTTACCCATTATGTGATGCTCATAAAGAACACTACTCCGGTATCTGTTGGGCCTTCTCTAAACATATCATCATCAGTGATGTCAGTCAACCTGAACCCTTCTTTGGGAGCTATTACTGTCCTTCATGGTCTACCCTCATCATCCGTTCCTTTGAGCATTAGCATTTCCCTTCACACTATGGCTGCTTCTAACTTTAGAGGGATAGTCTACCCCCCCCTCTTCGTCCATAGGTATCTGTGGTCTGAATAAGAATTTGTCAGGTATCCTCACAGTCTTTCCCACTAAGCCAGGAAGCCATGTCAGTAGAATGGTCACCCCAGACACAAAAACCGCTGGCTCTACTGGAACGCCTCTCACAGCCAATTTCCTTGTGAATGTCCATATACATTTTCTCACATTTAAGTAGTGTATTCGAGGAGAGGAACAGACTATCGCATCATCAATATATGAAATTGTCATGTTAAATTTTGTCATCAAATCTCTTCCTAATATGTTAACTGGTGTATTTTGTGAATACAACAATGGGACAGACATATCAAACTCTCCTATAAAGACTGACTGGTAATGTGTCAGTAAAAGGAACTTGACTCCTAGCTCGAGAGAACCCTTGAGCATTCATGGCAATTCCTGACATTTGATATTTTCCATCTCATCTACATTAAGGAGTAGCTCCATTGTCTACTAGAAAAGAAAAAGATTTGCCTCCTATCGTCACATTAACCATTGGTTCCTCTTGGGGTTCCGGTGTCACTGATAGTGCTGAACACATCAAGTCACCCTGTGAGCTGTCCTATTGTGGATATATGCATACCCCCGTACCTGTGAAAGGATTCCCTCCTACCACTGTGGCACCTCCTATTCTAGGTGTCAGTAATTGTCCTGTGTGTGCATACTGTTGTGTCTGTATGGGGGTGTGTTTTGACTGCTCTTGTGGTGGATTCATTTGCATTTGCTCTGGTTGCTGTGTCTGTTGCATTTACAGCACTTGTGTCTGATACACTGTCTGATCTTGGGCAAACCCTTCCCTAGTTTGTGTGCTATATGGTGGAGGATAGGTTGTCCCCCCCTCTTGAGAATTGGCCATTCTCTACATTCTCTCGACTTCCACATATGCATATACTAATCCCCCTTGGTTGAATCTTCCTTGTGCATTCTGATTCTCATTCTTTGTATTTTGAAACCCACCTTGATTGTTTTGGAATCCACCCCTTCCTCTATAGCCCATACGTCTGCCTCGTGGCATGAACTTATTCCCTCCTTGGTCCATCAGGCGCTGATTATTCACCTGTGATGCAATCACTGCTTGCTGCACTCCCAATCCTTCTCTGCTTGTCAATGCCGCCCTTCCATGGACAATGTTGACAATTATTTCTGAACTAACTTGGCTTCCTCAATTTTCCTAGCCTCACCTGTCTTCTTCTTTTTCTCCTGTAATAGCTGACAGTGATACACTATCATCTACTGTATGTCAGCCCACGGCTACGCCTCCATTCCCACATATTTCTTCATTTGCCTCTGTACTTGCTAGGGCAACCTCTGACATAAAATGTGGTAAAATAACACACTGTTTTTCCGCATGGTTCCTGCGTTTCAAGTTGCCAACGCTCTTGAATATCCTGAATGTAAGCAATAGGTCCTTCATCTTCCTTCATCTTACGTGTCATAATTGCACCCATATCTGATGTGTCAGGATACTGCCCCCTGAGAGCCCTCCAAACATCTGCTATGCAATTATTAAATGGAGGTCCATCGTGCACTGTGTTTGTGCTGTCACACTTGAATTGCCTGCTCGCCTCCATATGTCATCAGCTCTTTCCCCAGGAATAGCTGCCCAGAGACACTTAATGTTCCTTATGGCCAATGTGTTTCCTCCTGTCATTTTCTCTAACTCATATTTCCATTTCCCAGCACCTGACGTCAAACTCAGGAGTTTGCACCTTAAATGATCCTTATCCATCTGCGGCCATGAAATACACTCTGGTCTTTCTCCCCCTTTTTCCAATAAGGTAAACTGTGTAAACCCTAATCCGCAATCAACTCCCATCGTCTGCCTATTCATGGCAGGGACAATTGTCCCTGACTTTCTCCTTGTCGGTAATGTCCTTAACCTGCTCACATATGGCGGTGATTCTTCCTCCTCACCATATGATCATCCTTTGGGACGCTATGGATATTCTATAGGATCTGGCGTCCTATCCTTAGGTTGCTCTATATTGGACCATCTTACTTCTTTGTCCCTCTGCAGGTTTCCATCGGGGGCACACGCGCTCCGTCTCCTCATCTGCCATGTCTAGTCCCCAACTAGTGTGACTCTCGTCCCCTTCACGCTTATCTAAGTTCAATCTGCTTGCTATGTAATCGAGGCTAAACAGATTTTCTCCTTTGCCTTGTGATTGGAATACTAGGGATTAATCTCCTTTACTTTGGCTTCCAGATTTGCTACCTTCCTTTAATTCTCGATAGGCTTTATCAATCCTGTCTCTGATACTTCCTATATCAAAGCTCTCTTCTTCTAATGCTACTCTAGATGGCCCCGGCGTTGCTCCCTTTAATGGAAGGAGCTCTTCTATTCTGTCCCATCATATTGCTGGGCTTGGCCCTAGTGGCGCATTTGGAAAGAGGCTAATGTCAAAATCCTGTTGTCTCCTACTGTGTTCTAATTCTTCATCTAATTCTCTTTGCTTTCTTGCCTTCTAATTCTTTCCTCCTCTTGTCTCCATTCTTCTCTCCTCTCTCCTGCTCTCCTTTCTTCCTCTTCTCTTCATCTCTGTATCATTGTGTACCTTAATTGTTGTGCTTCTTCCTCCTCTCTCTTCCTTTCTTTTCTATCCCTATCTTCTATTGGTCTCTGCCTATTGTTGTACTTTCTTTGCTCCTCTGCCCACTCCTCTTTTTACTCTTGCTCTTTCTGATACATCTGTTCTCATTGCTCCTTGCTCTTTCTTTTGGTCTTGTCTTCCTCCAACCTCTTTTCTTATTCCCTGTCTTTTCTATCTTGTTTGTCCTTCTCCGCTCTTTGCCTTACTTCCTCAATACTTTTCCCATCTAACTTGAGTAACATCTGTCCTCTCAGCCATTCGTTCTGCACGAGCATTAACTTGTCAGCTTTGTCCTTCTCCGCTTTCTATCTCTTAATCTCTCGTTCTAACTCTGTCGATACATTTGATCGCTAACACTTCTCTTCTTTATTCTGTATGATCTTAAACATCGCCTCTTTTCTCTTACTCTCCTCTGGACTATTGTCATTGCTATAAGCGGGTAGTTCGTATATCTGATTAATATACCCCATCATTGCTTGCAATTCCTTTAAAAGGATACAATCCTACTTCTTCCGCATTAGTGATTTCACTTTGGGCAAGGTAAGGAGAGCTGAGGGCTCCACCCCTTCCTCCTTACACTGATTAAGCAGCCACTCCTAAGGTGGCGATCTTCTGTTTCTTCCTGGTACATCTTCCAAGCTCTACGATTGCTAATCTTTTCTCCAAATTTTTCCCTGTGTACACAGCAGTATGCGGCCATGTGTTGCAATACTGCTTTTGACAGTGATGCCCCTTGTGGCCATGGCATGAACATCTTATCTGTATTGCCTTTCACCCATTCCACATTATAATGTTTGGGCTTGGGCATGCACTTTGGCAATGTCTTACATAAATGCATCAGAGGAGTGTCTCCCATTGTGAGGAGCCTCAATTGGCTGACAATACTTACCAGAGTTTATAAAATACTTTTGCCACTTTTCAATATTCTTAAAACAACAAATATGAGCGCGCTCCAACAACCGCTGCTCATGCCTCTATTTTTTCAATTATCTCTAGTTATCTCTGGATTGGTACCAACCACTTCCCTAGATAGTCCTTTTAACCTCATTTCAATTCCTTCACAACCTTTGTCACTCGTTGACACTTTAACTCAGCACATAACAAAGACAGACTAGTCAACTTTACACATTTACTAAAAATTCTCTGTGATCACCATTTTCTCTCTTCGCCCCTATTCAAATACTCTGTCACAGAGTTTAAATCACCCCCTTATGTGAACCTGTTCTCACGTAGCTTAGTGACTCCAGCTGGAGTGTGAGATTACTTCTTCTAGACTCCCTCGGGTCAGGCTTCTAGACGCTATCTCTATCTTCATACAACATTTAAATTATCACAACTCTTTCCACTTAGTTTGCCATTCCCCTCAGTCTACTCACCATTTGGTTGTTGTTAACTCAAGACCCTAAGTACCATCTCCTCCTCCAACCGACCACTTTCGCCTTCCGTCCGCAGAGCGCCCATGGAAACCAGGAAGGGATTTCGTCAAAGAGGGACCCTGCCCACCGTCTCGGTTCATATTGCAAGATTGCTATTCGAACGCTCTCGACAGGAAACCCTGCAATTTTCCGGATAGATAGCGGAGGATGTCCGATCGTCCCAAACTCTGGACCTTAACTTAATCGATGGGATAGAACCATTCTCGGCTACCGCGTGAGCTCATGGCCCTTGGCGGGTAGCATGTCATGCAGTAGATGGGATGCAAAGTAACTTGTTACAACAAATAATCGAACCAACTCAGGAAGATGGCAAAGTTTACTGTTTTAATTTCAATTGCCAAAAACAGGGAGCTACAACGGACATCAAATGACATCACACAGCATTCTCTCCAAGCATTTCATGAATAACAATACTTTTATAGTAAGAATTCGTCATACGTGACATCATACTAAGTGGCAAATAAGCAAAACCTACGGGGGTTCTGATACGCTCAAGGGTAACATCTAGGTTTACTTTCTATAAAAGGTTGGGTTGTGATTGGGTCTCTATAGTAAGGTGGACAACTCATGCCAACCCCTAGTGCAAGTCATCCTCAACAGTTATTAGATACACAGTACATCTTTGGCTATCAAACTATAAGGCCCTTCGTTATATGGCCTTCTACAATTGGTTGGCATGCTCATAGCCTTCTGGAACATTTGTCTCACTAGCAGCATGTAAGCTCATAACCCAGGTGTCAGGAGGTGGACTTGACTATACCTCCCCACCCAATTAGCCCAACATCTCTCATCACCCATGCCTACTGCCATGAAGATTGTCTTTGAACAAGGGAGTGTGAACACATGCTATCATAGATGTGGACTGCATGCCAAAATTCTATTTTTATCCTTGGCTCACATGACAGGAGTCCACCATTTGGCCCATTTTGCAGCATTTAATTGTATTAAATGAATAAACTTGGCACTCATGGTGTTCTTTCCTTGCACCTTAACAAGGTATGATTCAGCGCCTCACATTCACTGTTCTTCAAGAATAAATAACTAGTTTTGGAAACTTTAGCCTTAGCACCATGCCAGACAGCCCTTCTCGATTCTTCCATGCTCCCAGCTGCTTGTTTGCTGCGAAACAGCTTCAGCCTTCTTCTTCATGGGCTTAAACTTACTAAATTTCTGACACTGATGTCCAGCTTCTATATAATGGCAGAACCACTTGCAATCTATTCAATACGTATAGCTAGCTTCTATGATCACTTAGTCTACTTGCGTTGCTGCATCTGTACAGTTATTAAACAGTTTGCATTTTCTGAAATGCTCTTCACATG
This sequence comes from Ambystoma mexicanum, assembly GCF_040938575.1. Classification (NCBI taxonomy): domain Eukaryota; kingdom Metazoa; phylum Chordata; class Amphibia; order Caudata; family Ambystomatidae; genus Ambystoma; species Ambystoma mexicanum. The sequence goes on along the minus strand of NC_090924.1, from coordinate 560,023,354 downwards.
TGCAATTTTCATCTCGCATATGAAAGTTTACTTGATTCTTTACTTCGTCATCAGTTTCCATAAGGGCCATACATTCTCTTTGTCAGCCAGTCTTCTCAGAGCATAACGCTTGTTTCTTGTGACATCACCAACTTCTCTTTCTCTCATTTTCATTTTCCTTCTGGGATCTCCTCCAAGAGATTGTCCTTTCTTCGGGGACATTTCTGGTAGGGTTTTCTTAGTGTATACCTTTTCTCGAAGATTCGACGAGGAATACTCACAATCACTGGTGTCAAGCATTGCATGATTTCTGGCTTCTGACAAAAAGGTGGAAGGGGGGCGGGATTTCCCGCAGGGGCAGTTGGCTGCCCTCTACAAACTGACTAGACAAATATTTCATTTTACTATTTGGTTTGCACTGTTGTGACTTGTTTGTCTGAATGTCACAGATAGCATAGTATTCATTATTCATCAGGTTATTTATTTAGGTGATTTCCCAACATTTGCATTGTATTATACGTAAATGTACTATGTTATCTCACTCTAAGAACATATTATCAGCTATAAAAACAATTAATAATTTGTGAAAGACTATAACAGAACCAAACCTGTATGTGCACATGTTTAAGACACCCAGGTCTTTCCAAGGGTGCCTATGTACTCAGTTGTGCGAAATACAAATAGGTCTTATAGCATAGCATACCATGTTTGTCTCTTACATGTACATGTGCCAATGCTAGACAAAAAAATCAAAATGCTTTTGCCAAAGATAAAGACAAGCAGGGAAAAACACAAAAATGATAAATTAGGTACACATGCCAATCATGATTAAAGGCAAGTCACAATTACCTTTGAATTGAACAGAAATAATTCTTAGATATGTCTTAATCTTTTTATTTTGTTCTTAAAATGCTTAAAACAACCATCAGGGACTGTATGTGTCACACCTGTAGCTAAGATAGTCAAACCTGTAGAAGGAATAAATAGAAAGAATTAATATTTTGAGTCAAAAATAGATGACATGTATTAGCTGTTCAGATTTAAATTAATCACGTTAGCACTGAAAACTCCCACTGCAACATTGTGAAGGTAATATCCATGCTAGTTAATTGTTGGTACACGTTTTCCTCTCTAATCTCCAATTACACTAATTGTCACTAGCTTAAGTAGCTTACATACTGTTCAATAGTAAGCCTTTTCAACTATGCAATCCTTAAACTACATTAACAATGTTTTATTCTCTGTACTGAAATTGTACCTTTACTTATTTATATGTCATTGTAATGTAACCATGTGAAATCATACATTTGTTACTCATTGTAATGGCTTTAGATTATAGTCTCTTCTAAGTATAGTTTAGTATAGTTCTGCTTAAGGTGCTTGGTGTCTTAGTATTTCTTCTTCTTTATAGTAAGTCACACAATTTCTTTAATTCTACAAAATGAAACCAACAACCAGCAGATTTACTATACTAGTCTAGTTTGGAAAATCTTCTACCCAATGTATAGTCAATTGATTCTTGCCTGCAAAGTGCAATGTTTCATGTAGAAAAGCATTCTTCATGAAGGAAAAGAGGTGTGTGTTAGCAGTGGCCATAGATGGTCAGCCACAATAAATTGACATCTAAGCCAATTGATGCAACCTAATGATTTCATAATTGTGCTATAAGTTATAATACTGAGTAATGGTTAGTGGTAATCTTGTCATGCATTTAATAACTTCGACAATGGGTACCACAGTTTTGTTTCTTTAATATCTCAATGAACATAAAGGGACTACCCTCTTCTTAATGTTTTCATACATTGAAATGGTGTAAAAGTTACCTTTATAATAATAACATTCACGTGATTAGTTCAAGTTGAACTTTGCACAAATACAAATATCAGCTTGGTATACACCCAAAAATAGAGCTGTTAAATTTACAATAAGCAATGTAAATCGTTTCAAACGGTTCCAATTAATTCCAAACAGTCAGTTCATACATACATTATGTTTAAGCCTATATGTTTTTTAAATAGATATCATTTATGGGTATCTTGGCCTGAAATAACAGCCCGATGAGGCATCAGCTTTGTCACTTGAAGTCAGACCGGGTATAGGGAAATTTGCAGAGAAACAGAGTCTGTGTTGAGACAATAGTCCCAAAAGACTGTTACAATTACCTCGTACCTATGAAGCAGGCTTGAAAAATTGCACATATATGTGGGTCCCATTCCTGTACACTGAGTCAGGACATGCCTAGCATTTTCAGTCTTTTCTGGCATTTTACAAATACGACGGAAACGGGCCTCAGCAGCTATTCGCATCTGCGGCCATGTACAGCCATTACTGGCAGTTGGTTACTATGAAGTTGCAATATAAATTGTCTCACTGCTGGATCAGAGCACAGTAACAAACAAGGCTGTGTCCTCCTGTAGTGATGGACCAAGTGGGACACTGCCTCATATCCTTTTAGCTTTGAGAGATGGGAGTTGGTATTACACCAATCCCATCTATTAAGTCGCCTCTGAAAAGCCTTTTTTAAGATCTGTATAAGGAGTTCCTCTAATGAAGTTTGGAGTCTAATTGATTTCAGAGAAAGTGGCTTGATTTGGGGTCTTGTAGTTACTGCCCCTATGTACAGCTTCCCCATCAAACAATTTGCCCACATCGGTCAAAAATGACATACAGTACTAGATCTGGCTTTTATATACAAACAGCCTCTGGCCTGATGCGCCATTCCCTTAAGGAGGTCAGCCCGAGTTCCAAATCTATATATTCAATTGGACACGAGGGACTCATTCACAGGACTGTACGCTAGTAGAACCCCTATATTTTGTTTAACCATGAGTAATCCTGCATGGCAAGGGCCCCTAGACCATAAAGTACTGCCATACAGAGGTACTGCCTGCTGTTGACAATCCAGCAGGATCGCTGGCAAACTTACATACCTGGTAAGTGAGTTGTTTTGCCCTTCTACTTTTGTTGTTGATTATATGCTTGTAATCAGGCACTACACTTAACACCAAACCCAGGTAAGGATAAGACTGAACAAAATTGATTGTACGAAGCAGGGTATACATCCTAACCTCGTTGACTTTCTTCCTTGATATCACCATGATGTTAGTCTTATCCAGGTTTAGCTAGGTCATACTGGCATGTATAATGTGCAAGTCCATTAAGCATATTCCTCATGCCGGTCAAAGTACGTTCAAGCATGACCGAGTCGTCAGCATACAACATGATAGCATGATAGAAGGTCGGCTAAGTACAGGTTAAACAACAAAAGCACCAAAACACAACCTTGTTTGACTCCCCTTTTTATCCATTTTACGGTTGTAACCATTCCTTCGTTGTCCAACCTCACCCTTGCCCAGTTGTCACTGTGGAGAATCAGACACCCCAATTACTAAAGTTTAGACCACAAACTGTCCCTAAACACTTGGTCAAATGCGAATTTGAAGTCCACAAATGCAACATACAATGTTGTGTGTCTCTTGCTACAAATAGTCTGTATCAGAGTATCCAGGGCTCTGATGTTATGAACGGTACCTGAACCTGGTCTGAAACCAGTATGAAAAGGCTGGGGTATGATGTTTGTGTCTACCCATTTTTGTAACTCTTTCAGTATGAATGTGGCAAAGAGTTTACCAGTAACGCCCAGCATGGAAAGCAATCTGTAGTCATTAACGTTTGTCCGCTCTCCTTTCTTATGGAGGGGTATATGAACAGACTTCTGCTAGGAGGTTGGTACCCTTCTTTCTCTATACATTTGAGCGAACAAGAAAAGGAAGATGTGTGCCCAGTTGTCACTCTTAAGGACCACATTGGCCAAGCCATTAGGGCCTTGAGCTCTTGATGTCTTTTTTATGGCAGCCACTAAAATCTTCAAACTCATGCTTAACAGCCAAGCCGCTGCTGTCCTGGCAATTGCTCGAGGGGCTACAGGATAAATGTTTAGATGAGATGTATGAACTCCAATCATCTCCTGATATAGGATTTATGACCTCACACCATGAGCTGTGACCTGTATTTTCCATATTTCACTGATGTTTTAGCTCTTGAAGACTTGAACAAACCGCTGCCACTCTGACCTTTGGATCATGGACCGATGATGCTTTGGCCAAGACCGATATTCTTTTTTTATTCTTTTGATTTCGTCAAGCACTACCAACGAGAAGCCTAGATGTTTATCTTGTACTAATAAAGAATGGATGGTAATACAATTGTCGTGCTTGTGATCACCTATCTTTATATCGAAGATATTACTGGACCGTGTATTGCTGGCCACTATGGGTTTTCTACTACATGCCCCTGTTGTGTGTGATATCTGGGAAAGCCATTCTTCTATTTTATTGACACTTTTGCCTTTGAGAACTTCTCCAGTCAAAGCGGCCTTGTTGAAAGACCATAGCACATAGTTTCCCTATTTTCATCTGGGTCCAGCTTACACGATTTCCCACATGGTTTGGCATGAGGTCACAACACATATGATTACCAATTTCTCTGGTGTTCTTGTCCAGGACCAATGTCATCATAGTGTGGTCACTAAATTAATTAGGATTTACTTTGAGGGAAGTCACCTTCTCTAAAAGGAAGTTATTACTGCTAAAATAGTCCAGAGTGGCTTTTTTCACCCCCAACAGACCACGTCGGATCACCTGGGTGATCTCCTGTCATCTGACCATTAAGCAAGGTCAGACTCCATTCCTGCAGGTAGCAGAACCACTGTTTTCCCCTAGTATTTGACCTTGTGAGGGTTACATCGCTATATTGAACAACATTTTTGTACATCACACCTTCTGACCTATCCACACATCTAGCATTCCAGTCCCCACATATAATTACAGAATTGGTAACTGCAAGTTCCCCCCACTGCAACAACATTTGATCAAGGTTATCAAGCGTTTTCTTCAGTGACGCTCATACCCAGAGGATAATAGATATTAACAATCAGCATGCATTGCAATTCTTCACCCACTAAACTGCAGGTCTCCACTGCCAGGATATTATCACCAAAAGAACGTGTAAAGACAGGTTAGGATTGAGGTAGTTTCTAACGCCAATCAGAAGCCCTCACACAGAGTGGTTCCAAACTCCCCTGGGTAGCCTCTGCTTGGTAAAAAATGTCTCCCTCTCTCTGGATGCTAAACGTGAACCAAGTCTCATGTAGTGCAAATATGTCATGGTATGTTAGAATATCCCTGGGTATTTGTGAAGCCAATGAGCAAACCCCCTGGTATTCCAATTTAAGACTGAAAAAATTCACTGATGGTTCCTGGTGTAAGGTAGAACTCTCTGTAACCACCCCCTGTCCCCCTTTGGCATCATCAAACTTCGTTCCTGGGTCTGGTACAATATTTACAATAGGGGCTTTATTGCCCAATTATGATCTTTTACATTGTGGACAGTATGTTGGCTGCTCAGCCCTGGACAACTTTATGTCAAGCACAAATCCCAGTTATTTTGGAGATGCCGATGTTGCCAGATCAACAAAGCAGTCTCACGTAAGCAGCAATGGATCTTTGTCACCATTCCAGGTAGGGAGGGGAAGGGTTCTATAAAGTCAAAGTCTCCCGAGTTCAGGAGCCTCAGTGAAGGAACTTTGTTAGAGTCATAAGGGCTGAACGATTTAATTTCCGATTCCCCTTGTTCTGTTACCGGACCTATGGTTAAAGAGTTTTGCGTCCAAGTCTGCAGTGGACAAAGTATGCTGTTGATCACAATGTGAGAATGAGGAATTCATGTGGCTTTATTCTAAATTAGATAACACCAACGAAGCAGGTGGCTTTCTGCTTTCTCTGTTCATAGGGACAGGCTGTGTAGTGGGGTCTCTCTGTTTCGGGCAAACCTCCTTTATTAACCAGCTGGGCCGATCTCCTCTTGCTGCCTGTTGCTCATTTCTGTAACTTTATGGACTTTGTATTGACATCAGATCTGTCAGTAGAATTAAGGGGCTGTATTTCAGGAATGTCTGTCTGAATGTGGCAGGCCTTTTTTATCTTAAGCACCCTATTCTGGAGCCTCTTTGCCATCCGTTGCTGTTTGCGGGAAGGACTTTACTTCCATCTCATTAATGTTATGTGTCTCTGAGTTGACAATTTGGACCCCATCAGAGGGCTGAAGAGGAATGTCTGAATTAATGGAAGCAGCCTGGGAATTGCCACGAACAGCAGCAGGTTCCTTTTTCAGCAAATTGGAGAACAACATAGCAAGGCCCACCTTCTAAATTATCGTGCAAACTATGATTATTGCTAGATACCGATGGGGCAAAATCATATATCGAATAACAAGTTAGGACTAGCCTGTAGTCTCTGTTGAACAGCAGATTGAAGTAATGTGTCCTTATTGCCCCCATCTCCAAGAGCGCCAAGGCCTCTTGACTCACATCCATATCAACCCCAACTACGATCATGGCCGGAGCCTCCTGACTCACAATAGTTCTGGAGCTTTTCAAAGCACTCCCCTGCAAGGCGTAACACAACATCTATAAGTAATGATTGTAAATGTTGTGTACATAATTACTCATACTCCAGCTGGGATGTTCTCGTGGACTCACCAACAATGGGCAGTTGGGCAAACCCATCTGGTTTTCTGTAGGTTTGTATTGTCCGGGCTTCTTCCTGGTTCTGTGATGGGTAGGCTACCCACTGTCACAGGGTTAGCCAATGTCTTTTCTGATCTCAAACCATATGGCTTTTGTATGCGTGTTGCGTGAGATTTTGAATGGTTTTGCGCATTACCCGGCATCGTGGGGGCCTCACCACCACAAGCGCCCTGTACTTATATGTATATAAAGGGACTATAGCTTAATAAAATAACCGTACTTCAGCTTACCTTAGTTTGAAGAGGAGTTGGTAAGCAGGAAATACAGCAAAGTCAAAACTATGAGGCCCCTTCCAGCGGTTCTGGCCCCAAGCAGACCACTTTTGTTAACCACTTCCGCAAACCGTGCTGCGTTGTGCCAGCCGTTATATGGTATCAGGATACAGCAGGCTGTAGCTCCTCCTCGGGTATGGGCAGTGGAGAAACAACTTGGTGGCAGCCCCAAAAGCAGACCACTTTAATTAAATACTTCTGCAAACCTCAGAAAGTGGTTAACCTTTATTTATCCTAGGTTAACCTTTATGTATCCGAGTGATACATTTATGTACCCTAGGTTCAGTGTATTTTGTCACTAAATGGATTAATGCAATTCCCTCAATTTAGCTCAGCCACTGTACCTAATGCACCACCTCCAGCTGCTGCAAAATGCTGCAGCTGGGCTGGTAACCCAGTCTTCCTTTTGCATGCACATGTCTCCTGTTCTGAGATGTTTGCACTGGCTTCGAGAGAGCCATGTGCATAGTACACCAGGCTTTCTATGGCACAGTGCCACCATATTTACAGCTCAAATTCTGACTCTATGTGCCTATTCACCCCTTGTATTTCCAAGACTCTCTCACTATTCTAGTCCCTCAGGTGCGGCTCACCCGTGTGGGTGGTTGTGTTTTTTCTGTCGTCGCAGCTCAGCTGTGGAACTCACTTCCACAGTCACTTAGTGCCACTAAAGATCATCTTTCCTTCTGCCACCTTCTAAAGACTCTTCTGTTTAGCTGATTTCCCTCAGGTAGCAATCCTGGCTTTCCACAGTGCCATAATGCCCTTGGGTGAATGATGCGCTATATAAATGTTAGTCAGATAAGACACTAAAGCCAACAAATAGAAGCTATTTATTTCAGAATTGTGATCCTTAGTTGTAAGAATGAGTCAGTGATGTGAATAATGTTAATTGTGTCATGAATGTGTTAAGGTGGGAAATGGGTGCTGCCATTTAGTTGCTATGTTTACATAATGATACAGAAGAACCAGGGTTAACTAATGCTCCACATTGCACATATTACTTTATCATGATCAAATATGTACTTTTAAGGCTGTAAAATATATAATTTACATTTTAGAAAATGTCAAAATGTCAAAGCATCCAGGTAGACCTAAAATATCTTCCATTTAATTGTTCATAAGATGTATGATTCGAAATAACTAACACAACTTCTCAGGAAAATATTGTGAATGGTATCACACAGCTACTTACGCAACTCATTGTGAAAAAACATATCTTTACTATTAGACTAGAAGTTATTCTATGAACCAATTGTAATCTTGAAGCAGACTTCCTGTTGGATTTTGGAGATGCAGTATCACTACAAAGGAAAAAACGCTTCTCTCCAGTGCCTTCATAATGACATGCCTGTGTAAACAAAGTATCTTTAGGATGAATACGTACCACACTACTACTGAAAGTGTTTGATTTGCTTCCCTTCAGAACAAATACAACAATGTATATATTCTGCATGAAAGTATTGTGCTAAATTATTTATTTAAAAGAAGCTGATTCAATTATTGTGTTTTTCTTAATTCCTTTATTTATTTTCATCATATGTCAACACATGTTTCGAACATCAATCTTCATCAGGGCATGCCATTTCCTATTGTTTGAAAAAGCTGATCGTCATCAAGTGTATGTAAAACTGCAGACCATATTCTTGATGTATGTTGTAATGTTGTTATCCTGATATGCTTCTATTTTACAAGTGTTCGCCAAGTAGGCTCATAGACAGACCCATTGTTTACTTATGGGGAAGAGTTGTGGGACAGTTGCGGATCGATCTCTCCACTTATTTCCGTCAGATGGTCAGTATAGATTACCAAGATCAATGCTCCCATGGAAATACCTTGAGAAGCTAAGGAACCATTACTCGTTCCTAGTGTTTGGGCCTCATTACGACCCTGGCGGTAATCGCCCGTCATTACCGCCATGGCGTAATGAGCGTTTACGCCGTGGGACGATGGCGTAAAGAGCGCCACATCACGACCCATCGCGCACGAGCATTACGCCATGGCGGTAATGCAAATAACGCCATGGCGGAAAAGGCCCCTATCGGCATTGCTAAGCGAGCAAGGTGCCCTTCCGCCAGCGTAAGTAGCGGCCACCGTAATTTACGGCCACCGTAATTAGCGGCGGCCGTAAAAGGCCAAACCGGAAATAGCGTCATCGCGCCGGAACGGGAAGCAGCCCGTCGGCCATCTTTAAAAACACAATCCATCGCCATCCTACCAAACAACACCAGACCCAACCCTGACACCTGTCCCAACCAAACACCCACCCATCCAAGTTCCCGAAAATGCCAAAATCCGTGAAAAAGGCATGTGACCACCAGCGCCAGGAGCGATTCAGCCGGGAGGAACTCTGCATGCTAGCGGAGACCCTGCAGGACAACGCAGGTGTTGTTTTCTCCCCTGAAATGACCAGGACAGCAATCGGGAAGAAGAAGGCCATCTGGGCCCTGGTGGCTGAGCGCGTCAGCGCGGTGGGGACCGTACCCCGCACCCCACAGCAGTGCCGGAAGCGCTGGGATGACCTGCGCATACGGGTCAGAGCCGTCATCTCGGCAATCCGCAACCTTGCCCAGGGAACCGGTGGAGGGTCGGAATCCCCCCTGAAACTCCAACCGTGGGAGGAGATCTGTGCTACCACCATCGGCATGGAATCCATCGAAGGCGTTGGAGGGATGGAAAGGGGAGCCCCGACATCAGGCGATGAAGGTAGGTGCCTCATACAAGACATGCCATAGTCACAGCAGTCCAATCATGTGTAGCACAAGGTTGCCCTAGAGTGTAAATGCAACACAAATCAATACTGCCCATAGCCACATGCGAGCACCACCCTGCATACACTGCTGGCACCCGCATACCTGCATCCACATACCACACCAAAAGGAGACAACCTGCATGGCACTGCCTGAAATCTGCCTCATCCACTGGCCAAAATAATGTCAACCATTGTCATTCAAAAGTCTGTATACCCATCAATAACGCCCTCCCACCTTTGCTCCACCACAGGCACAGAATCACACCCAGAGGACCAGGACACCCCTGCGCCGAAGAGGGCGAAGTCCAACAACAACCTCCCTGCACCCTCAACCTCAGCTGCAGTGAGGCAGACCCCACGACAAGCAGGTCCCACTGCAGGCATACCGGAGGTCCCACCGGCAAGCACCCCTGTTGGCAGCAGGCCAGCAGCAGCTGCTCCACCTCCACCGACATTGCCTGCCACAGAAGGCAGGGGGTCAGCGGCCAGCAGCAACATCGGGGAGACAGCTGCAACAGCTGCATGTTCTGACTCGGACATGGAGCAGGAGGTCAGAAGCCCCACTGACCAACTACATTCCCCCTGTTTCTCAGACGCCAGCCCCCATGAGGGCGACACACAGGGGCACACTGAGGCAGAGGAGTGGCCTTCCACCCCATGCCCTGTCCACACTCCACAGGAGGGGACCAGCCCCATCATCACTCCACCTGCACTGGCCATGGGCCAGCACGGCCAGCCGTCCCTCGAGGACATCACTCAACGGCAGCATCAACTGTCCGCAATGCTGGATGAGCATGCCGCGGAATGTGTGGGGGCTAGGTTTAGCATTGAACAGGCCACGGAGACACTAAGGGCGGAAGTGGCGCAGAGCACTGCCACCCTGAGGGATGCCATGCAGGCCATGTCCAGGGACATCTGTACAGAACTTGCGGCCTTGCGTCGTGCGGTCACTGGCCTCACCCACACACGACAGGACGTGCATGAACAGGAGCAGCCAGGGACATCCTCCACTGCCAGTTCTGCGCAGAGCAGCCCCGTGCGCCGTTCCGGACGCAACCTGCACTCCACAGCCAGGGGTGCCCCGGGTGCCGGGAGAGGGGGCTTGTGAAGGCCTGTGGACACTGTCACAGGCATCTGTTGACAGCTACATGGGGTGTGTTGGGGTGTGCAGGGGGGAGGTGGGAGGTGGGAGGGGGTGTGTTGGGGTGTGCAGGGGGGAGGTGGGAGGTGGGAGGGGGTGTGTTGGGGTGTGCAGTGGGGAGGTGGGAGGTGGGAGGGGGTGTGTTGGGGTGTGCAGGGGGGAGGTGGGAGGTGGGAGGGGGTGTGTTGGGGTGTGCAGGGGGGAGGTGGGAGGTGGGAGGGGGTGTGTTGGGGTGTGCAGGGGGGAGGTGGGAGGTGGGAGGGGGTGTGTTGGGGTGTGCAGGGGGGAGGTGGGAGGTGGGAGGGGGTGTGTTGGGGTGTGCAGGGGGGAGGTGGGAGGGGGTGTGACACGACAGTTCATAGTTCCAATACACTTTTTTCTTTCAAAAAAAGGAAATGTGTGGACATTTTCATTGCGTATGTGTGCTTTATTGGTGTACAGTCCACAGTGTGCATGTCCCAGAGACACACAGTGCCCCAAGTGCAGTCTCCATGCCATGAACACCAGCCGTGTGTGCTAGAAGCAGTGGTTGATGATACTTTGGCGCATGGCACGCCCCTCCTGTGCATCGCCTCCTCCATGTGGTGGCGCCCCATCTCCACCCTCCTCATCCTCATCCTCATCGTCAGGTGGTTGCAGTTCTGCGTCAGGGGGCAGGGGCACATTCCGTCTGACGCACATATTGTGCAGCATGACACATGCCATGACGATCTTTGCCACCTTCTCATGGCCATACAGGAGTGCCCCACCAGACCTGCTGAGGCTTCGGAACCGTGCCTTCAGGTGGCCGAATGTCTGCTCTATGACCACACGAGTACGTGTATGTGCACGGTTGAAGTCCTCCTCGTGCTGGTTCTGCGGGTTCCGGACTGGCGTGAGGAGCCACCTCTTCAGGGGGTAGGCTGCATCACCTGTATGTAGGCGAGAATGTATGTGTCAGTCATGTTGTCTGATCAGGAACATGATGTTCCACCATGGCTGGCATGGAACTGTTACCTTGGCTCACTTCTACATGCACTAATTGATTCACACTATGCAACCAGTATATGCTCATTGCTGCCATGGCCTGTTTTGCATGCCATCACCCTATGTATGCAGAGGGGTTTTGTGCATTGTGAGTGGCCTTCCTCTGTATCCGTTCTCTGTGTTACTCACAGCCAGGTGGAGTATGCATCATCCCCCCCCCCTTTCTGCCAGGTGGAGTATGCATCATCCCCCCCCCCCTTTCTGCCCGGTGGAGTATGCATCATCCCCCCCCCCCTTTCTGCCAGGTGGAGTATGCATCATCCCCCCCCCCTTTCTGCCAGGTGGAGTATGCATCATCCCCCCCCCTTTCTGCCAGGTGGAGTATGCATCATCCCCCCCCCCTTTCTGCCAGGTGGAGTATGCACTGGTACGTCATTCCCATGCCCACTTCCATGACATTGCACTCACCGAGTAGCCAGGATCTTGGGCCTGCATGTCGCTCCATGTAGCGTGGTATTGTGGAGTTCCTCAGGACCAGTGAATCATGGGTTGATCCGGGGAATCGGGCACAACAATGTGTGATGATCTTGTTGGAGTCACAGACCATTTGCACGTTGATAGAGTGGAACTGTTTCCGGTTGCGGTACGGTACCTCCATGGCAAGTGGAACCACCAATTCCACATGGGTGCAGTCGATGGCACCAATGCAACCGGGTATGCTGGCTAGTGCATGGAAACCCACTTTGGTGTTTGCAATCTCCTGGGCAGTCCGTGGTAATGAGATGTGGTCGTCTGTGTGCTTGAGGAGGGCATCGAGCACTTGGATGAGTGTTCGTGAGAATAATGGTTGTGAAATGCCATGCAGGTGCCCCACTGTGTGCTGGTAGGTGCCTGTGGCCAGGAAGTGGAGTACAGCCACTACCTTCAGTAGGGGGGGGATGGCGGTTGGACTTTCTATCATGCTGACGATGTCGTCGTGTGTCATGTCTACGATGGCGGTGATGGTGTCCCGGTCCAAACGGTACAGGGTGTGGATCTGCTCAGCAGTGAGGTTGTTTGGATTGGCTCTGATGCGTGGGATTGGGGGCTGCCTGCGTGGTGGCACTGGCTGTGCTGGTGGGGCTTGCTGGGCCTGCCTTGCCCTCCTTCTCCTCCTGCGTCTCCTCTGTGCTGCCTGTTGTTGTTGCTGTTGTAGTAGCACATGCATTGCTATCAGGTCCTCCAGCCCCAACATTGCTAGTCGTATTGGCATCATTGTGGAGTGTGACTGGGTGTGGGTAGGGGTGGGGTGTGCTCTTTTTGTACTCCCCTGAGTCTGTATTGCCTTCACCTGTGCTGTTTCTGTGCACCTGTGGCAGCTGCATTCACTTGAATTGGCCCTTTACGGTTGGTTCGCGATGGCGTTATTTGCACCATGGCGGTAAGGTACTTAGCGGCCTCGGTGATGGCGTTAGGTGCATGTCCGCTTGGGTCGGCATTTGCGTGCCTTTCCGCCATGGCGCTAAGTACCGTGTGGGCGGTCGCGTGCGCGCACCCTTAGCGCAGTTAGCGGCAGCGTTAACTACGATGCCGCTATTGGCATCGTAGTTTACGGTCAGGAGTCATGATCGGACCTGGCGGAAAACGATGGCGGTAAGCATTTACCGCCATCGTTTTTCACTTAGCGCCAGGGTCGTAATGAGGCCCTTTGTCTTTGAAACCCAGGCCTTCCTTTAACCCTCTTGTGTCTGTACTGGCTGACTCTTGAGGATAAATGCTTGTGGATTTGGTACACAGTTTCCTCACTGAGTAGCTGCATAGAAAAACAGTTAACAGAACTTTTATTGGGAAATGATGGCATTGGCCCTCTTTACGAGTTGGGTGGTAATTGTCAAAATGTGGCAGTAATGCAATTACTGCCACATGTATTACCTAGCCGAATTAAGGGTTCATGAAAATGGGTGCTCATTCTGCTGGTGAAATTAGCCCTGGCAGATTTAGCACTGGATGCTGGCATCTTTCGCTTCAGCTGGTGGAATTAGCACCATGAACAAAACAATACTGCTGAAACACCACCAAAAATGAGCAGAAATTCCACCAAAAACACAAAGTGTGAAGGTAAATGAAAAGAGTTGATGGAAATTAAGCCACAGGTGCACACAATTGACTCTGAAATGGTATGTACGGGTCACAACCTCCACAAACACACTTCTCACCAACATGCTTCTACTAGCAAATGCATACCATGAAGTCAGAGGCATGCACAGCAGCACCACAGTGCACAAGCAGCAGAAAGGTGAAGGAGGTGCCATACCAGGAGAGAGTCCATTCCCCAGGCCAGGCACTAACTTATGGGAATTTAATAACACTATGCCACCTCAAAAGGGAAACCAAAAAAAGAGCTATATAGTCTGATACAGAATTATCTGGTAAGCAGGATTAACATAATAGCAGCAATACCACCGCTTCTGAAGCCTGTGTCAGTGCTCCAATTTCTTGTCACACACACCTTCCATCAAAATGTGGGCATGCTGCATGGCATACACAGCCCATGTTTTCCATTGTTCTTGACCAGGTGCTGGATGAGCTCATGCAGCATGCACCCCAACACATCTCCCTGCCCACCACATGGCTACAGGTAAATGCAACAAAGGCATGCTTCTATACAGCTGGTCACTTATCTAACATTATCACAGCACTGCACTGCATGCATGTAACATTGGTGGCAACCCAAGCATCATTGTAAGTGATGTACAGAAGCAGGGAGCAACAACATTTCCTTAATGTACAGGTGACCTGTGACAAGACCTCACTGTGACACACTGGAATAGAAAAACACAAACCTATTTTTGAGTTCATATACTTCTATTGATCACTATTTTTATTTTTTTATGAGAGAACCAACATTTCTTCTAGGGTTATGATTATTTTAATGCTTCTCATTTCCTGATGCGTTCTACATCCCTTATGTTAGAGAGTGTATGCGTGGACCATTATGTATGCTGTTGTGCAACAAAAAGGAATCCAAATTTCAATCCAAGAACAGAAATACATGTAACCTAGTAAAACAAGTTACAGAGACTTGTGGGTTTACTCACTGATCATCAAACACGCTAATATCCCACAAAGAGAGGTTATACCTGTTTTGCAAGATTCTAGACCTACTCCTCATCAAGTACCTATACAATTTATAATTGATTTGGTGGCAGTGTCACTGCAGCACAGCTGTTTTGTCTTATAAGGCATGGATTTCCAGCAAATTAAAGGGACATCAATGAAGGCTCCTTTTGCCCCTAGTTTAGCCAACCTATTCATGAACCTATTCATGAAATGACATATCTGGATGGAGGCTAACATATTTTTGACATCTATTAAATTGTATGGCTGTTATATAGATGACTGTCATTATATGGCATTACAACGTCACACAGGTAAACCAATTTTAGCATGTATTAATACTTTGAATTTGAATCTCAAATTTGCAGCTATATGCAGCCAAAAATAAATTGCTTTTGCGACCTTTTCATTAAAGTAGATCAGGGTCAACTTGCAGTTATATTATATTATATCCTAAACAGACATATAGGATTACCATCTTGCAATTTGAGAGTCAACATCCTGTAAATCAGATGAAGAATATTCACTTTAATCTGTTTTTGAGGGGAAGATGAAATTGCACATGATATCAGATTTTTAAAATGTATTTATTTGGTTATTGAGGTCGGATAGCACTAATGCCAGAAAGTATGACAACAACAACATCAAATATGGGTAGCAATGCTACGATTGAAATGTATTGAAGCACCTGGATTTATATTATGAAACAGATATTATGTGTAAACTATTGAGAAGAGGAGATCCCATGCAAATGTTAAAAAGATTGCTCACGAGACCTCAATTTTATGAGACAGAAAGCCTTCTATAAGAAGAGAAATGCTCTCAATCTAACACATTAGTTTGCATTACTATTTTCTGTCCACATAGTAAGATGGGCCGGAACCTGATTTTACAGAATTGGCACATATACAAGTACATTTACCTGACTTACCAAAACCATTGTTCACCTTTCAAAAAGGCAAGAATCTGAAATATTCCATAGAACATGGTTTGCAGACTCATGATGCACAACATTATGACATATGCATCCCATTAGGACTAGAACCAATAACAGGCCATTATTGGTGTGTGAACTTATCAGTCTGTCAATTCACAATGAAGGTCAGTGAATTCATTCATGAAAATAAAGTATGGCATCTTAAAGGTCACAATAATTGTAAATCCTACAATGTTACCTATATTATTTTGTACCCATGCAATAAGTGTTAAATAGGAAAAACTCAAACACCAGTGCACTCAAGAATAAATGAACATAAATTCACAATTAGAAATTGGGCCTCATTACGACCTAGGCGGTAAGTTACCGCCTGGGTCGTACCTTTACCACCATGGCGTAAACTACGTGTGGTTGGCGGACTTACCGCCCCATTCCGAGGTGAGTGGGGCGGTAAGTCCCCATTAACCCATTTACCCTTCCCCATTCCCATTTTTGCCCAATAGGGCATAATGGGAGTGGGGAAGGCGTTAATTACGCCACCGTAAATTACGGTGGCGTAATTAACAACAGGGTCCCTTAGCGCCATGGATTTTAACACCTGCTAAAAGCAGGTGCTAAAACCTCCATGGCGCTAAGGGACCTCGGAATCAGGCGGTAAGGGTCGGCGCTGTTTACGCCGCCGTAAACCCCTTACCGCCTGGGTCCTAATGAGGCCCATTGTGTGTTAATAGCACTACTTGTGTCTCATTTTGCAAAATATCAACATAAAGTGGAAGACTGGAAATGGTTTCTCCTAGAAAAAGTAACCTAAGGGGAGTCATAACAAGTGTGGCGGTCTGGAAATAAAGTGCCAGTAATTCCAATTACGGGCACTTTTTCTGGACTGCAGTACTATGAGAGAAAACACTGGTAATACTGCACACTGTGCCACCATTGCTGGTAGCACAGTCAGCGGTTACAACGGGACCTACCGTAAGATGTGTTGGAAACAGTGACACAACAGTGTGAGAAACCTGAGGGTATTTTCCCTAGCAAACCTCAAGGGCCCCTTATTCAGTTGGTCAAGAAAGGGCGGACCCTCTCTTATCCCGACCTGGAAGGCAGACGAGTGGAGAAAGATCAGCTGGGTAGGAGATCCGGGGTTATGCTTAAGAGAATGCCCAAAGGGAGAAGTGGTATGTTACCAGAGAAGAAGACAAGGAGACTGAGATCTCTGAGTCCTTTATGGGCTGTGCCACATCTGTCCCCCTTCCTCCCATTTAATCTCTCTTACCCAAATCCACTGATCCCTCTGTATATAGCCAATCCCCTAAAATCTCAATACCATTTGTGTCCAAGAATTATCCACCCCAGAATCCCTGTTTCCTGCATTCCACCGAAACAACCCCAGGCATCCTTTTCCACATTACTTTGGTTATTTGGTCCCGAACACCCAGTTTACTCAGACAAAACACTACGGTTCCCACAATCCCCTCCATTAATTTCACGATCCCAGTTACTCCCATTTGCTTCACACACCCTACCAATCTTATCCCTCGGATTATCACTTTTCGAATCCCCAATCGAATGTACCCAATAACTACAATTCCCACAAACCCTCCAAAACCTACCCTTCCGAGGTCACCCAAAACTCAAATAAGAAGGATATGATTCTATATAACACCTCTTTCCCTTCCGACTCTGTAGGATGCTCTGACACTCAAACCTTCCCCTTTTCCAACACAAATGCTTGCGCACACCACAAACAATGGTTGTATAAAACTGTGTACCTGACATGTCCCAACCCAATCCTTTTCCCTACAGGCATAAAAGGTGAGCAAAAGGGCACAAGGCAAGCAAGGTGAGCACAGCAGACAGCACGATGAGACGGCTAATCATGCACAACAGTTCAAGAGAATAAGAAGGGTGCCAGGACTCAAGAGGGTGGCGAGGAGAGAAGTGACATTGCCCTTTATGTGGCAGGTCCTATGGAACCTTTGTGGAAGAGAGCCTACGACCGCAGACAATAGCACAAGTGTCTTGCAGCAGGTTTCAACGGTACCCAGGGCCAGGGCAAGCCTATGCGGATAAGCAGGAGCGAGGTAAGTTCCCCGCGACCGTGGAACCGGCCTTGACTTCAATGAAGAGGAGAGCCAAGCGGTTCATCACAGCTGGTGAGTCGAGGGGAGAACTGATAAGAACCGGGCTGCTTTAATTGGAAAAAAGTGGCAAGTTTAAACCAAGTTCGAGGAACTGTGAAAGAACTGAAAAGTGGTAAGGGGAGACCAGCTGCAGATGGAAACAAGCACCACATGGGTGCTAACTCAAAAGTCTCTGGTCGATCTCCATGTGAGAGAAACTACAGGTACCAGCAGGCCATAGGAGGGCCAGCGAAGTAGGTCAAAGTGATCATACTGAGGGTCAAGCAAAATCCATGTACAATCAAAAGACTTGATCTACAAACTGTATGAAAGAAAGAGAGGTGAATCCTGCAGGCAGTAGTGAATGTGAAGTTAGCAGGAGTGAACGCGATCGAGGGATCCTGACGAGAGGGGCAAAGTCTAAAGTCCAGAGAAACAGGATGTTGACAAACGTGAACCCGACTGAGGGATGTCCACTATGAACTGTTTAAAAAGACATTAAGAAAACAAGGGAAGTGAATCCTGCTAAAGAGAAAAGAAGGGTCAAAGCCCGACTCAGGGTGATCCAGCGGTGAAGCCCTAACCACATATTGGCAGTCAAGAGGGGTCCAAGCCCGACTGAGGAAGATGCAGGGCGTGAAGCTATCATCCAAAACCTCATGTCAGAAAAGAACTGATATATATAATGGTGGAATACGATATGAAGGGGGTCAGCGCCTGGAAGAGGGGGAGCCAAGGTTGAATCAATATCACCCTAAAGAACTTTCATTTGGTTAAAGGAACTTTTGATTAATTATTTTGAAGAGACATCAGGTGATCGAAGGTCAGAGACTTTCAACTGAAACGAGACTTGAACATCAGCAGTCCTGATAGTTGAAAGTTGAACTGTCATCTCGTGCTGGGAAAGCTCAATAGTGTGATGTGCACCAAGATCTCACCTTACCTGGTGCTCAAAACATGGGGAAGGGAGACCCAAGCTACCGCAACCTGACATATTATTTGAGAACACGTCTTTCTTTTCTTGAGAACTATCCCAGCCCCTTTATTGTATTTGTTGTAAGGTTTGGCAATACATTTCTTAGTATACGCCTTTTTATTTGACACAATTCCACTAGGACTGCCTTATTTTCATTTGATGGTTTACACTTACTCCCATCTTAGATTTAGGTTTAGATTAGGCGTTTTTCCAACCTACATTCAGCATTCATTGTTCAAAAAATACCCTTGAACTGTGATCACTTGTGTCTGTTTTACTTGTTGCCACCATGAGTTCCTTACAATGGAAAAAAAGCAGCGTTACGATAGTGGTTTTTCCAGAAACACCTGCACAAAAATGCCTACTGGCACATCCGTACCGGAAACACCAGCACCACGGAGCAGGCGGTGAAGAGGCCCAGGTGGCGAAGAACAGGCCACAGGTGCACCCAATGCACTGAGGTGCACACAATGAGCACTGGAACTGCTGAAAAGCATCACACACACTGACCAATAAAACCATGCTGCCACTCATAGTAGTAGCAATGGACCTGTAGGTGCTGCATGCTGGAGTGCAGCTGTATGAGCAGGAACTGCATCAGTGGCAACAGGAGGGCAGGCAGTGGAGGAGGATCAAGAGGAGGAGTGGGAGGAGGAGGAGGAGGAGGAGAAGGAGAAGGAGGATGAGAAGGAAGAGGAGAAGAAGGATGATGAACAATGCCATGCAAGTGGCGACCAGGTTGGCATGTACCAGTACCCTGCAAAAAGGCTACACCCTAGGCCCTGATTAATGAGCAGATCCATAACCTGTAGCGTCTAAACAAAGATACCTTCCTGGAACTAGTGGAGCTCAGCCAGGACGATATTCAGAGCAGCATAGGAATCCGGACAGCCATACCACCGCTGTTGAAACTGGTGTCAGTGCTGCACTTCCTTGCCACAGGCACATTTTAGCATTCAATCAGCAAGCTGCATGGCATTTCGCAGCCTACATTTTCAAGAGTGCTGGTGCAGGTCCTGGATGCCTTCCTGTACCATGTGTCCCAGCACATTGCCCTTCCAACCACACAAGCACATTTCAATGCCACAGAAGAGGTGTACAGGAACAGTGAGCTGTACCAAAATACACAGGTCATCTGTGATGCAGACCTAACAATCACCCACTGCTGCCCCTTCTTCCTGAGATCAACCCACAACTACATGGTCCTGCTAGACAGCACCCTGCCGGCATACATGGCATGGTATGGGGGACAGCAGACCTGGCTATTGGGTGAGGGAAAGCATCAACACACACACATCGATGAATGGGTACCAGGCCAAGGGCGGGAGGAGGTGTTGTCTGGCACCAATGCATGTCCCACAGCCACCATGCCAATGCAGGGCCATAATTAATTGGCATGCACAAGTGAGTTGCCACGACTAACATCAACCACACGAGACAACATTTGGAAACTTTGTCCCAATCTGAGCTGAGATGGAGAGGCACATGCAATGCACTACCAGAACCAGAATGCATCACACCCATGGACACACCACAACTGTGTGTGATCCACAGTCACATCCAATACCACTGCCATGCACCATTACCCACCATTGCCCACACACATCAGATGTGAATGTGAAAGTGAACACCAATGCACAACAGGCACTGCAGAGTGTACACTGGTGCAGGCACAGTGTGCTGTGCTAGCAACGCAATCAGGGTAGCACTGGGGTCGGGTCCCAGTGGAGACTGAAGGGAGAGGAGCAAACCGTCCATGCCATTCCATGAATGTCCATAGCAGGACCAAAGTGGGGATTTGCCTCCCATGCATTCTGTGCAAGTGAGCCTACATGCAATGTGCATGCAAGTCTATCACAGTGAAACCTGCATTGCAAGTGTTATGTTATGTTTTCGGAATGCAAAGGTCTCCCAAGGGCATCTTGGAGCTAGAAAGCAAAAGTGACCGTTAAGGAGAAGGTCAAATCTGATTTAAAGAAGAGTCTTCAGAGAGCAGTGAAAGGAAAAATGATTATCGTTGTATGAAGAGAAAAAAGGAAGGAGTTTCAAGCCCTCGCTGCAGCAAGGGAAAACGGATTGAGAGCAAAGTGTTCTGGGGGGAACGTAGGCACAAAATTTGTTCTGGAGATATTCAGCTCCCAGTTTGTAAAAAGCTCTGTGGACAATACATAGAGATTTAAACACCACACACTTTTCGACAGGAAGCCAATGCAGCTGACGTAGAAAGGGAGCCTTAACCAAAAGGAGGATGAAGCAGAGCACTAACGCCATATTCTGCAATAGCTGGAGTCAACTAATCAAGTAGGCAGGATGAGCCAGGCCGGGGGAATTACAGTAGTCGACACCACTCATAACTAGAGCAGAGAAAACAGGAGCATGGGATTGAGAGGGAATGTAAGGCAAGACCTTACGAAGAGTTCTTGATTTAAGGTGGCCAACTTAACATACATCTTCCACTGTAGTCAGCACTGGGCAGGGTCCGAAGCAAGCTGTCCAAAAGCCTGAGGTCCAAAACACAGAGGGGGAAGCTGATCCAACAACCACCACCTCTGGCTTCTCACCATTCAGTTTCAGCCAGTTCCTGGTCATCCATCCACCCAGACCCTCCAAGCAAACCCTAACCGGACAGCGATAGCAGGACGCGACAGATCTGGCATAAATAATTTGTGTGTCATTGGCATAGGAATAGCAGAGGAAGCCGTGGGAACGGATGAGACCCAGAAGTGGCTGGCTGTAGATATTGAACGGGATAGGTGACACAGCAGAGCCTTGTGGGACTCAAAAAGACAGAGATGCTAGTTTGGAGGGGAAGGGGGAGAGAAAAATAGATTGTGTGCGACCCAAAAGAAAAGAAGAGAACGCAGTAAGCACCTGGCCAGAAAGGCCTGCAGAAGATAATCAGGCAAACAGGGTGGGATGGTCCATTAGGTCAAACACTGCTGAAAGAAATATCTATTAAAAGCAGCGCACCCATGCCACCCTGGTCAGCCAAATGGGCCAGATCATCCACCACTTATACAAGAACAGATTCAGTACCCCGACGGGGGCAAAAGCTATATTGAAAAGGATTAAATAAAGAAGATTCAAGCAATTTCATAGAAAAAAAGAGAAGTGAAATAGGACGGAAATTGCACAGAATTGCAGGATCCAAAGAGTTTTTTTTTTTTTTTTTTTAAATAGAGGAATCACCAGCGCATGCTTCAGCTCATTGGGGATGAGGCCTGAGGGAAAAGAGTCATTCACTGCTGCTGTGAACTCAGAAATAATATCAACCAAAATATTTTTGATACTATATAGAGGAATAGGATCCAAAGGGGAGGCATATTTGAGTTTATTAATAGCTGACAGAATGTCTGAGAAAGAAAAGGCTGGAAAAGTGCACCAGTCCAAGTTCGGAGTGGTCTTCAAAGAGGGTGTGGTGGACATAGAGAGATGAGAGCAAGACCCAATGATCTTGCTCCGAATGGTAGCGATCTTAACATCCTCCCATCTTGGGAGGATAGCCCAAGGGCAACGTGCTCACCTTGGAAGCAAGAGGACACAGAGCGACACAGGTTTCGATCCCGGGGTCCACGCTTAGAAACCTCTGGGTATTAAACATGTTATTAAATAACCTATCATATCATATCACTAAAAAGAATTGACGAGTCACAAAGATCCTGAGGCGAAATAATATTTGAATGAGACAGATGAGGACAATGACTAGACAAGGCTAAATAATACCTCAGGTTGAACAAAAGCAGGATCTACCTTCATTGCAAAGTAGAGTTGCTTAACAGAAAGGTTAACAACTGTGGCTTGGTGAAGGAGAACTTTGTCAACTAGCCTAAAGCTAATTCTTCATTTTCTTTCTGCTTGCCTGCGAGATAGCCTAAGAGACTTAAGGTCATCAGTATACCAAGGTTCAGATGGACAAGTTTTTAATATGGAATGTAATAGGAGCAATAGAGTCAGCTGCCTTGGTAAATGCAGCAGACCAAGTGGTCAAATTACAAGAGTCAGACAAAGCACAGTGAGAAACAATATGAGTTGCTAAGTCCTGGTGAGAGGCAGAATGCCAACTTCACTTCGTAAATGGTTGTCCCAATCACTATGAGGGAATGGTCTCTAACAACACTGAAAATGGAACAACATGATGGTCGGACTAAAGAACCGGAAAGGCCAGAAAGACAGAGATGATAGTTGCCAGGTCAAAGATAAAATCAAGGATATTGCCCAGCCTATGAGTCTGATAGGTGGAAAGGTGGAGTAGACCTAAATCCAACAGAAAGTGAGATAGCATAAGCTTGCTAGGCTTTTTAGCTGGGATATTAAAGACTCCAGCAATGGGTAGATTGGGGTATTTCTGCTAGTGTTCGGACACAAAGACTGGAAAGTCCTGGCAGACCACCTGATCAAGCCCAGGAGGCCGATAGACATGCAGAACACAAACAGTGGTAGATGCAGATATTTGAATACGGACAAGTACACATTCCATTTCAACACTACATTCAGTCACTATGGGAGTAACTTTAAAAGAAGTTTTGAAAATCATTGCAATACACACCCACCCCAGGATGAGTGGAAAGGCGGTCACAACGCAGAATGTCATAGCCTAGAGGCAGAGCTCATATGACAGAAGGATCAGAATGATCACGGAGCCAGGTTTTGGAGATGCAAAGCAAATCCAGTTCATGATCATCTATAAGATTATAGCAATCCTGGGCATGGGCTACCTGAGAGCAAAAAAAGTCAGAGGAGAGACCTCCGCTCCACACCCATGTGTCATACTCAGCGGGGCCATACTAAATCCTGGTAGAAAAATAGTAGAATCACACGCTATAGTCAATAAGGCACAGAGGGATATATTGCAAGACATATTAGATGGGGGGCAAGCCGCAGTCTGAACACAGATGAGCACAGATAGGCTTGACTTAGGTGCGACTTCAGCACACAAGGTTCTCATCCGCTTTGCTCATCTGCTGCGCTTCCAGCCAGCCTCTCCTTACACATGCAGATACCACACTAGCCAAACCCCTCCCACTGAGGGGGAGTCGACAGTGAAAACAGAACGCAGAGCAGCGTGTCTCAACAGGAAGCCAGGCACCTTCCAGCCGTCAAGTACAAGGAGATAACAATTAAAAGTTGATAAAACAATGAACAGCAGTTAGGCGTCCAGTCAACTGCCTGCACACAGTGCCATCTCCTGGGTCTGGGGCAAGTGACAGTGATGGTGAGAGGTGCATGTGCTATTGTGGGCTCAAAGTTCTGGTGGTACTAGTCATTGTGTGAACCCTGATGGTAAGGGATCCATCTTATGCAGGCCTTGCTGCTAGTGTGCATGTGTAGCTGGATACTGTATGTCTGATAGGAATGTTTTTGAAGCATGAAATGAAGAGACTCACCCAGAATAAGGCTGTTTGGCACAATTTCATTCAGAAGTGGACATCAGAGTTCATCATGTTTTATGCACACGTGTGTGGGGTGACATGCTATGGTGGTGAGGGAGGGACCAGTGACCTAGCAGACACTATAGGGAAATTATGTTCTTATTAATGAAAGGTTGGTGATGTTCATGCTTGATATTTCTTGAGATAGGTCCCCTTCCCTCGGTGTGACATACCTACGGCCCTGATAGCTGGGACGACTTAATTGTTTGTCAACAATGTGCCTTACGTTGACTACCAAAAGATCACAACGATTTCATGAAATGTTTGGTTTCCCTTCATATGATTTGAGTCTTTGAGAAATGGACAGTAGTCTGCTTACTGGGGTCTGTTTGCTTGGTTCCTCCAACCTCTGCCATTGCAATTGCTTCCAGGCCAGCCATGTGTAGGATGGTGCTGACAGTCTCCTCTCATGCACTTAAATACATGATCAAGGGGAAGATAAGGGAATAGCAGAGTCGGGAATAGATACTACCAGCCAAAGAAGGGAGTGATGCAGTGGGGCTTTGGATGATTTGTGATAGCCTGGGTGTATTAACATCCTGCTAGCTGGACCATACTTATACAAAACAGAAGTGGCAGGCATGTCCTAAAGTGTTGTGATAGTTGGGTTGTGTTTCCAAGCTAGATTTAGAGAATTGTTAGTACACAGTGCAGTGATAATGCATGAGGGTCTCAATAGTAAGCTCAGGCACGCCTGGAAGTTTGGTACTTATTTGCCAGTGCATCTCGATATGGTGTGCCCCAGGTCAAACTCCAGAATGTCATTTCTGGCTGCCAAGCCTGAGCCGTGAGTGTAATATTCAATGATAGACTGTGTCTAACGGTGAAGGCTTTTGGAACATGAAGTAAGGGAATAGAGTGGTCAAACCAGTACAATGAATTTGAAAAAGCCTGGCATAAATAGTAGTGAAATGCTAAGGAAGTTGTTGTTTGAATGAAATGACAAGAAATCTGTTGTGACAAAAGCTTGAATTAAACTAAATGTTACAAATAAAAAAAAATAAAAAAATAGTATTTTGATTTGTATGACCAGCAAGGGTTATTAACTGATGGATTGGAAACTGACACATTCTGGAAAATAAATGTCCAAATAAAGGATAGTATTACTATCATTAAAAAGAGTTATACCTACAAAGTGTTGGGTCCAAACAGACTTAGTAATATTGTATTTAAAAACTGGTCAACCATCCTGTACAACAACTTTGACAATATTCTAGAAAAGAAAGCAATTCCTGATAGTTGGAAATTAGCAAATATAGTTCCAATTTATTTAAAAAGAAAACATAGATAAAGAATCTCCAGCCAACTACAGGCCAATTGCGCTCCTGGATGTGCATAGCAAAATTGTTGCCAGGTTAACTTTAAGAAAAATAAAAAAAAAAATGGGCTTCTGATAACAAGCTGCTTTCTAGATGCCAAACTGGCTTTATAAAAGGGGTGCGGACAATTCTGAATGTTTATTTGATGGATCATTTAAACAGCCTGGGAAAAAGATGCCCCCCTCTAGTCATAACATGTATAGCCATTTCTATGGCCTTTGACACTGAAATGGATGAAACTGTGGCATAAATTAAGAGAATGTCAACTTCTGGTGTGCCTTCTAGAAGTGATGATGGAAATACATAGAGGTGCAAAAATATGCATAAGATTGAATCTGCAGAGCATCATCAAAAAGGGCATTCCCACCTCTAAGGGATTGAGGCAGGGATGCGAACTGGCGCTTTGATTATTCAACCTATCAGATAGGGGCAAATATCTGGAACAAGCTGCTTTTATTTCTCCTAGAGTAGGGGCTCCAAAGATGTGTTGGCTTGCCTATGCCGACGATGTAATCCTTCTGAATCACACACAAATTTGTCTCCAAAAACGAATAGATGCCTTTACAATGTTCACCATTCAAATGAACTACGCATTAATGCAAACAAAACTAAGGTGATGCGTTTTACTAGAACAGGCAAAAAAACACTAGATAGACCTGGAGAATAGGTGACTCTCGTTTTATAACTGTAGAGGAACTTACCTATTTGGAGTTCAAACAGAGAGCCTATGCTAATAGAGGAGTACTCAGGACTGACTTTGAGAGACAGGCAAATATTTACGTCAGTAAGATGAAGCATGTGAACTCAAAGTATGGACGATTCTCAATGTTGCCACTGATCCCATTTTATAAAAGCAAAGTGATTCCAGCATTGGTATATGGTATGGACATAAATCACCAGACAAAGAATATTGATTTGAATAAGGACAAATCTGGAGAGGAGTGCTGTCACTTCCAAACTGTAATGGTATGTCCACCTAGCTTATGCTGGAGTGTTCCTTCACCTGGGTTGGTGATGATTGTGGTAGAGGGTTCTGGTCACTCCCTGCCCATCCCTTGGGGGGTCCTTACCTACCTAAGTTTCCTATGTGGACATGAGTTGTTAGGGTGTCCTCCCCCTACCCTCCGGTTAGGGAAGATTAAGTTAGGGCCATGGGTTACTCCTTAAGGTTCTTGTTTCCCGTTGGGTGCATGCTTCCTAGTCATTTGATTCTGGTTCTGGAGCATAAAGCCACATTTTCAGTAGTTTCCTGAATTCCAAATGATCCCTTGTGTTGCGTTTGTTTTTTGGTATTGCTGCCAGGGTAGAGAAATATGATCCTCTGAATTTCCTTTATTGTATGGTTTTGGTTCTAAGCGAATGTCATTGCTTGATCTAAGTGGTCTTGCGTATTGGTAAACGGTTATCTTCTCATTTAGGAACTCTGCCTCCTTGGCCGTGAAATATTCTGTGTGTTATGCACATTGTTTTGAACTTTATTCACTCTTTAATTGATAACCAGTGAAGCATTTTCAGCGCTGGCATAATGTGTTCTCTTTGTGATAGTTTGACTAGGGGGTCTGGTGGCAGCATTTTGGATTCATTGACGTTTCTTTAATATTTGTTCTGGCAATCCTAGGTATAGGCTGTAGGTGTAGTCTACTCTGGACATGATGAGTGCCTTGATGGCGAGTTTTTTATGGCTGAAAGAAAGGAATAGCAGGATCCTTTTTTAGCGCATGTAGGTGGACGAAACATTTCATGATTATTGTGTTTACTTGTGGCTCAAGTGTTAGATAACTGTCCTTCAAGGTTTTTTACTATCGTTGATGGAGTCGGGGCAGTTCCGAGTTCTGTTGGCCATGGGATGTTGTGATTGTTTTCCCTGCTTTGGATTTGATAATTATTTCTGTTATTGTCATGACCACTTAGGTATCCCCACACACAGACACCACATATCATGGTCCTGTCAGACCAAAAGCCCAGAAGACTAAGGGAAAGGCAAGCTGGGTGAGTTCCTGGCACATTTGGCCCCTATCACATTGCCCTTGTGGTAAAGTGAGGGGGCTAAAGGCTTCCTGGTTCTCCCAAGATGGCAGTGTATCGGGCCAAAGAGCTGCACCATCAGAAGCTGTCCTGTTGCTGGGTGTGGCTGGCTATATAAGCTACACCCAGACAGCCAGCCGTGCTTCTCGTGATTCTGCCCTTCCAGGCACCATGACGTTTACTGGTGGTGATTCCGCTCCAAACCTGTAAAGAAGAAACACTGCATCAAGGGGTGAACATCTGAGCAACGGATCCAGAAACTATATTCTTTACCCCCCTTTGAAGTCGCAAGGCTCGGCCTTCTGTGCATTTCAATTCCGCCGGCTCACGTGTCTCCACTGCTACACACTGCAATGCGGTAGCTTCGGGCATGCTCACAGCTGATTTGCAGCCCAGCTCCTGGTCGATCTTCATCCCTGCAATCCAGGACATCGCACCACAGCTCCTGCTTCTCGCGCGATGCATGAAGGAAGAAGACAGACAATGTATTAGCAAGGCAAGTTACCCACTGAACTTAGCACACATAAGGATGTAAGAACCTTGCATACTTACCAGGGGTCAAGTCCTAAAAATTTAATTGGGGGGACTCATCAACAAATGCACTGGGATGCGACGTCATCAGAAATTAGCATATTAACATGAAATATGCACATTTCATTAAATTGGCTTTCCATAACCACCCAAATTGCGCAGGACGAATGGCATTTGCCTTTCATAAACTCAACACACACACAAAACCAAGAGAGAATATTTTTTCTAATAGCATTTTTAAAAACGTTAAAAGGTCTGCATGTTTTAAACTCCAAGAAACACGGCAAATGTTTTCCCTGGAACTTGCAGTACCGAAATGGTAAATTTCACCTTTAGGTGTTTGCCCACTGTTCATCAGGTTATATAGTGCAGTGGTGGAGAGTCCGGCCTACAAACCTGACGACTATGGTTCGATCCTTGCATTCAGCATAAATTCAAAGAGGGGATTCAATGTTGTTTCTCATTTTAGCTGGGGGGGGGGGGGGACTGAGTCCACCCTCTGAGAAAAGTGATCCCTGGTACTTACCCGAACTGAAAAAACCTTGCGTACTTACCAGAACTGCACAACCGTTCATACTTACCCAAACTATACAAACTGTATATACTTATCTGAACTGGGAGAGGAATAAGGCAAGAGCAGTGGCCAGCAAAACCCACCATGCAGTCTTCTGAATGAAGGAGTCACACGGCAAGCGCCGCAGCCAACAGATTGTACTGCTGTGTTACAGAGACACACAGCCCTCCTGAACTAAGGAAACACACAGCGAGTGCCGTAATCAGCAAATCGCATATCTTCACGTGCGCATACCGCAAGCAGCAGCGAGTCAACTCTATATAGACATAGCCTGCACTTGGGAGCAATAAACAGCTCACATTGCAGCAATCAAAGCAGAGAGACGTTTAATTCATGTTCAAGTCGCAGCCGGTCTGGGCTTGAACCGCAGTGAAGTAACAAAGTGCATCAACTAATTGCATGAACAACTGGCTCCCCTGCATGTGGAAGCAGGACGGAGAGCCCACCGTCAATAAAGCTCAGGTGAGCAGACCCCTAAAAGGGAAACAGAACCAGGAGACCCAGGGAGGAGGGGAAGGACCTAAGAGGGCATAAGCTAATACCTGTTCTTTCACATCAGTTGCAGTTCCATAGACAGAATTTCCCAAGGACCCCACGCCCCAGGTGAAACATTCCCCGAGGCTCCAGGTGCTTCCACAGAGACAAGGTAAGCGTAACAGTTATTGTGTGATACCAAACATAATGGAGCACAGCATTTCAAAGCAGGGCAGATCACAGTGAAAATATGATCGGGTAAGCCTACCACATAACATAATCATGTTACAGCAAATACAAAATAATTGTGAAGGTTTATGTCCATTGCAGATGCATGCATGTACTGGGGTGTGCTAGGTCTTCATCAGGTGAGAAGGCTGCCATGCAATGAAATGCACTGCCTCCTCTCCCTCACATAGGGCAGAACTTTGTCATGTATGCGTTTACTGGCGGGCTTTATCTTCACAGTGTTGGTTGTCTAGCAAGGGAGAGCTTTTGTCTCAGGCAGGCCACCAATAAACTGCATTTCCTCTGACACAATGATCATCTCAAGGGGTGAAATGCATGTGCATTCCCATCCATGCTTGTTATGGGTTAAACTTTGACTTTACAAATGCACACAAAGACACAAATATGATTGAATGACAAGGGCATTCAAAACATGGAAAGCAACATAGAATGTGGAATGTTAGCTACCAATCACCTTTTTCTTTTGCCCATCCAAGCCACGAGATTAGTTCCACATTTTAATAAAGAAATTGTTGTTTATTGTCTGTTTTTTGTAATGTGGTAGTTTTGTACCAAAAAGGCCAATTCCCCCAAAACATTGGGGAGATTGGTTCTCGGACCCTGCTCGCGTGACTGCTCTATTGGAGACCAAGGCCAATTCCACTTTGCCAATCCAACACCACGCGAGTGAGATACGTAGGTATAGCAGAGAACAAGGATTCAAATATGGTAATTGAAGAGGAAATGGAATTAAATATCTTCACTTCAATTTTCCCCTAGACTATCCAAACCGTGAGCCACATAATGCATTGACCTCTGACACAATTCTACTTATTTGGTGTCACTGGGCACGGGGCTAGGGCAACACTCTGCGCATGGGCAGCAGAGTTTCTGCTTGCCACCACAAGGTGCAGTGAGTGGGGTGGCGCCTTGACTTTCACGTTAGTCGTATTGGCGATGGGAAAGGAAAATCAAGCAGAGGTTACTCGGCAAGACCACGGGTATAGCACCGGAGCAAAGGGGTGCATCAGGTGTCAGACGATATTTCAGTTCATGAGCTCAGATACTGCACTTGATCACTGCCATTTTTCTCTTTTTGATACTGAAAACGTTAAAATAGTCCTCAGCATTACATCCAAGTGTCTTCCTAATGCAACTGCTTTTTATGTGGACATTATTGGGAGACCCCTCTTCATAGTCTTTGATGAGCACATTAGGCTGCATCCAACTTTGTTTGCAGGTTGCCATGTTGCCATCCATTTGACGACGTGCCTTTGCAATATGCACAGCAGAACAATATGTGTATCCACGATGTCAGTGGTTTAGTTACATCATGGCCCAGAAGCTAGACTGGGTTTAACCACTGGAACCACATTCTAACAACAGAGCATGTGCAGAAAACAGATGTTTTACCTTGACTTCACCTTCTGGAGCATGCACCTCAGAGGTGTCATGCTGTCACAGGAACATCACCTTCTTTGGATGACATCCTTATGCAGATGTATGCATGCTTACTCAAGACCTCTTTTCACAAAAATGTGAATTTTACCATGCTAATTTCAATATTGCATTACTGTTCTCCTTGTTTGTGTTAATGACCCTCTAATGGTGTATCAAACAAGACACAATATTCTGAGAGTGTCTTGCCAGACTCTATTACCCTTGTTAATAGGCCAGATAGCCTCCAACTTTTGCAAAAAGTTTCCTGGATTGTCAAATTAACACTTTGCAGGAATTCTTTAGACCGTGTAGTTTGATTTTATGAGATATCATTTGATTCAGCAGATACTTTACAGGACTCCTCCACACTGAGTCACGCCATATTGAGCGTTCAATAAGTGCAGTGTGATTCATTTCTATGCAACATTTCCTTGTGATGTCTTGTGACAGAACAGGTGGTGTGGGTGCTTTGTCACCAGCTCATAATTACCTGTCAAGTACATGTGACATTTATGTTTTATCCTGTGGCTTGTTGTCATGATGTTTCCCAGGCTGGAGTTTGTGAGCAAGGCACTGTTAGAAAAATAAGCACACATGTATGTGTAAGTTCTGGACGCTAAGCTCACCTTTTGTTCAAAGTGGTCAGGCAATCTAGGTTGAGCTCTCTGTACTTGAGTGAAGTGTGGGTTTAAGATACAGATTCACACATTAGAAAAAAACGCAGACCAGGTAGGAGTATGTCTTAAATACGTTTGTCTTGTTAAATGACACATTTTTATATTACAGTCAAAGTAGTGCTAAAACGCCACCATCCCAAATGCAAGTGTTCACAAGTGCTTAACATTTAGTGTTAAGGTATCACATGGGGTGCTTGTAATTCTGGGACCTCTTTGGGACTCATACTCTTCATACACGATGGAAGGATCCACCCTGAAGCTCAAAGAAAATATGTTTTCTACGCAGAGTTCAGGGCTAGCTCAGCAACCCAGCCACTGTCTGCTTATGAGAGAGAAGGAGGGCCATGATGCTGGGCTCGGTCAACATGGTTGTCAAAAACAGAATCTGGGCTTGCGCTTTCCCGCTACTCCATCGCTCGGGGTTGTCATATCACTTGCAATACTTTTCTTTATGGATCACTTGTAAGGAACTATCTACCAACATCAAAATTAGAGCAGAAGAAGCTCGATCAGCGGAATAACAACAGAATGAGGCAGATGGTCCCTTGGTTATTATAGGAACATAGTTGCACAAGTGTTGAATTGGTGCCTAGTAGTTGGGTTAATTCAACTGGACCATACCACTGGTGTCAAAGCATCAAAAAACAAAATAAACTTCTGGAACACAAATGACAAGCATCAAAAACAGATCTCAGCAGATCCACTTTCGCCTTGCACCACCGTAACTACAAAGCCAAAATCCTGAATGCCAAAAAAGCCTACTACAACAAACAAATTCTCAACTGTGGGAACAACAGCAAGGAACTCCATAAAATCATCTCTGAATTTGTCAAACCCACATGCTCCTCTACCCAATCTGCCCCATCACAATCACTCTGCTGTGACTCACTATCGCTACACTTCTACACCACCGCTCTTGACAGCAAGACAACCCTTAATAACAAACTATCCCTCCAATCCCCCACCTAACACCAAAGTAACCCTACAACCCCTGCACCTCCGCCTGCACCGATCTCTGCTCCACCCACCTTCAACTCATCCAGAGATGAGTTTCTTGACCTTCTCTCTGCTAGGAAACCATCTGGCTCCCCCCTTCACCTCTGCCTCGCCCTCACTTCAGGAAATGTTTATGTTCAGCAATTAAAGAAGGTGGCGGCTGAGGTAGAGGTTTGGATTTTCTTCTGTCATCCATCTGGGAAAAGGCTTGTGGTTGAAAGTGACTAAGGTTTGACTGCACATGTTCTACGCCTTTGAGGCCTAGAAGTCCAATGGGTTGTATGAGGCTGGTACTCCTGGTGACAGTCGCGTTGCCACTTTGTTGCACGTGGGATACAACAGCAGGGACGTTTGGCATACCGATAGGAGTGATAGATGCAGAACTTGGTACATCAGGCACACTCGCAGCAGGAGCAATAACAGGCACATTTTGAACTTCAGCAGTCATTCCCTTCCTTTGGCTACTAGCTCCCAACTGGTGCTACTTGGCGGAATTCTGTTGCACAAGTCCTGCAGGTAATACGCCGGTCAGCACCACACCCGGTGCACACCCAGGTGAGTGGTTCTGGCCCATCACTTGGTACAAGGGCAATCTGACAGCCATTTGCTGGACAGGTCCCTGGAGCTGAGAAGCAGTCCTATCTTGCACGTAATCTGACTGTGTTAAGGACTGGTGTTTCCCATGGGGTTGAGAGTACACAAAGTGCTGAGCTTGACTCACGGGGATGGTGGACTGTGGCACAGACAGGCCCGCCTGGGGCAATGCTCCCATTCCATTGTGTCTAGGCACCTGTAGCTGCATGGAACTACCGTACAATGCCCCACCCGTGGGCTGCTGACCAATGAGGAAGTGCTGCTGCTGGGGGCCGTGCCCGTCCTCTCCATCTGACTCATGTGTGGTCCGGCACCAAAAGAGCTGACAAGCGGCTGATCCGGACTGGGCCCCGGATACGAACCGCCCAGCCCGCTTTCCCAGTCAGCTACCTGTTCGGTGACTGGCCCGTGGCGGATGGTGTCTGTCTCCCTCTCGTAATACTCCAGGCAAGCCCAGTGGCCTCGCTGTAAGGCTCTCCCAAACTGTCGTCCTGCTTGATGTCTCTGAAGTGAGAGCTGGGAAAAGTCTCAAACTCTGATGCTGCATATTCGGGAGGCTCTGATGCTAAAGTCAAGCAGTTGGTAGAATTGTCTTATGTAAAAAGCAGGCATTCTGGTGATCCCCCTGAAGCATAAGAAGGGCAGGCTGGACGTTCATCGGTAATAAATGGTTGGGATTCAGGAGGAATCTCTGGAGCAGAAGAAACTGCATTAGGATCTGACGGTGTAGACAGGTATACCTCTGATATTGGCAGCGAGGCTAAGCAGGATACAGGTGTCTCATGAACTGAAGCCAAACTAGCAGTAGGCTCTGGGACTGAAGACATGCACTTAGGATGGACTACTAGAGGCTCTATGGCTGAAGGATGAACTGCTGGATGAGTTAGTGTAGCAGAAGACATGAATGCCAGAGGAAACTTTGAGGCTGAAGGCATGCAAGCTGGAGCCATCTCGGTAGCTGAAGACAAACATGTCAAGGTCTTTGGGACTGACCACGTGCATGGTGGAGGCTTTTGGGTGAATGGCAGACATGGCAGTGGTTCATTGATTGAAGACATGTGTGCCAAAGATGATGATTGCAGAGCTGTGGACTGGATAATAGAAGAGTCAATGGTTGTAGGAGGACAGACTGAAGTCTCAGAAGTCGACAGACACATTTGTGGCTCAGTAATGGAAGGCACCTTTAAGGCAGTAGACTCCTTGGCACCAGTAAACAAAGACTGAGCTGTACCCTTGCAGTCCCTTTCCTTAGTGGATGACACAGAGTCCCTTCCTTTGTAGAAGTCAAAATCAACTAGAGGAATCACCATAGTAAAGTCTCTGTTAATCAGGATTTCATCAATTGTCCATTCCTCTGTTTTAGCTTCTGGAAGTGGCAGATTAACAATCAACAGTTCAGGAATTGCCTGCCAGGTTTTGGGTTCTGTATACTGTGGAATCAGTCCATCAGGACATGAAATCTGTACTGTCTCTGACTGTTCTTTGTGACCAAAATTGGCAGAAGGAAGTGTGAACACAGAGGTAGCATCGTTTTCCACATCATCTTGAACATCTACTTCAGTCTCAGCAGCTGGATCAAGAGCAGAGCCTAAGCCTACTTTAGTGACTGATTCTGTGTATGCCACCATTTCCATTTTGGATTGTGTTTGGAAATCAGAAGCTTGTATGTGTGCAAGCTCATGGTTATGACAAGCTGCTACACTGGAAATCTTAGGTAAAGGAGTGGCTTGTAAATCTTCAGATAACGGCAATCCCTGACAAACGGCAGGACAATTGTTAGAACCTGTGCCCTGATTAAGCAATGTGTTAGAAAAAAGATTTTCACTCCCAATAGATCTCACATATTGACAAGTATCATGGTTTACTAAAGTCTCTGCACTCAGTATTCACTTCATCAACATCAAAGGATAAAGTTTGAGGTGTATTCAGAAAAGACTGTAAGGTTTCATTCTCCTCTTGTAAAGAAATTAATTCTTGTCTTAACTCCTCAAGCTTAGCTTTTAGCATGCCCTGCATTAATTGTACATCACTATCAGTAGTCACAGGGGGAGGCCTGGTGGCATCAGGGCTGGATCCTGCACTAGCAATCTGGAGGTGCACCGATTGTACAGTGTCATCTACTGCTTGCAGGTTCTGTGATTTATACTTTCTCTTACCAACTTGGTCTGTG
The DNA here is from genome assembly GCF_040938575.1 of Ambystoma mexicanum. Classification (NCBI taxonomy): domain Eukaryota; kingdom Metazoa; phylum Chordata; class Amphibia; order Caudata; family Ambystomatidae; genus Ambystoma; species Ambystoma mexicanum. The sequence continues at coordinate 559,988,072 of NC_090924.1, read as the reverse complement.
TTTCCCTTAAGCAAACTATTGACATCAGGCCTCTTGGCATTAGGGACTGCAGTATGTACTTGTGCAGAGGAGTATGCTATAGACTGAGGGTAGAAAACAGGAGTTATGCAAGGAACCCCTCCGAAAGGGGCCCCTAGGGGTCCCTCGCGTTATGGAAACAAGGCAAGTCACCACACATGATAGATACGGCAGACACAAGGTTGTATTCCGAAAGCTATGGTTTATTGCAAAGCAAATAGTCTCAGTCGGCCAACTCGGTCTCACGCCCCGTGACGTGTATCTCTAGACCTCGAGGGACGCAAGGGAGCGAATTACGTACATCAGTTACATATATACAAAATGCATATCATAAAATCAGCTGTGACATGTTTAACACCCCCCTTTATTGGGTTTCTTTGAACTCGGTTTGATGATGGACACTTCCGACGAATATGACACCCTCAAATATCTATTCTAGTAACAATATGCAACCTTGCAAGTGCAGAGACATCTTTTCTTTGTTGAACAGAACAGAGTGCTTCGGTTCTCATAAGCGAGCTACATATGGGGGAAGAGCCACATTCCAGATCTTGCTATCTTTGAGCTGCTATTCGTGTCCTGGGAGCCGACACACTCTACAGGGCTCGGAAAAGGGGGGCCGTAAGAAGAGCATAATTCAAGCCTTTGCTGCTTTATTCTAACATATTTTACCATATAACGAGACTGGCTGGCAGCTGTGAGTAGATTAAATGCCCTGCGGCTCTGCTTCAAGGCTACATTCGGGAGGGAACCGGGCATTCCTCCCCAGAGCTGCCTACGTTGTGTTTCAACAAATTCTTATTAGCCTCGCGGCCTTGCGGCCTTGTCCTTTCATGTTCAGACAACAATGTTAACAGTCGAGCAGTGTAAGCAGAAAATGTGCTGGTGAGCAATTTGAACAGTAAGCAATGAGCAATTGTTAGAAAACAAAATGGCGATCCTTGTTACATCAAAATGGCTGTTCATTGGTAAAACTCGGAAACCTGTATTCCTATTGTTTCGTACATGAGACGTTTGGCCTTCTGCCACCAAAATACGTTTGCCGTCAATTATGAGAGGTATCCATTTTTCTAGACCAACAAACCCTCCTTTGGCCGTATGCCGAACTTCTAATTAATTTATTGTATCCTCCTCTGATGACGATAAGTCTGAAGTATTCATGTCTGAATTTTGCATGCTATTATAAGCATCATCATCGTCATTAATATCTATAGCCATTAACTCTTTCACTGTTTTCATTTCATTTGTGTCTCTGTCATCCCGGCCATAAGTGTGTTTTCTTTTTGTTATCATATGCATACATCCCTTAGTACATCCCTCAGTTATCTCAGTGCAAACTATCGGTAGGCAGTGTATGCAACAACAGCACGTTATCAATATTCCAAACACTACTACTAATATCGCAATCAACTTCCATCCCCAAGAACGCAGTATTCCCCAAAACCAGGACTCTATTCCCCAGCCCCCTTCTTCAGTAGGGAGTTCGGAGCTTAGGACATGCATTTTTTTTATTGCTTCAAATAATCATAGGGAAATAGTCATCTACGAATAAGCAGCACGCTGATCCCACAATCTTGCAAATTCTCCCTCGATCAACCAGGATTACATCGAGAGCCATTCTATTTTGCAGCGTCATTAACCTAATTCCTTTTTCTTCCAACGTCATGTTAAATAGTATATCTGTCTTTGAGTTTATGGTATCTTTTACTATTCTGGACAGCTGCCTTATGTCATAAGAGTTCACTATCTGGGACAAGAATGGAATGAATGATTTTGCTACATCCTTCGCTATCAAAACACCTTCGCTACTCCTTCGGGTTCTAGATCTGGATAGCTTGGCCATGTCTGCTGTTTCTAAGAGGAACACTCCCGGGAACTGTAGACCTAGGTAACATGTACCTCCCCAGTTTCTGGGCAACCAAGGATATGTTTTTTCTCCACATATAAAATAGACTGGATCTCCCACATTTACTGGTTCTATTTCCCATTTTAGTACCGCTGTATTCATCCATCCAGTAAATGTTCCATCTGAATAGGAGCCTTTCTTTTTTAGACAAAAAGGGACAGTTCTCGGGTTGTAATTCACTGTGTAAGAAGGGGGAATTTCATCTTTGTTCCCATCTGTTCTTACATGAAACGTCATCATGTTTGTTCTGTCTAATTGACCCATACTACTCTTATTCCACTTCCCATAAAACATCACACTTAAAGATGCACTGCATGCAGAGCTTAATGGTAATGGTTGTACATACCAACCTATTCCTTTCCCTGCATTCTGCGGTAAATGGGCGCATACCCAGCAATTATTTTTCTTTAGAATTGTATGCGTCATATTCATGATGAGTAATAGCGTATTGTTCCCATACCCTTCTCTGTGTCTCTCTTCCATTGGGGACAAGGTATAAGTAATCAACTGAACCGGGCTTTCAGTAGTGGATATATTAACTATTGGTAAAAACATTCCCAATGGGTGTATAGACGGCACATAACATAACACCAAGGCTGTCGTTATTGGTGCTACCACACTCATGAAGCACATGATTATTGTCAAAGCCAGCATACAATTTTTTTTTACCATGCATTTTCCCTAAGTTTACAGTCTTTATAACTAACTCATTCTCAGCAGTGGTGCAGGAGGAGGCTGAAACCGGTCCCGACATTTTTCTCACCGTCCTTCTTCTTCGTGACAAAATTCGTCGTGGATATCTCTCTTCGTTGTACTTGTCCGGATGTCATTAAGTTCAAAGGAATTGTCAACAGTTTAGTCTGCCAGCCCTTTGCAGTCTGGTTTGCTTATTCGTTCTAAGCAAGATCACTTATCCTCTCTCATACTGCTCAGAGGATTTCTGAACAGTTCTCTATTGCCTTTGTACCATGTGCACCCAGCTTGTCCGCTCTGGTTCAGGACACATGTACTTTTTATTATCGCACCGAGGAGCCGCGAGTCTTGAATTGTCCGATTTGCACAATTCTCAAGCTTCTCTCCTCTACACCTCTAGTTCCTTCTCCGTCCATGAGCGGAACCAGAGGTTAGCATAAACACCAAAGAACTGTGGATCACTCTGTCTTTCGATGCTGCAAATCATATCGCCTCACTCCTGGTTTTGTGTGATCCGTGAACAGTGCCGGTGCACTTCCAGATCCAGGCTCAGACTCAGCCTGCGGCGCAATGGCAGATGCTGGTGTGCGCCGTGACAGTGATGCGTATTCGGTCTTTGGCTCTGGCGCAATGGCAAGTGCTGGTGGGCGCCAAAGGGGTACATGATTAGTATCTGTCGTTATTTGCAATGCAGATTTCGTGTCGGCCAACAGTGATGTAGGTTCTGCTGGGCAACGTTTGGGCACTCTTTGCCCTTCCCTCTTTTTGGCAATCTTTTCAGGCTTCATTTTCTGCATCTCTTTAACAGTGGCGATTCCATCTTCTATCATACAGGGTACTTCCTCAGTCTGGACTGTCATCATTTTATTATTCAAATCAATGACAGTTTGTTTCGCAATTCTGTCTGCAAATGCGTTTCCCTCTCCCACTTTGCATGTTATGTGCCTCGCATTTCACTATTGCTAGGCGCTTTGGAAATATGAGTGCAGACAGCAATCGTACAATCAAAGGGCCATGTTGAATTCTGGCCCCATGCAATGTCAAGAAACCCCTCTCAGCTCAGAGTTCACCAAAGTTATGAACCACCCCAAAAGCATACTGACTATCAGTATAGATATTTACGTTAACATTTTCAGAAATCTCACAGGCTCTGGCCAATGCTTTTATTTCTGCGGCTTGTGCCGAGTTGTAGGGAATTCTTTTGCTTTCTACAACGCTCTCCAGGGTAGTGATAGCGTAAGCGGCAGTTGTCGTGCCATCAGGTAGTTTAAAACAAGAGCCGTCACAAAATAACTCTTCATCTGGCTCCTTTTGTGGGATGTCACTTAAATCAACTCTCCCCTTAGTTTCTTCCTCAGTGACCATTAAGCAATCATGGGGTGGTGCTCCGTTGTCACCAATGTCTTTTATGGGCAGTGGCATTAATTCTGCAGTATTGAAAGCACTACACCTCATAATTTGGATATGGGGCACGTCAAGATAATCTCATATCTTGTCAGTCTAGCAGAGGTGAGGTGTTGCGTCTGTGTCCTATTTAATCGGACATCTATGGCATGTGGCACCATCAAAATTAAAGTATGCCCCAATACCATCCCTTCCGTTTGTTTCACCAATGCAGCAGCTGCCACGACAGATCGCAAACATCATGGTAGTGCGCGCGCTACAAGGTCCAGCGCAGAAGAGAAATAGGCGCACAGCCTATTTCTTCCACCTTGTTGCTGTGTCAAAACAGCTAATGCACATCCTTCATTCTCACACACAAATAATCTAAAAACCTTTTCATAATTTGGCATGCCCAGAACTGGAGCAGAACGCAATACAGTTTTCAATTGATCAAACGCTCTCTGACATTCTTCATTCCACTGCAAAGGCATCACCGCATCCTCTTTAGTTAATAGCACCATTGGTTTCACAATTAACTCAAAATTACCGATCCACTGCTGGCAATAAGAGGCCATGCCTATTATGGCTCTGACTCCTTTCTGTGTCTTTGGAATAGGCATACAAGAAATACTTTCTATGCGTTCTGGCGTTAGCCTTCTCCATTCTTTCGAAAGTAGGTAGCCCAAATAAGATACCTCCTTTCGATTATATTGAAACTTCTTCAAACTAGCTTTATGGCCATGTGCCGCTAGGTGTGACAGTAGTAATACGGTGCTCTTTTTACAAATCTCTTCTGTATCAGCAGCGATCAACAGATCATCTATGTATTGCAATAATACACACCACACTGGTAATTCTAGCATGTCTAGCTGCTCTTTTAATGCTATACTGTAAATACTCAGACTTTCCGTATATCCTTGTGGAATGCGCGTGAATGTAAATGATCGTCCCCCTAATGTGAACGTGAACAAATATCTACTGTCCTTGTCCACCGGAATGCTAAAGAAAGCGTTTTTTAGGTCAATTACGCTAAAGTATTCTGCTGAGGCAGGTATCATTGTCAATATTGTAGTGACGCCTGGGACCAAAGGAAATTGTGGATCTACTACTTTGATTAGCACGCGCAAATCAATTATGAAACGATATGGTACTTCATTGCCTCCTTTCTTAAACAATGGAGGAATCAGGCTGTTACATGTACTGCCTGTAATTTCTTCAATTACCCCTAATTTCATGAAATCTGAAACAATACTTTTCAATCCTTTCTTTCCGTTTGCCGAAATTTTATGCTGGGGAATTCTAGGCAGTGTAGCTCCTTCTTTCAAAATGATCCTCACTGGTTCTATCTTTAAGCATCCTACATCGTTGTCATGCATCGCCCATATACAGGTTGGCACTTCTCTTAACTCTCCTGGCAAGGTTTCAGACATGAATTCTGACACAGGGGCATTTTATGGCCAAATCGTTAGAAACATCCCGTCTGACCTACAATGTATAGTCGCACCTAGCTTTTTCAACAAGTTCAATCCCAACAAGTTCTCCCCACAATTTTCTGTTAGGAGAAAGGGACAATGTTCAGTAAATGGTCCTATAGTAACTGGGACTGGTTGGGACACTGGGTTTATGACTGGTGTATCTGCGAACCCTATGGAAACATTCTTTTGACCTGACAGTGGTATATCCGGAACCAAGTGATGGTCTATTGAACACTTTTGCGCTCCTGTATCTACAAGGAAGCAGTGCTCCTTATTCCCAACTCCCATTTCTACGTAGGGTCCTCTCTGATTCACGGGAATAGACACTGGTTCCGACCCTTGCCCTGGGCTGTCCTATTGGGGAAATAACACATCATCCGATGTGTAGTCACTACTATTACTGTAATACGTATTTGGCTGCGTATTGAAAATGTTCCCATTCTTTCCTCTATTTCCCCCACTCTGATTCCCATACTGTTGGTTTTGCTGACCCTGACCCTGGTTAGAAACACTTTGGTTTTGGGCTTGGTTTTGATTACCTTCATTATTGTGGTGCTGCTGCATACTATTCCTATTTGGTCCATTCGCTCCTTGGTGCCCTCTGTGCTGTCTTTTCTGACCAGGTCCATTTCTCTTCTGTAAATGTGGACATTGCGCTCGCCAGTGTCCTTACTCCTTACAGTATGCACACTGATTTGGTCCCAAAGGCCCCCCATGCATATTCAAGTTACTCCTCCCTTGTACATTCCCTCTCCCTCTATTATGTCCTGCTACTTGCTGCAGTAACACCCTTGTTTTTAGTATGCATTCTTTCAAGTCTTCCCCCACCTGTTTTAATAACAATAATTCGTCCACCATCGCCTTTCGCCCCGGCGATGGTAACTGTTGCTGTTGATTATGTGGCCCTAGCACTTCCTTCCTATCTCTCCCGATATCCTTACCCCTGTACCCAGGTGCAGTAAACATTTCAGCATAATCATTATCCAATTCATTTTTAAGCTCAAAAAGTCCATACACATGTTCCCTCACTTCTTCATCTCTTTGTCTACAATGTGCTAATGCATTTAAGTCTAACAATCGCTGCAGTGTTAATTTCCCAATTAACTGTTTCCATCTCTCCACCAAATATTCACCCATGCATTCCAACACTACCTGTCTTTCGTTATTTCTTCAGAAGTCATACATTGAAGCCAATGCTGCCGTCCCATCATTCCCGTCTATATACATTTCTGCCTGTTGCTGCAATTCCACCTTCCTTTTTTTGCTGATCGCACTGCGAGTTACCCTCGTGCATCCACTTTGTTCAGTCCTGCCTCTCGCCCCAGTGGTTTCAACTTCAACCCCTGGAGGGACGGACGGTACCGAGTCTGTATCTAAGGCGGGAGGTGCGGATGAGACAATAGGAAAGGGGAGTGTCTGCTGTGGGCCTGGTTGGCTAATAGTTAGTGTTAGGTGAATGGTCTGTGGCTGTGGGAGGGCTTGAGCTACAGGAGGGAGAGTTTGAGCTACAGGAGGGGCTTGAGCAATAGTTACTGACGTGCTTGGCCTCGCTTCTGATCTTGGGCCTTGTTTTGTATGGATCAATATGTTTTCCATCACTTCATGTGCTATGTTCAATTCTCGTTGTGGGTATATTTTTTCTATATTCAACTGGTCACGTCTACCTGACCTCCTTACACTCTCAGTCCACTCCTCCATCTCCTTTTCTTCCACTACTTCACTTTTCAATTTATGCCTGGGCGCATGCTTCGCTCTGCTTCTAAATTGGAGCATTGCTTCCCTTATCCAGTCCTTAACGATATCAAATGCTGCTGGATGCGCTTTCTTTCTTATCAACATCCTTTCCAAATGATCCTTTCTCGCTATCTCAAAACTACCATTTATCAGCCACTGATGGTCTTGTTGCTTTCTGGTTTGCCTATGCCAAGTCTCACAGAATATTATCGCTCCCACACCATACTTCACATACATCTCATACGCCGGCGTTCCCTGAGGTGGTGCAATTTGGGCATCTTCCAAAAATTGTCTACCACAGCAGAAAAACCCTGCTAGGTTGGACAATACCCGAGGAATGTTTCAACCTTCTCCCTGGTTAATCAACCTAACCTAGGGCATTTGATTTTGCAAAGTGAACTCTCACCCAATATCAGGATTACTTTGAATCGGGGTATGACTCACCTGATAAATCAATGTGTCCACCAGGACACGATTCGTCTGTATACTGACGCAACCAATGACATTGTGTCTGCATTTCTTGGCTTCTGCCTCATTTCGGGACCCTCGCCTCCTTGTTCTCTAGCCAGTTACATCGATCAGTGATCAGATATGTGCAGATCTGCAAAGGAATCTCTTATCACTTCTACAGGGCGCCCCGAACACCTCTTGATCCCGGCTCGATCGTCCCGTCCTCGTCGTTCTCCGCCTTTACTCAATTGCAACATACACGATGGAACAAGTGGGGGTGGGTCCCTATTCGGGCACCATCTTGAAAGGGGCCCCCAGGGGTCCCTCGCATTATGGAAACAAGGCAAGTCACCACACACGATAGATACGCCAGACACGAGGTTGTATTCCCAAAGCTAGGGTTTATTGCAAAGCAAATAGTCTCAGTTGACCAACTTGGTCTCACGCCCCGCGACGTGTATCTCTAGACCTTGAGGGACGCAAGAGAGCGAATTACGTACATCAGTTACATATATACAAAATGCATATCATACAACCAGCTGTGACATGTTTAACACCCCCCTTTATTGGGTTTCTTTGAACTCGGTTTGATGATGGACACTTCCGACGAATATGACACCCTCAAATATCTATTCTAGTAACAATATGCAACCTTGCAAGTGCAGAGACATCTTTTCTTTGTTGAACAGAACAGAGTGCTTCTGTTCTCATAAGCGAGCTACATATGGGGGAAGAGCCACATTCCAGATCTTGCTATCTTTGAGATGCTATTCGTGTCCTGGGACCCGACACGCTCTACAGGGCTTGGAAAAGGGGGGCCGTAACAAGAGCATGATTCAAGCTTTTTGCTGCTTTATTCTAACATATTCTACCATATAACGAGACTGGCTGGCAGCTGTGAGTAGATTAAATGCCATGCGGCTCTGCTTCAAGGCTACATTCGGGAGGGAACCGGGCATTCCTCCCCGGAGCTGCCTACGTTGTGTTTCAACAAATTCTTATTAGCCTCGCGGCCTTGCGGCCTTGTCCTTTCATGTTCAGACAACAATGTTAACAGTCGAGCAGTGTAAGCAGAAAATGTGCTGGTGAGCAATTTGAACAGTAAGCAATGAGCAATTGTTAGAAAACAAAATGGCGATCCTTGTTACATCAAAATGGCCGTTCATTGGTAAAACTTGGAAACCTGTATTTCTATCATTTCGTACATGAGACTGTTGGCCTTAGGCCACCAAAATACGTTTGCCATCAATTATGAGAGGTAATAAGTCTAACAGTGTGTTGTTTTCTGCTGCTAAGGCTTGTTCTGACATAGAATCTGGATTAGAATAAAAGACAGAACTAGGATCAGGCAATGTAAGATGGGCCACCCTGTGGGAAAAATACTCTGCATGTAAATGCCCATTCGTGACAAGGATTTAATTTATGTCAGGACTAGTGATTTGATTGTCACAGGTAAATGTAGGGGAGTCTTTCTGTACAAACTTGTTAGAGGCCTTGCTGCCTTTCTTTCTTAAACTTGCCATATTCAATGGGAATAGTGGTCTGGTCATTCTGTCAGGTAAGGACAAAGGCAGTGAATATGGCAAGGGAAATGTGCACAAAATCACACAGTGAATAGCTTTGAATCAAACAACGTGCACACAGTAACCAAGACTTGTGTATACTAAAACCCAGGAGTGCAAATAGAGTGTGACAACAATACAAATATATGAAGAGGGATGTGGGGTAAGCACCTAGAAACTCCTTATGACTGCAAGGAAAGTCGGCAAGCTCCTTACCCACAATTGCTGTTGCAGGTACTGACAGCGCTAAGCCCACGTAGAGGGCAAGCAACGACAGGATCTGTGAGCTAACACTCTTGATGGTATTGAATAAGAGAACTTAAAAACAGTACTCACAAGGACGAGAAATACCACTTGAATGTCAGCAAGCCCACAAACCCTGTTGATCAACAGGGACCCAGAAAGGCTATAACATCAATGGGAGGATAACTAAATACATAAGACTCAAGACAAGGGGCAAGTAGGAATAGTGATTATAGAATAGTGAGGAAAACATAGGCATCCACACAGGAGCTAGCTACAACAGCACACCACACCTAATAATCAATGGGAAATAAATGTAGAAGTGCAAGGGAAAACATGGAATAGATCGTAGCAGGAACAGGGAAAACGAAATTACAAAGGCAAACTTCCCCCACCCTTCCAAGGAAAAAGGCAGGAAGCTAAATCTATGAAGAGGAAAGACTAAAGCATCAAGGTTTACAGCAGCAAAGGACAAAGTCAAAGAAAAATAGAACACAGGCAAACTGGGTTGCACCAAAAGGGAAAGCACTGAGAAAAGCTGCCTGTAAACAGAGGAATATAGAAAGGGAATCTAGGAAGCAGAAATCAATTAAGCACATACATTCGAAATCCAGGGTTAAGGAACAAGGAATAGAAACTTGGAACTAGGCACAAAGCCAAGAACAAGGGACCAGTCACAAACAGGAACACTGCATCAATGACCAGCGCTAGACTGAAGCAAACTGCGGCTTTTAAAGCTGCTTAACAAGCACACGCCTCAGGTGTGCTGCTTTGTGCACCTGCAGCCACAGGTGTTGCCTATCCTCCACCCAACCTTGTTCTGCAAGGGTGGAGATGAAGCAGTGGCCAGGCATTCTGGGAAGCATAGTCATTTGATTAAAGAAGCATGCTGGCTGCCAAAAACCTGGATTGGATCCGGAAGGGAAGTAGCTTGGAAAATAAGGTTTTAGCACTCCCAATTCATCACAGCGCTGTAGCATAAGGTTTGGAGGAAAAGTCAGTAGGGAATAAACCCCAAATCATGCCCCCAAGTGGTGGGAATGGGAGCGAAGGGAGCGAGTCATGACATATCTTCCCTGATGCCTTCAAAATTGCACATGTCAAGCCTCTTCTTAAAAAGCCATCCCTCAACCCCCTCAACCCGAAATACTACAGACCCTTCTCGAACACCAGATTCCTTGCAAAACCCATCGACCGAACAGCGAACTCCCAGCTAAATGCTTTTGTTGAATCTAACAACCTCTTTGACCAAGCACAATCAGGTTTCAGACCACGGCATGTAACCAAAACCACGCTGTCTTCAATCTGGGATGATCTTAAAGTCACTGCAGACTGTGAAGGATGCACTGCACTAATTCTCCTTGACCTCGCTGCAGCCTTTGGTACGATTAACCACTCAATACTCCTTGACTTTGGAATCCGTGGCACCGCTCTAAAGTGGATTGCCTCCTTCCTCAGCAACAGGAAACAAATAACCCTCCTCTCCCCTTTTGTTTCAGCAGCTCACTAGGTTAATACAGGGGTACCGCAAGGGGCATGCCTATCTGCCCTCCTATTCAACCTCTATATGGAATCATCTGCCTCCACAACATCTCATGCTGCAATTACACCGATGATACCCAAATCATCCTTAAAATCCACAATTCAGATACCACCCCCCAGCCCGACCATGAAGCCTGTCTCCTAGATATTGTCCGATGGATGACAATAAACCACCTCCTCTTAAACCCGACAAAAGCCGAAATCATGGTGTGCGGCAACTCAACGCTTCTACCCCATCCTCTCCCTTGGCCCCCTTCCCTGAGCCAACCCCCCACCCCCTCCATCACAGTAAAAAACCTAGGCTGCACTATGGACTCTGGCTTAACCCTCTCCTGACAAATCAACAATGTGTCTAAATGCTGCCACTACCATCTCAAACTTCTCAGACGCATCTTCCCCTACCTCGCCTTCCTGAACAGACTTGCCACTGTTATGTCGATTGTACTGTCAAGACTGGACTATGCCAACTCCCTTTACCTAGGAGTCCCAGCATACCATCTTAGCACACTCTAAAAAGCACAAAACGCCACTGCTAAACTGCTCCCCGCCCTGGGTCCAAGAGACCACACCTCTCCCACTCTTCGAACCCTCCACTGGCTCCCAATCAGACGTAGAGCCACTTTCAAGACCTGGTGCATCACTCAACATGCAGTGCACAAGACCGGCCCCTTATACCTGCAAGAAAAGCTAAAACCTTACCTCCCTCCACGCACCCTAAGAATAAGCACTGCCCTCCTTTTAGTGATCTCTGCCACTAACTCGTCAGGATCAGTGGATCCACTTTCTCAGTCTTGGCCTCCTCGCTTCCCACACATATTCGACGCACCCAAGACTACATGACATTCCGCAAAGTACTAAAAGCATGGCTCTTTCCATAACACCAACCTCAATCCATCCTCAATTTTTAGAATCGACTGCATTTCCAAGACACCGATAGAATAAAATACTATGTCACCCAACCATGTCTTCAATGAACACGAACATTGATTCAGCCATGCCCGATATCTTCATTCCTGTGCCTCACTGTCTCACATCCCTTTATCCCCCACGCTGTCACTGCCCACCCACCCTGACTATGGTGAGATTGCTATCACTAGCGACTCTGTGCAACCTAACAACATTGCACTGTCATAAGCGCTGTCGACATGCACCTCTCTGTTCCCCGGGTTTTCTCTGTCTGTCCAACCATCTAATCCCCATGATGTCTCCTTAACCCCCCATCCCTTTTGTCCCATACTCTCCATGTGTCTCCTGCCCACTTACTACCCGTATATTCTTTTTAACCCTGTTCCACCATCTAGTCCCCTCAACAAACACATCTGGTCTTGTGATGCTGCTGTGTGCCCTGTGCGCTGCTGTATACTCTACCCCACTCCCATGTTCTTGCTATGTATCCCTCTGTAATACCCTCCCCTCTAGTCCTCACGATTCCCCATCAAGCACCACTGGCCCCCTCCCCTCATTGTTATGTATCCCTCGAACCCCTCTGTCCTGTTATTGTAAGCCCAACCCTCTGTGTCTGTAGGCCTCTCCCCTGTAGCCTCCTGCTGTATGCCCCACTGTGCCCGTGTGTCGCTATGTTCCATGCACCCTTCCCCACGCCATTATGTATCCCACTAGTCGCTCCGTTCTGTCACTATAACCCCAGTCCTCTGTCTCTGTATGCCCCTTTGTGCACGTTTGTCGCTGTGTACACCTGCCCTCCTGATCCTGTAATACACCCATATATTCCTCTGCGTCACCCGCCCATCTAGTCCCCATGATCCTGTTGTGTGCCCCACATGTATCACTGAGTACCATGCCTTCCCAATCCCCATGATGTCGCTCTGTATTCCTCCGACCCCCGTCCTGTCCGTACCCCGGGCCCTGCATGCTTGCTGTCTATCCCTACCACGTGTGTACCCAGCCCTCCCGATCCTCATGTACCATTTCTCACATGTCTTCCACGATCCGTACCTCACCACTTGCTTCAAAGCGCACCATGCTTAGGTGCTTTATGCATGAACCATTATATCATATCAGTACGCTCGCTCTCTGCTCTACACCATCACTCAATTAGAGTACAGCTATACCCCTCGATAAATTTGGCCTAGCTACTCACATAAGAACACTACCAATGAACACCTCAGCACTCTGAAAAAATGCAGCTATATCCCGTGACAGACAGGCCTAGCTGCCCACATAAGCATCCTACAGGCCTAACGCAGCCAGAAACCAGTCTCGGTTTCCACCCACCTGACTGCACACATTCAACTGATATCTCCACCACCACACCTAATGCTAGGATGCAGCTTCCACCAGGCAATTCTACCTGCTGCACACATAACTGGTGCACCTACGCACCTGACAAAACCATCTCTCTCTACTCGCTATTCTGACCTGGACTGCGGCCCCCGAGGGCGTTCAACCTACCAGCGCTTTGAGGTCATACCAATGATATATAGAGCGCAATACAAATGCCAAATAACATAACATAACGTAACATATCTTTAGAGTCAAGGATTACCCGAGGCTTGTTCTACAGGTCCTTTATGATCTGGTACCAATCGGGCATACTACCATGACAGTCTTACAACGTCAGCATTTTGACTGGAGAGTGTTGATATTCTGCACCACAGCCCACTGAAATGCTGTTTAATGCGAATATTCCCAACTGGTAGAGACATACCTAACAACACAAAGTTAACAGAACATGCACATATGGCTCATAGGTTCAGAGGCACTCAGGCGAATGGGGCTAACATGTTATGGTGATCCTCAGAAATCAGAATATCTTGGCATTTGCAGGCTTAACCCTGGTTTGTCTTTACAGCTGCAGCATTCTGGGTGTGGCAGTGGTATGGTCTCTTACTTCTAAGAGGTTATCTCACCCAGCAGCAGTGTCATGTTCTTAACTGTGGCGGGAAGAGCATGAGTGAAGGGCATGACATTTGATCACTTGTCCTGGCTAGTCTGTTGTGATGGAAAAGTGAGCACTGATCCTACTCACTACTAGTATGCTAATAAGGCTAGTTCTCCATTTACAGAGAATAGCAACAACATTAAAAAATCTTGCATAGTACTTGCAGTCTTTTTAGCAGCATTCCAGACCTCATATTTAGGTCTGGTTCAGGAGTAGCGCTGCACCAGAAAATAAAATTGCTGTTAGCGAAAGCTGGGCTACACCCTGAATTCTTGAATGTAGTAAGAGGTAGTGTGGATTTATTGGACCTAAAACAGCTGGGAGGCATGGTTCAGACAGTCCCTTAGAACTGAACTGAACGAAAGGAGCTGTCAATGCCCCTAACTGCAGCTAACATTTTATACCTGAATAACAGAATCATCATACAACATATTAGTTACATTCTCAGGGCAGGTTACAGGAGCTGATTGTTGGAACTACATCAGTTTACTATAACAATGTAAATATTAAGTGACCCTGATTGGGTAAACTTTTTTTTGGCCAACATCACATTTATATCCCTCATGATGTCACGCACCTTCCCACACCACCCCAAAAATTATGTGATTGTGCTGATCAGTCAAACAACACGTCTGCCATTGGTTGGCAATGCCCAATATACAAATAGATGAACTTCTAACTACAGATTGGACAAAACAACTTGAGATGAAAAGGTGCGAGACATTCACACTGAGTCTGACCAATGACGTGCACTGCAGACATCAGTGAGGACACTGTACAATGAGGCACCCTAGGGTCACTGAATCCTCTCTTCTCTGATTGGGAGCACTCTGGCCCTCCTTCTCACACATTGCTAACAAGTGTAGTCTGAAAAAAATTATACCACACTGTGGCTGGATTTTAATTACCTGTATTTTAGGGTTTTCTTCTCCACCAACTCTTCTCGTGCACCCAGGGGCCTAGCTCATTGGCTTTGAAAGTATCTCTTACAGAGCCTTCGATGGGACTGCATTACCCTGCAAACCCTTAGACTTGCAACATTTCTGTGCACTGTTCTCCTGAATGTGCAAGAAATACATACTGCTTTCACAAAATGCCTGCTGCCCTTTTATTAGAAGCTGTCTATGGAAAATGCCTCAATAACATGGGCCTACAGGAAAATTGCTTCTCTATTGTTCACATATTGCTCAAAAGCCCCCTACCACAAAACCCACTAAGGCAACCTACTCCCCCACCCATTACCCACACTATACAACTACCCATTACTACACCCAAATCACCCACCCTTCACTGCTACCCCCATGGGACAGCATTCAATGATATCCCGCTCCCAATGTCACCTACCACGTCCCTCTCAACATCACCACTTTACTTGTGCAACTGATATGTACACCCCTCCTTTGCAACACTGAAACTGGATGTTTACATCATCTTATTAATGGACACGGATATCAAGGTGAATTTTAAAGGGATCCCAACAGGGTCTCCTTTTTATTTAAAAAACTAACTTGTATTCACTGTTAAACTAAGTTCCATTCCCCTTCCTAAAATTCCCCTCACGTGAGTTTGACCTAAATGGGGATCTTTTCCATCATCCGACTCTTGCTTGGAGGGTTCTCAAGGGCCCTTAGGGTGAGTCTGACCCCTTCCCAAACTCCAGGTGCCACCCAGATGGAGCTTGAGGCCAGAGGATGGCCCCTTTGAGTGGTCCAACCTCCATAGACGGCCTTGTGCAGGCTGAAATGTATTCTCGCTACTTAATACCAGGGTACCTCCACGCTTCTCTATTTCCTATACTCCTATTAACAGTCTTTCTCTCTACTAATTTCCCCACTTTATTGTCCCACTACTTACCATTTAAACTACATAACATTCATTCTATCTCTATATATACTACTTTACATAACCTTTCAACCTTTCTCTACACATAAATATACATAAATATACAAGACACAGATAGTGATATACAAAATATATAACTTAGAATATACATTATGTCACAATGGGAGTG
Organism: Ambystoma mexicanum; assembly: GCF_040938575.1. Taxonomy (NCBI): domain Eukaryota; kingdom Metazoa; phylum Chordata; class Amphibia; order Caudata; family Ambystomatidae; genus Ambystoma; species Ambystoma mexicanum. The sequence continues at coordinate 559,972,153 of NC_090924.1, read as the reverse complement.
ATTGCAGCAGTCACTTACCCCGTTTCAGTACCATATAGGGCTGTCTTTGGGCTGTCTCTGGTGGCTAGATGGGTTGAATGTGTGGGATCTGGCCCCCTGTTCTTTCTTATCGGTGGTCCATCCACCAGGTGTGGGCCACCCTCTTCAACACATGTCCTGTGCCATTTCCAATTTCTTTGGGTGTTCCCCTGTCCACGCAGTGGTCCTCCCTTCAACACAAGTCCCTCTGGCAACTGCACGCTGTTCTGGTTGGCCCCATTGGCGGTGTTGCCGCCCACGTAACCGCTGCAGCACCATGTCTACTTCAGGTGGCATCCCCATTGGTGTGGGGATGCTACCACTTTCACCACCACACCCCGGCACCATCTTAAGGTCAGAAAGTGTCCCCATAGCAACAGGGATGCCACAGTGTTCAATGCCGCACCCACAGCCTGATGCTCTTCTGGCCCAAGCTCCCTTCTTGCAGCTTCCCAGGACTTTTCTTCACCCAGGCTGCCATGACGAGGCAGCCAAGGACTTTATGCATGACAAGCTTCACAGCTCCGCACTCAAGGCTTCTGAATCATCACCTGCCGGGCTGCCTGGCAGATGTGGTCCGGGAGAACTTACATAAAGGGCCCACCTCGCCAGCCAAGAGACAGGCCAACACAGGGGCAAGGCCGGGCTGCCTTGTTTGGGCCACCTCTCACGTGGCCTGGACTGGGCAGATCCTATTTGGCCTGGGCAGCACCACACTCACTGCCCAGGCTCTTCACTCTTCTGGGCACATCCAGTGAGGCCCCCAAGTGTGCCAGCTGCCTCCATGGTCCTGTAGGCACAGAGGCTGCCCCTGACACACATCCTGATAGTTATCACGTTGAGTTGCCCATCTCACATGGCAATGGAGGAGAGCAGGGAACTAAAGGCAGTTCCCCCCTGAGTTATTTTCTTTGTGTTTTCTGCATGCTCGGTTTTCTTTTACTGCTCCCGTCTTTCCTTCTCCTGTGACTCCTCTTTTCTCTGTCTTCTGTTTTTCAAACTCACTTCTCTTTTCTACTCCTCTTTGGATTCTTTTATCGACTGCCCAGCCTATTCTTGGGCAGGGGTTATCTGGTCCTGTGTTCTTTCCTTTTTCTTTATTAACACCATGAGGCTGGTTGGATTAGTCTAAAACGCAGACAAATGAAACACCCACATAATACATGTAATCAAATCTTTTTACCTATGTCCACTTGCAGCAGCTCACCAACTGCAAAAGCAAAGAGGTTGGAAGGCTGCTTAAATATGGGGAAATAAAGGGCGGCAAACCAAGAAGGCACCAAAACATTACCGCTGATTGACAGGTTAGCAGGGCTTAGGTCATATGACAAATTTCCACTTCAACCAGCTCACCCTATGCAAATGAAAAGACACTCGAATGCTGCTTAAACTGTTGTATACATGTATTAATATTACATATATTCATACAACTTTTTGGGTTTGTTGTTCTGCGGATCCTGACTTAGTTGACGGTGTGTGCATGATGGTTCTTCCTTTTATGGAACACATAGGCTGTTGTTTGATAGAGTCATTTTTCATTCAAGCTTTCAATGCAGAAATAAAACAAAAGTCTGATGAATTCCTGGATGCATGAAGTTGGAACGGCATGTGCATTCACTTTGAAGGGCAGCGGAACACACGTTTTTCCCACTCTGACTGTGGCTTTCTGTAAATAGATTAGTCCTTGCTCTTTCTCTTTTGTGATTTGGTGGCAGTCCATCATGCAGATGAATTATGAAAATCCTTTTATGAAATTGTGACAGAATCCCATTGGAGAGGGCGGGGGGGGGGTTGAAATTCTGTGTCAGATGTGTTGGTTCAGATGTGTTTCAATGATAATTTTGAATCAGACAAAAGTTGATAGTTATCTTCTTTTCTTGTGAAGCATTGGTTCAGGGCAGTCTACATTGTCGAGAGCGGTGACATCAGCAGAGTAAGCCAAACAATCACAGTGCAGTAAGTTCTTAAACTAAACAAATGTTCTAGCAAGCTTATTGAGCAAAACATAACACTCTTTATTGAGCATAGTGCCCACTATAAACACTAAGATCCGACTGAAACAAGGGACAGTCAAAGTGTAGATGTACTGAACATATGCACTAAGTAGACTGGATAGCTGGGAGTTGCAATGCAGGAAACATGTCAAATATCTACAAAATGGAATAACATAAAGAAATAGTCTTTCCGATCTTTCTTTAGGTCAAGGAAATATAAATAAGCCTTAACCGGGTACTAAGGCTAAAGTGAAGGCTTAGTGGTCAGGGTACCTTGTGTATGGGCCGTACATCTAATCTACCTGTTCACTAAGTCAGTTTTCATTTTCTTGAGAACCTGGAGTCAGGGTTTATGACAGTATGTTGTGGTTTGATGTGTTACAGTCAGCTCAATGTTACCAAGGCAGTGCCTGACAGATGGGAAGGTCTGTGGAATCGATTTCTCTAGATGACAGTGGTGGTGTTTTCAAGAAGGCTGGCAAAAGGTGCAAGATTAGCAGTTTGACGGTGAAAGGCAGAATTTCATCAGGTTGCCTGGAGTCTGAGTGTAAGATCAATTGTGCTCTGTTTCATCAGTGAGGACCTGGCAGGCACTGGCTCGACTTTCCCAATCTGTGGTTTGCCAATGCAGAGAGAGGCTTTATGGCCACAGCCCTTTTCATGGGGATACACTGATGTCTTTAAAATCCATGCTTGCTTGAATGTCTTGTGGATCTGCTGAGCAATAACACCAGTTAGAAGTAATGGATTCTGGCTTTTGGATGTTGAGAGTCTCTTCTTCTAATCTTCCTCAGGTTGAAGTCTTCTATGGAATCTAGAGGCTAGGGCTGGGAGAACATGGCTAATCCTGTCCTACAGGAAAACTGGCGGATTCCTGACGAATTTCAGCCAATCTGCCAATTCTGCCCATGCAGCCGAATTAGCAGTTTGGGGCCTTTTCCCATCTGAAATTTCGTTAGTTGAAATTTCGTTTTAAAAAATGAAATTGTGGGTGGAGAAAGAATGTTTCAGCCGTTACATTTTTTTGTGCTGAAATTTCATTTTTGTATGTACTTTGGACTACACAAAAAGCATAATTTCATCAAAAAGCAGAATTTTAACCACAAAAAAACACAAACATTGCAAAACAAAAGGTGGTTATTCACCCAGCTGACAAACAAGAAGTGTTGTCAAATTATGCCAATTCCAGCTCGGTGGGATTTTCACCCACTCCTGCTCGAGAGTCTCCTTGTCGCTATCTGGCTGACATTGTCCTCAGCTCCAGGCATTTTTCTTGGTCCTCTCAACTAATGTGCCCTCTGTTTCCCACAGTCATTGAGGCATTGTCATTCCTCCTGCATTGATGTTCTTGCATTAACTCATGAGGCTTTGAGTACTTACATTTCAGCTCATAACTCACAGAGTGGGTCGTTCCCATGTGTATTCCCATGATCATTTCACGGATTGATGCTTTCCAAGCTCCCCATCTAGCTGCCAATGGACTCAGCTCCCTCATGGAGTGTCCAGCCTCTTTCACAGCAATTCTCTTGGCAATCTATTGCTTTATATATAAGAGCACCAACCATCAATGTGTAGGATCATAAAACATTGCCACCTGTAGGCCAGAAAATGGGAAATATTTAATGGAAATTTAACATGAGGCTTTATTATTTGCAATACAACCTTATTTCAGCATGCCTCGTGTTAGGACCAGCAGTCTACATTGCTGCTCAGTGAGTTCTTAACATATTACTTTGTAATTATCCAAATTGGCAACATCAGGCACAGGTCCTGGCTGGTTTGGCCCCGCTCTATCTTCAAGATTGATCATGAACAGCATTCTGAGTTGCCGTTTATCATCCCACCCTATCTAGCTTCTTGAAATTCAGCTGGGGCGTGCTCCACTATGCAAAAGCCCTGACCACAGCCACACTCCTTGTAAGCGGAGGCAAACGTAGTCAGGGTTGTACATCTACCCGTGTACCCTTGGTAGACTGTGGACCGAGGAAGGAACCTGGTGTGAGGTTCATCAAGTGGGCGTGTGCATCATTCATTGTAGACTCCCTTCAAGCAATTGTATGCCAGGATGTGATCTGACACCTGCGTTTTTCATGTGCCTTTACTGTGGAGAATATTTTATTTGTATTCAGATTTCCTTAGGACATCAAAACAAAATCACCAAAATAAATGTCAAAAAGGACAATTCCAAAAGACACTGGTGGTAGTGGCAATTGAACCAGCTCCTTTCAACCTGAGGCATAAACTCTCCTTACTTCACTACGAGCACTGTGATATTCATGTCTGGAGAAGCATACATGTACAGTACCCATCACCATAAGCACGATATACTCTGCTACACAGTGACATTGCACTCAGCTACAATGTGAGAATCACTACCCAGCACTGCATATTATGGTACACTATATTGCTCACTTACCATGTACCCCACCCCAAACCTAGCCAGCAACACATTTAGCTCTGTTCTTGGATGTTATGCTTAATTAAAGCATAGCTGAGGAGGCTGCATGCCCTTTTTGCTCTTCCCTTTTTCTACCTCGACCCAATCCACAGCTTCACAAGTGAATCCTCTCGCTTTGCCATCTCTGTTACGAGAATTCTGCTCTCCCGCATCTCCCTGTAACTGCGGAGCTTGAACCTCTTGACACTGACCTTACTGTAATGTATTGTAACTGTGTATGCAAGAATATGCGCCCGGTTGCCCTCGGGCCTGGCTGTGCTTTACAAATAAATAAACTAAACTAAAACTGAAAACTAAACTGTCTGCACTTACAGAAACTGGTTTATGCACACCTGACTTTAACCCACTTTACTGCCATTTACTTTATATGTGCCCCTTAAGATGGCCCTAATGAGTGGGTTATTGTGTGGGATTAGATTTCGCCACTCCACTCCGGCACTTTCACGTTGGTGTCCCAACAAAGCAGTTTTTAGCATTACTGCACAGCTTCGAGCCTGTCTCTCAAAGACATGGAATTTATTCTAATTGCCAATGACTCCAGGATGCCTGTTGGCAGTAAGTCCCAGTGAGAACATTTGAGTTTGGATAAAGCTGGTGCTGTGGGCGAAGGCAAGACATTTCTATTTACATTCAATGCAACATTACATTTTGAACATGTCTATGCTACAGTGTGTAAATGAGTCTTTGCTACCATGAACAATGCAACACGAAGTGTTGAAAACTACACAGTCTGTATTTATGGTAATCTGAGATCTCGAACACAAAGCTTCTGTTTCATCAAACCACAACATTTCCATGGTCATTCCCAGTGGTAAATTATGATTGCTGCATAGCAGAACATGTTTCTAATCAGGGTCATCTCACTGCAGCATAGCATTTACACACTAGAAGAGCATACCTGAAATCATCAAAACCATGCCTTAGAAATTGAAGGGGCTCTCTTGGCACTACTCTAGTGATAAATCTACAACCTTCAACTCTCTAGAAATGTTTGACTACAGTTACCATTGACACCAACCAGCATGATAAATCGTGAGGGGTCATGGGAGTTGTGGTTCAAGCCATCTGTGAAGGCACAGGTTACACACCAAAACCTTTAGCGTTGAAATATTTGCTTACTGTACAGTCTGTACATCAGGTAGAGCCCTTGCATCCTTGGTGTCATCACAGGAGATCCATTTTGAGATTGCTTAGTTGGGATCTATACATACAAAGGTGTCTACAAGCATTTCTATACTGATCATGGGAAAGGCCGGCACAGCATACATTGTCTAATGTCCTGTAACAAAAGCTACAGTAATGTCCTAGGTCCGGAACTACCTGCATACACGACCAACAAACATGTCTCTCCTAGTCAAATCTAGTGTGGTATATACAGTGGTCTAAGTGAGCGGGAGCGATTAAGAGCAGTGCCCCACTACTTTTTTAATTAAGTTTTACTGTTCCTATACTTTTATTTTAAAAAGAAAACGTTATGGGATGGTTTTGTTTTCAAATCAAAGTGTAGGAAGAAGTTGCAATCTGCACTTCAGTGCACTGCACTGAACGTTCCCTTGAACAGCAGGCTTGTTTGTTTGGGTGTTTGTATTGCACGAGCGAGAGTCGTGGTGAGGGGGTTTGTGGGGAACAGGGGCTGGCCAGCAGGGAACATAGTTTCAGTACTTCTTTTCGTATACTTCGACACTGTGTAAATAGTAATATAACCATGTTTTAGTTCCGTTGTATATTATGTTATTTTAATAAGCTTTTAGACTCTGGTAAATCAATACAATAGATGTTTTGGAGGACCTAGGCTTGTCCATGGAGCGGCATACTGTGCCAGTTCCAGGGTCTGCTGGAGGAAACAAATAATCAAGAGAAGAAAAGGGAATAGAAAAGTGGTGAATGAAAGCTACCAGCAAAGGAAGGGAGTGATGCAGTGGGGCTGGGGTGATTTGTGATATCCTGGGTATATTAACATCATGCTAGTTGCACTGCACCAAAATTATGCAAAACAGAGGCGGCGGCCATGCCCTAAAGTGTTGTCATAATTGAGTGTGTTTACAAGCCAGATTTCGAGAATTGTAAATTAGCCGACCATGTAGTGATGAGTGCATGAAGTTCTCAAGATTAAGCCGAGGCAAACGTGGAGGTTTAATGGTTTATTTGCCTGTGCATTCCGATATGGTGTGCTCTAGGTCAAACACCAGAATGTTTATTTACGGCTGCCAAGCCTGACTCATGAGTGGCATAGTCAATGATAGACTGTGTTTAAAGGTGAATACTTTTGAAAACAGGAAGTAAGGAATGGAGCGATCAAACTAGTATGATGAAATTGAAAAAGCCTGGCAACTTGATATCAAAAAGGTTATTATGTATTCCATGTCATGTCATGCTAGACTTGCTAGACGCTGAGCCAGTGTGGTGCCTTAAATAGGAGAAGACTAGCAAAAGGACATTTATAAGCCATCCATAATGTGAAAATGTAACCTAAGCTCCCTATTCAACCTGCACTTCAGAGGGTGGTCCTTCTATATGTGGTAGAAGCCTGGCAACTCTCTGCTTGAAATGTTTCAAAATTATGAGTATGTTTTTGTCTCAGAGCTAATTAGACTTGAGCCCTTCTACCAAACCAGGGTATCATTATGAGTCTGCTTCTTTTAAACCATACACAAATAATGATGGGGATGGCATCTACTTCAGGCAGTGTCCCCATTGGCGTGGTGATGTTGCCGCTTTCACTACCACACCTGGCACCAACTTAAGGTTGGGCAGCATCCGCATAGCAACAAGGATGCCACAGTGTTCACCACTGTGCCCGAAGCCTGATTTTCTTCCTGGCCCGCCGCCTCAGCATGGCGTAGCAGAGAATCAGAGGGCGTACTGATGGAGCTTTACCCAGCCTCCCTCCTCTCAGCAGCCCGAGTCTTTGCCTCAACCGGGATGCCATGACGAGGCAGCCCAGGACTTTCAGCATCCCTCTCTTCACAGGTCTCCCTTCAAGGGAGGAGCGGGCTTCCAGATCTTCCCCTCCTGGACCGCCTGGCAGAAGTGGCCCAAGAGGACTTCGATAAAGGGCACACCTCCCCAGCCAGGTGTTAGGCCAACTCGGTGGCACGGTCGGTCTGCCTAGTTCGGAACCCTCTTCACACGGCCTGGCTTGGCAGTTGCTATTTGGCCCGGGCATCTCCACACTCACTGCTCAGCCTCTTTACTGTTCTGAGCCCGTCCCGTCAAAGCCCTGGGCGGGTCAAATGCTGATATGGCTCTGTAGAAACACAGGCTGCCCCTGCCACATAGCCTGAGCCCATGGCTATGTCTTTGTGCCAAAGTGCAGGGGGCTCGGGATGCTAAATGCAGCCCCTCAGGGAGTTTTTCTTTGTGTTTTCTATCCCATTTGTTCTCTTTTTCTGCTGCCCTTCTCCTGTAGCTCCTCATTTCCCTTTCTCTAAATTGTTTTTCAAACTCTTTTCTTTTTTCTAATCCTCTTTGGATTATTTTATCTCCTCCACAGCCCGTTCTTCTGGTCATCCTTTCTTCACTCTTTCTTAATTAACATTCCATTCAGCCACATGGTGGCATAAAACACATACACAACACATTTAATAATACCTGGTATTGAGCCCTGGTGTCTTTGTCTTTATTTCTAGGCTTTCCCTTAGGCAGCACGTATGTAGTTCTTACTAGCCGGCCCCTTTGTTAGCCATGGGCTACATACACATTTTGTAATGTTGTACAATATTTGGATCCATATTTTTTCCCCGCAGTCCATTTTTGCCTCTGCATCCGACTCCCTCGTCAAATGCGGGGAACACCCAGAAATCCCTGGTCTCCCATCTTACCCTCTGACCCCTTCCACCATAGCCCCTCCTCCAACTTCCTCTTCCCCACCCCACTCTCTACCCAGCATAACCCCAAGCCCCCACTGGACCCCCGCCGTGCCTACTCCTTATCTCCTCAGTTGCCGCTGCCACTGCATGTTCTGCCCACTTTTAATGAATGCTCATTCCAACAGGCGGTATTCAGGGAAGGTGACCTTTCAGGAAAAATGTTTTCATGAAAGTGGATAGGACACACATTTTACTTTGTATTGCATTGTCAATGCCTGGACACACATGTGGTCTTCTCTAATGGCACAATGCACAGGTCTAGGGAGGAAATGTTTTCTATTTGCAGATTTTCTGACTTTAAACTCTAGAGTTGGTCTTTCCAAATTGACTTATTTGTAATATGTTGTGCAGATTACTCTATCTCCCTCGACCTCATTTGCCATGTCGGTCAAATTGTACCCTTAAAATGGTCTTAGTGCTTCCAAAAAACACAGTGGTAATACATAAACCTTGCACCACTGCAAGCACAATTAGCCCTAGTGTTAATGCGTCAATCATCGAGCATTATGAATATGTTGGATACACATTCATACAGGCGCAGAAACCCATACTTTTCTGGTTGTCACTGATAACACCAATTTAACTCACAAATGCTGACAATGTTTCAAAGCTGTTCCATCTCTCATTTATATTAATCAAATTCAGTGGTATAAATAGGGATATTTAAATATATATTTTTCGGTTCTATGTCTAATGGCCGTGCACAACAGGTTTCCCTCGTGATTGCAGCACAAAAGGCTGTTATTTTGTGCACAACTCTCTCTCTGTCCCTGTCGGGGACCCCCTGCTGAACATCCGCCTGTTACGTGGTACCCTCATGGCAACTCCCGCTCTGTCCCCCACTTACATGTTGTGGGGTGCAGCCTCCAGCTCCTTGCTCCTCTGTTGCTTCTGCAGTACGCAGTTATGGCAGTTTGTGCTGTTGAGTGTTGCCTGGACCTTCGCCGGCCCGCTGCTGTGGTGTTATGCGGCGTTGGGGGCACACTGGAGGGGTCCTAGTGGGGGTAGGACAGGGAGTATTTCAGCGGTCGTCTAGTTTCAGAGCTGGTTTTTAAATAATAATAAAATAGGTTGTGCAGGTGTAATCGTCGTGGGGAGGAGGAATGCGTTGCATGACAGGGAGATGGCTGCCCCGCCTTGTGGCTGAAATTACTTTGCTGTCGGGTGAGGGGTGTTGAAACAAAGGTACGGCCTCCCGTTGTCAGCGGGGCCAGATTGCTGGCGAGCACATGTGCTACCACACGCTTGTAGTATGAGTATTCCACTTTGCAGCTCGTTGCAGGAAATTGAGTGCCACTTCAGGAAGGGTGGTGGAAGTGGTGAAAGGGGCCCCCTTGCATGCTGTTTTATCCCCCTGGTTTATGTGTTGACACTGCCGTACGCTCCTGCTCGGCTGTAAATCATGCCAGTTACCAGCAGGAAAAGGGCGGCAGTTTCATGTAAAAGGTTGTTGGAGAGAGCAGTCAGGTGCCGTTTCATCGGGAGGGCCGGAGAACAGGAGGGAATGTCATTGTGTTGGGGCATGGCAAAGGACATCCTGCAGGGGTTATGGGGGTGGTGTGCAATTTTTAACATGGTGCCAGCATTTGGGGGATGAGGGATTGTATATATATATATATTTTTTTTTTTTTATTATTAAAATGGTATTTTTTATTATAAACCTTTCATTTATCGAAACTAGAGGATTGCGTAATTCAACTCTTTGTCTCTTGCTGGCTATGTTTTCTGCTTATCATGTGTTAGTGTGGCTATTTATCATTATACCATTTCTAGCAGGTCTGTTAGCTAGTTCTAGAATGTTCTGCAAAAATTGGACAACTGTAAATATAAGTTTGTTTTCTTGTCCGTTCATGATGAGTGTCCATTGTGTTTCAGCATCCATTTGCTTTGATGAGATGTTCAAGTGTGAGCCAAAAGTCAATCTCTTTTCCATGAGTTCGGACATATCATTTGTAGATGGAATAATGTTTCCAATGTCTCCTGATTTTTGCAGAAGCGGCAATGTCCCGCAGAGGCCGCTGTTGTCTGGGACATGGCTAAATAGTCTCTAGTAGGCAGGATGTTTAGTCTCATCGTCATGTATGTTGCACGGATTGTTGGATCAGGAAAATATATTAGGTATTTTGGTGTCTCATTGATGGCACGTATGTCAGTCGGACATTGTAAGTTCCTTGAATATGTTTTTTTGATGGTGCAGGTCTTTCTCCAATCATTCTCCATCATTTTTTTCATGGCATGTTGTGGTCCCTGTATGAGCATTTCCACTGATATGTCCTCAGTTATGAGTAGCCGAAGTAGGTCTTTCTACCATGCTTGCAATACAGAGGTGTTCATTGTGGTCGGCTTATCTCTTAATATTTCTATTGCTGGTATTTTTTCATCAGACAGCAATTTGCGCAGGATGTCCAGTTGTTTCCACTTAACTATTGAAGTTATTTACTGTGTGGCTATTTCATGGCGTATTCGGGCCATTGTATAAGAAGGTGGTAATCTCAGGATTTTATGCCAAAATATAGCTTCCAATCTCGTCCAGTTGGTGGTTTGTTCATATGGAATTGCTTCACTTCCATAAGTTACTGTTGGAGTTACTTTTTGTCTGTAATATGAAAGTATTGGTTTGAAGCAGAATTTGCCAATTTTCAGTGGAGGACACATCCTTGTCTGGCTTATGCCTGCATTTTTCTTAACAGCTTGGTAATCCATTGCCTTTCCACTTTTGATTGGTTTATTGTGATGCCCAGGTATTTGAATGTCGTAACTTCATCTAGTCGATTCCCATCAATCATCATGTTCAGCGGTTTAGTCTTCTTGAAGGGTTGTTTTGTCAAGGACATCACTTTTGTTTTAGTGCTATTGATGTGTAGTTCATTAACTTTCATGTTTTCTTCCAGAAGTTGTAGGCTTTTCTGTAGTCCAGACAGTGTTTTGTCTAATAAAATGATGTTGTCCGCATAGACCATATCTGGAACAGGAATCACATTTATCTTGGACAGGTTTAAGGCACAATTTTTCATGTAGTCTTCGAAATCTGCAGTGTAAAAAGTATACAGAGTAGCTGTCAATGGGCATCCTTGTTTTAGTCTGTTGGTTGTCTCAATGGATGGCGTGGTAATGCCATTTTTTGTTAGTCAAATTGTTATCGAAGTGTTAGAATACAACAGTTTGATTGGTTCCAATATTCCAGCCTGACATTTCCATGTTGTTAATTTTTTCCACAGGTTCTGTCTGGATATGGAATCAAAGGCCATGTGGAGGTCCATAAATGCCACACGAAGGGATCATAATAAAAGAAAAAGAAAAAGAAAGAGGTGCATTTACGTAAGGTTGGGCTACTTGTTTTACAGGTATGGCAAGGATCAGTGTCAGTTTTCCGATCCCCTCCACCATTGGCTTATTGATGAGAATTGGGCATTATTCCTTTCCCTCACATGCTTGCTGTTAAGCAAGGGGACACTCCTGTTCCCTGTCAGGTGTTTGTTTGACATGGTTTGTCCAGTAGGGGATCAGGGAAACCACCCTCCCTCACCCTCCCTCAGGTTTTGGGATGGGTGCTAGGTTTCCATGAGGCATATGTAGGGTCGCAGCCAGCAGGTAGTTTAGAAGGGTTGAGGGCCAGAGTAAGTAGGGGGAGTGGGTGTAGGGATCAATGTGTGGGGTATGCTGGGGTGGGCACCACCCAAGGAGGACAACAGGGTCACCTTTGGGGGTGGAGTCGGAGGGCACAGTATGGCCTGAAGATTCTCCAAAAAGGGTGAAGGGAGTTGGCGGAATGCAATCATCCCAGGAGCAGCAGCTGGGGAGGGGCTAAGGCAGTCCCCACTACAGCAGGAGCAGAAGTGGAACAGGATATCCTTGGGCTGGATATCACAGTGTATGGAGATGGCTGGAACGCAGTCACCTACAGAGAGTGGGAAGAGATTTTGATGGCTCCCCCAGCAGTGGTGCATTGGTGATGGGGTCCGCAGAGAGTGGGGAGAGAGTTTGGATGCCCCCGCACGGGTGGTGCAGCGATGATGGGGGTGTGTGCCCCACGCTACAAAGGTGTGGAGAACAGGTTCTTCCCTTCTTTCACAGCAGTGAGTTTGGACAGAGAATGAAAGGGTGACAAGGAGTGGCACAGAGGAAATGGTGGGAAGGGGCTCCAGTGGACGAGGATGTGAGCAAAGACAGATCTCAAGGTGCATTGGTGTTTGGGAAAGGGGAAGGTTAAGGTTGTGTGATGCAAAGGTGATGTTGGAGGTGTACGTAGTGGTTAAAGGGTGCACAAAATATACATATAATAAATAAAGGAAAGAATAAAGAAAAATAAATAATAAATTTAAAAAGGAAGAGGGGACAACCGAGACTGGTAAGTGGGTGAGAGAAACATGCAGTATTTAGGGTGAAATAGGGGGTGGCCTGCTCTAATGTTGAGTGGCATGAGGTAGTGCGTTCAGGCCCAAAATATAGCAAGGAGCGGCAGGGGCGTATTGTGCTTATAGGGTCCTTCTGGGCCTTGTGGTTCAGGAGCTCATCAACACTGGAAGCCCAGCCCATGCCTTTTTTCTGGCCCAGTCAATGGTCACTCCACTCGGTACAGGGCTGGTGCCGGACAGGAGGCAGAGGGCAGCCAGCTATTTTCGGGGGGATGGATTGCAGCAGGAGGGGTAGTGGTGCTCTGGTGGAAGGGGCAACAACAAAGAAAGAATATTGGGGGATAGATACATATCGTGACAGGAAGTTGTTGGGTTGGGTGAACGACAACAAAGTAATATGTTTTGTCATATCTATTTGGCTTAAATGAAAGTTTGGGTGGGTGACAGTTAAGATGGGTGAATACAGGTCAACAAAGAAGTTTAGATTAATGGGGCACTCGGTTGTTCAGGGATGCAGAGAATGTCATTTAACTGGGTAAGGTTTGATATGGAGAAGGAAAGGTGAATGGGAGGGGACAAGCTTTGTGAGGAGTACCAATGGGAGGGCATATTTGAGACAACAGATGAGGGGTGCAGAAGAGCACTCAGTGTTGGAAGGAGGGTATGGGAGGGGAAGGAATGAAGGGGTATAGGTTATGAAGGGGAGTTTTTGGTATGGTTGTCGAAGGGGAATAAATGCATTAATGTAAAAAAAAAGGATTAAAGGATGTTCAATAGGGCAACTTATGGAAGAGGTGATGCTAGCACGTGACAAAGAGGTCATGTGGCAACGAAGGGTTGAAAAGAGTGAGGGGGTGACACCCAGGAAGGGGAAGTACATGGGGGTCAGATGTGGGGTGTAAAAGGGCATAGAGGACAGCTAAGGAGGGATAATAGAGCAGGGCTGTAGCAACATGGCTCGGTAACAATGAGTTACCAGGGAGTGCAAAGGGAAGTGCATGGACACATGGCATAAGGAGGCCCCTGGTGCACTGGTGGTGGTGGGGGCAAAGGGGTGGCACTCAGTTGGAGTCTGGTGTAGTAGGTCAGGGGATTAAGGACAGATTTTGTTGGGGGGACTCTGCAGTCACAGTTGTCGATGACTCAAGTATGTGTGGAGTTATACATTTCTTGACACAGGGATGGAGATGCTGCAAGGGTTTAAGGATCTTTAGTGGGAGAAAAAAAATGGTGGGATGCAAAGGGGGCTATACCAGAGGGTGTGCTCTCTGGTGAAGGGGTGGAAAGAGAGTGGCACACCGGCTATGGGGAGGCCAGTTGTGCTACATTCAGTAGTAGGATGTGTAGGTTGAACTACATGGACAGAGGGTGCACATAGTGTTAAAACATAATCACATAATACCGCCTTGTTATGAATATTGACCTGAGCCCATTCGCAATACATAGAAAACCGCATTCCTAATAATCCGACTTTCGATCAATGTTACTGCCATTTTAAGAATCATCCGCCATTTTGATTTCAAACTCTTGTTTCATGTTCTAAAATGGTGGACTGTGTTTTCAACTTGCAGACGAGCCGGACGACCTTTGAGTTCTGTTAATGATTAGGCTGACCGAGAGCAGACTGTTTGACCAATGTAAAGAAACCTTGTAACTCGAATGAACTGCCATGCAAGTGTTGTCTGCGCTCACAAGCCTCATCCTCGTATAAACAAATAGACAATGGAAAACAAACTCAGATCGTGTGTTTTGGCTGAACTGCATTGTAGTGATTCTTGGAATAAGGCTTCAGAGAACCAACAGCATCATTGTGACTTCATGGACATGCACACCTGTTTAATTCCTTGTATAATATTGCAATGTTTGTCAGATGAACTGGGATCTTAGTGCTTGGTTTTGGGACTTTCTATGTTCATAGGGCTGGACGCTCTTTTCAGTCTTAGTGATAGTTCTTGGTGTTCTATTATTCTGTTGTTGTTTCATACAATGTCTTCCTGCCATGTGTTCGATGTTAGGGGAGATTGTGTGCAAAGTATGGGTACATTAGGACCAAAGGTACATGCGCCCAAGCGAACTGCTAATGTTTTTGTAATGAAGGCTATCACTGTCAGGGAACTCATGGCGATTGATATTTCTGAAGAATGTGATCCGGGATGTACGGACATTGAGGCGTGGGGTTTTGAGTAAGGTGAATGTTTGAGTAATGCTCTTGGCTAAGGCCAAAAGGAGGGTTTGTTAAAACATAATCACATAATACCGCCTTGTTATGAATATTGACCTACGCCCATTCGCATTACACAGAAAACCGCATTCATAATGTTCCGACTTTCGATCGATGTCGCCGCCATTTTAAGAATCGTTCGCTATTTTGATTTCAAACTCTTGTTCCATGTTCTAAAATGGTGGACTGTGTTTTCAACTTGCAATCGAGCCTGAACGACCTTTGAGTTCTGATAATGATTAGGCTGACTGAGAGCAGACTGTTTGACCAATGTAAAGAAACCTTGTAACTCGAATGAACTGCCATCCAAGTGTTGTCTGCGCTCAGAAGCCTCATCCTCATATAAACAAAGAGACAATGGTAAACAAACTCAGATCATGTGTTCTGGATGAACTACATTGTAGCAATTCTTGGAATAAGGCTTACCGTGGATCAGAGAACAACAGCATCATTGTGACTTTATGGACATGCAAATCTGTTTAATTCCTTGAATAATATTGTAATGTTTGTCATATGAACTGGGCACAATCTCTAGCCAGTGACTTATTAGCTTGGAGAGAGGCTGGACAATGTTTCAAAAATGGTATAATTATGTCTGTGTTTAGATGTCCAGCACTCTCACCCCTCACTGTGTCTGCTGGTACACATGGTGAGGTGTTGGGAGCCAGATAGCTATCTGTTTTGCTTTGAAACTGTACAGTAATAAAAGATACTTGTATGATTGGCATTTGTGGTAGTAAGCCTCGATATTTATTTGGTCTTTCAGATGGTGCCCGAATAGCGACCCTCAAGATTGATGTCACCTCGCAGAAGAGAAGGTGCGGCTATCGAACTGGGATTGGAGAGTGAGAAAAAGGGGTCCCTTTGTATGAGACGTGACACCTCGACAGTACTGCACAATCCGATCCCTGAACGGTGAGCATGCGGTCCGAGAGGGCATCTTGACGAGGATCCCCATATCGAGGCGGGCTATTTTGCTGAAATCGCCAACCACGAGGGTCATCCTTTGTAATCTGATTGCACCTCCTTAGACCTTTGTAATCTGGTGAGTCGTGAGCCGGTTCCTAAATATCCTGATATTTGGTTGCAGATTTGTTCTCATGAGTACGAACAACGCCAGGTAACACCAGTGAGCTGATATGCCTGGGAAATTGTTTGCCTGTTTCAGGGTTTATTCCATGGGGACAGACAATCTTTGGAATTTGGCCGACCGGCACCACAGGAGGGGTCGCCGGCATGTACTATGTACTGTAAGTACAGCATTGGTAGTATAGTATTCAACGATATTTGGCACAGACAAACTAGACATGCTTTTGAATTTCAGTGGCCAGTTCATGGTAGTGTTAAGATTGCTTGTATAGAGTCTATATTGTTAAAGAAAAAGGCTAGGCCTGCAGCATTTGATGTAATTCAGAATTGGAAAAAGGAAGCTATGCAGCAACTTAAGATTAAAGATAAGCATGCACTTCGTCACATGTCTAACTCCGAGAAAGCATTATTGTATGATCAACAGAAACAGTCGGAGTCTGCTAGAAATATGGATAGGGCTTTCCAATTTGGTGTACAGAAAATATATCGGTCTAAGGACTTTCATGCCTCAGAAAAACTAATTGATTAGCTTTTAAATTAGCGTAGAACTGTATCTACTGCACCTCCTCGCTATGTGTCTCTTCCAGTTGTTTTTCCTCCTCCCGCTGTTAAGTCTGTTCCTCTTGTTGTAGCTCCTCCTCCAGTTGTTGCTCCTCTTCCTGTTTTTGCTCCCCCTTCTGTATCTCCACCCTTACCGACAATTGCTGTTCCCGTAGTTTTGTCTTTATCGCCAGTGGTAGCGTCTGCACTACCGGTGGTGCGAAATTTGTCTGAACTTTCTTTTCCATGTGGTTCTGCTCTACTTGAAACAATTGAAGGGGCGAGTGCTGAATCAAAGATAGTGACTCGTAGTACAGTCTCTAAAGCTAAAAAGAGAGAATTGTACACATGGGCTAATAAATGTATAGAGGAAGGTGAAAAATCAGCTGTGTTAGCTGCAATCTTTGAGCTAGAAAGTATTCCCAAACTGAATGTCTTGATTGAGGGGATGGGAATGCACTTGGCTGAAATGTGGAATGATTTAATGGACATGGATGTCCCACAAGAGTTGAGGGATTTGAATGTCTTAGCTTACTCAAGGGACACTGCAGAGAAAGTACATGAGCATGTTGAGAGGGTTTTTGAGTTTAAAAGGGAGTTAGATCGGTTACAGAATGATGAAACAGATGGTGATTGGACGCTCTGTGCGGAAACAGTTTCTTCCTTCTTAAAAGTCAACGAGTGAAGAGACACAAATTTGCACAAAGGATGCGCTTAGATGGATTTCGGATGTGTCGATATCTCCCATAGAAGTATATGATATGTTTAGTCAGTATACTCCAGAAATGCAAAATAAAGTGTTACAGGCAATGGTAGAGTACCTGCAGGATGAGTGTTTGAAGAAAAAGATTTGTTGCCCCACAGATTTGATGATTATTTATAAGAGAGCATTTTCACCTGACACTGCTTTGACTACTTTGTCCCTTGATTTAGCTCTATTGATTAACAAACGTTCGGAGTTGCCTACTTCCCAATTGCCAATGAAAGAGGTTCCTCCGACATTTGTTCCTGAAGTGGAAATTCCAGTTGATGCCGTAGCAGGCACACTGAATACTATTAGACAGTCGATTACAGATATTAGGAAAAATCCAACAGGGTTTTATAAAGAAATAGAATCTGTCTTGCATTCGTCAGTTTTCACTCTGGGTGATATTTACTTATTGTTCCCTGTGATCCTACCTGCTGATTTATGGAAACAGATTAGAACTGTAGATGATCAGGCAGGGCTGGGTGACACATGGGTTAACTTGGTATGGTTAGAGGGAGAAAGGAAAGCTGGTGACCGCCACAGGTGATACTGACACTGCCAGACAGATTAGTTACCAAATTAAAGACTCTAGTTCCAGAGAGAAGAATAGTTTGGGACAAGTTCAGTGCTTGTACGCAAGGGAAATCTGAAGGTGCTACCAGATTTTTTAAACGGTTCAAACATCTATCTTCAGATTTTAGCGGTCAAGATTTAAGCATCAAGTCAGGGAAAAGGTTGTTTGTGGACAAATTTGTGTGTGGATTGTTGCCTGATATCCAATCACAAATTATGACCTCATAAATCGCCTGGCAAGCTAAATCACAGTCCAAAGTATTGCATATGGCTCAGTATTACGAAAATAGAGTCAATAGTGAAAAAGAGAGGATAGAAAAGAAGAAGGGAGACTTGAAAACCAAAGTATTGTTGCAACAGATAGTTAGAGGAACCAGCGGTGGAAGTACACAGTTTAGAGGTCAGTTTGTTCCACAGAGTAATGTGCAGATGGGACCTGTACACATGAACCAATGTGCTTATTGCAGACGAGAAGATCATTGGCAAGCACAATACCCGATCCTTCAGCAGCGATCGAATAATACATATGGTACCATGGGTAGATGATCCAGAGGCTGCCCAGGAGTAGGGGGTCCTGGTATAAGTCAGGTTGCCCAGAATCCACAGTCATTCTCAAAAGATAGTAAGCAACATATTGTTAATAATAGGAAGATTTTTGATAATCCTTCAACTGCCTATCTTTCTGAGGATCACGTATTTGATGATATATTGTTCCGTTAAGAAAGCCTGAAGCAGAATCTGCAACCGTTGCCTATGCCCATCTATCAGAAACAGCCCTACGTATAAATGAATGTGGGGAATAGGAAGCAAGTTTGATAGATACAGGAGCACACAAGTGTTCCATTGATCACTTGTGGGTTCCAGATATTCCACTGTCAGGGCAGAATAACATGTCTGTAGGGTTTTCCGGCGAACCAATGGTTTGTCCAGTTTCTCAGCCGGTACCGATTTCACTGGGGCCATTCACGGATCAATGTCCATTTCTTCTAATGAGAAATTGTGGTGAGAATTTGTTGGGGTTGAATCTGTTGAAGGAATTAATGCATTGTTCTTCGGATGGAGTAAATTTGACGATTTCACCCCAGCAATCTTCTGCTTCACAATTTCTGACAAGGCCTTTACCGACTGAATTGGATAAAGTTATGGGATGTTTGTGGGCAGTTGACGACAATGATGTTGGCATTTTGCAAATGAACCTGTTAAAATTGTGTTGGAGCTAGGTGTTAAGTTGCCACATATTCCACGATATAAGATGTCAGTTGATGTTGAGCAAGCTTTAAAAAGTATAGTTTCTGATTTTGTTCATCGCAGAGTGATTGAGGAAATTGCAGGAAGTTTGTGCAATAGCCCGATTTTACCGGTGTACGAGAAAGGGGATAATGTGATTCCTTTCCGTTTCATTATTGATTTACGTGCTATCAATAAGATTGTTGCTCCACAATTTCCGATTGCGCCTGATGTGACTACAATATTAACAATGATTCCAGCTTCTGCTACTCATTTCAGTGTTGTGGATCTTAAGAATGCCTTCTTTAGCATTCCTGTACATGTTGATAATAGATACTTGTTTGCGTTCACCCTAGGGGGGCGCTCGTTTACATTCACTTGTGTGCCACAAGGGTACACAGAGAGTACAATCATTTACAGTAAGGCTTTCAAGGAGCAGCTCAATACACTTGAGTTGCCTCCCACTTGGCCATTATTGCAATATGTTGACAATCTTCTTTTAGCTGCAGATTCAGAAGTTGCTTGCAAGGAGGGCATTGTGTTGCTGCTTATCCATCTAGCAGAGCATGGGCATAAGGCTGCTTTGAAAAACTTTCAATATTGTTGACAGGAGGTTGCCTATTTAGGCGATCTCCTGTCAAAGGAGGGAAGAAGACAGACACCTGAATGGATAAAAAGCATCTCTAGCATGTCAGTTCCAAATACACAGCAAGAGGTCAGAGCCTTGATAGGCATGACTTTGTACTGTAGACAGTGGATCCCAAAATTCTCATTAATGATAAAACCAATGTTGGCATTGACAAAGAAGGGCATGTCTTTGCCATTGCCGTAGAACTTGGACCACCAGAAAGATTTTGATCTGCTCAAGGCTGCGTTGTGTTCAGCACCAGTTTTGGGCACATCAAATTATGACAAGGCCTTTGTGTTGTATGTGCATGAATGTGATATATGTGCTTTGGCTGTGTTAACGCAGGAACATGGGGGAAGAATAAACAGTGCGGTTATTTTTCCTCCACTCTTGATCCTATTGCATGCGCTTTGCCGAGATGCTTGAGAGCTGTCGTTGCTGCTGTTGCGTCCGTAAAACAAAGTGAGGGTATGGTTTTAGGTCACTCTTTAACAGTGATGGGACCCCACTCCGTAGATGTTCTATTGAACAGAACGCAAACACAACATCTTACTTCAGCACGATTAACAAGATACGAGTTGATTTTATTTGCACTGCACATACAAATTAAGAGATGTAGCATATTAAATCGGCCGAACTATTGCCTCTTCTGCAAGACATTGCTTGCAGTGACAAGATGTCACATGACTGCCTCTATACCACTGAGCAAGAAACCAAAGGCAGAATTGATTTAAATGACACACCTTTGAAAAATCCACAAGGGGAGCTGTTTTGCGATGGCTCCTGCTTCAAACTTCCGGATGGTACATCCACTGTTACTTATGCCATTACTACATTAAGCACTATTGTGGAAACCAAAAGAATTTTGCATAACTGCGCAGGCTGCAGAGATTATCGCACTCAAGCTTGTGAACTTTCCGAAGGGCTTAGAATAAATATATTTACAGACAGCCAGTATGGGCCTCATTCCGAGGTTCGCGTTAAATCACTGACTTTACCGGCATGGCGGAAATACCGTATCCGCGTTGGTAGCAGGGCGTAATTAGCACCATATTCCGACCTCGCGGGCACAAGCTTTCCGCCATGCCGGTAAACCCCCTAGCGCCATACCGGTAAAGGGCGCGTCAAACCCCTTACCGACAACAACCGAGACGTAACTAACACCATCGCCCTCCACCTAGTGCGTAAATAGCGGTGCCCGTAATTAACGATGACCGTAAATTACGGGCACCGGTAAAAACCGCAAACGGAAATTACGTCATCGAACAGGAATGGGAAGCATCATGGCGGCCATCTTTAAAATCACAATCCATTGCAATCCTCCCCATACAGGACTCGTGGGCATATTGTGATAGGCAAAATAGACTCCAGAGACCAGCATCATGCCAAAAGCATTGAAAAAGGGTGCTGTGCGCATCAGGAAGGAGAAATTCTCCCAGGATGAGCTCCAGGTACTCGTTGATACTCTGCATGAACATGCTGAGATTGTTTTCTGCAGTGACATGCGCAGGCCCACCATCCTCAGGAAGAAGGAGAAATGGGAGCTGGACTCGCAGAGGGTGAGCGCTGTCGGAAACAGCACGGCGCATTGCCGCAAACGCTGGGATGACCTCCGTCTGAGGGTGCGGGCCATCCTCTCAGCAAACCGCAATCTGGCCCTAGAGACAGGAGGAGGCCCAGCCTCACCCATAAAAATGATGCCCTGGGAGGAAACATGTGCAGAGATGATGGGCACAGAAGCCATCGAAGGCGTTGGCGATATGGATTGCGGTGATCCTTCATCAGCTGACGCAGGTGAGTGCCATGAGTGTAAACAGTACATGCATCCCTAATGCAAGTCATCGCCAAGGGCTGGTCAAGCAGTCACATCATGTTTGGGTAAACCCCCCCCCCCACCTCCAATGATGCCGTATCAACTGGGACCCAGGATGATGTCAGGTGCAAGGCTGACACCCATATTTGGCATGCCACACAAAAAGCTGGTCAATGTCAGTCACCACAGTACTCCGCCAACATGAGTGACCCTGCCGACAGTATGCTTTTCCCATCCAAGCAAAGATCACAGTCCCACTCAGCACCCAAATGTCACCAAAACGCTGCTATCCCATCGTAATACCATTGTCTGGAAGTAATTCTGACCCCCAGATCATTGCTCATGCTGTCTCTCTCTTGCCCCCCACAGGCACCGGTCATGAAAGTGAGGACCAGGAAGGCCCCCGGACAAGTACCTCCCGGGGCACAGGCAGGGGACAGCACACACCTGCAAGCAGGAAGAAGGCACATGCCACACCACCTGCCCCAGCGACCCCCATGGAGGGTACACAACCCCCATCCGCGGCCCTGGACATGCCTGCAGTTCTGCGGGACACATGCCCCACGCAACTCATGAGGAATCGAGTGCGTCAGGGGAGAATGCTACCATGTGCATCCTCGATGTGCCAGGCAGCACATCACCAAACACCATCGACAACGTGGAGGAGCCCAATGACTATGTACAGAGCCCAGACACTCCCTCGTACAGCCAAGTTGCCCATAGTGACCCTGGGTCGAGTGACGGCCCAGGGCTCACAGGCGAAGGGGATACACCTGTCTGTCATGAGCCCACTTCCCCTGCAGGAAGTCCTGAAAGTCCTGCAGGCACAACAACACGGAGCCTGCCAACCACATCGCCCACATCGGCTGCAGAAACAGTGCGCTGGCAGCACCTCACGGCCATGATAGAGGAGTTTCTCCGGGACAACCGGGAATCAGGGTCGGTGCTACATAATGACCTTCAGGCCCTGGGCGAGATCATCAGTACCAGCACAAACCGCATCTGTGAGATGCTTGGCAGGATTGCTGATGCCCTGGAGGCAGCACCCCCCAGACCACAGCCCCAGCAGGAGGAGCCACCCTCCCAGAGCTCCTCCACGCAGACCAGCCCGGTCCGTAGGTCACTGCGCACGATGCGCCGGAATGGAAGGGATGCCCCAGGCTCTGGCAGTGCCCATTGACCGTGCAGCCACACACATGTGGCCAATGCTGCACTGATGGGAACATTGTGGGGTTGTTGTGGGGGGAGGGTGAGGGGGTTGAGGGTGTGTGTGGGAGTTGGGGGAGAGGGTGAGGGGGTTTAGGGTGTGTGTGGGAGTTGGGGGGGAAGGTGAGGGGGTTGAGGGTGTGTGTGGGAGTTGGGGGGGAGGGGGAGGTGGGTGAGGGTGTGTGTGGGAGTTGGGAGGGAGGGTAAGGGGGTTGAGGGTGAAGGATCTGTTGTACACATTTGGACATCATCATACAATACACAGTTTGGTCTATCCTACAATACAGAGTGGACATTCATTATTGTGCATGTGCCTTTTAATGTCTCACAGTGCATGTAGTACATGTATCCCCACACCCAGTGCCCAATGCCCTGTCATCCTCACACCCTCAGCTGACTTGTGATTCAGAAATATTGCTCGATCAATGCTTGTCGCACGGAACGTCCCTCCCGTGCATCGGCACCATGTTGCTGTTCTGCCATTCCTTCCTCCCTCTCCTCCTCCTCCTCATCTGGTGGCAGCAGTCCCACGTCAGGGGGCAGTGGCACGTTCCGACGGATGCACATGTTGTGCAGCATTACACATGCCATGGTGATCTTGGACACCTTCTCGTGGCTGTAGATGAGGGCCCCACCTGACCGGCTGAGGCAACGGAATCGTGCCTTCAGAAGGCCGAAGGCCTGCTCTATGACCACCTGTGTACGGGTATGAGATCTATTATAGTCCTCCTCGTGCCTGTTTTGGGGGTTGCGGACCGGGGTCATGAGCCACAGTTTCAAAGGCTAGCCAGCATCAACTGCATGAAAGTGGAATGAAGGTAAGTGTTAGTACATTCATGGTGGGTAACTGTGCTAGTCTTACATTGCAGCGGGTGATGACTGGCCATGCACACATGTCCCTGGATACAGTCAACCCATTACTGGTCCGGCCAATGGAATGATGGAGGGGGTAGCTTCTCCCTGATGGGTCATGGTGCGCACTCATGTCTTGTTGCATGTGCATCGTTAATGCATGCAGCAGTGTTGGACTGCATTAATTGATGACTTGCAAGAGACCTGCTGTAAGGGTGTGTTGGTAGTAGTTGGTAGCATACCCTTCATTCAGCACTGATCCCTATCATGGTGATTGGCAGCTATCATATGGAGGTGCCGAACCAGTCACACGCAGTAGGATCCCTGTCAGACTAACCTCTATGCACTCCCATGGATGACTGTCCTTTGTGTTGAGATGCATGAGTCAGCGACATGGTGCTATTGCACTGCATGGTGCACGATGGCCTTACGGTGTGTAAGGTCCACCGATGTGTGGTGCATGTGTCGTGGTCTTTGGCCAGGGTAACTGTTTGTCAGGTACCATTAGGTGTTGGCTCGTATTCACTACTGTGTGGTTAGGTGGTAATGTGGCGTGCCACTTGTCATGGGGCACAGTGTTCTGTGAGGTGCACAACGTACAATAGCATTGTCATTCCCTCCCGGGTGGAGTATGCATCCCCCCCCTTTCCCTCCCGGGTGGAGTATGCACCCCCCCCTTTCCCTCCCGGGTGGAGTATGCATCCCCCCCCTTTCCCTCCCGGGTGGAGTATGCATCCCCCCCTTTCCCTCCCGGGTGGAGTATGCATCCCCCCACCCCCTTTCGCAGTGGGGTATGCTGACAACCTACTCAGAGCCCCAATGCACTGCCATGGCCCATCATGGTTACTCACCAAGCAGCCAGGTACGTTGTCCGGCATGTCGGCCCATGTAGCGTGGTAGTGTTGAGTTCCGCAGGACCAAGGAGTCATGAGTTGATCCGGGGTACCGAGCATTGCATTGTGTGATGGCTTTACTGGCATTGCACACCATCTGGACGTTGATGGAGTGATATTGCTTGCGGTTGCGATGCGGCACCTCCATTGCATGAGGAACCACCAATTCTACGTGGGTGCAGTCGAGGGCACCTATGCAATTTGGCATGCCTGCAAGTGCATGGAAGGCAGCTTTGGTATCATATATCTCCTGTGGAGTCCGGGGGAGGCATATGTAGTCCCTTCTGTGCTTGAGGAGGGCATCCAGCACTTGGTTGAGTATCCGGGAAAATATTGGCTGTGAAATGCCATGCATGTGGCCCACTGTATGCTGGTAGGTGCCTGTGGCAAGGAAGTGGAGCACGGACACTACCTTTAGTAGAGGGGGGATGGCAGTGCTGATTTCTATGAGGCTCACTATGTCAGTATGTATCAGGGCCACTATGGTGGTTATGGAGTCCCAGTCAAGCCGGTACAGGGTGTGGATCTGCTCTGGTGTGAGGTTGAAGGGGGTGGCTCTGATGCAGGGAATTGGGGGCTGCCGGCGTGGTAATGGTGGCTGCACCGGTAGGGCATGCTGGCCCTGTCTCAACCTCCTTCTCCTCCTGTGTATCCTCTGTGGTGGGGGCTGTGGTTGCTGTGGTTGCTGTTGTTGCTGTTGTCGTAGTTGCTGCCTTGCAAGCAGGGCCTCCAGCTCCAGGAATGCTGCTACAATTGGTATCATCTTGGTGTGGGAGGGGGTGTGGTGTGTGGGTGTGCTCCTTTTGTGCTGTGCCAGACTCTATTGCCTCCACCTGTGCTGATTGGGTGCACCTGTTCCTCTTCCAAACACTGATCAGGGTTGTTAACACCTTCCCCACGATGCCGGTATTAACGCCATGGCGGTAAGGTACTTTGCGCCCTTGTGGAGGTCGTTATTTCCGTGTTCGCTTTGCTTGGAATCGGAGATGGTTTACGCCTTCCCGTTATTTCCGCGATGGTGTGTCGACGCGCGACACTGGTCCGCTATTTACGCAATCGTAGTTTACGGTGGCATAAATAACAGTGTGGCGGGTCAGAATGGCCCGTAACAGTAAAGGAAGTCGTTATTCCTTTACCGGCCTCGATTTTCCCTTAACGCCGGACTCGGAATGACCCCCTATGTCTTTGGGGGCGGTTCACACCTTTGGTAGAATATGGGCAGAGAGAGGTTTCTTGACCTCACACAGAACTAAGAGTCAACATGGCACTTTGATATTTCAGCTACTCTCAGCACTTGCACTTCCTACTCAACTAGTGTAACGCTCACCTGAATCCCTCGGAGGCGCAGGTCTGGGCTGGGGGTTCTCGGAGTCTTCTAGGGTCACGCGCAGGCCTCGAATGCCACCCTGGAAAGGCCCTTTCCTCACTGAGATCTTGATCTGAAGGGTGAGGTGTCTGCAATTATGAGAGCAAGGGGTTAATAAGGATATATAAGCCTGACTGGGCAAGCTGACTCCCCTTCCTGGTACTCCCCAAGTAGTTCGTAGGCTAAATGTGCTCACCTTATGTAGGTGAAAGCGGAGCTCTCCATCCTGCGTCTGTGCAGGGGCGCCGAAGCCAGTTACTTCACTGGTTAATTGTCCAGCCTCTTGGTTGCAGAGGATGAAGATTTGGAGCTAGGCCGTCGTTAGCAGCACGAACGGCGGTTGCTTGAATATGGAGGTCCGGAGAGCGATGGAATGGCGAAGGTATTGCAGGCAAGTAAGTAGAAAATGTCAATTCGAAGTTAAAAGCACTTCTTAATGTCTCTTCTCTTTTTTCAGGTTGCAGAAGCAGCTGGGTAAAAAAAATAGATGTCGAGGAATGCGCCGAGGAGTGAGAAAGATGAGAGCTGCCCAAAACACGTGCGTATAGATGGAGTTTTGTATTTCTTAATGATGTCCTTTTGTTTTGCAGATGCGAGTAGCAGCGTCGGCGGAGGCGAGAAGAATGCAGCGCAGGTAAGGAAAGTTTCACGGTGGTTTACTAACCAATGTCCTTGCTTCCACAGGGTGCCGAAAAATGGAAAGCTGCAGCCCGTGGCTTGAGATGCACCGATGGACTGGGTAAGTGCTGCGCTGGTTTTTATCTCGTGCTAACCTGGTGTTCTTTTCCCTTCTCAGATGCTGCAGAAGACGAAGATGGTATTTCAGAAGGTAAGATTACGGATTTCTCTTCCCTGGATGCAGAAGTTGAAGATTCTCTGGAGCTGACACGGTGAGCGTCCTGCTGCTATTGCAGAATAACGCGAAGCACGTTGCTCTGATCGGGCGTGGTTTAAATAGTCCTACTGGAGTGCTTAGGTGTCTCCTTCCACAGCAGCCTCGCCCAGGTAAGAAGTCCCAGCTTCCAGAATAGTTCCAGTATCCAGTCCCAGGGAGTGGTGCTGGCCACACCCAGAAGGTAAAGTAGTTCCAGCCATGGATGGATGAGGATTTCATCCTGCAGGTGAGTGAGCAGCATGGTCTGCAGCCGGTAGGTCCACCCAAGCACCATTCCTTACATCATGAGCCCGGCACGTCCTGTGCCGGGACTGGGTCCCCTTATGAGCCTGGCGCCACTGGCGCCAGGACAAGGTCCATAAGGCCCCTATGGGAGCCGATGGGTGCCTGGAAATGAAGTTGTGACCCAGCTTCCGAGGCAGTTGGGCTAAACCTGACTCCTTGGAGGCTGCGGTCATGACAGCTAGCAATAATGAAGTGCACCGCACACCAGAAAGTAACAGATAAGGTGGGGAGAGGAAACACTTTTGCTGACAGGATAGCCAAACAGATTTGTATTCAGAAATGTATGTAACAAAAGAAGCCACTAATAGTTGTACAATAGATGAAGGAATTGATTTGATAAAAAAATATTCAAGCTGATGACACTCCAGAAGAGCTTAAGCAATGGGTTGAGGGTTTATCAAGTTTAGATGATGAAGGTTGTTGGATAGACAATGCCAAGAAAGGATGGATGCCACCCGATGCTTATGTCACTGCTATGGTTACAATGGCTCATGGTCCCACTCATATATGTGCTAGAAAAATGTGTAAACTGCTCGAACCTGTCTGGGTAAATGTAAACATCTCAAAAACTGCTGAGCGTTCGGTCCAAAATTGCATGGTATGCTTACAGCATAATGTGGGGAACGGTACATCAACACCAAGCGGTAGTTTTGGTCCCTCCTGTGTGCCCTTTGAGGTAATACATTTCTACTTCATCAAAATGGAGCACTGCCAAAACTACAAAAATGTTCTGGTAATCATGTGTGCCATTAGCAAATGGGTTGAAGCATTCCCTGTAAAAGATGCCACAGCAATAACGATGATGAAAACCATGCTTAAGGAATATTTTCCTAGGTTTGGGTTGCCAAGGGTCATTTGGTCGGATAATGGTCCACATTTTATCGCTGCTGTTATCCTGCAAATATGCGTTGGATTACAGATCAATAAACAATTCCATTCAGCCAGACACGCTCAGAGTGCCAGACTTGTAGAACGCCATAATGGTATATTGAAGAATAAGATGGCTAAAGTTTGCGCTAGTAGCAACTTAAAATGGCCAGATGCCTTACCAATAGCTCTATTGTCTATGCGGACAACCCCACAAACAAAAACTGGGCTGTCCACCTATGAAATAGTAATGGGGAGGCCAGCCAATATTTGGAATATGCCCAAGCCCAAGCGAATGAAAGATGTGGAACATTTGCTCCATTCTGCATACTGTGACCAGTTAACTCAAAACTTGTATTTGATTTATCAACATGTGCGAGAAGCCCTCCCAGTAAAATACAAGGGGCCAGGTCACCAACTTCGACCCAGTGACTGGGTGCTTACAAATGTTTTTGAAAGAGCATCCTGTCTCGCACCACGCTGGAGAGGACCGTTTCAAGTTTTGTAGCTACACAGACCGCTGTACGAGTAGACGGCAAGAAACACTGGATACACACAACGCACGTCAAAAGGATGCCTTTTCCTCTGTCACATGACGAAGGAGAAGAGAAGGGGACTCTTTGCTCTGCAAGTCGGTTCTGATCGACACCAAGGGTGTCCCAGAGATTCTTCCTGAGCCCGTGGGGCCTGGGTTTGTCTACTGCATGCTACGCCTCACTGAGGGCACTATTCCTTGGTCGTTGGAATGACAGTATTTCTGGGAACGTCGATGGGACTAATCTGAATTAATTCGAAAGATGAGTCCTGACACCTTTGGGAAGTTGCCTTTTTGCGAATAGGAGCAAACTCAGTGTTGCTTCTATTATGCCTTCCAATAGACTTTCTAGACCTTTCCAATTGCTAATTTATTTCAAGATGGCTCCTGTAGGCAACCCGAATGCCATGCCTCCTTCCTACACTATCAATCATACCCCCAACTCTGTTTCCTTCTTTATACAAAGGGGTGGTTCTCAGCCAATGCATACTTTTGTGGGTTGTACCAACATTGCAAACCTAACTAGTGAGGACAGACCTTTGTATGTAGGTGATCCTGTTTATTGTGTCTATGGAAATGAAGCTTATCCTTGGTTACCTAGAGATTGGCAGGGTACTTGTTACTTGGGTATCTTGTTACCAGGGGTATATGTGGCTAGCACCTCTGAGGTCTCTAGAGCTCGTCCAAGGCGGGACGAGAATGGTTATACTTCTTTGCAGGTTTTGGGTGACGTAGCAAAATCCTTTGTACCATTCTGGTGACAGATAATGAACTCTAATGATATTAGGAGATTAGCGAGAGTATTGGAGAAAACCATCAACAGGACTACCGATATACTATACAACATGATGCTGGAACAAAAAGCAATCAGTTTGGTGGCCCTTCAGAATAGGATGGTGTTAGACGTCATCCTAACTGAGCGTGGAGAGGTATGTAAATTGGTGGGCTCTGCTTGCTGTGTTTTCGTATCTGACTCCTCCCCTACTATATAAAAGGCAATACAAAATCTGCATACCTTGAGTACAAAGTACATGTCCCTGAGGAAAACTGGGATCTTAGTGCTTGGTTTTGGGACTTTCTATGTTCATAGGGCTGGACGCTCTTTTCAGTCTTAGTGATAGTTCTTGGTTTTTGATTTTTGATTTTATTTTATTTATAAAGCGCAAAAAACCAGGCCCAGGGCCAACCGGGCGCATACTCTTAAACATGTTACAAAAAGCAGTAGTTACAGAAGTTACAAAAATATACAGCATATATACATGTACATACTCTTAAACATGTTACAAAAAGCAGTAGTTACAGTGAGTTACAAAAATATACAGCATATATACATGTACCGAAGGGTACCATTAACAGTGTATAATACAGGGACAGAGCAGAGAGAAAATGTATATTCAGTTCTGTACCCCACATGGAGTCTGGACTGTGTCAAGGTCTCATGAGACATGGGAGAGCAACCATGTTTTAGCATTGTTCTTGAAGGAGTGGAATGATGGTTCAATTCTGATAGGTGTGGGCAAGGTGTTCCAGAGTTTGGAGGCCAGGACGGGGAAGCTCACCCCACCAGCTTTTTGGAGTTTGCATCTAGGCACGATGAGGCTTTGAGTTTGGGCTGCTCTGGTAGGTCGAGTGGAGGTGTGGCGTGAGAAGCGAGTGGACAGGTAAGGTGGGGCGTTGTTGTTCAGACATTTGTGAGTCAAAGCTAGGGTTTTCAGGGCAATTCTCTGTTTTACCGGGAGCCAGCGTAAATCCAATCTGACGGAGGAGATATGAGAGTGTCTCGGGATGTTTAAGGCTGCCCTTAAGGCATTATTTTATACAGTTTGCAATTTATTAAGGTTAGACTGACTGGTCCCTAGGTAGAGAGCACTACAGTAGTCGATTTTGGCCATAACAAGAGTTCTGGCGAGTGTGATACAGTTGGTGGAGTTTAGGAAGGGTCTACAGGCAGTGATAAGTTTGCAGGTATAGGCCGAAGCTGACCTAACTGCATTTATTTGTCTGTTCAGAGAAAGCGAGGAGTCAAGATAGACCCCTAGCGTCTTAGTATCTTTGGAGACTTTAATGTCATTGCCGTCAATAATGAAGGACTTGTAGGTTTGGTCTAGTTTGTTGAGCCGATGATTTGATCCTAAAAGTAAGAGCTCAGTCTTATCATCGTTAAGGCAGAGTTTGTGCTGTGCCATCCAGGCAAACATCGTTAAGGGCTTTGGTGTCAGCTGTGTAGTCTCCTGTGATAGGGATGAGTATCTGGGTGTCGTCCGCGTAGTTAGTGTAGGAGACACCCAGATAGTCAAGCACATCGAAGAGGGGCTTGGTGAATACGTTATACAACGTAGGGGATACACACGAGCCTTGAGGAACGCCACAGTGAATGGGGGAGGGATCCGCTGATGCCAGCGGTGAGAAGACCCTCATGGATCTATTGCTCAGGAATGACAGGATCCAGGCGTTGGCAGAGTCGGAGAAGTGGGCTGCGGATTTGAGATGCTGGCAGAGTATTTGGTGATTGACCAGATCAAAAGCCGTAGAGAGATCGAGGAGA
The DNA here is from genome assembly GCF_040938575.1 of Ambystoma mexicanum. Lineage (NCBI taxonomy): Eukaryota > Metazoa > Chordata > Amphibia > Caudata > Ambystomatidae > Ambystoma > Ambystoma mexicanum. Next base: position 559,941,176 of record NC_090924.1, on the reverse strand, counting down.
AGGAGAAGAGCTAGCTTCCCATTGTCCTTCAGTGACTCCATCTGAGTTTTCAAGTCGATCAGAGCTGACTCCGTGCCATGTTTAGGGCGGAACCCTGATTGTCTTAAGCCCAGGAGATTGTTTAGTTCGAAGTAATCCTGTATCTGCAGGTAGGCTGCGCGGTCCAGGATCTTGAGCAGGAATGGGACCGTAGGGATAGGTCTGAAGTTAGTTGGGATATTAGGGTCAAGGGAGGGTTTTTTGAGGAGTGGGATAACCCATGCATCCTTTAGGTTGTCGGGGACAATACCCGTCTTGAAAGAGGCATTTATGAATGCTGTAATGAACGGGGCTAGCTCATGAGATGCTTCTTTGATGATAGGTGCTGGGCAGGGGTCGCCTTGGCAATTGGAAGGTTTTAAATTGTTTATGATGTTTTCTACTTCGAGAGTAGTGAGTGGGGAGAAGGAGAAAGGTTTATGCGGATAGGTTAAATGTGTATTAAGTGTAGGTGTGGTCGGTGATTGGTCAAGCTGTAGGGATTTCTGTTTGTCCCTGATTTTAGATTGGAGGGTAGCAATTTTACCCAGGAGTGCTGACTGAATATTGGTGCACCAAGTGTTGTCTTTGGAGCAAGAGTCAGGAGGGGCTGCAGGTGTCTCGAGTTCCTTAAGGATATTAAAGAGTTCCTTAGTATTGGACTGGGCTGACATAATGTGGTTATTATAAGAATATTTTTTTGCCTGGAGTACAGCTTCTTTATAGTTAAGGGTGGCTTTCAGAAGACTGTCCTTGTGGGCGTCAGAGTGGTGACTTCTCCAGCGTGTCTCTGCTGAGCGTTTCTCTTTGCATAACACTCTAAGCTGGGGAGTAAACCACGAGTTAAGGTGTGCTCGTTGTTTGGGTTTCCTCAGTTTGAGCGGGGCGATAGAGTTGATGGCTGCAAGCAGTGACTGGTTATACATGTCGGCTAGGTTGGTGGGGTCTGAGCAAGTGTCAGGAGCGTTATTTAGTGTGGGAAGGATAAGGGGAGTATTTTTTCTGTCGTAATGTTCTTTTTATTTCTAGTGAGGGTGGCTGGGGCGACCAAAGGCCTGGGTGGTGGGGCTGCTTCAATGCTGAAAGTGATGACATGGTGGTCAGACCACAAGCAAGGGGCGTTGGAGATTACGCTAATATTGCAATTGGTGTCACTAAGCCAGTCAAGGGATCGCCCTTTAATGTGGGTGGGTTCCTGTATGTGGTGAGTGAAACCTAAATCTGTTAAGGTATTAGCTAGGTCGAGGGCCGCAGGATCATTAGGGTCTTGGTGTCCTAGATTGAGGTCGCCAAGAATGATGGTTTGGGAGTTGGATTTAGCATTGTTGAGTACTAACGTAGAGATATCATCCACAAAGGATGTGGGTGGACCAGGGGTCTGTATATTAGGTGGATGGTAGCCATTTGGTTAGCTGAGAGTCCAAGCTTGACAGAGAGTAATTCTGCAGTTTCCACCTTAGTACTTGGGATGGTTCTAAGTCCTAATGAGTTTCTAGCAATGAAAGCAATTCCTCCACCTCTCGAGGTGCGATCACATCTGATGATGGAGTAATCAGTGGGGATGGCCAATGAGAGTGCCGGGCCGGAAGCCGCGTGCAGCCAGGTCTCGGTGATGGCGATGAAGTCGAGTTCCTGAGTTTTGATAAGATCAGCAATGTCCAGAGCGTGCACAGCTAGGGATCTTGCGTTAATCAGGGCAGCTTTAATTAAACCAACGTTGCTTGATGAAGCTGTGATGGTTTGAGTGTGATGGGGTGTGGGTGAGGTGGCCGTTTGTGGAGGCGGGCTGTGCGTATGAGTTTTGAGGTATGAACTCAGGTACATGGGGTGTCCCTTCTTACCCATAAGTCTAGATCCTAATCTTAGGTTTCTAAGAGTGATAGGAAATGGTTGGTTAGGTGAGGGTTGTTTGGCGAAATGGTCAAGCCATAGGGCCGGATCATTGAGGTAGATGTTGTGGTATTGAGGTGCAGTACTTTGGTAGGTATCAGGAGATCTGTGAGAGGTGGCCATGGATGAGGTGTGCAAGGAGCTAGGTGCAGCTAAATCGGGAGGTGGTAGGTGTGATGACCTGGTAATTGACCACACTGAGAGTAGTACTTGTAATGAGGAGAGCAGTGACCTTAGGGAGGACCAGCGTGGTAGCATGTTACCGAGATTAGAGAGGAAGGGCTGCTGGGTCTGTGAGGCAGTTATAGGTAAGCGTTACAGGCACTATTTGGCTAGGCAGTGCGTGCTCTGTACGAGCAATGCAGGCTAATGAGTTTAAGACAGGTTAAGTCTACTTATTCAGAGTCAAACAATGGGGGTGCATCAGATCAGGGTACACAGGCAAAGCAAATACCAAAGCTTGCATATACATTAGCATGTTAGGCAGGGAACAATGCAGAATGCAAGAGGCATGATCTAATTGTAACGGTGCAACAATTCAGGCAGAGAAGACATTCTATTGTTGGCAGCAAGTATTGGCAGATCAGGTAAATGTCAAGTTGAAAGGCACGGCAGAGTAAGGGAGGTACCCTGGAATTAGCTTAGATCATGTGGACATGTGTTACGCGGAGCGGTGCAAAATATGCAGGCATAGATAAAAGTGTGGCGCAGCAAAATTGGGAATACACAATGAGCGTATCAGGCAGGCAGAGTAGCATATATCATGGAGCTAACAAGTGGGTCCAAGTTGCGGTTCTGAGCAAGAGCTCAATTATTTCAAAAGCGAGCATGGGGTTGACAGCATAGTAGTTTCAAGGCAAGCACAGGCGAACAGAGCCGCAAATGAAAGCGGTGCCGTGGTCATGCAATGCGAAGGTATGGGCTGGGCGGCAATGAGAACAGACATAGGCAATGCAAGCAAATAAGGCGCTGAAATGGTGCGATCACTTGGTGGTAAGCAACCGCGAATAGGTAGCGACTAGGGCTCAAATATGTAGTCGGCTCAGTTGATTAAAGTCAGGACGCTCGTAATAGATGTGCAGACTTAGTACAGAGGTGTGCATGGAGCAGGTTGCTACGTTGCTACAGCTTGTCAAGTGGCGTTTGTGATTATATTAGCATAGTAAAGGCATTACCAACATCAGGATAGATAGTATGTCAGCAAGTTCAACAGGCAAGATATATGCTTGTATGGCAGTAGGCACAGAGTGGACAGCTTATATAGCTATACTAGGTATCAAGCTTGGTGTTCTATTATTCTGTTGTTGTTGCATACAATGTCTTCCTGCCATGTGTTCGATGTTAGGGGAGATTGTGCGCAAAGTATGGGTACATTAGGACCAAAGGTACATGCGCCCAAGCGAACTGCTAATGTTTTTGTAATGAAGGATATCACTGTCAGGGAACTCATGGCGATTGATATTTCTGAAGAATGTGATTCGGGATGTACGGACATTGAGGCGTGGGGTTTTGAGTAAGGTGAATGTTTGAGTAATGCTCTTGGCTTAGGCCAAAAGGAGGGTTTGTTAAAACATAATCACATAATACCGCCTTGTTATGAATATTGACCTACGCCCATTTGCATTACACAGAAAACCGCATTCATGATGTTCCGACTTTCGATCGATGTGGCTGCCATTTTAAGAATTGTTCGCTATTTTGATTTCAAACTCTTTTTCCATGTTCTAAAATGGTGGACTGTGTTTTCAACTTGCAATCGAGCTTGAACGACCTTTGATTAGGCTGACTGAGTGCAGATTGTTTGACCAATGTAAAGAAACCTTGTAACTCGAATGAACTGCCATCCAAGTGTTGTATGCCCTCAGCAGCCTCATCCTCATATAAACAAAGAGACAATGGTAAACAAACTCAGATCATGTGTTCTGGATGAACTGCATTGTAGCAATTCTTGGAATAAGGCTTACCGTGGATCAGAGAACAACAGCATCATTGTGACTTCATGGACATGCAAATCTGTTTTTATTCCTTGTATAATATTGTAATGTTTGTCATATGAACTGGGCACAAACTCTAGCCAGTAAGTTAGCTTGGAGAGAGGCTGGACAATGTTTCAAAAATTGTATAAATATGTCTGTGTTTATATGTCCAGCACTCTCACCCCTCACTGTGTCTGCTGGTACACACTGCAAGGTGTTGGGAGGCAGATAGCTATCTGTCTTGCTTTGAACAGTAATAAAAGATACTTGTATCTTTTCAACCCGTGATTGGCATGTTTCATTTGTGGTACTAAGCCTCGATATGTCTTTGGTCTTTAAGGAGGGGCCCTGGTGCAGTGGGGGAACAGTGATCGCATGGAGCATTCGCAAGGATGAGCATGGGGGCACATTGGCTAAGAAGGAGGAATGCAGTGTTACAGCATGCAGTGCACAGAGAGAATTACACTGCAGGGAGAGAGGGAGCAGGTATGGGCACTGGTGCAATGGTGGGGGACAGCAGGCTGGGGTGCATGGAAAAGAGCGGGGGAACAAGTATTTATAAAGGTGAACTTGGGAGCGCATTGATAAAGGAGGAGGGTGGTGGAGTTACTGCATGAGGTGTGGAAATAGATTTGAACTGCATGGATGGAGGGTGCAGGTACGGCCCCTGGTGCAGTAGGGGAGCAATATTGAGGGGTGCTTGGCAAGGAGCGGAGCATCAGTTGGTATTGTTGGGGTAAATACACGAGAGTATCTCTGAAGGAGTAGATTGGTTGGTAGTTAGCCATGAGATTCTGTTGAATATGTTGGCCCCTAAGCAAATGCAGCTGGGATTCGTCTGGGGTTACAAGGGATGGTTGTAAACTAATTGACCTTTTCACAATTGACCTTGGGAGAATTGACCTTGGGAGAATTGACCTCATTTAGAAGGTCAATTAGAACGTATATGCGGGGGGAACCCACCGGAAACCCTGACCCAATCCAAAGCCCCCTGCAACACCCCACCCAATCCCCTTATATTATTTATAATCCAAAACCAACCCAATACATACATAAAATAACTAAAATAATATAAAGGTCAATTGTGCAGAAGGTCAATTAGGACCACTATAATTAGGTCAATTGTGCAAAAGGTCAATTGTAAAAGGTCAATTTGGGTAATACCCAACGGATTACAATGATTGGCAAGGGAGAAGAGTGGAGACAGGTTATGGTTGGAGTGATGCATATGGGAAAATACAGAGGATGGTCGCGGCAACATTTGTGGGTCATTAAAGGGAGAGCATACTGCTGGAAGAGTAGCGCGAGGGGTGATGTCTTCAATTGTGCTTAGCACATTGACAACACATTACGTTCCTGGGCTCTTAATTAGAAACAGGAGTAAATGAGCATGTGGAATAAGAAAAGGAGGGAGCGGCACTAAAAAAGAAAAAGAAATTGTTAAAAGGGTACAAGGTACTGGCAAGGGCCTATTATGGATCAGAGAAAGAGTTTATGCGGGGGAGCGAGTGGGTTAGATGGGACGAACGGAGGAGAGGGAGATGGTGGAAGGGGGATTAGCAGGGAAAGGAGGAGATGTCGGAAGAAATGGGGTGAACAAGGTTTAGGGCATCAAGTCCGGGGGGCGCTGTGCATCATAGGGGTGCTGGAGCAGGTTTACAATGGTTTAATTGTGGGAATATGTGGAACACTAAAGTTGATGTTTAAAAAAAAAAGAAAAAAAGGGGAAAGAAGGTATTTGTTTTATGAATGGGGAAAGGGTGGGGCAGTGCTGTGCTCTGGTATAAAGAGCACAATGTGCAGACACAGAAGACTAAGAATAGGTACTGGTTGTATCTGGTCGAGGGTGGGAGAAAGGGACACCAGGTAAATGTGGTAGGGGGTTTGTGAGAGCATGAGCGGCACAGGAAAAGGGAGTCTTTCATTGGGGTTACATTACAGAGGGGGGAATTCGACAGAGTGGGACTTTGTAAGCAGAACGAGGAGTAGGGAGTGAAAGGATTATACTGATGAGCGTTAGGTATTGAAGAAGAGGATTAACAGAGTGCAGTAAGGTGATTTCAGTCATTTTACTTGTGGTGCTTCATTTGGCTTTTCTTTCACAGATGCGGCAGGAGGTGGTGTTCTGAAGAAGAGAATAAGGAACTGGTTATCTATTGAGGGTGTCTATTAATGAAGTGGTTTAAAGGTTTAAGTGCAGTTTGGTTACAGGGTTTTGCCAGGTGAACTTTGTTAGCGGGGACGGAAAGGGATGATGGCGATTATGATTGTGTATAGAGGTAGGGTGGCTATGGTGGTCATAGATCAACTGTCATACATGAAGTTACATAGGTTTTTATGTGAAGGTAAGGGGGGGTTGACCTTCAAGGATGGGTTTGGCTAGGGATGCTATCAACGGGTAGAGGGAAGGGCATAATAATGTATATAGTGGCATAATGAGCTATTAGAAGGGGTGGGTTCGAGGTAAGTGATGGAGGGGAAATTACTGGGGAAGGAGGAGTAAAAGAACGGTTATTTCATTTCAGGTATTTTATGTTTGGGTGTCAGGTTTCTGGGTGGGGAGGGTTTAAAAAAAGGTGATTGATTAATTAATCAAAGGAGTAAATAATAAGATGCCACGGGGTGGGACAGAAAGAACACCTCTGGGGAGGGTTTTTCTGAGTGCTGCGGGCACGGTTGGTTAAATTATAGTTGGTTGAAGCCGAAGGATTATTATTGCTGTAAGGAGGATGGTTATTGCTGTTTGGAGGACAGGCTAGCCGGTGGTTACAAGAGAGGGGAAGCGGTAGCTTGGGGAGAGGACATGGATAAAGTTTGGAAAGATATGGGAGAGTTGAAATGGGAAGGTATATGTGAAGGGGAGATGGGGGTTGGGGAGGGAGAAGTGGGTATCCCTACATGTTTAATATTTTGTTTAGTCTGTAAGGCCGAGGGACCTGGTTAGCGTAGTCTGTCACATTAAAGCAGCCTTTTCCACTAAAGGCGAGTCTGGGTGTTTTGTGAAGTTTAGCCCAAATAGGAGCCCTGGGGAGCACCAGTACATGATGCTCCCGGGGAGGTTTGGGTCCTCAACCTGGCCAGCGAGCTGCACTGGGGATGGAATGCCTCCAAGGGTGCCGGTGAAGGTTCAGGAACAGTTGGCGGTTAACACTGTTCATTGTTGTCCTGCCGCCCACCCTGTTATCTTTGGCTTTAGGGTAGTGTTTTCCTTGAGGGGGTGAGCGGGGCAGGTAATTGGAGTCATAAGGAGAGACAGTATTTTTTGGTGGCAGGGGGCAAGGGAGCTTTTGTACTGTGGCGTTTCTTTGTTTCTGGTGTGGTAGATCAGCCTGGATTTCATTGAAGATGAGAGTGGTGGTGAGTTGGGGGTCTGAAGATATTGGTGAAATTGGGGATATTAGAGAGGTAGCCAGGGACACGGTTGGTTAAATGATTGTTGGTTAAAGCCCAAGGATTATTATCGTGTAAGGAGGCTGGTTGGTGCTGTTTGGATGGACAGGCTAGCCTGGGGGTACCAGAAAGGGGAAGAGGTAGGGAAGAAAGACGGATGGTGGCTCGGAGAGAGGACATGGGTGAAATTTGGAAAGATGTAGGAAGTTGACGGGGGAAGGAATATTTGAACAGTGGCGATGGGTGTAGAAGACATTTGTCTACATGTTTAACATTTTGTTTAAATTGTAAGGATGAGGGGCAGGTTAGCATAGTTTCTAAGCATTGGTCATTAAAGCAACCTTTTCCACTAATGGTGAGTCTGGGTATTATTTGCATTGTAGCCCAAAACCTGGGGCACAGCACAGTATTCTTTTGTGCATGATCGTTTGTGCCCCGGGCTTCTAGCGTTGTGCTCTACAGACTGCAAGTACTATTTTTCATGCCACAGAAGATCTATTGAATGAGATTTTTTTTCTTTCAAAAAAGGTAGCATCCGCCCCTCTCTCGAAAGAACATGGCATGATAACCTATTCTGTGGTTTTACCCACTGTGAGAGTCGACAGCCATCACTTTTAGCTCACTGTACTTTCACAAAGGAGGAATATTCATTTGCATATCAGTCTTTGTCCCGCCCACAAGGACAGTCCAGCACCGAAATGACAGGCAAACCTGCTTTGAACAAGAGTACCAACAGCAACCCCATACACGTGTTTCAGCCTTGTTGGGCCTCATCAGTGAGGTGGAGCTGTGCCTCTCTGAGCACTGTCAGCATGGGGTCCACGCCTGGGTTCCCCCAGGTAACTTAGTGTGACCAACCCTAGGTTCCTTACAAAAATGCAAAAAAGGTAGCCGGTGCCCCTCTCTCAAAAGAACATGGCATGATAACATGTTCTGTGATTTTACCCACTGTGAGATTCCGCAGCCATTGATCGTTTTAACTGCACATCCCATGCAGATTGCGTCTCTGCTACCAGCAATGCTCTTTCACTGACCTCGAAAGTGCAGCTGGGCAAATGAGTGCAAACCCACACATTCCCTCATTACTATGCAAAGGCAGGCTTTGGTGTAGCTGTTTGCTATTTGAGTATGCAAGAGATATCTGTCTAATGAGGCTATGGCTCTTCTCTGTAATGCCACCTCCCCTACGTTTTTTATCACCGTTTTGTTGTGGGTGGTAATGTCACTAATTATATCTTTGAATGAACGTTTCATTTACTGTAGATATGAATTTTAAGTTTTCCCTCACGGTCTATCACAATATTGTCTCTTCTGGCTCCGTATTTTTTAATCATGTTTTGGTCTCATTTTCCCTCTATCCAAAGACCTTATTGTTAACAATTATGAACAATTACCTTGCTCTGCTTTGAAGATTGACGGGGTTGACACGACTATAATAGTTTCCTTGTGATTTCACGCAGCTTTCGAATCTCTTTTCATAGTTTAGATTTCAAAGCATGCACATTATCTGCATTTGTACTTTAATCATATCTCGTTTAGCAAATATGCGTGTCTTGACATGGTGCTTAGTATGTCACACTGTTTTCTCAAACTTTATTAATGATGCATTTCTAAATAAACACACCGTTTACAACCTTGCAAATTCATGATTTCCATTCATGACGAATACAAACAGAGCACAACAGCATCTTTGCAGGTGCCTCGTTCATTGCGTGCTTCCAACCGTCATTGCTTACTTTCCTTACTGACTTTCAAAGAAGGGAATTCTGGGTTCAGTGGAGCTGAGCTGCACCTGAGCAGAGATCCGTCCAGCAAAGACTAGGTTTGCCTAAGTTCCTGAAAAGGGAACTTGGCCTGGCATCTCTTTCTAGAAAGATCTCTCAAGAAGCGTGTGGAGTTTAATTTGAAAATTAAATTTGAACAAGCGTCCCAGGTGTGGTAGAAAAGGAGGGTCAAACTAGTGTTTTCTTGTGTTTTCTTTTTGCACTGAGTCATAGTGCCCAGCGATTTTACATGTCTAACTGCATTAGCTAGTGAGTGCCGTGTGCGCAGAGCTGCTATGTGTTGGTGGTCAAGCCTCAGATCTTTCTGGAACCTGGTATTACAGGATGTCCCTGGAGATGTGATAAACAGGAGAGAGAATAACTGTGAGAGGAGTTGGAGAGATGCAGAGAGAAAACTTTCACGCTGAAAATGGTGAAATCAGTGTTCCTCCATGTAAAGATGGGTTACACCACACTTCAGACCACAGGTTACTCCTTGAGGTTACCAGATATAGACCCATCTGTGTAGGATGGAGGGGTCTCCAAAGTAATCTCACCCTCTACTGTCATGAGGCTGTTTGTCCCTGTAGAGTCCGTGATAGCTTTTTGAAAGGAAGGAAGGTTGTCCTAAAATAACCTGAAGGGCTCTGGAGCAAACCAGGCTTCCATCGCTCTCTGAAGACTATGCATGTGGATAGAGTACCCCCCTGGCATTAAATAAAGAACAAACACTAGGTTGTCATGCCACCCAAAGAAGGCAAACTGAACTTAAAGAGTTCATCAGCTCTATAGAAATTATTTAAATCCAACTCCTAAAAGGATCACTAAGCAGGGACCCAGGGGTTGCTAGCTCTCTAAATGTGATCTCTAAAGGTGTATATGTTTGCACACGCATTATGCTCAACCAGTGCTGGGAAAGGGGAAAATGTACTATGGGAAGCCTCCCATCTTTGTGCATGAGTCAAGGGGTGAGTGGGGCTGATGGGCGGAGCAGCAACCCAAGGCAAGCATCACTCTATCTCTTGCACACACTTTACATTTGAAATATGTCTGTGGTAGTGATTCACCATGAAACCCTTCTGATCAAATAATGCCCATTGGGCTCGCTGTGCTTTTCAATTGTCTCAGTACTCACAAAAAAGTATGAAAATCCCACGACATGTATCCCTTTTGGATATCTTATGCAGAATCCAGAGGGCTTGCTTGGACTCTTACGGAGCTCGTAGTAAGTTAAACATTCCTGCAGCTCCACACACTTTCTGTAGCCTGCTGCAATGGGTGGGAGATGCCTCTGGGGAGCCTGCAGTGCCAGTGAGAGCTACCTGCCATGCCACTGGCAAGACAAACTTTGCAGGTGCACGGCTCAGTTTTGTTCTGTCCAACCCATTTCCTACCCTTTGCTCAACCTTATAAATGGAGTCCAAGAACAGAGCTTTAGATTCTGTCTGTGTGTTAAACCTCACAGTACAGTGGCATAATCCTTCATGTTCTCCATGCATGGTCACTTTAGTCTCAAGAACATGTCCTTCCAAATGTTTGATGATGCATATATATATTGTCACACTTCTTTACATGGCACACACAAGCCAGGGATCTCCTTCCCCAACAATGAGTGTGTGCACAATAAAAACGCTTTGATTTTTTTATACTACGGATCTTTTTGAGAAGGCCTACAACCTGTCTTGTATCCAACCTCCACAAACACCCCGTGTCACTATGGACTAAGAACCAGGCCACTGTGTATCAGTACGATATCAATTAAGTTATTATTTAATATCAAATTAGAACCATAAATTACAACAGCCATCAACACAAACGTAATGACTTGTGTAACATGACCAGGTTAAGATACACTGCCACAACTCCTTCCTTTTTAATTACAAAACAGAAGAAGAACAATGCAACATACAATGATAGCACAACAGTTAAGCACTCCCCCTGCTACCCTCACCCCCCCAAACATCAATTGGACTTGATTCCTTTGAATGGAAGGCAGTGGCAGGGAGTAGAAATACAGGGGAACAATCGGATTTGGGGTGGTGCCCACAGAAACAATATGGCAGACAGAAAGGAAAGGGGCACATTTGTTTGGCACAGCACAATGGATGAATGGGGTTCTTAATTATTTCTCACAACTGCTATAAGAAATAATAGAAAGACAGGGAATTTGTTTTACTTACACTTAGAAAGACAGTCAAGGCTTTTAGAGAATCCTACTCAGCACACAAGGGGAAAATCGGTTTTAGGATATTCAACACATGGGCAATGGGAAAGAAAAGACAAATGGAAATACGCTTTTACCTCAACATGGGGAAAGAGGAAAAGAATGGGAAAATTGATTTTGGGGATGGTGAACACCATTTCAATGGGAAAGAAAACGCAAATGGGAATTCATTTTTACTGATGCTTAAATGACAGGCAAGCTCTGGGAAAGGGGGTGGCTCACAAGAGAAAAATCGGATTTGGGTTAGGATGACAGATGCAATGGGAAAATACAGCTGCAGATGGAAATTTATTTAGCAGGGCACAATTTAAACACAGGGACACATTTGTTTCTCAGATCACAATTGGATTAATTCTTTTGGGAAACACTATATGACTATACCAGTTCAAAATACACTGGGAAAAGATAGTTGGTTTCGAATTCTTACAATACAAATCCCATGAAATAAATGGGGAAATTAATTGATTTGCTTAGAAAAATACACTAAGGATTTACAGAGGCAAATAAGGATTCTTCAATGGGGAAATGACTGAAATACAAGCAAATGGGGATTTTGAAAGGGGAAATTATCTAATGCAATGCTACAAGAATACCAGGCCCACACACTCTATAGTTTTTGTGGTTTAGTTCTACTTACAGGAGAGGTCTGGACCGGACATCGGGGAGCATCAGAGCACCACTGCTGGGACAGCCACTGGGGTCAGTTAAGGATTTCCTCTTTCCTCCAAGGAGTCCCAAGTCAGCTACTATGTCTCCTGGCTGCTCTGCAAGATTAGACCTCACTGCTAGTGCTGGGATGTTCCTCCAGATTGCGGCAGTCGATCACCTCAGGGGTTAGTGGAAAAGGTCCTGCTCTGAGGGGGGATGACTTTGTTATAGTGCAAATGACAATCCTCATGTGTCATGGTTCCCACAGAAGGGATTGGTTAGTGCTCCAGCACCCCACTCCCATCTGTGTGCTAATAGGTCCAGAAAATGTGGGAGTGCTTTTGGACACCAGGGGAGGAGAGCCCTCCATCATCTCACTTGACAGGTGGGCTGGGGCAGGTTTTTGAACTCAAAATCTCATTACAATGCAAGTACCCTTAATTTTGACATCTCAACGTATTTATGAACATATTTTTTAAAACTACAATTCACAGCAAATAACATACAACTATTCAGAAGTCGATAGGCCATTCCTGTCCAGAGCTACTGTTTTTCTCCATTTACTCCTGAACTATATCTGGGAAAATTATGCCATTTTACAGGCATCATAGGAATTATGATAGTCAAGTTTTTACAAATTTTCACAACTCTGCGAATCACGAGAAGGCCCAAATCTCATTTTCCTTTATAACTTCTGTTAAGTTTATCCCACAAAAAACATTTTTGTATGTGGAGAAAAGGGTTAACTTTCACCTTTAATAAAAGCTTACAATGACTATTTTGCGATGTACCCTGTCCAAGTTACACAATAAAATGCATTTCTCCCCTTTTACACAATGGGCAGCAAAAACCACTCACTGACGCTGGCCCCCACCCTTGCAACTCCCTGTTTCTGGCTGTGACATCAAGAGGGGTTCTGTGCTGAGATTAGTTTACACATTCAAAGGGCTAATGGCCAGCTAATACACGTTTTATTGCAGCTTGTGTGACCTGGGTCATACAACTGGAGAGCAGACCTGCACTTATCTTGTGCACACTGTGAATTTGATCTCTAAGCCCCCTATTCGTTGTATATTTAAGTTACAGGCATCTATAGGTTCCCAGGACAACCAAGGAAGAAATTTAGTTTCACATTTGAAGAAATCACAAGCAAAGAAAAACCCATGGCCTTCCCCCACTTAGTCAAAATTGCATTTTAACTCACATTTCACTTTAAAATGAACTCTTGAGAAGCACACAATTGTAACATATAGAAGTGTTACTGCAAAGTTGTTCCTTGCATACGCCGGTTAAAAAAGGGCATCATAATAAAAATTTTAAAGGCTGGCTTTGTAGCTTGTCACTTTGGAGGCAAAATTGAAATGCCATTTTAATTGATTTCTGCCGTGAAAGGCCTTCATTTTACTGCAGCAGTTTAAACCCAGTTCAGCATCCCAGTATGACAGAAACCAAGTTCATATTTGAAAGTCTTGCACACATTTTGATGAGCATATTTTTTAGTTTAAAGGGAAAAACGTAATTATTCATTTTATTTAATGTCTAATTTAATGACTTATTTAATGTTATTTAAGTCTTTGCAGTCCCAAGGAAGAGGACAGTCAGCAAGGCCAACTACAGAGAAATAGCCTTGGTTTAGGGCCTAACTGATGAGAGATGTTAGGCTAATTGACCAAGTGGACAGTGGTCTGACATTGCTCCCCGCACCTGGCTTTCGTTTTGCTTATGTGCTGCTATCGAGCCGAATGTCCAAGGTTGAGAGAGAATTACAACCAATCATCTGGGCCTGTAAAGTAGTGTACCATACATTGTTGCAGAAAACAATCCCCTGCTGTTATTCTGCTATTGATCTGATTTATACATAGTGAGAGGTAGTTCAAGGTATGCCTTCTAGATAAGGGGCAGCCAATGATGTTACAAACACTTAAACACTGTATAAGTATATATGTTCCCTTAAACAATCCCTCATTTCGATTGCTTTTTACGATTTTTATAGTTTGCCACGTAGGATGACCTCATAGCTGACATACATCGAAGTATAAAGCCTTTGTGTAATCAAAATGTACATGAAAGTGAGTATGCTGCAATTTGTTTGTCCACCAGGTTTCCCTACTTTATTTGAGCTGATAATAAAGTAGTATTTTGCCATATTATTTGAGTCTGTCCATTTATTTGGGTCTGAGATCATTTATTGGTAATTCCATCTAGCACTTGGAATGCTCCTGGTGCGACTGCACATCTCCATAGGAACACCTTTTATATACTGATGCAGATTTATCATCTGGTCAGTAGAAGAGTATGTGCTGAGCAGGAAACTCAAAAAGCAGACATATCCAGATCAATCTGTTGTGGAGATGTTACCAAGCCCGGAAATATTATAGGTATTGGAAGAGGTAACCCCCATGACAGTCCAAAGCAAACAGCAGTCAAGCCAATTCTGAGCCGAGATTGTGTAGACCTTTGAATGTATACAATCCTGTTCTAAACTGAAGTTACAATGAAGCTCTCACTCTGAATCCAAATGATGCTACTTTCTAAAATGTACATAGTGATTTGCCAGATGAAGGGTTCAACGTCATTCCTATACTAGAATTGTTGATGAAAACTCTATGACCCAGAACATTCCCCTTTTGTACTATTGAATCAGGAAAAACCACCAGCGTGGAGGCATAGAGGCACCAAAATCATGGTACTGAAGTTACCATCAATTTTAAAATCGCTAGAAGATCTTAACAAATGGTTTAAAAAGCATTACATTTTTAAAACCATTTTTGATTTTCGGCAAAATCATATTGATTATGCTGCTTTTTTCTCAATTTAAATTAATTGTATGTTTAATGTATTAATCATTTGTACAACTGGTGGCATGATTGGCAGCTGCATGGAGAAGCAGCAAAGTGTGTGAGCTCTGGTGGCATCCCTACATATCCTTCACAAACATCTTGATTGGTCCACTGGTCCCATATGCAGATTTCCTTTTTAGACATGGTGCTTGTTGTGAGCTGGGAAACATGATCTGAAAGTGGCTCAGAAACTCCTCAGCACAGGTCAAACATTGGAGGCCTTCCTGAAAGGCCCTTTATCCAGAGTATCAGTCACCATGGTGGCTTCAAGTATCTGAGGTTTGGCACAAGTGTATCCTTAGTAAAAGGACCTGGAGTACTGACATGTTCGGAGTGGTCCCCCTCAAGGGGGATGCAGCCATGGGGACTTTTCATTCCCAGTTTCCTGCAGCTTTGGACTCTGAGCACTGGGTGTAATAGAATACCTATCCAACAGAAATGTACCCCCAGGGACATAATGTAGAAATCCATGGGAGCTAAGGATGGTGGGAGGGTGTGCACTCAAAGAAGATGGAGTCAGAGCTGCCACTAGTGGATGAACCTCCAGAACACATCTAGCCAGTGCCACTTGGAGCTGAAGGGATGCATTGCTGCTTGTAGGGTAGCAACATGAACCAGTCCAGGGTGCCTGATTTGTGCCAGTAGTGATATAGGAATGAAGCAGGGAGAGGCTCCAGGTTCTCCCATTCGTTAGCAGTGAGGCCTACCAGAGGATTGGAATGTGTTCCAAAGGGGCACATATTTGGGCAGGGCACCTCTATGCACTGCAACCACAAACTCTGGTGTGCTGGAGTGGAGCATCTGGGGTGTTATTCAGCGCATTTCACTTCACCATACACCATTTGAGCTCCCATTATTGGCGGATGACTATATAGGCTTCACATGAGGGGGTGATTGCCTGTGAGTGGAGCACCACTCCACTGGAATAACTGGACTGACACTCTGTACATTCTTACAAGTTACTGGGGGTGGGGAGACATAAGGGAGGCTTCACCACAAGCTCCCGGGTTTCACGTGGTTTTCTTCCCACATGGTAGCAACTTTTTGCTGGAGGATGATGTTACGTTGATTCAACAACTGTGAACTTGACCCACATCTAGCATGTAACAAAAACAACCATAACTAGGGGCAAGACTAAAAAGGACATGCTGAAGCATAAAATGGACAATTACACTTGCACAGACAACTTGTAGATATTGCAAGGGAACAGGTGGTCTGAGGATGGCAGCCCATCTGGAATGTCTCATGGTCAGCCCAATGAGAAGCGCACAATTACCCAAATGCTGCATGGTTATAGGTACTCCAGGCTCTCGGAAAGATAGGGAAACTTGTAATCCACATTCACTCCTGAGGGCAGATATGTGTAACAGGTCTAACAGGAACACAGAGGCTTAGAAACGAATCTATCTACTAGATGATGTGTATAACTTTCTGAAAACACAAATGGCAGGGCTCAAATACATTTTGCAAAATCCTCAAGAGTCACAAACTGTAAAATCAGCCCCTCTGCATCAATATTCAGATTGTGTGACTGCCTGAACATATGGAAAGAGAGCCCATTGAGTTGTCTTTGAAATCCTGGCAAAGATCAGTTGGAGGTAAGCAGTTCACAACCTTTTTTTCTATAGAGATATATTATAGAGCTTCAGCTCAGCCACTGACCCCTGGTGCCTCCTTGAGAGTTACAGTGCCTCATCTTTCCAACTACAGGGACCAAAATACTATTCACCAGCTTGCCAGGCGTAAAGGTCCATTGAGGGCATATGTGGGCCGAGGCTCAGAATGCTCTCTGAGTTAAGAAAGGAGGTGCAGAAACAACAGCAGTCCTTTCATTGTGACAAAAAAGAACTCAGATCAGAGGTCTCTGTTATAGGCTTTTCTTCCCATCCAGATGGATTGTTACTGTAAACAAAGCTGTTTTTTGTCTTCCATAGAGATATATTGGAGTAGTTAGCAAATAATGGTTCTGAAGGGGTGGAGGGGTTAATGAACACAAGCCAGATACAAGGAGACACCTGGTAGCCACAGTGATGTAAATGGACATTTAGCCTTGTCACCAAAGGGGACCAATTCATCATATCCTGATTCTATTAACAGAATGGTAGTGCACACCTATGGTACCTTGGCCCCAGGTACTTTGAGAGAAGAGAGTAACAACATGGGATTGATCATCTCGCTGTAAACCCAGATGGGTAACAGTAATGACAATTCTGCTTTGTAACATTTTTTAATGCACCAAGGGAGAAGAATTGCTCAAAATGGAAGTATCTAGCAATGTTATACACAGGGGGACAATATGATTCATGAGTTCAATGAAGGGTTCTAGTTTCAAATAAATGTACTGGAATATTAATTGTGTGGGAGATAAAATAAATAGGGGACCTGTGTTCTAATTGTTATGTCATTATAAAACTGACCGCGGAATAATTCAAGAAATGCATTTGGTGGGTTCAAATTGTTCCTTTTTAGCGAGAATGTTATACTCTAAAATACATAACATGGGGATTGGCCATACTGATGAATAAATCATAGCCTTGGGCTTTTTTCAGTTCCCACTCAGATGATTTAGGCAAGCTGCTGTATGTAACATGCAAATTAGGAGCTAAACATATTGCTGTTTTGAACAAATATAATCCATCCTAGGGCTACCCAGGAGTTTATGACCATGGTTAGTGACACACAGCAAAACCAACAAAATATGTCCCCACAGGTTATAAACTGGTGATACGGTATATGTATTACCTATACACACCTCATTTTCTCTGACAAAAGAAGGAAAAGACAAAGATTGGAAATTGTTGCACAGAACTATTTTACAACCAGAGCACTGCTATCTGGGTATATTACTCCTTAGCTCCAGATGGTGTCCTAATAATCTCTATTTGTGCACACTAACATCACATATATGTATTAATGCAATTGATGTTATCAAAATCATTCACTTTGATTTTGTCACTTGACTAGATATGAAATCTCACCATATACATCAAGAATATTTCTCATTATTTAATAAAGAACATAAAACAGTCTTTTACACAAGAGCCTCAGTGTCAGTGCTATTTCACAAACTGTTAAACACTATTTTCTTGAATCGGGCTCAAAACATATGACAATAAGATCAACAGTATCTGAATAAATCATACACCATACGGGACAATTATAATCAAAAATAAATGCATCAATAGAAAAAAGCTGAAAATTTAGAAAAAACAAACGGTTAGAAATATGAAGAAGAAACTTTCTTTTCAGTAAAGACGCTGAGTGTCACAGGAATTAAATTCTTCTCCTATGTTAAAGAAATATTCTAAAATTACTCAGTTACCACCCTATTTCAGTAGTGGAAATCCACAAATCTGTATTTTTCAAGGGTGCCAAAAAAGGAAAATGTCCAATTATTGTTCCTTGTAGGGTTTGAAAACAAGTGGCTAGTGTCACTTTAATTCATGTATTCGCACTTGCCAATCGCTTCTTACAGTACTGCTCAGGTCTACGTATAGGGTCTGGCCTTGCTAGTGTAGGCACAGGTAGCACCTCTATGGGCCAAAGGAGGTCGGCCTGATGGAATCAAATACGTTTCAGCATGAAGATCTAAACAGAAAACGCCTTCCTCAGGACCAAAGGTCAGATGTGTAAGACATCAACCCCTAGGGACAGAGACAAAAAATAGGAGAGGGATTTAAAAGTAAAAAGCCACCCTCCGATGGCTAAACAAGATTTAAAAGCATTCCAATTCCTATCCCAGGGTTATTGAAGATAAATGATTCAAGAGTGACCAAAATCAGAGGAGGTAGTTAATACAGCTGCTGAGGTTAGGGAGGGGGAGCAAGAATACACACCCAAACCCAGTGTATAATAGTTCAACATGCACTAAAGAATCATGCTCAGAAAGAATAAGAAGGATAATTACTCCTTATCCGAAGTAACAAAGTGAAGAAATGAAAATAAATGAAAGCGTGAATAATTTAAGGGAAAAGCCACATTGTGGTTTCAGTAGGAAAGCATATGAGAACTAAATCGCCTAGATGGAATAAGACATGGAAGGCATGGGCACCTCAGTGGTGAAAGGGCAGCAGTTCTCAAAAGTGTACCCCAGGTACAAGGGCAATACTTTACCTCAAATGGGGTTTTGGCTAAAGCGCTGTGGGCTCAAGTCCAGCAACCCCAAGTACAAATGCAAAAGTGTCGCTCACTGAACGACACCAGAGTACACTACACCAGGTGTAGTCTGTGTCTACTCCAACGTGTCTGAGAAAAAACAAACAGAAACCAAGCCACAATGTATGGATATTTTCTCTAGTCTCCAACGAGTCTAGGGGGTATATATATCATATTAATGTAAGAGGTACAGTATATAAATAAAGGCAAGTACCTGGCTATAGTGGCCATAGGGGGCCCCGTGTTTTTCATGTTGGCTCTAGAAAAAGCAAAACGAGTGGCATGTCAGAAGCGCTGACATCAATTGTAGGAAAAACTTTGATGTCTTCTAAGGCAACAGACACATACTCACCAAGCCGTTGGCGAAAGGCGAGTTGCTATCTCCGCTGGGATTAAGCACGCAAGTCTTCAAAGGGTATGGCACATGCAATCGCTCTGATTGTCCAAACGAATCAACTCGTTTTGTAGCGTACTGCACAAGGACCAAACCATTGCCGTGTGACAATGTAAATGGCGCAGCCTGTCAATAAGTAGAGTGTGCCAAAACATGAGAATAGTTTGTTTTAGGTCATAAAGCTGCAAAACATGTGGCAGAAAGTCCACGTAACCATAGTGTTTGAAAGCTGGTTGCACAATCCGTGTCTGGGGAAGTGCGCCGTTGTTTTGGTAGTGGCCAACTAGGGAAATTCACCCTGCCACAGGTAGTTTCTCTATATTAAAGGAAGCCAGTGATTCTAGGTAATGATAACATCAGAATCTAAAATTTAGCAAGGAGGTGGTCTCGATAATATATACCAAGGTATTGGCATGCTAGTGACCCTCAATGGCTGTTTGGCTGCACTCAGCAACCAAATGTCCATTTGAGTTGACTATGCCTCGTATGTGACAGTTGCTGCCCGGGGCGGTTAGTAAGTTTCCTAGGTTTTGCTAGTGCCTCAGTTGGCTTAGGAAGAAAAAATTGCTGTCAATATCTACAAAGTTAACACAACCCGAAGAGGTAGATGAGGTGAAGACAGCAAATAGCCTCAAGTGGTCAGGCTATCATAATTACCATATAGGCTAATCTAAATCTAGGAGTCTTGTGGGCTTGAAAAATGTGGCTAAATGGCCGTCTATTCAGTGAAAGTAGGAAAGCGCTGTGTGAAACCACATAAGGACAGATTAAATTCTGAAGCCTTGTTGGGCGGAGCAATCTGCTGAAAGGGCAATACCAAAGCCCTATATGGGTGTGATGAAATTAGCATAGCGTTCAGGAATAACTGGCAGCATAAAGAAAAAGCTAAATTAAATATACCCAAGATCATTGTGGGAATTCATAAGAGGGAGATTCTTCATTGAGTCCTCTCAGTTTGTCAAGAGTTTGCAAACAATGGATCCACCTGGATTCTTTGTTATTCAAAGCTCTCTTCGGGTTGGAGCTGTTTTTCACAACATCTAACACCCACCATTGGATGTCATCAGGAGTGTGGGCAAAGGCAACAAAATGGGACACCATTGGTGCTTGGTGGTTCTTACATCTAATCCTAGATCGATGTTCATTGATCCTTGTGTGCACTGGTCTTGTGGTTTGGCCCACATACCTCAGTCCACATGGACATTGGATACAGTATATTACATTCGATGTTTTGCAATTAGATAAGAAACGTATGTCCCATGTTCTTTCCTGGATTTTGAAATTGAACATTTTCATTGTGAATTTGCAAGCACAGCAATTGCCACAGGGATAATGACCCAACAATGGTCTGAGGGTTCTATGACTTGTGTTAGGCTTGCCGTGGCTCGTTGAGTGCACCAGTTTGTCTCTCAAATTTCTCGATCTTTTAAACCCAAACAATGGTTTCTTCTTCTTGATCGCAAAGGATCGTGTGCTATAGGTTGTAACACATGTTATGCGATTCTGGTTTTGTTCCCTCAGGCTGGGCTCCCGCAAATTTTCCCGGGGGGTAAATCTCGCTCTTTTAAGGGAGTGAGATACCAGTTTTTTCAGGTAGCCTCGTTCTTTAAGGTCGCTGGCAAGTTTGTTAGCATGTGTATAATAATCAGCAGTCTGTGCTATTTCTGTGAAGTCTGAGAAATTGACTAAACAGCAAATTCTCTTTGAAAGATCTGGGATGGAAGCTCTTAAAGTGTAAAAAGGTGTTTCTGTCAGTGGTTTTTTTATGCAAAGAACAAGCTAGATGTCCTACTTTAACATGAATGCATAAATCCAGAAAATTGATTGTCGATTTAGAATGTAAAATTGTAAATTTGATGGTATTATGTTGACCATTTAAATAGACAAAAAATTCCTGTAGAGACTCAATATTGCCCCTCCAAAGAAAAATCACATCCTCAATATACCAATATCATTTTCTAATGTATGGTTTATAGATGTTGTTTTCTGAGAAGACATATCTCCCCTCAAAAGCAGCCATAAACAAGATCGCAAGACTGGGAGCAAATGCTGCTCCCACACCCGTGCCCATTGTTTGTAGATAGAACTGACCTGAATAGATGAAGAAGTTCCTTTGTAGTGCAATAGTCATCAGTTCGACTATGAAAGCCGCTGGAACCCTATGTTGGGGCGCCTGATGGGTAAGAAAAATGTGGACTATCTCTATTGCCTCTTCTTGAGGGATGTTAGTGTAGAGTGATGTAATGTCCATCGTGACTAAAAAGTCCTGATCCCCATCAAAAGGTTCTCTCTCAAAGATTTTTATGGTTGCTGTAGTATCTTTCAAATATGTATCTGTTTGTTGGCTGATCGGTTGCAAAAATAGATCAATGAACTTGCACAGAGGTTCCAAAAGGGAACCACAGCCAGATACAATTGGCCTACCCGGTGAATGTATTTGGTCCTTGTGGATCTTAGGAAGACTGTAAAAAGAAGGGGTCCTTTTTTCTGAGTAATTTAGATATTCAAATTCTTCCTTAGTTATCCATGATAGGTCTGCTGCATATTGAGTGGCATCCCTGATTAGTAACACAACAGTGGTTCCGGGTTCAATGAGTACCGCAGGCATAGTTATAGTGTAACATATATCTTTATTCAGGTTACAGCTAAGTCATGGGCAACGAACAAACCGGCGTCCCATCCGGCGGGCTAAGCTTCCAAACGCCACTCTGAGAACACCATCACATCAACACTCCATACGCCAGCACCCACGCTGTCACGCTCGAACAAGACCACTGCACCTAACTACAATACTTCTCCTCCCGTTAGGCTCACTACATACACCCACCAACTAATCCGAAACCAACTTCCCCAAATACCCCACCATGGAACATGTGACCAGCACGTCCATGACCAACAACACCCAAAACATCCGACAACCCGAAGCAATGATGCCGACATACCACACTCAACTGCGGCCAGAAACTACTACCAGACACAAAAACTCTAAAAGCTGACCCATAATAACATCAATGATCAAGAAACCAACTCCTAACCAAACAAAAGAAATCCTAACCAACCTGCACCCTACCCTTCTGTTCCCTGATCAACCTGCCTCTTACCCTTCTCACCTCAACCAACCAAATGCCAAAAAAACAAACTACCACCAGTTCCAAGCTGCCCCATGGAACATAGGTCTGCCACACCTGTCCGATCATAGAACACAAACTACCCTGCCAAACCCTAAGTGCACTACCTCCTTCCCCCCCAGGCTGCCCCCCAGGGCCTCAAGCCTGCCACACTTGAGCACGAGCCGGCTTCCAACCTGAGCAACTCCATGCACGCTAACACAATGGGTCCCCCAGCACACCCACATACATCCCCAGGGCAACCAACCCCAAGCAACTAAACTGACGGAAATCTGCTCCGAAGATGAAATGCCAGACCCAAGGAAGAACCGAAAGATCTGAAAAATCAACCGAACCATAAACCCACAACAGAACTAAACCTGCTGGTAAGCCCCCCCCCCGAACACAGGAACAAGGATATCCAACTAACTCCCTACAACCCGCACACACATGTGGCCCTAGGCCACCCCCATACCACTATGGCCCCAAGCCATTGCCAGAAGTGCACACCTCAACTGCACCCCAAAAGTGGATAACCCCAAACCCACCACTCACCCCATGCAAACATGCGAAATGGGCACCAGTATCAACGACCCGTAGAAACACCAAACGTTGACACAGGCAAGACCCGGCCGGCATCCTGCCAAACACTCTTAATAGACCAGTTTGTAATACAGCTCGAGACTAGAGATCTCCAACCCCCACCCCCTGACAGGCCTGCATGCACACTGCTTCATGCATGCTCAGCCACCAACACTGCCATGTGTTGACCACACAGAGAACCCCACACAGAGAACCCTATGTCTCAACCCGGAAATGGGAAACAATAGCAGAATCTGGAACTTGCAACCCCGCCCCTCCCCCACAGATCCCACAAGAAAAGGTAAGGGAGAGAGAGTCACAGAAAACATGGGACCTGCGCCCACTAATCCAAGTCAAATTCATAATATGAAGAACAAACAAAGTTCTGCCTGCCCCCACCCGCAAGTCCACTGTCACCTGCAAAGTAAAAATGCAATGATCATTGTAAATGCATCAAGAACACAAAATGCTAACACGAATAGACACAGGGCCACAACATGAAAACTTTCCCTAGCAAACACACAGCACAGGCCCAACGCAAACAAAACCCGAGGCCACCACATACTCTCAACTAAACACGCACACCGGCTTCAAACAACAAAACTTTACTAAAATTCTGCCAAGGTAAGCTCGACCATCCACTCCACAAAGTTAACAAGGTCTGGGTCGAAGTCCTGCAAGTTTAGTAGAATTGTCCAGCAACCATCACAACAATTCCTGGGAGCACCATGATCCACGTCGCAGAGGACACACACGGACAAACACGCCCACTTGCACCTGACAGGTGGAGGGTAAACTGTTCCTTCCTGAGGATCTCCTAGACTCCTCTTCCTCATCTTCCGCCTTCTTTCCTATACGGTAGGTGCATACCCAGTGCCCATGGATGGCGCCCCAGCACCACTCATTACCTCAGTGACGCCATGCAGGACAAATGACAGAGCTTCAGGAGGTGCACCGCGTTGCAAGTTAAGAGTCCCCACGGAGCATGCAGACCAGTCACGTGGAGGCCCAACCTCCGCCTGTGGCAGAAGTGTGATCACCTGAGCCTCTGGCACCACCACGCAACCATGACCATGTTCCAGACACTAACACTGTCCCACCCGCTCTTGCAAACTCCTTGGAAAGGCGGACGTGGCACGCAGCAAAACGCTGGGAGAAGGGGTGCTCCTGGACTCCGCCAAGACACCGTCTATCGGCACACACTTGCTTCTCTCCATATCGCCCCCGACACTGCTAGAACCGTTGAACAGACCTAAAATGGTCTTAAATGTGAGCCCCGAGTCCAGAAACTATACCCGCCAGCTGTTGATTGATGGGCAGCTGTCACCTCCTCCGACGCCGTGAGCCGCCTCGCTGACAGGATACAGCACACACTGCCTTGTTGTTGCGCTCACCCAGAGAGTGGGTACCACACTGGCCTCCGCGCTGACAGGTACAATGTACCTTCAGCGCCCAGTCATAGTGACCCAGCCAGCCCACATGACGTGCGACAATTTCCAGCCCTCAAGTGCCCACTGTCGCTGGCAGCCCCGCCGGATGGTACAAGACTGGAAGGCGGCTTCCTTGCACGTTCCATTGCCCCCTCCTCAGCGACTCAAATCCTCATCACCAGTGACACAACAATGGTTCCCTGGGTTCAATGAGTACTACAGGCATAGATATAGTATAACATATATCTTTATTCAGGGTACAGCTAAGTCCTGGGCAAGAAACAGACCGGCATCCCATCCGGCGGGCTAAGCTTCCAACCGCCATTTTGAGAACACCAGCACATCAACACTCCATACGCCAGCACCCTTGTGGTCACGCTCGCAGGAGACCACTGCACCTAACTACGACAGTTAGAAATGTGTTGGTAAGAGCTGTGGATAGTCTGAAAATAGTAACTGGAGACTTTAATGATGTGTTGAATCTCACCTTGGACAAGGTGGGTGGTGGAAAAAGGACCGATTCAGAACCCATCAGACTATACACTGGGCCTTATCCTTAGGTCTTTTGGATGTTTGCAGAGCCCTCCATCCTTTTGATAATGCATGCAATTTTCTTTTGGGGGCTACTGTAATGCTCTCCCAAATAGACTTACATTTTTCACCCCAAGGATGACACATCTAGACATAAGAAAATCTCACATTTGACAAGAGGGATTTCATATAATTCCCCACAATCAGTCAAGCTAACCAGAATCAGAGCGATTCGCTCTGACATATGGAGATTCAATTCATATGGCTTAGGAAACCAGGAAGTGCTAGATGAAGGAGGGAGGTCACAGTGTCCTATTTTGATAATAATGAGGAACTGGGTGATAGCAAGCTCACTTTATGAGAATCCAATAATATGACCGGAAAAGGAAAGGGCAAGGAGGTGTTAGTGAGGGAGCAAAGGGACAAATGTAAACTGATCTCTTTCTTTGGATGATGTCAGACATCTTAATTGGTTAAGCCAGGAAAGGATTTGTGGAAAATAGGATCAACGAGCAAAATTACTAGCTTTACTAGCAGAGAGGTATGAGACAGATAGGCGAGGCACCATAGTCAAGGATGGTGTAGGCAGCCTCTTTTTTGAGGGTACACAGATAGCTTTGGCATTTGCATCCTATCTGCTGATATATACGCAAGTGAGAATTTTTGTGGAAAATGGAACTTTTAAGGCTTTCTTTTAACGTCTTCTGGTCAAGCAGAGAGAAGTGCTGCTAGTGGAACGTAGCAATGAGCAATTAAAAATGGGAAAAACTCTGAAACCCATTTGGTTCCTAGTGAAGGTGTGAAGGGAATTGGGTGAATATATCCACAAAAGGGGACCACAAATAGGTAGCTAAATCGTATACATTACACAACAGAATGTATATCGGTACATATTGTTAGAATTAACTTCTTTTTTATTTCTATTTTCCCAGGGGACGCTGGTGGGCTGCTTGTCTAGGGTGGAAGATAGGGTCGAGGCACTGACCCTGCCACAATACAAACACAATTATGTACCAATAATAGGTTAAACATTTGGAAACAGAGACTAAATTAGTGAGCACAGAAGGAAGTGATTAAATAATTTGCAATGCTCCATTCTCATCTGCTCATGAACTAAAAATCTAAAACATGAAAAATGGGCACCTGGTTAATATTCGGGCAGCCCATGTTTCATGTTTTAGATGTTTAGATCATGAGCAGATGAGAATGGAGCATTGAACATTATATAATCACTCCCTTCTGGTAATTGGGTAAAGCCATCATATTACATTTCTGAGGTATGTTTTGTGGTACCAGGAAGGATGGTTTACTCCCCCAGACATATGTCTGGTCATAGTAGAGTGAGTACTGTGACGATCCTTCATATTGTGCCATTTCTCCCCAGAGGGGAGCATCTTTACAAGAGGCTAAGGAGGGGAAGCTGCAAACCGATAGTCCCCTAGGGGTGGTAACATGATAGAGGATCTCATGGAGAGGAACTCCCCTCTGGGGGATAAGGACACGAGTGGGACACACAGCCCCTTTAAACCAAAACCCGCAGGCTGAAGTTAATACCCATATCTTCTACACATAAGATCATATCTGAAACGATGTGTTCTTGTAGAATTTCAAACCACCTTGTTGTAATAAGTACAGTGATGAGGTAGAGCTTGAGAATGCTACAGTGGAGCAGGAGGAATGCTCTTTTAGCTGCTGCCAATTTGATTGATGCAACTCTGGGGCCGTCTCTGCTATTTAAACTGAACAGCAAAGAAGTACAGAAGTCTTCTGACCCATCCAGCAGTGGCTGTGTAGTTCTGGTATGATGTGAACTGTTATACATCCAGAAGGTGGTTGCCAGGTGGCTGCCTCAAAACCTGTGAGGCAGAATTTATGATTCGGGAGACTGCAGTGAGGCATGTCTCCAAAGTTTAAGAGACGAACAGCGGGATGCCCGAGAAGCATCTTGTGAGTTGGCTGGGAGCCAGCACAACAGAAGTGGAGGGACAGAAAGGTGGTGGCATTATGTATGGTGGGTTAACCATCCGTTCCGACAAAAGTGCTGACACCGCTTACCCTATCCTAAAGCAGAGCCTTGTTGGCAAATGTATGGAAGGAACAAGAAACTGTGTTGGTGGTGGCGTGACTTGTGGGTGGACAGAGTGGTCTGAGAACTGCGCCAATAGCACCAGCAGTAATTTCCCAGAGAGAGAAGCAGGCCACATAGGTGGCGTGGCAGAAGAAGATGCAGAGAGATGGAACCGCGAACCCGAAACTGGTGAAGAGTTTCCTGGGAGAAGGTAACAGGAACAAGTACAAGTCTGGAGGTGGGTCGGGAAGATTTGAGACTGTAAATTGTGAAGAAGCAGAGCAAGTACTAAATCACTTTGTAGCACAAGAGTGTGGGGCTGGAGAGTCAAGAGGGACTCAGAGAGCATATTTATTATACCGGTGGGGCAAGTTAAAGATTGTAAAGAAAGCCCAATGTGTTGAAGCTTCCTTGAAGGAACTGCAAGTTTTGTTGAAGGAACATTGAGGACTCAGCTAGGAGAAGGAAGTCATTTTCCAAGCCCTACGAGGATCTGGTAGAACTCTTTTTTTTGGTATGAAAATCTGGAACTGTAATGGAACTTTTACTTTTTGAAGACATTGCATCTTTTACATCCAGGAAAAGGGAGTCATTCCCCTGGGTATCGATTAGAACCTGAACTTTATTTTTGTGTATTGCAGTGACAGGGATAATAAAGAAGATTTTAGACTCAGACTGTGCCTTTTTATTTGGCCTCTCAAGGCTTTGTGGTGAGCACCCACGTTTCTTTAGTTTAGGTAGAGAAATCCATTTAGGGTTAAGGATGGATAGGTTTGTCTTTTTCATTAAATAAACGTCTATAACAATCATCATGACACCACTTGGTCAGTCTCTTCATTCCTTGCTGCCACAGAACATAAGAAGGGTAAACACACTGACCTATATAGTTCTTATAGACCTACAGAACTCCTTAACGGAGAAATCAAGAACATGGGAAAAATCCTAGTCAGACGGCTGTTGTGAGTGGGTACCACCTTGTTTCACTCTGGCCAGTTGTTTTTCATGCCTTTACATGTGAATCTAAAAGATTGTTCAGGGAATTATACGTTAGGTACATATTCCAGCACATTCAATGGAACCTTTATCCCTTGATGTATTAACGGAATGGTTACACCCACACTTTCTCTCCGTGAATCATCAGTACACCTACTCCACACCTCATAGCAATGTGGTATATGAGTGTGTTCTATGGAACTGTGCTTACATTTTGATTCACTTATCAATGCAGCCCACCCTTGTTCACCTGTGCCATCTTGTGTTAAAATAAACTCAGGCATGGGAAAGTTGCATTTAAATGCTCTAGTGGCACAAATAATGGCATGTACCCCTCCCGGTGATGCCTGCACCACTGGACTAAAATGTAGTCTCAGAGCATATACTCAATCATTGGTCGCCAAGTAAATCTGGAAGACATTTTCTCAAGCAGTACATATCTACACTGTGTTTCTCCATTTTTGCTTTATTGTCAATGTGTATTTTAAACTAAATTTTTGTTTCACAGAATCACTTACTTCATCTTGGTACAATACCAAAAAAACCTGATCCTCCTCTGCAACAGGCAAAGCAAATGCATGTACGCAATCAAATATTTCTGTTTCAATAATTTTAATCCGTGAAAGTTTGTTCCCCTGTCACATCTGCATTTCAGTAAAAATTATCTGTTAATTTGTTAGTTTTCATCAGAAAATGGCTGAGGTTTATTCAATTGTTTCGTGTGAAATCAAGTGCATGTTTTGCACATATCCGGCTACATTTGTCACTTTAACAAACCGTTTGAATTCAATTGTTGTATCATTTATAAAATCACTTACAATAACAAATGTATGATGTAGGTAGAGGTGACTCCGAATTTCAACAGTGATTCCACATGTTAGCTAGGGCTCCACATTTCAACAAGGATAAGAGATTGATCCCAGTACGCAGCAAGACTCTCATGTGTGAGAGTCAGGCTGAATCCAATAGATGGCAATACTGTGGATGTGCAAAACACATACCTGCCAAAAATGAATTCAAATTTTATGCTGCACAACATGGATTTTACTTTACATCACAGTCATGGACTGAATTGTCGTGGACCATAAGACTATCATATACTAATTTACCATATCCATCTAACTTATAACATATTCCCTATTAACATTCAGAGCAAATCACTTCATGAATGTTGTGTACAACCTTTGGTGCAGATTGATAACTGAATGTTCAGGCATTTGTCCTGCGATAAGTTAATTCGAAAGGCAGGAAGAATATACATGAAAAGTAGATCCGTTTTGCTGTCTTCATGTGGCTTGAAATGAGCCCATTGTTAAGTTTGCAAAATTGGAATGCAGAGGAAGGGAAATCTAACTCTCTCATCTGTTTTGCTGACATTCCAAGCAGCTCGGAATACTCACATGCTTGAGGTTGATTGACAAAAATGAGGTGTTCTGGATTGATGTCACTAGAAGAGGCAAGCATTTCTATATTTTATGAAAGTAAGATTTACATTATGGGCAGTCTTAGTTCAGGGGGTTTAAATAGCACAGCCCAGGAGGTTCTCTCTCTCTCTCTCTCTCTCACTCGGGCTCCTTAGCTGACAGTTGTCTCAGAAGAGTTTGCAGTCTTGGACACTCTTAATCTATGGCTGACTACGAGGGCGTGCGACAAGTGCTGATGGCGAGGCTGGGGAAAATACTTTTGGAGAAGGCAGAGAAAGGAAGATCCAGTGTGAGCGCTGTCCACAGGGCCACTGTGGGGGTGTTTCACAAGAGCCAACCTAAGGAAGATTCCTTAACCTTTCTGTGTCAAGGCACACGATGTACCATACATCTTCTACATGCGCTTGAACATGTATAATTGAGGTGCTGTAGCTTACAGTTTACTGTAGTTTACTTAATAGATTACTGCTCGGCTGGCTCAGAGGGATACACAATTTGCTGAAAGTGAGCAAGAATTAATCAATTTAAAAACAGTACTAGATGATGTAAGGCAGGACGAAGAGGTCTCAATTTCAGAAATTCAAACCCTTAGAAAAGATAATAGTGAAAGAAATAAGGAATTTCGTGCCATGGAATAAGAAATATTTAAATTACTGGGTGAGAATGAAAAAAAAAGCAAAAACAGTTGACCGTTATCAGACACAGCTTAAAGAATTGCAAGGGAAAATCACTAAGATCAGGGATGAGAATTCACATTTTTGCCATGAAGCACAGCAACTTCATGCGCAGTGCAGAGAATTGAAACAACAAATCTTTGATCTTAAGTACCAGCTTCATTGAAGCTGAATTTGGTCACAGCCCTAGCCAAGGACATTTCCGAGCAGCTGTCTGCATGGCCAGGCCT
The DNA here is from genome assembly GCF_040938575.1 of Ambystoma mexicanum. Taxonomy (NCBI): domain Eukaryota; kingdom Metazoa; phylum Chordata; class Amphibia; order Caudata; family Ambystomatidae; genus Ambystoma; species Ambystoma mexicanum. The sequence continues at coordinate 559,910,839 of NC_090924.1, read as the reverse complement.
GGTTATGACCCCATGTTAGTGTCTGAATCACCTGCAACTACTCACACATGTGCTCACCCACAAGAGAACATGAGTGAGAGACACAATGGCACATAGCAGAATGCACCATGTAGTCCTTTGAAAATGATGAAATTTATCAAAACCTTGATTAGATTGTTCCAAAAATGAGGAGATTGCTGAATAGTCGATTATTTGGAGGTGGTCCATGATACATTCAAGACCCTTCAGATCCCTAGGGAACAATATAGGTGGTATTTTCACCTCACTCTAGATGCAGCTTCTGCTAGTATTATCTGTGGTCTGAATGAACAGGAAAATTTGTCATGGGCAGACTTTGAATATGAAATAGACAACAATTCTCGCCTTATCAGTCTATGCAGCAAGACAAGAAAGCTGCTTATCGCGTGGCTGCACAACAAAATGAAACCCCTCACCAGTCATTTCAAAACTTAGAAAGAGCATTCTGCCATTTTGATGTGACTTTTAACCCGAACTCTGTAGAATTTAAAACTGCTTATTTCTATCGGCTCCAAAAATAAATTGTCTCCCAATTAATCTGTGAATTTGACAGGGAAACCCCAATTAGAAAGGACAATTGAACAGGTAACCAAACTGTATGAGGGGATATTTAATCAGAAAGAGGAGGGGCCCTGAAATAAGGAGACAAAATCAAAGTCTAAGGAATGCACACCAGCCATTTTGGAGGTAATGTTTGTTAAAATGCCGCTAGAATCAGCCCAATTACTCTTAGGCTGTTTATTCTCTCATATGTATGTAGACAATCTAGTAGAGATTGAAGATCATTCTGGGTTTGGTATAACAGGAGTAGATTATCCACATACCCTAACCAATTTATTTTTTGCTGACCAAGCTTGATAGGATAGGACCTCGAGGTAAATAGTGCCACTGGCAAATCTGCCAAATATAGTTTAAACAGGGTCGCTGCTATGATGCAGCCCTGTTTAACTCCACTTCCAGTTGGAAAAGACTCAGGCAGTTTTCCTTTGCAATTTATTTGTATTATTATGCTGGTATAGCGATATAGTACCACAATCATGTTTAGAAGACCTCTAGGTATATCCCAAGCCATCAACTTTGACCACAGCCTATTTCGCATTAGTGTGTCAAAGGCGGCACTAAAATCAATATAGGCACCATATATCACAGATTTTTTAAATTTGGGTAACATATTCCACTGCTGCCACTACTGTTATCAGATTGTGTGTTGTATTTAAATTTAATCTAAACACAATCTGGTTGGGGGGAAGAATGTTGTTAACGTGAATCTGTTCTGTGAGCTCTGTTAGTATTACTTTAGCAAAAGGTTTAGCTGGAATATCCAGCATTTCCAACATCCTATAGTGGGCTGGATTTGTCCAACATCCCTTCTTGTAGACTGGTAGGATGTGGCTCTCTCTCAAGGAGGAGAGGAAAGTACTGCTGTCCCCTATCTCCACAAAGAGGGGATGGAGCGCCTCTGCCAATAGTAATGAAGAATGTTTTATGAAACTATTACAGGTACCATCTGGGTATGTGGCACGGGATGAGTTCACTTTGTTAATTATTACCATCAGATATTTTATAGTTGACTTGCAATACCATGGTTGCGTTGGAATTTCTATCTTCACCTCAAGTGGTGTGTTACTGTTCTGTGTACTAGAAATATGCTCCGCCCATGCATTTTCAGGCACACTTTGTATGGGAAGGGGACATTTTTCAGCGCCTCTAATTGCAGCCCAAACTCCATTGGTATTTCCACTACAGGTGAGATATGCTAGCTGGTTCCATTGTTCTCTCTCACATGTTACTTTGTGTGTTTGTAACCATCTACAGTGGGATGTTTTTGCTTTATTAATGGCCATGTTTATGTCCCAATCTAAGTTGATCTAATCAGTATGCTCGAGATCTGGCTCCTCAACAGTTTTTTAGCAGCTTAAATGTTGCTATCAAAGCACCTACTTGTTAAATTTGGAGAATTCCAGCACTCACAGGAACTTTTGATCACTCAAAGTTGTTCTGTTGTTGCTTTGATCTCATTGGTTAGGTTCAGGAAGTCTGTAATTGTGGAAGGGCCACTCTTCACACCATGTATGTGCTGGGCTTTGAAGTTGGGGAATAGTTCTATCACTACTCGATTAGCATTCTCAAGGTTCCTTGGTGTCCATTGGATACGGTTATTACTGGAGTTATTATAGATATCCCCATTCTCATTGTATTCCTTGTTGCACTTATCGACTCCATCAATATTAATCACTACGCATAGTGGCATGTCATCACTTTCTTCCCATATTACAATTGCCATGTTCAGCATTTAAAGCATTGCCACAGGATTGACAAATACGTAGTATATCGTTGATGCACTTTTTCCTCTGTGTGTTTAGGCTTTAGGGGAGTTGCTACTGCAATTACCATTAAGTCTACATAATGGATATGAATTTAGCAATGTGACCAGACTTTACCTTGGTGCTCTATCCATATCAACTTGACAGGTGACGAGACTGGAAAACTATCTAGATGTGTACCACCATTACCTATTTTTGCATTAAAGTCTCCCAAATCACGAGGGGGACATTTGGGTCACACACTTATAAACTGCTCCTGGGGTATCATAGCTATTAATAATAATCATCTCTTTTGATTGTAAGAGGCTGTGGCTGCTAGTCCCATAGGTGAGGAACCGTGTCTCTCTCTCAAGTCGCAGGGGTGGCAAACAGTGATCAGAAGATCACCCTTCGGTCTTCCAATTTGGCCTTTAGTTGCTAGTTGGTGGACAGTGTTATGACCATCACATTCTCAACACTCTAGTAGCCATGCTTCCTGCAGGGCAATCATCCAAAAGAGTTTAATGTTAGCTATTAACCCTTCATCAGCAATTAGATGGGAATGTCCCCACTTGTTCCAAGAGCATAGGAATTCAGGTAATCGAGCAAGTGTTGCAAAATAGGACTTGAACACTGTTGGCAGCCACTGCCAATAACCATCTCCACTATTCTCGGTCTTATTTGTATTATGTGTATTTTTACAGTTACGTTGGGTATCTGTTGATACTTAGACTCTCTCTATTGGTTGTCTATTTTCAAAGATATTATCACTATACTGCAGCTATATCGTAGTTTATTAAGGTTGATTTTGTAGATTATGATGTACTGCAGTGTTGCATCTAATGTAAACCATATATTTGACTCAAAGATGGGCTTGTCTTCTAGTTGAACTATTATTTTCATATCTTTCGTTTTCACCACTGTTAGGGGAAGAGACATATTTTGTTAGATCTATTCAATGGGGCCACGTAATCAGATGTAGATATTGGGCATATTTGGAGGGCTTTATACTCAACACAACCCATCTCTTGGGTTCTGTTTGCCTCAACACTTGTTTTATCAGTAGAGTTTTCCCCCGTAAACGATTTTACCATCCCTGTTTGTGAGGCAGTATTCGCAAGCTTCTTGTCATTAGTCGTATCTTGTTGGGAGGGGCTACAATTTACTGGATTGGTTTCACTCACAAATAGGCATTCTATATCTTCTAGTGCTTCATCTGCATTCTTACTTTTCTGATTATTATATTTTCGCATGCCGTTTTTAGTTTTTTTTGTTGGGATTTATGGTATGATATGATATGATATTTTATTTATGGTAGGTAGATCTATTTTCTTAACATTATCCTCTCTCATCCTCATAGCTTTTCCATCTACACAGTCTCTTTGATCTTAATTTGGAATAGTGCAGATAGTATCAGTCTCAGTTACCACACAAGCATTCTTTTTGGAGTATTGTTTCTTGCATACATATATGCTTGGGCTATTAACTTCTTTTTGCGAACTTTTGGGCATTTACTTTTACCAGATTTTACAACTGGCTCATCAATATTTATCTCAGTGTTAGAAGGATTACATCTAATATCTGAGCCTTGAGGCTCATCACAAGCATCAGTGTTTACGGCTTAGTCTCTATATGTTTTACAACCTGTATTAATAGTTTTATGTACTAGGATCAATTGGATATCGATCTTATTCTCCAATCTTTCACATCTCTCTGCTACTGAGTTTAAGAGATTTTCAAATATACTAAACATCGTGGTGGATGTCATACTTACATTCCCTGTGTTGTTACTATTTAGTTCCTGGTGAGCATTATCAAGAGTTTCGTAGGGGGCATTTACTCTATTGGTAGATGTATTGATCACATTTTCTAAGCACTCAACCATCTCCGCATTAGTTTCCTGTCTCACTACCTGTGTGTCTCACCCTGATCTACCTCATATATTAGTAGGGAGTGTGACTCTTAATTGCCTCTTTCGCCAACAGGTGTAGAAATGTGGGGCACTTGTATATCATCATTTACAACATTTGTTATTTTTAAAATGTTCTTAACTAATATCCCATTCTTGGGCAGTCCATGTCTCTCCACATTATGAAACATTGCTTGTATATGCAAGATATTTGGTCCAATATTGCTGGACCTCTGGGTATATAGGTACTGAGCGTGTGGTGGATTCTGATACTACTTCATTCTGCAGTTCACCTTCAATATTGTCATGATATATTTCTAAGCTAGTATGTTCATGTGATTCTTAGGGGTATCATTTGAGTGCTTATTGCTATTCACTTTGGTGCTCACCTCATCTATGCCAGGATCAAGACTTATTACTTGGGTTAGGAACTTTGAACTTAGACATCCTAGTGCAAGGTTTAAGTCTGCTTCTATTTCTTCAATTGCTGCATTTTCATCGATGGTACTTAGTGCCAGGCGCTTGGGGAAATATGTTGCCAGTTTCCTAGACTTAAATACAGCATCCGGATTTGCAAATTTTTTCGGAGTGCATATTTTGCGCTGCTGTTGAAGGTGGCTATGGTTCATCGGGGTCTTCAGTGAGAGTGGTATCAAGCACTGGGAATCCATCTCTGCACAAGAGAGGTGGATCAGGGTCTAAATTGGGCGCAGTGATAGTAAGTAGCGCTAGCTACTAAGTTGGATTATGAAATTAGCAACTAATACGGCACTGATGTCTTAGCCACCGTCGGCACTACAGACACCGTTCTGGATTGTTTACTTCTTGCTTCTTGCAGGAAGTTCGAAAATGTGCAGTTAGCTGCCGTGCGTGATTGCAAGATAAGATGACCAAGTTGTGGATAAGTAACAGCTAACAGCAAACAGCACTCATAGAAGCACTTGCTAGATGCACGAGCGTGGATGCATGTGCCCGCTTGCTATATAATTGTCTGGGTCAAAGAGGGGCGTGGCATAGCACTCACTATGAGGAAAAAGGATGAGAAGGTATATTTAGTATATTTTTAAGAAGCTTAGTTTAGTATTCAATTAAAAACACAACTAATCACTGCATACCACACAGTTTCAATCAAAGAGAAATGTCCAACAGGCCGTGTCCAGTGCTCATGCAGCTGTTCAAAGGATATCCAGCAGAACAATCACAGCAAACAACACTTATAGAAGCACTCACTAGTTGAACACAAGCTTATGTGTGCGCCCACTTGCTATATACTCATCCGGGTCAAAGAGGGGCATGGCTTAGCTCTTATACACAGTTTCAATCAAAGAGAACAGCCGAGCAGTCCATGTCCAGTGTTCATGCAGCTCTTCACAGGATATCCAGAGCGGATCAAAGACAGAAAACAGCACTCATAGAAGCACTCGCTAGATGCACGCCCACTTGCTATATACTCATCCGGGTCAACAAGTGTGTCCTATTTGAATTAGGTGAATCTAAAAGAGAATAGCAGCATATTGAAGTAGAGGTAAATATTCCAAACTATTTGAGGGTAGTGGCTCTCCAAAGAGACACTGCCACATGGTTAGAGGAAAGCACAGAAGTCCAGCCTTTGGAGAATTTCCCATAGTTTTCTAAAATGGTAGAGGAGCAGATTCAGGCTGCAGATGCTTGCCTAAATGAAGAAGAAAAAGACCAGTTGAGGAAAATATTTATGATATGATATGATAGTTTATTTATATAGCACCTATACACAATGTGTTTCAAAGCGCTTAAATGCAAGGGAGGGAACAAGGGAAAATACAATGACATTCTTACAAGCCATGAACAGTAAGGATTTGAAATTAACTATCGTACTTGGCCTGACGACATTTCAGATAGTGCAAGAGCTAAGACAAGATGAGGGAGGGGGAGAGTGGGAAGGAAATGGAAACAGATAGGTGACTACCATACTATTGATTGATATTTATTTCTATTTCTATTGCGCTCGTACACAAGTGTTTCAGAGCGCGACAAGGCAAGGGAGGGGAACAGGGGAGAACAAAACAGCGATCTTACTAGGCCCAGTGACATTGAGAACGTGCCTGATGACATTTCTGGTAGAGTCAGAGAAAACAAGAGGTGAGGAAGAGGAGTGAAGAAAGGTAGGGGAGGAACAAAACAAGCGACTATCATACTAGGCCTGACGACATTTCAGATAGCGCTGGAGGGGGGTGGGGAGGAAAAAACCAGTAAGGGGAGGGAGAGGAGACAGACGAGGTTGCTATCATACTAGGTCCAGGGACACTTCTGATAGAGTAAGTGCATAGAAGAAAGTAAGGGGAGGATATAGGAAAATGGAGAAGGGAAAGGAGGAGAGAACAGAGAGTTAGCAGTCAAAAGAGTGGAGAAGCAAGAGGGTAGAGTGAATAAAATTGCAGAAGTCAGAAGTAACACATAATGTTGCAAGCTAGGATACAAGATGAAGATGGGAACAGCATGATTCAGGGCCACCATGAGTACAAGATGCAAAGGAAGTCCAGCATGAGAGTTGAGAAGGGGTGACGCACCATGAATGAATGAAGTCCATAAAAGTCAAATCCTGCATTGGCCACACGACAGTGATGGTGAAACCAGAATTTATCAGGACAGGCTCCTGCAGAAGTAGGCTTGAGGGGGTTATGGGGGGAGCAGGGTAGAAGAATCAAGCAAAACAGGCAACACCTGTGTGCGAGAATGGTGGGGGCACAAGGGAACATCACAGGGCTACCAGAGTGGGTGGGGATGGCCTGTGGGGACAGACATGGAGTTCAAACATGTTTTTGCCAAAGATGCCTATGACTTTGGGCTGACTGATTTACATGTTGCCACACTTCCAGAAGAATATGGTAAGGAACCGGTATTTGTGCGACAATGTAGGATGCCCTTGGCATGTCTGGATTCACTGGCTGAAATAATAAAAAATGTGTTATCTAGAGACATCATTCGGCCTATTCAAAGTACATCAAATACTCCCATATTAGGTGTACTAAAACCCAATGGCCAATGGCATTTGTGTGCAGACTTAAAAGAATTGAACAAGAGGGTACCTGTTTCATGATGGCCACTTCCATTTATTGATCAGGGTCTTGAACAGCTGGATACTGGTGTGTACCACTGGCTGAAAACATACAAAATGTATTTGCATTTTCATTTGACAAATCCCAATATGCATGGTCCCGGACACCCTTTGGGTATGTCAATAGTGGGAGTGAGTTTGGGATATTCCTGAGCAAGGCACTCCCAGATGCAGCTGAAAGAGGAACAATAGTTTGTGTGGATGATGTGCTTATAGAAAATGAAGATTTGAAAAGCCATTTCAATGAAATTAGACATATACTCAGCCAGCTGCAGGAGGCTGGGGCAAAGGTAGCTCTACAGAAAGCACAGTGGTGTAGAAAAAGAGTAAACTTCCTAGGCCATGAAGTGACAGAACATGGATTAAACCCAAAAAAGAAAAATGTGGAAGCAATTCAGAAACTAAAAGATCCCACTAATTTGAACATGTTATTATGTCTATTAGGAATGACAAGTTACAGCAGAACATTTTTTAAAATTATGCAGAGATTACACAACCTTTGACGAGGTTACTGAAGCATGGTGCACCCTGGAAATGGGAAATGGAACAACGTGAGGCAGTGGCTAAGTTAAAAGGCTTTTCTAATGAAAGCGCCATGTTTGGTGTATCCAATAAAAAACAGGATCTCTTTGTAGAAACAGGATTTTCAGATCAATGTATGTCAGCTATGATATACCAAAAACAAACACAATGCAAATAACAAAACAATTGCATGTGCCAGTAAGGCATTATCACAGGTAGAGACATAATTTAGTAAATGTGAAAAAGCACTTTTGACCACTGTATAGGCATTGAAACATTTCCATTCCATAATTCAAGGGGAGAGAGTGATTGTTGAAACAAATCACCAGCCTCTTCAGTTCTTGCAAAGTAAAAGGATTAGATCAGGGAATTTGGCCTAGTCAAGAAGCACTTCACTGAAATTAGCACTTCAGGGATTTCCAGTGGAGGTGAGATATAGACAGAAAAAAAGAGCCCAGTGACTTAAGGGCTACCACATTTACATGACTATGCAGCTGTTTGTTCACCTGAAGACACAGAATTAGAAACAAATGTAGGTGAATTTGAGCAATCCCCACACATGGCTTTCAATGAAGAAACATGTAAGGATCTCCCAACCGTGTATGTAGATGGATGTGCATATCACATGGAAGGTAATTCTGAAAAAGAACTGGTGGCAGGAATAGGAAACTGGTAGATTAAATGCGATAGCATCCCGATAGTAAGCATGAGGCTAGGTCCCAAAAGCAGTAACTTTGTAGAAATGGCCATCATTTATAATGTAATATCTACAGCAGTAGAAAATAAACTTAAAGAGATAGTGTTAGTCACTGATTCTGATTACGCACAAACTAGTTTTTTGCAGTATTTACCTGGCTGGAAAGTGAAGGGAATGCTCTCACATAAAAAGAAACCACTGAAACAAGGCAACATGATCCAGGCCATAGACAAACTTGTTTCAGAAAATTTTCTGATCATCCATTGGAGGAAGATACATGGTCAGTTGACAAAGAAGGAAATGGCAAGGCAGATCAATTAGCCAAAATTGGGGCTCTGATGAATGGGTTATTTCTCATTGAATACCTGCTTGGTGAAATCCAGGTGGATGTGATAACACATTCCAAACCTCTGAAACAGTTTTCAGCCGGTGGCACAGTGGAGTTTTGATACGCCTGATCAAGACTTGATTAAGGCACAAAAGGAGCATCTAATCTTGGGCCCATTTTATACCCACATGTTAGATGCAGAACAAAATCCTCTGACTGAAAAGGATTGCAAAGGGAAAGAGGAATTGATGGCGTTATTAAAAATAAAAAAAGATAATTAGTTTACAAGATGGCTTGATGGTTAGGGAATAAGTGTCAGGCCAAATCCAATGGGTAGTGCCTTGGTCATTTTGGGGATTCATTTTACATCATGCCCACATTGCTATAACTGCAGGACACAGAGGTTCCCAGAACATTTTGGGAATGTTAAAAGATTATGCCTATCGGCCACATATGTCACAGGATGTAGAATTCTTCACCAGGGGATACTTAGTGTGTGTGCAATTTCAGCCTGCTTCCCTGACTCACAGAGCACCTTTAATGAAAAGATGTTTGACACTCCCATGAAATATACTCACCATAGCAGGAAAGTAGGTGTAAATATTTTTAAAAATATCAACTTGGAATATAAAGGAGAGATATATAACGTGAGTAACTGTGTATATCTTTATAATGATATGTGAGGAAAGGAGGCATGACATTGGTGAGTACCTAATGGAAATATGAGCACAAGGTATTCAGGAAATAAATAAGTTAATTTAATAACTAAGAGAAAGTGGTATTGTAAATAAGTAAAACATTTCAAAGTATAAGAAAATAAATATAAAAGATGAGAAATGTGGACTGTAGTATAACCACGGTGAGTATGATTAGACATTATTTTTACATTAGATGCTGTGTTGTGATTGGTTGTGTTTGAAATGTATGCCCAGAAAAGTGCTGTGTTATATTCTTGTGCTTATTTTATGTTATTTTCAGATAGTCCTGAAGAGGTGTCCTCACTACATTATCATTTATTTTTACATTTATAGCAGCGCACCAAACCCTCAGGCATCAGGGTGCTAGTTACAGAAAGTGGGAATGTTATTCTTCAAAAGACAGAAAATGAATGTAGCTATAGTCGGCAAATTGGTTCATCATGCATACACTGGTAAAGCAAGGCCTCATGGTATGGGAGGCTACAACAGGCATGCATAATGCAAGGTCAAAATCAAGTAGGTGCATAGACTGTTAAAACCAGGCCTCATTCTCTGGGAGGCTATATCAGGCATGCATAATGCAAAAACAAAATCAAATAGGTGCATAGACTGGTAAAGGCTGGTCTCATGGTACGGGAGGCTACATCAGGTATGCATAATGCAAGGACAAAATCAAGTAGGGGCATAGACTGGGAAAGCCAGGCTTCATGGTATGGGGGGCTAGATCAGGTATGCATAATGGAAGGCCTGATGGATAGAGGGTAACATTAGGTGTACATAAATGCAGAAGATCGACCAAGTTATAGACAATCGCAATATAAAGCCAGCATTGGCCTGCAGAATAAGTCGAATACAGTGCAAGCACATTTATCGGAGAATGCTCCTGAGCGGGTCGAGTTGCTTATATTTGGTGTGAGGCATGGTTGAAAAATATAATGTATCAGCGACGCACTTGGAATGAGTTGGCAGGCTGCATGTACATAAAACGACTGTGGGTGGAACTGGCATGAATAGAACAGTAACAAGTATGGTACGAAGTCGAAATGAAATCAAGTATGGTTCAGGCATGGTCCCGGTGCCACAAGGAGCTGGGAGATATGATCTGATAAAGCAAAGTGCAGGTGCCATGTATAGCCTTAGGGGGAAGGGATTACAAGGTAAGCAACGAGCAGGCCACGAGGATTAAGTACAGTAAGATAGTAAGAGCTACAAGTCGGTTTAACAATCAAGAAGGTTGTAACCGAGTAGCAATTCCAGTCAGGTAGAGATGGTGAGTCCAGGGTAATGGGAGATGGCATTAGAATTAGGAAAGAACAAGTGCATGCATCGCTAAGGAGGGGCATGACCTACCTTAGTATGCAGAATGGGACACCGAGCCGAGTGTTTCAGTAGGGTGGGCATCCCGCTGCAATGCCAGCGGAGACAAGCATACATGAGTGATCAAGGCCTTCAAGTCCTTAACTGTCAGTCCTGGAACCTTGATGTCCTGTGAGGTTCCAGGCTACCTCATCACATTCTGGACCTGCATTGTTGCACACAATACAAGACACATACTACAAATAAACAAATCTATATATATATATATATATATGTATAATGTTTCTTTTTTTAATGTGTGAACATTACAAATTGCATGTTGTTTAATTGTATAGCTTCATTTGATTGCGTTAATTGTTAAAATAGAGGTACAATCGATTTTTTTGTGTGCCCAAGATCACATAGGTGTATTGAAGCGGGACTGATGCATGGTTTGGTTTTTCTGCAGTGATTTTGGTTATGTACCAGCAGGAATAAAATGGAGGGAAGTGTAGGGAGAGGTGACTCTGAATTTCAACAGTGATTCCACATATTAGCTATGGCTCCACAAGGATAAGAGGTTGATCCTAGTAGTGAGACTCATGTATGATACTCAGGCTGAATCTAGTAGATGTCAATACTGTGGATGTGCAAAACTCAGACCTTCCCAAAATAAATTCAAATGTAATATATCATATATCAGTCACAGACTGAATTGTCGTGGACCATACGACTAACATATACTAATTTACCTTATCCATCTAACTTATAACATATTCTCTATAACATTCAGAGCAAATAAGTTCATGAGTGTTGTCTACAAACTTTGGTGCACATTGCTAACTGAATGTTTAGGCATTTGTGGTGTGATAAGTTAATTTGAAGGGCAGGAAGAATAGACATGAAAAGTAGATCTGTTTTGCTGTCTTCATGTGGCTTGAAATGAGTCCATTGCTACGTTTGCAAATTTGGAATGAAGAGCAAGGGAAATATTTACATTATGGGCAGCCTTAGTTCACAAGGTTTAAGCAGCACAGGGCATGCGGGCTGGCTCTCTCCCTCAGGCTCATGGGCCAACAATTGTCTCAGAAAAGATTGCAGTCCCAGGTATTCTTAATCTCTGGCTGACCCTGAGGTCATGTGACAAGTGCTGACAGCTAGGCTGGGGAAAAGTCTTTGTGAGCTATCCTAAGCAGGAAGGGGAGAAGGCAGAGAAAAGAAGATCCAGAGGGCCCCCGTGGGAGTGTTTTGCAATATCCAACCTGAGGGGGAATCCTTAACCTTGCTGTGTCAAGTCACACGCTGAACCAGACATCTTCTAGGTGAGCATGAAAAGTATAATTGAGTTGTGTGTAGCCTAGAGATCACAAATGTAGATATCAATTTTGCACGGGTGTCTACATATAAGGCATCGCAAGGTCGATTTGCTCCCTATTATACTGAAGTGAAGTGTTTTCCCAATGGGGAATTTGTTGCCTAAAATAATAATTGCAAAGGATAGACGTTTTTGCTTCCAGAGCTAAGTGGCTCAATGTTGTTGCACAGTGTTTTCTGCCAAATAAGAGGTGGGAGAGAGAGCTACAGTAATTCTCTGAACTTCTAGAGGGATCATTGCCTGGTGTGGGAGAGAGCAAAATGTGCGCTAAATATTGCTGCTCAAATTGTAAACGTATTGTATTATTCTATCAGAGTGTGAATTAAGCATGGGCAAGTGAACAAAGACACATATCTCTTTAGTGCATTACATGTGCTGTTTTATTTTACTCATGAATCTCAATTACTTATACATTGTTTGCAAAGAAACAAGTCAGCTCTGGTATTTATTTATGTGCCATGGCTTCTTGTGTTATCATGCACGGGTGAAGTAAGTGGTAATTGCATTTTTGCTGCAGGTGGTAATTTACTGTATCACATGTGGTAAAATGCAAAGGAACTGTACAACTGTAAATTGTGTTCTTCTAAGAGGATCTGAATGAAGGTTCATGCTTGGCTTACATGGTAAATGTACTCTGAGATACTGCCAAAAGGGCATAACGTGGTATTGTAAATAAAATACAACAAGGGCATACTAAGTCCATTTATGTGATGCATACTTATATGTACCATTGACTATTATATAGGTTACTGGTTATGCCTTTAACATGCATAATAAAAAATATTTCAAATTTAAATTAGAGTGTTCTAAGTCCAGTACTTGCTTAATGTTATTAACCTCAGTATAAGAACAATTGTTAGACAGTACTCTGAAGTTAGGCACATCACTATACCATGAAATACCAAAAATACCTCTAACAAAATACCTCTAACAATGTTTTAGCAAAACATTTAGTTCATACATGTTTTATGTACACAGCTCTCACCTGTCAGCAATAATTACTATTATATTTTTTTGTCAATTTTTTGTTCTTCCAAATTTGGAATAGCAGGTCTTCAAGCCTTTATGTTGGAACCATTGTACAACGTTCAATAAAGGGGAACATGATTAAACCAGGAACTACTAGAGAAAGGCAATGACTCTGAAGACAACAATCGGGAACCTGTACCAAGTAGGATAGCTGATAGCTTCACTGGGGCCAATGACACCACTTTGAAATGATACCCACATTACCTGAAACACCTGTTGTCAGGAGAATTCAAACTTTAGGGCCTACATAACTGAATAAGATACCCCCACAAAAGCACAAAAGTGCATTACTTTGCAAATAGAATTTAGGGCTGGATGAATTACCCTTTCAATTCTTTTCATGCTGATAGCATGGATGCATATGCTTCAGGGCATTGTTCATCCACGGGTGACTAAAGCATTTCTTTATTAACATGTTTGGTCAAACTGTACTGTACTTTCACCCGCCTGACTGGGTGTATTCTTTGTCATTGGATGGCAATAGCACTTGGCATATATCAATCCATTCACTCAAGCATCTTCATGTGTAATACACATGTATGTAACTTTAGCATGTCTACTTATCAATGTGTATTTATTTCTTCTAATAATAATAATAATTTATTGTGTTTTAGCCCAAAATTTGAACTTTTCATAAAACTTAATATTTCAAATTCCAAAATTAAGATATAAATCGATCAAAACATTTTCCACAATTATACAAAAATACAGGAATACATCATAAGTCATCAAACATTAAACAGAAACAGAAACAGAATAAAATTACATAAAATAAGTATGTCTCTAAATATTAAATGAGCAGATACATGCATGAGCAAGTACATAGATCAAAACAGTACCAAAAATACCATATGAATCAATACCAGCAGCTAAAGAACAGTGATTCTATAATGGTGTTATCAAATCAACAACAGTAAGTTAAGTTGGTAGCAGTAGATGTCTAACATGTGACCACACTCTAAAGAGGGCAAGTTGAGATGATATTGTGTATGAGTTGAGACAATAATCCCAAAATGAGTCTCCAACAATGCTCTCATATCTGTGTACCAGTCTTCCCAGCAAACTCAAGTATAATGGGCCCAATTCAGGGCAAGAGGTAAGCACATGTCTGGCAGTTTCCAGCAGACCTGGTCTCTTACAAATACGGCAGGACCTGTCACTTAAAGCCAAGCCCTGATGTGAACCCATAATGGCAAGAACCTGCAACTGATTGGTTCGCAACCTTAGCAGGATATCCCTCACTGCCGGTTCAGGGCCGAGCAGCAAGTAAGGCAGTGGCCTCCTGTATCTATGAATTACTTTGGGCACAGCCTCGTTCCTGGTCAGCTTTTCAAGGTGGGAGTAATTTTCGCACCAATCCCAATGGTTTAATTTGCGAACAAATGATTTTTTCAGATGGATAAATGGTTGCATTTTCTTTGCGACGTGGACCTAACCAATCTCTAAAAAGAGCGATTCATTGAGATTTTTAAAATTACCTCCCTGCAAAACCTTCTCGACATCATGATTGTTTCCCACTATCGCAAGCAGCTTACATATCAGTGGGGTACAAGATTTTAAATAGAAAACTCACCGGGCACGCTGGGCCATACCTCTCAAAGAGGATAGGCCTGGCTCGAGCCACACATATTTCATAGAACAGGACGGCCCCAGACCTAATACTGGCCACCAGTACTGGCCCTCTAAAATATTGAGCCAATTTAGGTCCTGCATAGCCAGAGCTTCCAGGCCGTAGAGTATGGCTGGGACAAAGCACTGTTGGTATAACTTTACAATACCCACCAGGCTGTACCCCTTATTTCCTCTTGAGAATTTGCAGGCCTGTAGTGTCAGTAGTTTGACTTGTCTTTATTTATGTACAATTATCTGATTATAATTAGGAGATACATCAAACTCCAGGCCCAAATAAGAGTAGGAATCGTCAAACTCTATCAGGCCCAGTCTGTTTCACTTCCCAAACAGGTAGACCCTTTCTACTGATCAACATTATCTCTGTCTTCCTTAAGTTGATAGAAAGACCCAGCTCGGAAGAATACAATGAGAGTTCCTCCAGCATGCTCTTGATGCCCGATAATGTTCTATCAAACAGTATCAGGTAACCTGCGTACAGCATACCTACTATTGGGATAGTCCCTAATTTAGGAGGGCAGTTAGAGGGCAGTTAGACTTTAATCCCATGCGTTGGAGTAAATCAGAGATGTAGAGATTATATAGTGTAGGAGCCGCCACACATCCCTGCTTTACTCCCATGTTAATACTTATGGGTTTGGTCACTGTACCTTTGTTGTTAAGTCTAACCTTGGCACTATTCTCACTGTGTAGTGCTTTTGGAATCTGAATCAACCAGCTGGGACAGTTGAGGCTAGTCATTTAGACCAGACTTTCTCTCTTACTACCTAGTCAAAAGCGCTAGTGAAGTCTACAAAGACCATGTATAGTGTAGCTTCTTTGTTACTCAGTGTGGAATTTATCGATAAATCCAGCACTCTGATGGTATGAGTAGTGCTAGATCCTGGTCTAAATCCAGTCTGAGAGAGATTAAGCACTTGGTTGGCAACTACCCAGGTCTCCAGCTCTCTAAGCACCAGCGTTGCGAAAATCTTGCCCGTAACAAAAGACGGTAGTTAGGTACCTCCTTCCGATCTCCTTTCTTATAGACCGGTATTAAAACCGATCTTTGCCATGTTGGAGGCACAGAGCAAGATCGGCAAACCTGCGCAAAGAGAGTCAGGAGAACCTAGGCCCAATTAGCTGTGTCTTTTTTCAAGGCAGAATTTCTTATTCTTTTTTGGTATCCCTGAGGCTTTCATTGTGATAGTCAAATCTGTTGAGTATTCAATGAAATAGTGGCACACACTTGCCAATTTCAAATCATTATTTTTAAAGCTACTCTTTTATTAGTGCTGCATGTTGATTTACTCACTAAACTGACTTCCTATAATATGTATTTTAATTGTTATTGGTCGATCTAGAATGGTCAAAAGTTGTGGCTTAACTGTGAAGTCACTTTGTAAAATGGTGCCCAAGTTGACCTGTTGGACTTGCACTATCCTCATTGTCACTTTTTCTCAGAGGCCTGCATCAAACTTTGTGTGTTTCAGTGACATTTTATGGGAGCCCAGGGATGCCTGGAATGGATAATTAAAATGCCTCATTGCCGATACCTTCTAAATTTAGATGCAAGCATCATCCATGTTATATATCCTCTCAACTGCTGACACCATCTTGTGGCATACAGAGCATATGCTTGGTGAATTCACAGGAGACATGGAACCAAACCACTTTAAGTTATCATTGCATGTATTGTATATTCCATCTGCGCAGCATTTCCGATATCCTGAGGACATTATATTGGATATCGCAGTATAAAAGATATCGAAAGAACATGGAATAATTAAGACTTTTTTAATAAGCATATATGTTTTTTTAATGAAAAAAGTGAACTTTACAATTTTCATAATTGGACTCATTGCTACTACATTATTTTGTTTTACTCCTCTAGTTTCTGGTTGTTCCTCAACCATTACCTGCTCTTTTAAATTATGACCTGAAGATGAAAGAAACACAACGTATTTAATTGCAAATGGAAGAGCTAATCTGTGGGCATCTGTGTCCATTCGATGTGCGTAGAGTAATTATTTATAATATTATTTCAACTAGCAACTACATTGCATTCAGACATAAAATATTGTACACCCAATAACTACATTTTTTAAACTAATCTGACATTTCCTGCCAATTTGAGCACTGTTCTACTAACAAATTGGCCAATTGAACCCAGTATGTATGAGTGATGATAGGTTGCTGTTTCAATTGCAAACAATTGCAAACAATGAAACATTCAGTAACAATTTCTAATGGGTACTGATGCATTTGACACGCTGCTTTTCTCACACTCATAATCTCTGTCCTGGCTTTGTCAAAGCTTTTGTAGTGCTCACATAGCATATATTTCCACAACATCATGTATGTGTTGTTCGTGAAACTGGCAGAGAATCCAAACACTGAAACAATGGCAATACCAAAGTGGCCCGAACATATGTGGCCCTCGTCCAACTAAGGCTACCACAGATAATATCCAACCTGTGTTGTCTTTGATGCAGTGGTAAAGTGGGATTCTGAGAGGCAGTTTGAAAACACAGAATTGTCACTCCCTTTAATAGACTTTATTAGCAGTTTTAACATTGTGGTTAGGTAGGTGGGAGCCTGCAATATTTGCATGCACCAAAACACCACATATTGACAATTGAAAAGGGACTATTCTTTACTTTTAAAAGTATACTGAAATATAATAGCAAGCAAGGAATGTAAATGTGTGAGGTTTTGGAGATTTGTGGTAGGAGCAATGTGTGTTGTGTCACTAGCTTGCATTGAGTATCACACTCAACATTTTGGATCTATTCAAAGCACGTTTAGCTGTACTGAGAAAACAAGACACTTGTATTTGAGAGAAGGTGTACAATGTTAAACATGCCAACTTTTACAGTAGTCATAAGGTACCATGTGACAATGGAAATTCACATTTCTTATTAATACAAGAGCGTGCGCTACGGTGAGTTCTCTCACTTTTACTGTAATGTACCTGATGCTAGTGTGTCAGCTAATGGTTAGACAAATATGAAGATCAGTTTTCTAAAGGAGATGCCTTTGACAATAATGTTCTGTTACTGCCTAGGCCATGTAGTTGGCAAGGTGTTGCATTAGAAATTAAAACATTGTGAAGATGTCATGGAAACAACTACTCATAGATGCCACTACAACCTTCCATGCACCATCTTAGCTCAATGTTGTAATCACATTATTTCTGTACATTGGGCCTCATTACGACCCTTGCGGAAATGGAAAAATGATGGCGGAAATGCAATACCGCCATCGAACACCGCTCGTTGCGATCATGACCCGTCACCGTAAAGTACGATGCCATTAGCGACACCGCAGTGAACGGCAACGCTAACTGCACCAAGTACGCGCACGCGCGCCTTGCAAAACCGGAATCACCGCCATGGCGCAACGGTACGCGAATTCTGACCCTAGCGGACATGTACTGAACGCCATCAAGAACGTCGTAAAGTACCATTCCGCCATGGCGAGAAATACGGCAACGCGAACCAACCGTAAATGGCCCACTGAGTGCCTGTACTCCACTCCCTGGCCTCATTGCACAACTCCTGGCAGGCGCAATGTACTCACACTATGCAACCAGTGAAATCCACAATCCACCCATGCATGCCAACGTAGAAAAGCATGCAGGGGCTCAAAGCGCCCCGTGAGTGGGCATCCATGTACGGCATGTCACCATAGCCGTACTGACGCAGCACAGGCATGTGAAGGTACAATACATCAAACTGAAAATCAAGAACACATGACACAAAACAACAGTAGTCCCCCATCGCTTGCCACCAGCGCAAGGCAACATCCAAAACAGCATCCTGAGGGGGATTGCACCAGCCCTGTACTCATGCCAGTAAACAAACCAACCATCAGCAGAAGCATGTACCACACAAGTCGGCAGAGTGACTGAGCAGCCAGGCTCATCCCAAGAGGGGCCGATGGGAGCTGCAGGGCACAGATGGCATCAATACAGAAGCAATTCCAATGGACATGACCCCAGTCCCCCTCCAACAAACGCACGCAAACACAGTCACCTGTGACCAGCCACATTCTGAACAACCCATCATTCCACCAATCGACCTGGCTGACAGGCACCAGTCGGCCAAAAGCCAATCCCCCGCCCCTGAACAGCACATCATGTAAACAGTCACAATGGCAGCCCCTATCCGTGACCATACTGTGCTACGTAGGCAAACGCGGCCAGTACTGTACCACACAACTCAACTCAGAAGGCGGAACACAATGCAGATCATCACGCAATACATACCGCCACAAAGCGAAAATCGCCACATCACCTGCAAAGAACAACGCAACACGACAAATATCGGAATACAATTTAAATGCACATCCAAATGACAAAGGCCCCACAGCAATTTGCAAAATACCACCAAAACAACCATCATCACCGAGGGCTGCATCTGCAATAATTGACCGGCTTCCACTTGTGTGACGCCCTGTACCATCATGGCACACAGGGCCTACATCAACGTTCCAAAAGGCAACATGGAAGCGGCAAGAACCGCAGGTCCGTCCCATGAGGCAGGCACTAGTCGAGCTGAAAGGCCGAAATGTTGCACCTAGCCACCAGTACAGCGTAAGGGCATGTGGCCCATTGGCGATCGTCCCATAAGATCGAAATGGTGCTCCACTGATTCACCCGAAGCTGCAGGAGTCGAGAGTAAAAACCATCTGGAGGAGTGGCGTAGAGATGGCATCTGCAATAGGGCAGGAGATACCTGTCACCCAAAAGAAACACAAATTAACCGATTGCATTACGGGACTCATGATGCATTACAATCTTCATTCAACACACCAAATCCACACCCATATGCATGCTAGCCCACTCCAAAGGAATATACACACCCCTAAATCAGTATCGAATCATAACGAAACCAATCGAGCTAAATACACCATTGTCAACGTCGGTTACTGTGCATGCGTCCGTCAAGATAGAACCCATGACATGGGATTAGTAACGTGCCTAGACACAAGTGTATGAAGGCGCGTCGAGACAGGGAGGATCCGACAAGGGCAGATAGACGTATGTCCCACTATGGCAGCCTTGCATCACATAACGCAGGGGAAGGGGAGTGAATCAAAAAACCCATGTACATGGCAGACCCTAAACGGAATCATCAGTCCATGCATCCATTCATCATTCCCTCATCCCGCAATGAAAACGCATGAATATTCACTCACATAATATGTGAAACTTCCATCGCGTCTGTGCGTAATGCAGTCCGCAAAAACCACTGTGCCCCTGGCCGGATCTGTAGTGTTGTGAAGCAAGATGGATTTGGGAACGTCCTGCCTTATCGTCCACTACGCTGTTGCGCATCCCATTCAATTCATATCATTCATTGCCTGCTCGTTATGGGCCATGTCCCAAGGACATTCTACAATAGAACGTTACATTTCCAGCCAGACCTGTGGGCGTATCCTCGCCGCTACTTCAAAACCCAAAATGCTGGCCTTCGAATTCCTCACTTGCAACATTACGTCGAAAAGGCTTCTGTGAACGCTTGCATTCACAATTACATCAATGTAGTGCGGCTGTGTGTCATGATGCTAACTGGCTGCAATCACAAATGGCACGCCACGCCCGTCGGTGAAGTACGTTTCTGTGCTGCATGAGGGTCGGCCATCGATCGAGCCCTACATACCACTGACTCTTCACAGGTATGTAAGCGGCTGCAATCATAGCATGTGTAACAATGGGAGCATAGCATGAAAATCAGTCAAAGTACATCACACTGCCATCGGGATTTGACACATGATTCAAATCCCAAGATGCCATGCGGCCAAATGCAGCCTCACGTGCGGGACGTGCTCGGCCAGAAGGGATTGCATCTGCCACAGATTCATTCAATCAGCACAGGTGGAGGCCATACAGGCCGACAGCACATATATTGCAGACCCAAACCCCTCCCACAACCACTCCCACTCCAAAATGCTACCGGCAGGACTAGCGATGTTGGGCCTGGGGTACCAGATAGCACTGCAAGTGCTACAACTACAAGAAGACGACGAACAACAACAGGTACAACAACCGGGCGCACAGGGGAGACGGAGGAGAAGGAGGAGGAGGAGGGCAAGGCAGGGTCAGCAAGGCCCACAAGCACTGCCACTACCACCACGCAGGCGGCCCGCAATCCCACGCCTCCGAGCCGATCCGTTCAACCTCACTGCTGAGCAGATCCACACCCTCTACCGTTTGGACCGGGACACCATAATCGCCATTGTGGACATGACACATGCTGACCTCGTGAGCATGATAGATAGCCCAACCGCCATCCCACCCCTACTGAAGGTGGTGTCTGCACTCCACTTCCTGGCCACAGGCACCTACCAGCACACAGTGGGACAGTTGCATGGCATTTCACAGCCACTGTTCTCACGGACACTCTTCCAAGTGCACGATGCCCTCCTGAAGCACGCCGACGACCACATCACACTACCACGCACGTACCAGGAGATTACCAACGCTAAAGTGGGATTCCATGCACTTGGCGGCATCCCGGGTTGCATTGGTGCCATCGACTGCACCCATGTTGAATTGGTTGTCCCACATGCCATGGAGGTCCAGTACCGCAACCGGAAGCAATTTCATTCAATCAATGTGCAAATGGTGTGTGACTCCAACAAGATATTTACGCATTGTTGTGCCAGATTTCCAGGATCTACCCATGATTCTATGGTCCTGAGGAACACAAGAATACCACGCTACATGGAGCGACACGCAGGGCACAGATCCTGGCTACTCGGTGAGTCTCATTCCATGCATGACATCGTGGCCCATTTGATGCGTCAATGACCTTGCAGGGGGGGGGGGGCTACTTAGCACTATCATTCCACTGACACCCTTTATTCGTCTCATACAGGTGATGCCGGGTATCCACTGAAGAGATGGCTCCTTACACCAATCCGGAACCCACAGAACGAGCATGAGGAGGACTACAACCATGCCCACTCACGTACCCGTGTGGTCATTGAACAGGCATTCGGCCTACTGAAGGCTCGTTTCCGCAGCCTCAGCAGGTCTGGCGGGGCACTCATGTACAGCCATGAGAAGGTTTCTAAGATGGTCATGGCATGTGTCATGCTGCACAACATGTGCATACGTAGGAATGTGCCCATGCCCCCTGACGCTGTACTGCATGCACCTGAAGATGATGATGATGATGAGGGTGGGGATGTGGAGGCACCTCAAGGAGTCCATGAGGCACAGGATGTACGTGCAATCCGACAGAGCATCATAGATGCATGCTTCTAGCAACCACGCATGGTGCCTATTACACGGAAAGGGGACCTGTGGCACTGTGTGTGTGTAGTACAGGCACATTGTGGACTGTACGCCTATGAAGGCCTCGTACGCAAATATCAATGTCCACACATGTAATTGGATGATAATGAGGTGCTGTATTGTTAATGTGATTTGATTTATACACCCTATGGACCCGCCACCCAGTGAAGCCCAACACACCCCCTCCACCCTACTACCTCCCCCCCCAACACCAGTGTCCAAATATGCATGCTGTCCGTGGGTAGACGCTATTGCAAGCCCCCTCTACGGGTATCAGGGGCACCCCTGCCCGTGGAGCGCAGGTTCCTGCCAGATCTGCGTTGGGGGCTGCCCTGGACGGAACTTGCCACGGATGATGTCTCTGCCTGCTCGCGTCCATGCATGTCTCTGAGGGTTTGTGAGAGCTCCGAGAGCACACGGCGCACAGCAGCAAGTTCAGCACAAACGTCTTTGGACGTCGCATGCAGTTCCCCCCTCAGGCTCTCGGTGCTTCTCTCCATTTCTCCCCTGAGGCTCTCACTACTTTTCTCTATTTGTGCCCTGAGTGTCTCGGTGGATGTTTCCATGGCTGCCCTGGAACCCCCGCATTCATTTGCATGGTCCTTGAGTAGCGTGGACGCTTCCTGCTGTTGCTCGATCAGCAGGTCGAGGGACTGTTGCCTCTGCTGGGCCATGGACATTTGCGGTGGTGTGACAGGGGGGCTGCTCAACACATGTTGCCTTGGCACAGGACTTGTGGGGGTTGGCCAGTCGTCGTCTTCAGGGTGCCCCTGCGTGGTTTCGTCATGGTGTAGGGGATGGAACATGCAGGGGGATTGGGAAAGGTCATGGATGGTACCTACGTCGCCAGCACTGTTTTCCGTGTCGGAGCATGCTGGCATGACAGCTGTGTCACCTATGGTGCTGCTACCACCAGAGGCAGTGCCATCAGATACGTTCTTTGGGGGGACCTGTGGTGCTGGGGTTGTGGACTTGCTGGCTGCTGGGGTGCCTGTTGCAGTCCCCTCCAGTGTGCTGCCACTTGATTCCTGCTGCTGCCGTGTCTTGATCCTTGCACCTGAGGTGGAGGCTCTTGGGACGTTGGTCCTGGCCCTCTTTGCAGGCGTGCTGGTAGGGGTGTCCTGCAGCTCGTCGTTGGTATCGGACCCTGTGGTGGAGTAAAGAGGGGCGAGCGTTAGTTATGGGTCTGTCGGATTTGGAATGGCAACGTATCAAATGCATTGGGGTGGTACATGAGGCTGATTTGGGACTGGGCCTTGGAGGTGGTCTCATTTTCGTGTGGATTGAGGATGCATTCATTTGGCTGCCTGCAGTTAGGGGGTGCATGCTGCACATGTAGGGGTTGTTTATGGCTTCTTGATTGATTTGTTTGTTCATTCTGACTTTTAGAGGGCGCTGTCAGGGCAAAGTATGTATTGCACTATGGGGTCACATGGTACTGCACATGTTCGTGGTTTGTGGATTTCGCATTGTTTCTCTTGGCCAACCTACCTGATTCTCCGGATGTCGGCACTCCTTTCTCCATCCCTCC